>NC_051177.1:94228567-94949519 GCF_013339695.2 Rhipicephalus sanguineus | reverse complement strand
GGTCCCTTGTAACAGGTGGCGATCCCAAGTGGGAGGGTAAATGTGTGCTGAAAACGCCTAAGGGCAGAGGAATGCCCATTGCATTGGCAATGGCTTCCACGTGAGCCAAATAGTAGTAATCAGTGAAAAGAAGGGAATTTTAAGGGCTCATTTCTTTGCTTCACACAACCTAACGAAAACAGCACATAACGAAGCCAAGGGTATAGGGGACATTAATTATACTGTTTTAAGTGTATCACTGTACAAATTATGATATAGATGTGAAGGAAGTAAAGTGGACAAAATGACAACTTGCCGCCATCAGGGACCGAACCTGCAATCCTTCGGATAACACGCCAAATACTCTACCAATTGAGCTATGGTAGAGCATTGAGCGTGTTATCCGAAGGTTGCAGGTTTGGTCCCTGATGGCGGCAAGTTGTCTTTTCGTCCACTTACTTTCTTCACATCTATATCACAATTTGTACAGTGATACATTTAAAACAGTACAATTAACGTCTCTTATACCTTGCTTGGCTTCATCATCTGCTGGTTTTCATTAAGGTTGTGTCAGATATGTAATCAGAAACTCCAAAGCCTCACTCTGCAACTTCACCAGGGGTGCATCTCGCTGACCGAACAGCAAATTCTGTCCAAATGATCGGGCACCTGTACACTATACCTTCCCATAAATGAGGCGGCTCATGCCATTGGCGTGAGCAAGACATAACGAGCCACCAAGGTGCTCCTTCTAAGGTCACGAGGAACTGCACAGTGTAACTACGGGAGATCTAAAGTCATTACGACTGGGAAGAGCCCAGTATACCCCTAAGCATTCGACAATTGCTATGCAGCAAGTGGGGACCCGGCCGTGCGGTGCCTCCACTAAACAAACGCTGAACCTGGTGGCTTTGAACCTCATGTCAGCCTGGAAAAAGCACTCTGGGCCATCCCATTGGCTAAAGACGGCCCTGGGCCCATGGGTTACTAGTCACTATTTAGGTGTCCATTTATTGCCAGAAACTGCTGGACACAAGCTAATGTTATCTCTTTCTCTCTTCTCTTGCTGTCATCTTTTTCTCACATATAAAACCACACAGAGAAACTGCAGCACAAAACAACAACCTTGTGGAAATTTAATTCTTGCAACTTGTAAATTTTCTGAACACAATAGTTCTACTCTACCAGAAACACAAAATCTGTCCACCCATGCCTCAAGTTCTTACTGTGCATAAAAATGTTCTACATACCTAAGTGGTAAGCTTGATGGAGCATTTAAGTGAAAGTAATGTATGCATGAAATTTCTTATAACTTATCTAATGATTGTTATACATAGCTGCTTGTCACACATTTTCAAGAATACAGTACTTACATAAAAGTGAATATTTATATTGATGCCAACATAAAGTGTTTGCAGTGAGCATAATATTCACATTTCTTGTTGAGGTCTCAATGGTTTCCGCTGTCCCTTTAATATACCTAGCCATACTTCACACAACAATTAAACAATGCATAGTACATTATCAAAGTGCACAACAATAAGCAGTGCCATGGCGTGTATGATCCTGCTCTCGGCAATGATGAAATCCGAGAATGATTGAATAATGACTGTGGTAGCTGTTAAGAGCACCCATGTATGTGTTCTCATTTGATCACTTTCACTACAAAGATTTGCTTGTGTAGGGCAACCAATGTTACTGAATTATATATAGCAAGCTCTACCTAAGCTACTGGCACACCCGAATGTGTCATATAGGTATTAACAACTTGGATAGTTATATAGAGCTATGTTTTTATAAAATGAAAAGAGCATGGCCTGGATAACATAAATAGGTGAGTTGTACCTACATATCATCTGAAAGCCCGCTCAAATCAAGCAACTAAGCTTTGGACTGAGTACAGTGCAAAGCTGAGAACAATGACATGAGTAGGCTCATATGATGCAGGACAAGAAGCAAGACAGAACATTAAGTACCACCTGTCACAACAGATTCAGATCATAGTACTGTATATATGCAGTGAATGCATAGTCATTGCATCTCTGTATCTTGTATACTTATATTAGTCTCTACGTATAGGGTGCTATGTTTGCATAATCAACATTAGTTCATTAAATATTCTTGTAATCACCAAATGTGTGTTCATTCTTCTATTATTACCTAGGCCAAGGTAGGCTGATAAATCGAGAAAACATTTCTTGCAATTCGTCATTTCATAACAAAACCTGTACTTTCTCGAGTGACGCTTTGAGACTAATGCACTATATGTTCTGTTTGAACCTGCTAGCTGGGCCTCTTTTATAATTACCTAGTCACTACATAACTACCTGATGAAATGAGGATATCCCCATGGGCACTGTGATAGTGAGCAAAGAAGCGCAGAGCCTTAAATTGCTTCAAAAAGAAAACATGCATAAGGGCAAATTTGGCATTCTTTCACAACACCACTTGAATCGCACAGCACGCACAATCTCGTTTGTTCCTGTATTGTTTAATATTGTACACACCTTATTGCAGAACTGTGTTTGAATAAAGTAACCTGATGATTATCACAGCCAACCACAATTATCATGTCCAACAACTCTTAATGCATATGAGAAGTAACACATTGAAGTTCACATATTCAAAAAATACCACCGTAATTAGATTCTTTTTACAACTGTACATATTCTTTAAATTGTACTGCATTAGGTATATCGTCATGTTTTCACCAAGCATACAACAAAGATGCCATTATGCCATTGTCTTCTATTATCTTTGTTATGTACGAATATGATGCTATATGCGGTAATGCTCTCTTTTGTACAAGTTGATATTTATTATTCGTCTTTTGCATGTATAACTATTTGCTTTTGCTAGTACATATGCCCTGTAATTGCTCCTACAGTGGGCGGTGCCTAAGTAAACGTTTACTCCATCTCCCATTTTTCACCATTGTGCTTGATTTGCTGAAAAATAAACACGGACTGACTGCTTGAGTTATACGTAGGTGTCAATAAACCAATTTTGCAACTGACTATGACACGTTAACCATGCAATCATGGAATTATATGATCAGGTTACGTCACCAGTATAACTATTCTTTTGCTTCCCACCCATCCATCTATGAAATACTCAGACAAAATAACTTAACCTCATGTTTTGACACAACAAATAAGATAGAATTGAAAACAATATAATTGAAATAAAGACTGCTTGATTACTGAGGGTGGAGCCCGTTCTCCATGGCCCCACTGGCTATTGCAGCTCAACGGGCCTGTTCGAGGGTTACCAATTTGTTTCCAATGACAGATTGAAAAGCCACACCTTCCACGACCCATTGTTGGGTCGTTGTTAAGTAGTCGTAAGGCGGCATTTGCGGGACGCTGTGTGCACTGGTACTGCAAGTCGCTGTCTCCCTTCTGAGGATGAGACTGTATCAGTAAAGTAGATGTTTGCATCCTACTGCCTTCTGTGCAGGGTGGCTTCTCAGGCTTGTGGCTGTTTTATTTGGAAGTACGGGTTCATGTGACATGGCACGAGGATTCTTGCTCCTACATCAGGTGGCATAAGTGTGGTTCCATTTTTACATACCTGAGGCATTGAGGGGTAACACAGCCATATTATATTCAATGGAAACATTTTTCCAGTGACTCTAAGTCTTATCAACACAGAGTGCCCTGGTGTGTTGCATTGAGTCCTTTGTGCTGGGCCATAAGTGTGGCCCCAGCAAGTTTCTCAAATGTGTTGGTCATGCCTAGTTCGATGAGGCAGTCTGTGCTCATGTTTTTGGGCAGACCGAGTGCCACCTCGCAGGCAATCAAGATTATTCAATTTGCTTGGTGGATTTCAGTTTGTTGCGCATCTTGGAATGGGAGAGTGCAAGTTATTTTGCTCATGACGAAGGCGTGCCCTACTTTCATTGTGTCTATCTCCATTGTTTCCTCTGTTGAGTGTGAAATTCTTAATAAAGTTAGTAACATTATGCATTGTGTACTTCAGTTTGAAAAGGAATTTTTGAATTTTTTTCACATGCATTGCAAGCACTAGCAAGTGCAGACTCCTTGGATAAGTTCTCCATCGAGCAGTAGTAAATGTGGTGGTGGAGCTGTGTTGGTTTAGGGTTCTTGGTGGTCAAATATATTTTAATTTTGATTTTCTTGGAGCGCACTTCATAACAACTTCTGCTGTGTATGATTCAACCTCGTCTAGGGCACGTTGAATTCTGTCCTGTCTGTCACTGTACGAGCTCGTAGTGACTTAGAGTGCAGATTGCCATGCTGAGGTCTCTGTCTTGCTACTGTACAGCAACTTGAACAGAGGCAGTATAAAGTTGCCTCGGGAAGTGAATACATATCCTTTTGCAGTAGCAGGTTTTGAGAACTGTTTGCTGGCATTAGCAATACTGCTTCAAGTTCATCAGCCTGACTATTCTTAAGGGTAGGTGGACCTTTGCCGTGGTTGCAGTCATACATAGGATAGAGTGGTTGCTACATAGATTTCCTACAAGTTGCTCCAACTAACATTTCGTAATGGTGGAATCTGGAAGTGTCTGCAGCCACACTGTTGCCCATCCTTGTGGAACTCTTGGGGATTTAAGCAGCAGGAACTCATAGGCCTGGGTGGTTCCCTTGTTTATATCTCGCTTCCACCTCCCCCCCCCCCCTTCGGTGTACTATGCATATGTCCTCAAGGAGAATTAGTCGGTCCCTCTGTGCCATCCAAACTAGCACAACTGTCTACATGTGCTTCACTTAATTAGTACAAATGCAATGTAGTGCATGTTATGAAGCCACGTTACTCATGCGCTATTTATTTATTTATTTCTTCATTCGGTGGCTACATTTCACCAGAGGGCACTGCAGAAAGAGGGTTCCAGCAATAATAACAACATTTGTACTGCACAAAGTGAAACAGTGCTTGGAATCGCAGTGTTACGAATCGAAACGTTGCTTGCGGAACATAATACATGGTCTAAATGTTACTGACCACTTTGAAAAAGAAATATGTAGCATCCAAGTGATAACAAACACAAAATACACACAGATACACTGTTGAATATGGTAGTGGATGCACACAATATACAGAAATATTCAGCCATAACATTATCTGCAGATAATTCACTGTAAACAAAATCTGTGTGACACATAGCTTGTACAACTTCAATCAGTAGTTTATTCTGGTGATTTCTAGCATGAAAGCACAATAAATTTGGCAAAGCCGTGACCACCTGGGTTTGTTGGTTTAACACAGCGGACGGCAACAAAAGCTATTCTTATTTTGTTAATGATTGCAGGGTGATGAGACATGCCTCAGAGTATGAAGTTATTGATCTCTTTTAACCCTTTCAGACGCCACCTATGAAGAACTGTCTGTAAATGTGTCAAATCGATACAATGTTATTTCAAGGCAATCGATATATTGCAACAAAAATAATGTCGCAATACGTTCATTTATGTGTGTTATAGTAATCATTCCTAATTACTTTGTAATTAAATATCTGTTTATTCTGAACCGATTCATGCTTTGTTTTTGCATAGATAGAATGAAATCTCAGGCTAGAAATATAGTGCAAATTTGTTTTCGTACAATGTCCATGTTGAACAGAGAAAAATTATACTTTTGACGTTTCCCGCGACCCACGTCACTATCAACAGTCACTTTTGAAAACAATCTGTAAGACCATAGAGCAATGAAAGAACATCAGTGGGCAACCAAGGAAAAATAGGTTGTGCAGAACAAGCAGATGGGACAACTTTTCAAATTCCTTTAGAAAATTTTGTTGAACATGCAGTCGTTTTAAAATCTTTTACATCCAATGAGCAAAATTGTTAGCACTAATACTGGTGTCACACCACACAGTCACTTAATGGTCGCGGTCGGGCCTGATCTGGATCGAATTTCTTTATCGACGTGGCTGCTTTACGCTAACTGTAAAAGGAAGCCAATCACTGTTGAGAAATTTGATAGGGGCGTGCGAATAGTGAAATTTCATCTCGAATCGACTTCAAATCGAATAGTGCCAAATAGTAGCCAAAAATCTCCAATCGAATAAAGAATATTTTATTGAAAATTGCAAGAAAAAAACCAAGAAATGAAATGTGCTGATGTTCTCGAGGACCTAACGCAGTGAGTGACTGCTACCCAAAGGGTACAAATTGTCATGCAGAAGCACAAGCTGTTCCATGTGACCTGGCTTCAGGCTCTCTCACTGTGATGTTACAGTGTATGCTGCAGTTGAAAACACACGCTCACTGGGCACCTCAGTAGTAGGGATGGGAAGGTGTCGCAAAGCAATTTTGGAGATTTCTGGATAGCTCTTTCCAGTATTTCGAAGGATCATCCTTTCTTGTGATCAGGGACTCACTGAAGTATTTTTCAACCTCTTGACTATAAGATCCGAGCTCAGTGTGCTGGTTATTTTTTTACATTAACAGTTCGACAGTCTCACAGACTGTTCCCTGGCCTTCTTTTGCTGGAGCCATTACGTGCGGAAATGACATAATCTCCTTCAAAATAAACATGTGCTCGCTTATGAACCAGGATATCGGCAAAGGTGTTAATGAAAGGCCTACTGTAACGACGTTAGCGTTAGTTTTAGCCACCCCACCCTAAGTTGCACCATTGGCCTTTGTTGTGTTTAGATATTCGTCCTGTTGAATCATTAAAAACTTTGAATACTACCTATTCGAAAGCTGAATCAAATTATTCGTTTTGAATTCAAAACTCGAATATTCGCACACCCCAAAAATTTGATCCCAAGCGGGCTTAATAGCGATTGACCGTGTTACATGCTGGAACACCAACATGAGCTTACCGAGAAGCTTCTGCAACGATACTTCGGGCCCTATAATATACTCTAATCTTGTGGTGCACTGAACTATGACGTTTAGCCCAATGGCATGATGCAGTCATAACGGCACTGCACATGGCCTGAAATCCTCCATGTATTGCGGCTTAAACCTTACAGTGTATGCTCATGGACTATGGGACGTTATTTCCAACTTGCTTTCTTAATTTATTTGATTGCATGCATTCACACTTTCGTGTTCTGTTAGTGCTCAGCAATGGGACAATGCTTTTTCAGAGGGGAGTACTAACATGTGTACTTTTTTTTCGTTTTCGATGGGACCGCGTTTCACTAACTTGGAACTGTTGCACATGTTTTCACTCGTCGCAAGCGACACCTTCATGTATTGGAACATTCTTGAACGGTTTTCATATTTTAACCCTTTTCCTACCAAAGACGAGCCGAGCTCTTCGACACGGTTTGTACTGCTCCCACCGAAAACGAGCTGGGCTCGTCTACACTGAAATATACGTTTGGGGCGCTGCAATTAAGATACTCTGATTAATTTTGCTGAGTTCTCTGTGGCTTGAGGAAATAGTGCAGTAAAAAATTTAGAAATGTGCTCATAGAATGCATTTTGATCAAGAAAGGACTGGATTCTGGAAACCGCAATTAGAAAATGGCATCCTCCTCTGTGCGCAAGCAGCGCGCACATGCCGGCAACAGCCCTGTTAAGAAAAAAAACGAAGAAAACGCATGTTTGCCTAAGTTTTGTGACAAGAATTTCAGTTCTTCTGTGAGTGTGGCGACGACTACACAGAACAGCATACTTTTTTCTAAATTATCAGATTCAGACGACAACTGCTTCTCAACATGTATCGGCAGTGGACACCGACAGATGTAAACAAACCCCCACAGGCGCATCCATAGGTCAGCAAAAAAACTGGAGCTCACTCAGACTCACTCAAGAAATATATTTTGTTCTGAGGGCTCACTCGGGCTCAGACTCACCAAAATTTTCCTCAAATGGACTCACTCAGACTCAAACTCACCAACATATTACTCAGCCTGAGTGAGCCAGAGACGTCGTCTCATGAGTCCGTTGGCATAAAATTAGCTTTATCAATCATGGCGTCAATCCTCTCCAACGCCAATATCTCGCATAATCAGTGCTCATGATATGCATTTTTATCTTGTACCTTCAAATACGAGTTATCATCATATATCATCATTGTCATATATTGATCCAGTAAGGACATTTTTAGAAAATACGCGACTCACACGAGATATTTTTATCAACTTCCCATGAAAGAGTTTGCGGAGGGAGGTCATGGCACCCCTTTCCCAACTCACCCCTCTGATCAATAAATATTGAGGTGGCCCATGAATGCTAGTGTGCTGAGATATGTGTGAATAGACTTGAGTATAAACGTAAGCCGATATACGGCTGATAGTAAGGCTGAAGATGAGTAGATAGGACCATAAGTCGGCAACAATAGGTGGAGCTCACTCAGACTCGCTCAAGATCTATATTTTGCGCTTAGGGTTCACTCGGACACAGGATCACCAATATCTTCCTTAACTGCACTCACTCGAACTCAGACTCACTATAATTTTCTTCAACCGGACTCACTCGGACTCAAACTCACCAAAATATTACTCAGACTCATGGCCCGATCTGAGTCTGAATGAGTGAGTGAGTTGACTCAGTGAGTTTGCCGACCTATAGGCGCGTCCAAGGCTTTTTCAACGGCTCGCTTGTCCCTGTACATTATTTTTTTAATTTCAAAAAGACATTTTCTGCATCGAAGGCTGGAGAGGTTGGGGCACTTTCTGTGGTGCAGTGCAGTGAAGCCAATCGTCTGCATATTCGCAAAAAATACTTTGGTTGTTGTATAAAGACACGTAGAATCAAAGAGGCAAATAAAAGCGTCGGTATTTTTGCATCGTTTTTGGCCAAAAGCTTGGTAGGGAAAGGGTTAAAAGATTACAAGCACGATGTAAATAGCATAGTACATTACCACATACGGAAGCACGAGCGATCGTGCTGAAATGTAGTGCGACTCATTAATGAAAGCCTGGCACATTTGGTTGCTACATCATACTCTTGACAACTGTACTCTGTACTTATCACTGCAACGCGTCTTGGTAGCTTAGCAGGCAAAGTGTCACACTGCTAAGTTCGAGGAAACTAGTTTGATTGCTGGTGATGGCGGCTGCATTTCGATGGGGGCAGAGTTCAGCAGCACCAGTGTATTATCGTGAGCAGTATGAGAACAAAATATTTGAAAGAGGCTAGGCCTTTCTCATATATGGGTCATTTTCGAATTACTGAAGGGGATTTGGCATGAGGATTCGAACAACAGGCCAGTCAGGTCTGCATAGCCATACCCGAACAAAGCGTTACTAATCGCAACAGATGAGAAAACAATGCGATTGCAATTTAGCAAAGTCACAAAAATTCAGTCACAAGTCATAAAAAATATGGGACAAAGACAGTCACGTGCGGGCCAGGTCTGCGGGCCGCAGGCCACGTATTTGAGACCCATGGTTTAGAGGAACCATGGCGCCTTTTCCACGTTTTTTCCGTCAGCTGCCGCTATGAATCGCCCAACAGCGGGTTCAAAGCTATTTGCCACACTAACGATAGTCTGTTATATAGTGCTTATATTTAATTTAGGTGAATGTTAAAGAACCCCAAAGAATTAATCCAGACTACCCCTAACAGTATGCGTTATAATCATTATTGTGGCTTTTGCACGTAAGGTCTCAGAAGATATCTTGCTTTGCTATGCTCACATTTACCCAATAAAGACTTCATTTATACTTTACCGCAGTAAAATGCTTTGCTTGGCGCGTTGGTTCATATAGTCTAAAATAGATTTGAGTGCGAAAGGATGAGACACAAGAAGACAAGACGACTAAACGAGCGCCCACTACGAACTCATTTAGTCGTCTTGTCTTCTTGTGTCTCTTCCCTAGGCGCTCAAATCTATTCTAGACTATACTTTACCGGTTTGGCTGCTGCATTGTTCACAGTCACAACCTCATGACGATATAAAATTTTCGTGAAACTACAATCTAGCTGGCACTCCCCTAGGACTGTGACTATCTGAACACCCCTTACTCTGTTCTCAAAACAAATAAGTGTGCACTAAGTCGCCCGGCAATTTGAATGACTGATTTTGACGCTTACACACATGTAGCCTTCTACGAGAACACGAAGATATGTAAAACCTTAAAATTAACTACACAGTCCTCACAAAATAAGTGCTTATCTGCCATCTGCTCTCACAAATGCCTGCACTAACCACCTGCACATTTCAGGTCTGAACATAAAACCATACACTTTGTTTAGTCATGAAAATCTTGTGGTTCAAACTAACATCCCCGTAACAAAAATGAAGGCCACCCAAAATCCCCATAAAAAACACCTCCTACGGGTCGTGTCCAGACCTATCAGCACATGTCCAGACCTATCACCTCACTAAAAGATGTACCTGAAGAAATGCACAAGTAACTTTTCAGGCAGACAGTAAATGTGAGAAGCAGATAAATCCATGTGATAAGCAGATAAATCCAGCTTTTATAGTTTGACACACAGGAACACGTGACTGATTGCTTGCATGGTTCACTTCGTAACACAAACACATTGCACGATGCACAACACAAATCAATTAGCACCTAGAACCACTGCAACACTGCAGATACACATCTAAGGACGCCATTGTTCGCTCGAACGCTACACGGTCACCACAGAGCACAACAAACGGCAAAACAGCTCAGACGCAATAGAACATGTACGACGGCGATGAAGAGGCAATGAAAATTGTAGCTACTGAGTGTATCATCACTCACGCCCTTGCAGTTCGCTGAAAGTATCAACATACAGGTACGCATTTGGCTGCGAACACAGGACACACACAAATGGCATGTGCTGGATGCAGCGAGCGAACACTTTTCATGTTTGTGTACGATGAGCATGTGCCATATGCAATTTACACCTGCATGGAATTGCCTGCAAAGCGAATGATGGCATGAAACACACGCAATCGACAGCACCCAACGTTCACGTACACAGCACACTTCGCATTTTTTCATTGGCAATCGCACACGTTGATTAGATCTGGAAGCTAGCCCCACCTTGTTGCCTTTCGATAAATATTTCAACGGATGCTGATTAACACTGGTACTAATCACAACATCCAAATAAACTCCTTTTATGCAGCTGGCGACTAGGCCACTGCTCCCACTTTGTCACTTCATGCAGGTGTCATGTTTACATCGAACAGACATGAAGACGTCAAATTGTCACTGCCTTTTTTTCAGCCAACCAGTGACAGATACGTGTAACAGCACTAGCAAAATAGCTCACGTGAATGTTTTGCTGGTACGAGTCGTTTTAAGACATTATCCAGCACCAGCTGCAGACAGAATTGGTCATCAAAGAGTACATAAAGGAGCGTCTAGGCAGACTAATTGGGTAATACGTGTCAATTTTGTTTGCATTACAATGAAGGATCATGGAAAATAGGTATGCCACAAACGATTGAATGAACGAAGGCAGATCTGCAAGGTAGTGGAAAGCTTTGATTTGGGCAACTGCCAGCTTTTGTAACATGACCGCAGCTAGCCTGTGAGGACAAACTGACAGCAAAGTTTCGAGCAAGTTAGGGTGCCAGTTGTATGTCATCGGATTCTACATCGAACTCACAATTTTGGTTAGAGTATTGCTTTACCGTTCTCTTAAATGCATAGGGGTTTTGATTATAAAATTGAAATTAGTAGATAATTAAAGCATTTCTTCTCCACATGACCATCAGTTAGCAGTTTCTGTGGTTGGGCACCAGCAAGAAGTCGCGCGCATCACGACTTGCTTTATCTGACATTTTGTTTGCATTATTTCCACATGATAGAAATGAAGGCTACCTGAAGTTGTCATTGATGACTCAGCATTCTCGGGCGTATCTAACGCAGCACTCTATGAAAGCAGAATGTTCAAAGTGCACAAAGAGCTTTAAACAGACCATACGCGAGCTAAACAGCAAATTCAAGTTTGATGGAGCTTCTGTATCGAGGTGGCTGATACACAAGAAAACTGTACTGGCAGCGCACATGTACGGCACACTTCAGAGCACACACACGCCGCAAAGAACACTTTTACGTCTAGCACCGCTGCAGCAAATCGCAGGCTCATACTGCTGCTTGTGAGCAGACTTCGTCAACTGAGGACACGATCGAGCACTTCGGACGCGACGCGCTCGCCACAGCGCATCGCAAGCGGCAAAGCAGCGCACTCGTAGCAGAACATGTGCAATGACGGCAATAAAACTTATCGCTATTGAGTGTATCATCACTCCGTACTTCACACAGGACTGGCCGTTCACCCAAAGCACCAGCATACACGCAATACACGTACGCATTCCGCGGGAATGAACCCTGAACACGGAGCACGTACAAATCGCATACGCTGTTTGCGGCGATCGAACACTTTTGACGTTCTTGTACGATGAGCATGTGACACACAGATTACGCCTCCATATGATGACATTCTAGTTCTCAAAGGGCTGTTGCTAGGGTTACGTCCAGACGTAACTGTAGTCACCGCTATCGTTACGTCCAGATTAAAGTCCCTAGATTTTCCCTGTTGAAGAGCAGGGAAAATCTAGGGACTCTAGTCAGATGTGGCTTTCCACAAACGTGAGTACATTATTTTCCTGTTGCTCAGTGAAGGCCCTCTGCGCCCTTCGGGCGCGGAAACCTAATCGTGGCTTCGCCCTCGCTTCGCGAGTGCGGCCATTTCGCTAACGCTCAATGGCCGATTGGCAGGGTCACGGTCACGCGCTACTGGCCGCTATCGCGGCCACGCGCTGTTTAGCCCGCGCAGCCTGCCCCTTCGGGGCAGGCGGAGGCGTAGGTAACCCAAGAGCCGCGTCGCGCTTCTCTGGCAACAGACTTCAGCAACACCTGAGACGACGAAAAAAAAAAAAAAAAAAAGTAGCAGCAGCGAGGTTCGAACCAACGTCCTCGCAGTTCCGAGCACGACACGCTAGCCGCTGCGCCACAGAGGCCAATCGGTTCAGTAGGTCTAACGGGCTGTATTTGTATCGTCACGCTGGACGTAACTTTTAAGACTCATTATTCCTACGTCCAGACGTAACTGCAACGGCTCCTACCGTTACGTCTAGACGTAACGCTAGACACAAGCGAACGACGGCACGAAAGACACGAAATCGGTGGCCTCCGATCCTCGCGTAAACACAAGCACACTCCATCGGTTTCCATCGGCGATCGCAGGCACCGAGGAGGGCAGGAAGGTAGCGCCGGCTTGCTACCTTTCGATGAATATCTCCGTGGATGATGATTAACTCTAGCACTAACCACAATAACACCCAAATGAACTTTTTTTTACGCGGCTGCTAGGCCTCGGTTCTCGCTTCGTCGCTTCACCCGCACGAGACTAAAAAGCCACCTAAACATCGCCCAATGTTAGCGGTGTAAGCATGTTTCATGTTGGCTACCTTGTGCTGCCGAGCAAAACTAGCGCCGTGGTGTACCCAGAAATTCCCTAGTCAAGTTGGCGAGAGCAGACGAGAGCAACGAGAGGCCGAGTTGAAACTGTTAGAGGCACTTGATGGCGTGTCTTCTTTAAAGATTTTGTGTATCTGTGTCATGCTTTGTTGTGTTACCTCGCGAGTGTTCGCTTAGAAGTGACTGAGATTGCTGAGACATTGACTCTGCTGTCAATTTGGATGAAGCGCGAAAGACAGGGACAGAAAAGGCACACATACAACCACACATACTGCGCTACGTGTGGGTGTATGTGTGCCTTTTCTGTCCCTGTCTTTCGCGCTGCTCCCTTAAGTTAGGTTGACCCATCTAGCCAACAAGTTCACTCTTCAAGGTATCAGTGGTGTTCCGATGTAAGCGCCTGGTATAATTCAGTGCACTCCAGAATGAGGGATTTGCCTTGTTAAGCTTCACCGCTGCACAGTGGCGTTATGCGAAGAAAACTAAACGTCACGCTGTGAAGCTCTAGCCCTTCGTGGCCGAGAAGGATTCGCTGCCGCAAAGTGGTTGATAAAACATTTACGGCTTCGAAGCAACTTAAAGGAATCAGTCATCTCATGAGACTGCCCGAGACGTGTGAATATTAAAGCTTACAGGCGTATTTTCCATTTGTAATAATGGATATATCGAATTATTTCGCGATCCCCTTCGAATCCGATGTGCCCGACGGTCGTCATGTGAGGTGAAACTTGAGAGGCACTCGAGAGCGTACGTTGCGTTAAAATGTCTGTGTATGCCCTGCTTTATGTTACCTCGCGAGTATTCGCTTGAATTTATACAGATTCTTAAGACAACCAGCAGCGCTAAGAAATCCATCATCAGCCCATTTATTATTTGACCTGAAATGTAGCAGCTGGCGTTTGAAGTAGACATCCGTAGCGGCGCCTCGTCGCAATTGTGCAGCAAGTTGACACTATGCGATTACGCTGAATTCAGGCCACGTGATTCATTGGTATCTTGTAATAATCTCTGTTGGCATAATTAAGTTTCTCCATGACACTATTCCAAGCTATTCCAAGAAGTGGCTTGGTCTGTTCTCTAATGTAGAGGGTTGCTGTTAATTCGTTTGCCTGGCGGGTAGAAGAATTGAAGAAACCTTTGCTATGCACTTGCGCATTTATTAGACGTTTGGGTGCTCGTACGGTGACTGGAGACTGCGTCGGCGCCTTTTTTTTTTGTAATTAAAGAAGACAAAGCATCAGGTAACGTATGTGGCAGTTACGATTTCCCTGCTGGTGGGCTTCGCTACACAACGAATCATCGATGCACAGTACATGCTTTCTGGCATAACACAGCTGCAATGCCATAAAGCTGACTATAGTGAATCTGTCATCTTGTAGCACGTATATATAATGTAAATATATAGTGCATTGAATCCAAGGGGCAGTGCAAGCATGGCGTAAACAAGGGCACGAGTCAAAATATGGGCGGCGTGCGCAGCACAGATTTCTTTGCGCTCCACAATGAAGGAATTGCTTTGTAAGTTTTACCGCTACACAGGGGTGTAATGCGACGAAAACTAAATGCCACGCTGTGAAGCTTGCTACCTGTGGCTGCAATTAGTTGCCGGAAAGAGTATCCGAGACGCATGAATATTTATTGATATATATATATATATATATATATAGGAGAAGATACATAAACGACATAGACTGGCTATGTCGTTTATGTGTCTTCTCTTGTCTTCGTTTCATTGAGCTGCACATACTCAGCATATATCAAGACATTTACCAACTATATTTAAGCTTCAGGCAGGATGCATTTTTAATTACAAGTATATCGAACTATTTAGCGATGTCCTTTGATTCGTAACACATTGGTCGGTTCAGCGAAGCATTATGTGGTGAGGAGCACTGATTTTCCTGGCGTAAACAAATACTTTTTTTATTATACGATATTTAGGAGATGTTGGTGCTTCTGTATAGCACCGGCTACTCCTTTTCACTGATGATAGGATATGTGAAAAGCACAGCAATGAAAAAGAAATATTTCATAAAGAACAGCTAGGCAAAAAAAGTTATTCACAATGATGTTTCATATATCAGCTTGATACCGCACGCATGCGATGGGAGCCATGCATGCATATGCGACATACATATAGCGGTTGAGGATGGCCTAGATCCATATCACCATGATGTGTTCGGTAGGCACCGGGAACTCCACTGATCTGATGAGAAAATAAGCAATCTGCATCGCTCCGCCTAGTACACACATACTGTGCTCCAAGTAGGGAGGCCGGCTTCGGCGTGACGCTCGTTCGCGTGGTTGCTCGATCGCCGCAAGCATTTGTTTAAAACAAGCAATAATATTGATTATTCGGTGACTATATCACGGAACATATTGGAGCTAAACGTTTTTCTAAGGCACCTTTTGGGAAAAGCTGGCTTTTCTGGAACCACAAAACAAGTTCCGATCATGTCTCAAACTTCGTCGTCCAAAAAGAACCAGCTTCGTAAACTAATGCGCTTGATACGCCAGCAAGGTTAACACAAAAATGAAACCTAATGCACTGTCTCATTGAGCTGAAACAAAACTGATTCCCCCATTCCCCCGCCTTGAGAACTGCGTGACCCTTAGTCAAAAGGCTGTTGCTAGGGTTACGTCCAGACGTAACTGTAGTCACCGCTATCGTTACGTCCAGACCAAAGTCCCTAGATTTTTCCCTGTTGAAGAGCAGGGAAAATCTAGGGACTATAGTCATGTGGCTTTCCACAAACGTGAGTACATTATTTTCCTGTTGCTCAGTGAAGGCCCTCTGCGCCCTTCGGGCGCGGCAACCTAATCGTGGCTTCGCCCTCGCTTCGCGAGTGCGGCCATTTCGCTAACGCTCAATGGCCGGTTGGCAGGGTCACGGTCACGCGCTACTGGCCGCTGTCGCGGCCACGCGCTGTTTAGCCCGCGCAGCCTGCCCCTTCGGGGCAGGCGGAGGCGTACGTAACCCAAGAGCCGCGTCGCGCTTCTCTGGCAACAGACTTCAGCAACACCTGAGACAAAAAAAAAAAAAGAAAAAGAAAACCCCCACCAGCAGCGAGGTTCGAACCAACGTCCTCGCAGTTCCGAGCACGACACTCTAGCCGCTGCGCCACTGAGGCCCATCGTATTGGTAGGTATAACGGGCTGTATTTGTATTGCCACGCTGGACGTAACTTTTAAGACTCGTTATTCTTACGTCCAGACGTAACTGCAACGGCTCGTACCGTTACGTCTAGACGTAACGCTAGACACTCCCTAGTCAAAAAGTGGCCCTTCTCAAAGAAAGCAGCAAGTATGCACCTTATCCGTGCGTCCATTAAATCAAGCCACCTGCATTTCCATGGTTAAATCGCATGATCAACGTCTCGCACGCACGTAGAGCCACGGGACTAGGCTAGGTACATCTCGCTTGGAATTTCCTAGGGACAGCACCAAAAAGTGGTCTGGCAACACGGGCATGTTTTGGTGGCTTTTTAGTCGCTCCCGCTTCACCCGGGCGCCATGTTTCTCGACGAGCCGGCGTGAAGACGTCATAGGTCACCGTTTTTTTTTTCTGCCAATCAGCGACCGAGAAAGCGAGCGGGACCGGCGAGTTTGGCTGGTACGAAAAACGGCCGCCGCCTCCGCACTTCGCGAGAGGCGGAACGGAACACGAAAAACGGAGCGGAAACGGACGTGCGGTGGCAGCGCGGTGAGGCCTATAACCCGCCCACCTCGCCCGCCTCCGGCGGCTCTCCGTCTTTCCTACCGCTGTTCTTTCGTTCCCTCGTTCTGCAGCTGTTGACGAATGCCCCAACAAAGCAATTGTCGCTGTTGCTGCCTTGGTTATTTCTCTCTTTCTTCCTTTCTTTTCTGTTTTTTTTTTCTTTTTTTGAAATTCTCGTTTGGCACCCAAACTGGGCGGGCGGCCCTGGTGCGCCAGGTTGGGCCATGTCATTTCAATTACATCCTCCGAAGAGGGCTGGAGCGCCAGCCGGAACTGTTACGATAAAATAAATATTTGTGCCTGGGATGGCTATTGAAGATAGCGAATAATTCTGAGACACAAGTTTCATGTTTTCTTTTCCCGAACTAAGAGATTTACGCAGTCTGACACAAGAACTTCAGTTCTCACAAAATTGACGGCTACATTTAGCAAGAAATCATTACCGCTACACTTCGTTAAAAGACAGTAACAATATCCCATGGCGTCGCACCTCTCACCACCCAAGCTCCCAAACAATGCTTTTATATCGGTCACTCAGCAAGCTTGTGGGCTTGTACAAGTTGCATACTGTGCTTTGTTGTGGAGCTCAAGTATTGTCATTGTTGTTGGTCCTTATATAAGGCGTCGAATATACCTTCACAACAGCGGGCCTTCATGCTCATGCAAATTAAATCGCCTTACCATTTTCGGCAGTCATGTATATATGTTGCTTACATGTTTAGTTAATGTTGCGGCGATGTCATACGCATCGCTAACATTTCAAAATAAAATACTACTGCATGTGGATGTTAGTTTTTTAGGAATGTGTCCAAGCCCTGATAAAAGAATCGTGAAGTACAGCGTGTATGAAGGCGACATGATGAGTACTCGTAAGAAGTGACGACACTGACGACGGAGGATGTATTTATATAATCAGAAGCAGAAATTAATTTATAAAAAAGGACAAACTTTGCAGTACCTACTGTACCCATTTTTCATTTGGTTAGAGCCTAAGTACAGCCGTGGTACAGGGTTTGCATGGAGCTTCAGCACAGACTGTACTGGCTATCGAGATTTTGCTCGCGTTAGAAAAAAAAAAGGGTGTTAACAAGCCAGTTGCGACGGTTATTCAAAAATGCCATCAGAAGATCAGCCAATCAAATATTATTAAAGGTGACCACCACCTTAAAGTTTAGGCCCAGTTTAAAGGGGCCCTGCAACACTTTTTGAGCAGGGTCAAAAAGCGCTGCCAATCGGTAGTCGAGGCTCCCGAGAACACGCGAGCCAAATATTATAGCGAAGCGAGCGGCCTGGAATTTACAATAAATTCTCAAAGTCAGCTGAAAATCGCTCCCTCTTCTCTCGACAAATGATGTATTAGTCCGCAATATATGACGCGATTGTCGGCAGTTCCACCATTGGCTGATGTTATAATCATGATAACACCCTCATTATTACCTTCGTTGTTAATTTTGAGTCCAATAAGTAGATAATATGTATGTTTATATTGTGTTAAGCCGTTAAAACACCGAACAAACAATAATATTAGCACTTCCGGTCTCACCGACAGCTCGCCTGCTCGTAGTTGAGTGGTTTCGTTTTCTTCACCATGCGCAGTGCCAAAATCGTGAATATTTCTGTGCTTTTGACCATCGCCGGTTGCCGTTGAGAGTGGCAGCCGTTCGAGTGTTGCCTCGTCAGCTGGAAACTGCATCGTCGGCACGTTCTCACGACCGACCGAGGCAGCGGTGCAGCATTTCTCCGAAAGCAATGCTGGCGCCGGCTAGCTTAAGATACCTGTGTTCGCTGTATGGCGAGAGTCCCGTTCGCTGTCTGTTCAGTATGTCATCGAGCCGTACCTCGGCGTATCCTCCCTGTAGTCTTAGGTTCCCGAGAAACAGCGACACAGCAACCAAGCAGACTCGCATTTTCACGGTAGCTGCAGACAGCCGGGGGATGGGTCCGCGCCGGCCCGATGCCCCACGATCCTTTCTTCTAGTCTTTAGTTCTTTGTTGTCAGCCCGCACTCGCTGTGCGCCCGCATTCGAAGAGCAAACAGCATCGAAGTACCGCCACTGGGAGAAGGGTGCACGCAGCTTTGCCGTGTTGAATACGATTCAAGCGCGAGCAGTGCGACGAGGTGGTGTATCGGAGTGTGGGTCGAAACCCATCTCAGCTGTCATTCGTTCCAAACGCGCACGCAGGTTTGCGTCCATGGTTGGCAGAGCGATGAAAACACTACGGCAGTTCGAGGTGCACACCCAGCATTACCAAACCGACTCGCAGTTTTCAAGCACGCGCAATACACGGTGCGATGGGCTCCGCTCGACGACGACGACCGCGCAAGCCGACCGGAAGTGGCGCCACAGACCACGTGGTTGCACCGCGACGCCGGAGAGAAAAAAATGAAGAAAAAAAATGCCGCCGGCGCTGGCGTACCAGGCGTACCTCTTCGGAGCCTCCTCGCACCTCCACCCTCCCTCCCTTCATGCCCCGCGCAGCTTTCCGCGCGCTCGCGGCGTTGAGTTGAGGGAGAAAGCTGCGGAACGTGATCTCTATAATTTGGTAACACCACTTAGACTTGACGGATTCGAAAAATTTTTGCGGCATATGACTCGTGAAGAGTCATACGTCAATAATGAGACTATTCCCATATAACTAAGAAAGGTGTTGCAGGGCCCCTTTAAGGCCCGACCAGTAACACAGAGCAAAGGAAAATCAATAGCTTTATTCGTCCCCCTTGAAAGCACAATCAAGCCTTCTTCCTATGGGAGTCTTCTTTATGTTGCTTACATGTTTGGTAAAACATGTAAGCAACATAAAGTGATGGTGCGCATCTTCCGGTGCATGTTAAGGCATGCTCATGTACGCCACGTTTCGAGCAAGCTAAGATTGTTGGCAAGTGCAGAGACCAAACGGCGAGATAACTTTTAGAAGCGTTTCATATTTCAAGGAATGGGTCCGCCTGTGTCAGTGGCACATCATTTGTATCGTACCAATCTGAGAGACCCTTTTTAAAGAACAGCTTACGTATTGACATGATGACGTCATAGTTTCACGCCACTGCGCATGCGTATACGCTTTCTTGGTTTCCACTCTTTGCCGGCAATAAACAGTTCGTAGTTTGGTGCCCCCCTGACTCTTTCCTCTCTGTTTTTAACACGAAAGTGTTTTATGCCGGGTTGCACTAAGATTACAGTGACGTATTTCCGTCACGGAAATGACGTCGAAAAAATATACATGATAAGATGGCAAAGAAAAATGTTCCGTCAACGAACCCACGACCGCTCTGTCCGCAACAACAGTTGCCGGGCACGCTATCCACTGCGCCACGGTCACAGACTCTAGCGCCTTTACAAACGCGCCTTTAATATCTACCACTCTCCCGGTCGGCGGGGTCGTGTTGCCCTCTGGGAGCGGTAAAGAAAGTAATTCGTCATTACTGTGGACCGCGCGATTAGCACCTGCAACGCGTTACACGTGCGTCCCATTCGGCGCGTTTTCAATAGAAGTTCAATTTTGTCAATGCCTTACCACACCGCGAGGTGGTGACCTTTGCCCAAGCGTCGTAAAAGCGTCGGCCTAGCTCATAGCATCACGCTGATCCAAACCAAAAATAGCTCTGCGACGCGCGCCTGCGTCACCTGGCTGTAACACCGCGTTCCCCGCTCACGCGCTCGCCCCGAGAAAAATCGCGGCCGGGCTACCGGGGCGGCACCACGCGCTTCAAGTTCGTTTGCCTCTAGTCCGGCCGTGGTATTCAATCACATTTTAACATGCCGCGGAATGGCGACCAAGTTCCGCGTCCAATATGCGACGCTCTTCTGGTTATCACACCTCGTTCTATGATTACGCTTTCACTGTTAACTACTACAACAACCGCAAGGGTTTGTTTAATCTATCAACATGGACGTTAGTCGTCGGGTTGGAGATGTACCACCAATCATCAAAGTGGGTGCATACACGTTAAACGGTGCCACAGCTGCCAGACATCAATATACATTGTGCAAACTATCTTATATCAATGTATAGTAAACATTCAGTTACTTCTGTGAGGGCACGCTTTACTTTCGTGTTAATCCGATTCTTATGACGGAGGGATCAACCATGTTTTTTTTTTTATGTTTCTAGCGTTGCGCCAAAATTACCACGTTGAGAGCGGTGCTATGTTTTCTCATTTTGCTCATTACGTTTAGTTATTCGTTCATTAACAAAATTCAATGTATTTTCCAATCCAATGATCCGTTGTTTCGATTTTTTTCGCACGTGCGTAACTCAGACCATAAATAGTGCCTTTTTAGTGCTAACCTACCATACCCCCCCCCTGAAAAAAGTTCTGCGGACGCCCTTGATTAAGGTGCGCGTTAAAGAGCGCTGATGGTCAAAATTAATCCAAACGGCGTAGTTTACATTTGTGTAGTAGTAATTTTACGCGAAGCCACATCTTTTTTTCTTTACATTATCTTGAGCGTTTGTGTTTAACTGCGTTGCTTAGATTGACGGAAGGCAACGGACATTATTCGTATGAGAAAACGTACTTTTGGCCTTGTTGTTCCTGTTGTTCCTGTGAAATAACAGGACTTTTGTTCCATTACTGTCGTGCAAGTAATCAATCGAAGAAATTTCCGTGCTGCACAGTTACCTTTGTGTACTGTTACTGGAATAAAAACAAGCGTGTGCGTGTTAAACGTCTCTGTAGCGCTAAAGCGCTGTCAGCCACGTAGCTTTCCTCAGTAAACCTATAAACTGTCCTACATTTCATGGAGAACTGAATAACAAATGCGAATGGATATTTGAACACGCAGTGCACAAAGTGCTATTTCAACTCATCGTGCAGGAATACGGGCTTTCTTTTTGTTGAGGGGCATCCAAATGAACAAGAAGTAAATAGTTGATGCAGTCGCGCTATGCAGCAGTGCGTAGTAAGTGGAACACAAGCTAAACATGTACAAATAAAACAACAAGAAAACGGCACCCGTTGCGAAAACGCCGACTGTCGCCGAAGGCGAGCAACCCGTTCGTTGGCAGAATGCGCTTCTCTCACAAGTAATTGTAACGTTCGGCGCGCTTCGTGCATTAATTCGGGAATGATGAGCGCAGATATTACCACAAAGCTGCAGTCAACGCATTTTGTTTGCAGGAGATCGGTTCACATCGCTCACAACGAAGCGCGGTTACGCGCCGACAACCGCCTATCCACACTAGCGCGGCGACGGTGCTGCCCCCTGTAGCCCGATCTCGCGGCGAATAGCTTCAGCAAAAGTAGACATGACTTTCAGCCGCACTACTTTCTTGTGCCCCGTGATGTATTGCCTATTGCCACAGTCGGTGTTTTCTGTTTTAAAATCCAACCTCTCCTCCTGCTCAATTTTTATCAGAAGACCGCAGAAGGAAATAGAAAGCGCTCCCTACATAGGCCTACCCCCACCCCGGCCCCAATATACACACACACGCACCCCTCAACCTTACGATTTGATAGCACGTACGCATACTCCCTAATACTGTAAAACACCGCACGTGTTGTCACGAGCGCTGTTAAACCGTACCACAGAAACAGTAACATGGTGGGCGCGCAGTGCGCTCGCGAACGTGCTCTCCACTCGCTCTTTCTTTGTATCTACATGTTTCAATCAGAAGCTGTAGACGATCGACCAAACCAGATGGAATCTTGCCGCAGCGCCAACGGAAACTCGACAGAAGCCCGCTTACGCAAGGTTAGTGGAAGCTTCGTCATTTTCACTGGCATTTTTCGAGAAGACGTCGCGGACTCCTGCGCAAGCAGTTCGAAAACTGTACGGCTACTTCATGCCAGGGGCGTAGGCAGAAATTTTTTTCGGGGGGGGGGGGGCACCTCCTTGATCTGTAGTGGGGACGAGCAGGCAGATGTGGTCGAGTGTCATTTTCTGCTCTGTATGCTATGGCAAAAAAAAATTTCGGGGGGGGGGGGCACGGGCCCAGGTGTGCCCTAACGTGGCTACGCCCCTGCTTCATGCTCAGCAATTAAACGCCGAGGCGTCACTCGCAGTCTTGTAACACTGTCGAAACCTAAATATTGGACTGTTCACTGTGGTTCTTTGTATCCAGAGGGTAGTGCGCGTGGTGCGCGCAGAGTGCGCGCGCAAATGTCCCAGGCGACCAGGGGCGGATCCAGGTGCTAACTTTGGGGGGGGGGGGTTCCTTCATCTGACCGGGAGTGGGGGGGGGGGGGGGTAAGGATGAAGAGAGAAGTAGAGGGCGGGGATAAGATTCTCCTTCCCGTAATGGCAGCCGAATGAATGAATGAAACCACGTTTATTCCACTTTTAAATGCGCCGAAGGCGCTGCGGTGGAAAAGGGGGGTGGGGTATTAGGGTAGAAAGAAGTGGTAAAGCTGCCTCCGCGTCATTAAAGGACGTTCTGGAGGCAGCTGAAGCAACTTGCTAAAGGAGGTGGGCGATAAGCACTGCAGGCATTGGGGGGGGGGGGGGGGGGGGCTTTGGGGGGGGGCGATCGCCCCTACCGCCCCCCCTCTGGATCCGCCACTGAGGCGACGCCGTTGTCTGTACGCGTTTTACGCGACTTCCTCTGTGTTTTTGGTTGCTGGTGTTCCGCGATCCCATATTTGCAGCTCGCTAGACCATGCTGTTTATCGCGCATTCGATCATGCGTGAGAAAGTTTGTCGAACTATGAATCGAGTCCGTGTCCTTTCGACCGAGGGCAAGGGAAAAGAAGCGGGTTTCACTGACACCGTGATTGACGACGGCGTCTTCAAGCCAACGGATAATCGTACCATCGCCGTTTAGTTGCGAAGCTCGGTTAACAGATGGCGTTAGCTGCACACGCCGCGCCTGGCATAGACGAATCGTCCGTGCCCTCAAACTGCACAAATCTTCTGCTGTGGCCGCTATTTGTACGAACTAGCGATGACATTGACGCGTTAAATAAGTCTACGTAACAAGAATTGTAGAGCGACAGCGTTTTTCTTGGCACTAGAGATTGCGTGGAAATTTCTGCGAGAGATCTTTTAACAAACACTGAAGAATGTGCATAATCGAATCACTTGGGACTCAAACCAACTTTTATCGCTCAGAATCCTTAACATCTTCCGTTTCTAAGTAAATACGGATGTCACAAACAGAGCCATGCACGCGGCCTAATTACGCGAGGTGCGAGGCCTTGCCTCCCGACGCCAATGTCATTTCATTCCGTGTTTGCCCTTCATTGGCCGCAGCGTCCCAAGCAACATTTTATCCTTGGCAAAATGTCGGCCTGATGTCGCTGGCCAACTGCACTGTCGTTGGCCCAACCTTGGCAACCAATGTAGGGCCGGTCTTGGGGATTGACATTGGCCTCATGTGGGCCTGCGTCGGCACCCGATGTAGGCCCGTCCACCGTGGCCGACGATGCCGAGTGCATGCCGCTCGCGGGTTGACCAAGGCCCGACATCACATAAGCGTCGATTTACCGACGGCCGTGGGTCGGTTGCGGACGTTTCTCGCTAGTATTGCTCTGCTTTTTTTTTTCTTATTTTTTGTGCGTGTTCTAACAAAACGCATCAATTGTTTTTCTGGTGTGTTGATGCGTGTCGTACTTAATGTGAACGGGCAGTTTATAGAGGCGTTTAACTCTATCTGAATTAATTACGGGCAGAGTGCACATGTAAGACGGAATTAAACGCCTCTAGCGGTCTGCACTAACGTGTTAATACGTAACACACAATAACAGAAAGACGTGAATATAAGTTTTCTCTCTTTGTATGTTTATTTTGCAATGATATAGATGCACTAATTTTACATGCAACATTGTTCGCACGGAGCGTTTGCATCAGCCCTTGTGCAACGCAACCGTACAGTCCATGTGATCGCTGCATGATAGCGCTGACATATATATAAAACGGACGGCATTCTTGTTGGATCGGCTCCCTTCTTTCGGCCAGTTCTCGTGCTCTTGGCCCTGATCACGTACGCAGATGCGACGTTTTACCGTCGAGATGTGAGAGGGTAAATCGCCACCCTCATCAAGATGTGAGACTTTCATTGTTCTTCTGTCGGGAAAGACTGAAAGAAAGAACAATGAATAATACTCTGAGAAAGGTAGACTATTTACTTGACCAGTTGCACAGTCATGTCGCGTCTAGAAACTCTATTCACACAACTAAACAAAATTATTTTGTCACTGCACAAATAAAAAAAAAAACACTGCACTTACAATAAATGCCAGTGTGCTGAAATTCTGAGAAGTGCTTTCAAGCTCCACAGCGCACAAACTAGATAATATGTGGAGACAGGATGGATTGAGGTTTTCATTGTTGGCTCGTAATGTCACTGCAAAACAAATGGTACAATAAATAGATTAATGAGAACACAATCTTACCTTCAAAGCGGCCGCGGGCCAGTCACATATTGTGCAGTCGGCATTTACAGCACACTTTCGATCAAATGAAAAGTGATTGCGTGAAACTTTCGTAACCAAGCATGCGTCTTACCAGAATTCTTTTCAGTTGGCGAGACCAGCGCAGCACGCTATCCACACCAGTCCTTGTTGCAGTGTTCCTTAGAGAAAACGGTAAAATAGGTTACGGTCTTACAATAAGATGCCACAAATAAAAAACAAGAAAATCTTACATACTTGCCCGTCAACGATGTCTTGGGTCCACGGACAAATATAACCACCGTTCGCCTGAACGTTTCTGATCTGCCCGCTAGAAGAGACGACCAGATTGACGCATCAATTGCGCAAATAAAATTTGATTTTGTCGCTAGACAAAAGTCACGATACGATACACCGAGGAAATAGAATGTCACTTACGGGTTCGCGTCAAATCCTCGGCAGCGGGAGACGGCCGCGCGCCTCAGGCTCCAGGATCAAGGCAAACGAAATGCTTCTGAGTGCTTGCCCGCCTCTGCATAGTGTTTCAGCAGCACGTCCTCGCTCGAAAGAGCTACGATTTCGCGGGAAGGGAAATCACGCACGCCACGGAGCTTGCTTCCCTCCCCAGCGTGGTGTTGCCCCAGCGCGGTGACAAAGAAAAAAAAAATGCGAGAGTTCCGAGGTCCGGCGCTCCGCTTGCACGCCCCGCCGCCCTCGGCACATTCCGTTCCTCCTTTCAGGACTTGTCGTTCTTTCTGGGAGAGGGATGTGATGCATGTTGCGCGTGCTCTCTCTCCAAAGCAAGAACCGCGAAGACCCCATCTCACCACTTGTTTTTTTTTTTTTTTTCGGGGGAACGCACGTGTTGCTTATATCAGCTCTGTCTGGTGAGAAAAAAAAGGCGCGCGAAATTTCCACTGAAGCATATGCCTGACTCTGGGGCAGCGCTAATGCGTCCAAAAAGCGAATCGAATTTGAATTGAACCGTTTTCGTTGTTAACACAAAATATCGTTGGCACCCTAACATTAAAACAAATTAACATGAAAACCATAAACTGAGCATCAAGTACAAATATTAAAACTCTTCAGAGTGTGCGGACTATCGAATTCTGGCTCTTCAAGCGACTTTTACGCTAATTTTGTGTTTATTTGGACATAGATCATATTTTGAAACATTCGTATTAACGCATATGGGCTATTCCCGAAGACCGAATCAAGTATGATGATATTCGATTCTATATTCCAAATGTTTCCATTATATCTGATGTCCTCCCTCTGTCACGCGGCTCGATCAGATCAATCATATATTTATATTCACGACTGTGCTAAAGCGGTGGACAGTTCGGTGAACAGTTCAAAATCATCGATATTTTAATAGATTAGCGCGCTATAGTATCAGGATCAAAATTAAATTTCTGCTCGGTACTCGCATTTATTCCCATTTATTGATGTTGTTCAACCAAATGCTTTGCGTCTAATGCATGCAAAGGCGGACATTTTCTTGAGCTTCGAGCAGAAACCGTAAACGCTCGGTACACTTGAAAAGCACTCATGTCGTACCACTGTACATTGAGCATATAAGTGCTTCATCATAACAGGTCATCATAAGGCTTGAAAGGTGCTGATGACAATGCGGCGGAGGATTCTCAGCGGCCCGATCGCTAAAGGTTCTGAAGTTTCTTGCGAAACAGGTGAAAAATTTCGACATTTAAATTCCGCATCCTAACCAACTCCGCAATTGTACCTTTTCTTATTCACATACTTAATGTGCACATCAGAAATATTCGGCTGGATTCGGGAAAACTGAGGCACAGCAAACATGTAACTTTAGTGCTGGGGTTATTGATTGGAGCAGAACTGCAAATGCGACGTCATTCTTAGACAAATGGACATGTAATAAGCTACAAGAATTCCAGATTTTAAGATTACTTCGCAATTCAGCTTTTCATATATTCAGTTAGAGCTTTCGCGCCCCTGAAACACGTATATGAAATTTTCCATTAAAGTTGTACAGTCCGCGAGAACTCTATTTCGCACAATTCGTGTGACGAAATTAATATTTTTTTTGGTCTCGCTATAAAGCGGCCAAAACCTTTCCGACGGGAGAAAGAATGAATTAATTCATTTTCAATAAAGTTTATTATTAATAGATGGTGGAATGTATATGGTCGGTTACAATCACCGTGCCATCTGCGAACTATTTCAGTCAATTCTATACCGCGGCACAATGGACCATTGTAAAGCCACATTAAACATAAATTCGCGTGATTGGACTTTCTTATCCGTTATGTACTTCCTGGTGGCAAATACATTGATCTCCAGAGTGTTCAAATCTTGCGATTTCTCAAGGTTATAAAAATATTTTAACGATATTCTCCGATCGAATAATTCTTCACAACGCCGAAGAACTCCAACTTCCATATTGATGCCAATTGCATGCGCTCATCATTATGGCCATCGCATGTATAGTCAGCATCCGATTAATAGCTTAACTTCAGTCAGTTCAGAGCAAAACTCGATGTTATCCCTTAGCCGGAAGTTTCCCTTACGTCTATGGTTGACGGTCATTGCTGTTTTCCTTGTTTGACCAAAGGCCGTCATCGCGTTTGTAGCTACACTACATGACTTATTCCTCAACATACTGCCCAAACGCGCTCGCGCTTGTTAGCTCGAAACCTAAATGTTGAATTTCAAAGTAAAATTGACCAGTGTTCAACTTGTCACTCGATCAGAGACGAATACTTTTCACCACGTCGCGTTATTTTGCTATGCTTTCGATAACAACGGCGTTAGATTGATGAGCTCTGCTGACAAATCCTCATCACTCTATGCAGCCGATGTAAGGCTGGACAAATATATAAATCAATCTAACGGTGTCGAGCAGTGCACCTGGTCCCATGTGGTGCGTCAGCAAGGGACTTGATATTAACGCTTAAAGAGCTCGTATCGCACAAATTCCGCCGTCGGCGTCGGCACCGTTGGTTGTGAGCGAAAAATCATCATCTTGTCCGTGACCGAAAAATCGAAAAAGCTGCAAATAAAATAAATAATAAAAATGTTGGGTTCGAGTGAGAATCGAACCCAGGCCGTCTGCGTGGCAAGCAGGTGTTCTACCACACAGCCACGCCTCTGCTTGGAGCTGCACTGAAAGTAACTTTGATGCTTCCCAAAAATACGCGTCCTGTATACAGGTGTCACAGTACGAGATGTAATATCGCAGTAATATTGCGTGTTACAAGCGTACACTGCCATCGGACGTCACACCATGTGAATATCCTAACGACTTGGTGGTTTAAAGACAGCCACCCATTACAAAAGGCACATACATTACTGCGCGTATTCACTTAAGGCCACGTAGTGGGTGCATCGCAACTTCGAAAACGTTTCTGGTTCAAAGCATGCTACCCATTACATAAGGCACACACCTTAGTGCGCGCATTCTGTTAAACACTCGTCGTGTTCGAAGTGCGCACTAGGGGCAGGATATCGCTATCGCGTTCAACTCTTAAAGGCGAAGCTTAAGCGGCCCCCAATTTTTAAGTTCTCATATGTGTAGAAACGTACGGCACGCTTACGTTGCGCACCCTCTACAGTCAGCCACACATATCGTCAACGGCACGTGAAGCGTCTAGCTACTATTAGCCATGTAATTTTATTACTTTTTTTTTTTCGTTTTGCATGCGAGGCACCGACGACGGCAGATTACCGCGAGGCACTAGCTATGCATTTGTCTAACGCGTCTTGAAATATAAAGCTACAGCCTCCATAGAATCATAGAAATATAAAGCTACAGCGTCCAGTTTTAAGCACGTGTTGCTCCCATTGATAATTATCATTCTGTGAAATAACAGAACTAGTAAACATTTTATTAACATTCCAACAGAACAGCAGTGCGCGTTGCGCGTTACCCGCCGCAAATGCTCCCATTATGCGATTCTTTTACACGCATGAGTCAGAAGATCAGACAAATCCGCGGAATGTTTCTCATGCATTTCCATGCATCATATTCGCTTGCTTATCTTTTTGTTTGGTATTTTCAAGACGTATAAAATGATCACAATGCGATTTCTGACTGGCATTATTTCGTATCTTGAGGCAGTGCATCGTTGGGATTATTTTAACTTCTTTATAATGTAGGTTACGGTGTACCTGCTTTGTCTTTTATTAAAAACAAGGGTTCATTTTTATTTGAAATGCTGTGCTAAAATGATGAATGTCACAAACATATGCAAGGCGACCTCTGACAAAGTGATGGGATAACAGAAACTTTTCAAATAGGCATATCGAGGAATATGAGCTTATTATCTGTAAGAGATAAAGGTGTAACTACATTGCACATTAAAGAAAAAGATAAATTCGCGTTAACTTAATTGAAAATTTGTTGCTACCTAGACGTACACGCGTAAATTTTGACAAACGCAAGTCTTTAGCGGTGCTGTTTCGGACGTGTCCCATTTTCTTCTCTTGGCGGCAAAAAGCATTGCTGGGCACTGACGGCGGGCCTGCAGATGTGCGGCTTCTTCGAAAGAGGAGGCGGCTCCACGCTGAGAAAGAAAACCGGAGAACAGCGGAAAAAAAGAAGTTTCCCTCTCCCCACCGGGAGCTTCCGGGGCGCGGGCCGCAGTAGCGCATGTTATTTAGCTTTTTTTTTTTTTAAGTGTGTTTTTCACTCCACGCTCGCGGTTCCTTTATGTTGGCCTTAGGCCGACCCTCTTTGCTCTTTCCCGCACTTTTCCACCTTCTTCGTTTTATTTTCCACAGCACGAGTCTTCCGTGGATTGCCATCGCTATGTGTTCGTTCTAACAACCTTGAAAGAATATTTCTTGTTTATATATTATTCGTGTATTGGTACTAAAATCTTACATTGCGGCCACGCCTTTTGATGAGTTTTTTTCACATAGCATATATGGTATTTCCGTTTGCCTGACTTATCCGTCAGCGAAAGATGAGATTTGGATTGGAAAAACTTTATTTACGTCCTGCAGAACGCGCTCAGCGCGTAGCGGGCGTCTCCCACGTAGGGACCGACAGAGAATATCTGGCGGCCGCCTCGTGGGCCTGCTGGACAGCCCATTGCTGGTCGGCGAGAAGCGAGCTTCTGAGGGACGTCTCCCACTTGTGTGAGGTAGAGCCGGGATGAGCGTTTCTACACTCCCAGAGCATGTGTGTGAGTGTCGCCGTGCGTCCGCACGAGGGGCACGTGTCGCTGGGGTACGCGTCGGGATAGAAAACATGAAGCTTGGCGAGGTTTGGATATGTGTGCGTTTGCAGTAAGCGTAGGGTTAGCGCCTGCGGCCTGTTAAGTTTCGGATGCGGGGGCGGAAAAATGCGGCGTCCAAGGTAAAAGTGTTTTGTGATGTCGTTATACGTAATGGGTGCGTCCTGGTTGGCTTCTAACTCGACGAGATGAGGTTTCCCTGTGACGGCGCGGTCGGTAAGTGCGCGCGCTGCGTCGTGGGCGATCTCGTTGAGGTTGGACGGGGCGCCCGGCACCCGGCCGAGATGGGCAGGGAACCAGATGACGGTGTGATGCTTGAGAGTACTCGGATCCACGCTGCGGAGGATGCGTAACGCCTGATCGGAGACGACGCCACGTTCGAAGGCTTTCATGGCCGCTCTAGAGTCGCTGTAGATGACTTCTCGTTTGCTGTCGAGCACACTTAAGGCTATGGCTACTTGCTCAGCTACTTCGGGGTCTCGGGTGAGGATAGTGGCGGAGTTTAGGATCCGCTGCGAAAGATGAGAACGTTTACTCATTCCATTGCGCAAATTACATAATAAAGGACTAGCTGTTAGAACAAAACATTGCGTCTCTCTATCCGCAGACTGTTTGGGTGCAGCGCTGCTCGGGCAGCACGCAAAAATTTTCATGCTTTTAAGTTATACAGAATGGTTTTTAATGGCCGTTTTAGTTCAGAAATGACATAAATGTATTATGTGAGCTCGGTTTAATGCAAGCGGGTGACATTACTTGCATGAAAAAGCAAAATAAATAATCGCCTATCTAAATAAAGTTCATTTATGACCTTCAAATTACACTGCCTTACCTACTGCAACTGACTAACTGTAGGCACTGAGTTTGCAATAATTGGAATGAAATCTTACGATTTAACATTTATGCCATCAAATTTGAGATAATTCACTGTTTGCTTCAGTCACGTTTATTTTTGTAAGAATCCGTTTTAAGCATCGAACAACGACAAAAGCCTAGTTTAACGCCCATGTATATAAATACTGTCGCACACTTGGCGAATGCATTTTCGATGGAGGCGAAAATGTTTGAGGCCCGTGTACTTAGATTTAGGTGCACGTTAAAGAACCCCAGGTGGTCGAAATTTCCGGAGCCCTCCACTACGGCGTCTCTCACAATCATATCTTGGTTTTGGGACGTTAAAATCCCAGAAAAAAAAAAAAAAACTTGGCGAATGATGGTCTCGAAAAAATCTAGATACGCACGCCTGGAGAAACCATGCATGAATGTAATGGCTCGCTATTATTTTTGTTATTCAGTCAATAATGTATTTGTATTGTTCGCGCAAGTAATCTCTATCACTTGGTGTAATCAGCTCAAGGACCACAAGTATGTTGTGTGTCACAGGTGATTTTTGTAATGTTTAAAAAATCACACTGTAGGAGTTGTTTACACTTCCTGCAGTGTATTTTATGCTGCCCTAAAATAATACACGCTGTTCGAATTCTCTGCCGGCAACCAAGGCCGGCACGACGTGTTGCCGACTTGTCGCCCCGACAAACGTTTGGCGCGCTCGGCGTTCACTCGGCCACCAACGGTGGTGCGAATCGTGCAGCCGACCTAGTGCCGACAAGCGTATGGCGCGCTCGGCGTTCACTTGGCCACCGACGGTGGCGCGAATCGTGCAGCAGATCTAGTGCCGACGTAGCTGGCAGCGCACCTCCGGCCGACCCTTTTCGGATGCCTGGTGGCCAGTGAAGTCGGCTGCCGGCTATTTGCCAGTGATCAGCCAAACGTCGGCAGTCGGCCAGCGTTGCTTGGGGTGTGCTTGGCTTGCGCTGCTAGTGCGCAAAATTAATTTGGGCGCCAAACAGCTGATATCTCGCTATTTTGATATCTCAAGAAACCACGACACCCCGAGTCTTACAGGAGAGAACTAGCTTCATCAACGCGTCATGCCCTGAGAGAGAACAAACTTTATTGAAGAATTAGAGTACGTGGCTAATACCGGGTGGAGCCCTCTTGTAGAGCCCCACTGGCCACGGCGGCTCGCCGGGCCTGGTCTAGGGTCACCAGTTGGCTCCCCAGTGCCAGCTCGGAAAGCCGTGCCTCCCAAGACCACGTTGTGAGTATTTGTAGTGAGCCCTGAGATGTCCGCATAGGCGTGCGCACGGTTCCCATTAGGGGGGGGGGGGGGTCAATCGAGTCCCAAGGACATGCTTCACAGTGGATAAAAAAGGAAAAAAAAAAAGAAAATGAAGCGATGACTTTCTTCTCGCAATGATCTGCCTGTGGTACCTGGCTTTTCTGAAGTAAAGATCGGAAGTAAACAGTTCTTGAAACGCAATATCTGGGGCCTTCGGCTGCAATACCGTCAAAAACCTGCGTGGCCATAACTAAAGCAACGTATGAGGCAGACTTTGCACCTCCACTCCTACGTTATTAAGGGCAACGTCTATAAACGTTGATTAAGGGGGGGGGGCGTCCTCGTGCGGACGCCTATGTATGTCCGGCGCTGCAACTTTAGCTTCTACATCCAACATTGCGGTCGTCGAGATTATTGCAACGCTACTAGGGTGGCTAGAAATTCTAGCCGCTCTAACGCTACAAACGGTTTAGGAAAGTACGCATTAGCAGAAGGTTGCAGTTTATTCGGCTTCCGTTCTTCTCCGGTGTATGCTTTTGTGAAAGCAGGGGAGTGGCAAGGTATACTAATAAATTAATATTATCTCGGGTACGTGAATGAGATTAGAGCAAGAACAATGGAACATACATTCGCAGAACTGTAATTAAGGCAAACACGCCCGTCGCGTTGCTGTAGCAGCGCTTATCGCACATTGCAGGCAAGTGCAGTATTATAATGGCCGGGAGTTTGCCACAGAGCAAATTGCCACGCATAAAATTTAGGGGTGTGCGAATATTCGAAATTTCGAATATTTTTCGAATAGTGTTTGCTATTCGATTCGATTCGCACTGGAATTTTACTATTCGAACTTCCCAAAAACAAATAACGTCCGATTGAAAGTGACCCTTTCAGATTTTTAATATGCTTCATCTCATTACATTCTCATATTGCGGCAAAGCTGCCTTTTAAGCTCCGTTACGGTCGAACTTTGCGAGAGACAGTCAACGTCCGACTGAAAGTGGTCCCTAAATTTTTAATATGCTTCACCTCATTACACTCCCGTATTGCGGCAAAGCTGCCTTTCAAGCTCCGTTACGGTTGAACTTTGCCAAGAGAGAGTTTGTCAATATGCTTCACCTCATTACACCCCGGTATTGCGGCAAAGCTGCCTTTGAAGCTCCGTTACGGTCGAACTTTGCCAAGAGACAGTCAACGTCCGATCGAAAGCGGTCCCTAGATTTTCAATATGCTTCACCTCATGACACCCCTGTAATGCGGCAAAGCTGCCTTTCAAGCTCCGCTACGGTCTCAAATGTATTAACTAAAGAAAACGTTGGTTCCAACATGGAGATGAAAGATGTGGCAGAGATGGGGGCTCAATTAATGCTGTTTTGGACCTGAAATTTGGGCAGGAAGTCCGAAAAATCGGACGCCGAAGCTTTTTAGCATCCAAAATTTCAGATGTTCTTGTATATCGACGTCTACGAGGAAGGGTGCAACTCCAACACCTCCTACTAGGAGGTGTTGGCAACTCTGTGGGGAAGGGTGCACTCCTTTGTCGTCCGCCACTGCGCTCGAACGCCTTTCCGGAAGATGTCCCCTGCTTACCTAAAGGACTTTAGACCTCGGTTCTCCTTGCTTTTCTTTTCTTTTCTTTTCGTTTTTTTTTTTTTTGCTGCAATGTGTTGCTAGGGGCCTGTTAGTAATGACACGACACATCGTTTCCTGCAGCACGCGGCAGATAATTAATTATAGGCTCCTCATTACCGACCAGCCCCAGTTTCGGTTTGAGAGCTCCAAAAACGACACACCACCACCTAGCGTGTGCGACCCTCGATCACGTTAGCACACAGAACTGTGATGCACTTCCGCGTGGTCCGCAGCCCAGACAGCACAAGGAAATCAAGAAGTCCCTTCGAACAGGAAACGGGAAAGCAGTGTCGGCAAACAAAAAACTTTCAACGCGTGCGCCGCGGCCACCGACTCGCGAGCAGCCGTCGCAAAGTAGTCTGGTCGGGCAAGCGCGGCAAAAAGAGAAATGTCGACTCATAACTTGTTGCACCGGCGGCAGCGTGGTGACGTCGGGGAAGTAGGGGGGTCGTCTTCGAGTCACTTTCAAGGTGGGTCATTCCATGCCAACTGTCCCAGTCTGGGCGCTCGACAAAAATCAGTTTCTCTAGAAAAATCTGAGAAAATTACACACGTATAGGCATTAGTCCTGCAGTATTTTCCCGAAATATTTTGAGCGGCAAAAATTTTTCGGGCACGTGAGCGCCATTTGAACTTCTCGATATAGTGGAAAACCAGGTACAAAAGAAAAATTCGCTATAAATGGATCGTTTCACGCATTCATTCGAAACTTGCTTTTTTGTGTTTTTTTAGCATCGCGCCTTTATTATAGGACAGTTGCTTAGAGTAGCTTTATGTTTTTCACTCCTTGGCTCGTAGGTAAAATGGGGTAAATTGCAGCGTTTTCGGGAATTTTTTCACAACAGACGACTGTAGATCAAATACATCAATTATTTTTATAGAACTCTCCATAAAACGTACTATCGCCTAAAATTCTTGTTATGCCTGTGTGCGGCGTACAGGCTTTAAAATAAAATCCTGAACTTGGAAAAAACGCTACATTGGCCTATGTTCAGACGTCTGTAGCACCCTTAGGTGTTCCAAGAAAAAATAAGCAGAAAAGCGCATACGATTGAGAATCATAACAACTTCGTCCACAGAAAGTTTAATCGAAGTAGTTTTTGTTTTTGTGAAGAAAAACTTTTTTGAAGTTTAGTCCCACCATTGCATTATTTTGCTATGGGGGCAGTACAAACCGACTGAATTTACTGCATAAAAAAAGGGGGTAATGTATTCGTAGCACATGGTTTTCAGCTCCTTTTGTTAGTACTTTATGATGTATATTACATATCAAGGAGACGATAAACAGAGGTAAAAATATAACAATACCATTGGCTTAGATGCCCAAATTCCCCCAATAATGAATCGCGTTACCTATTGCATTGTTTACGCACACCGGAGGTGGAGGAAGCGGCGCCGGACAACTACGCCGCATAAATAGGCTGTTGTGATTTCATAACAGCTGTAAAACAGTGCATGTTACCAGACTGACAAATTCTACTTTAACCAAAATCTGCTGGCTGCAACCATCCAAATAAGGATGTGAAAAATAGCTTGGCATATCCCGTCCGTAGTGTCGCGGTCGACGGACGGAATGCGTGAATAAGCGGCGCGTTGTCACATCATGTGCCGTTCGTCGCGGAATACTTAGATGAGCTCCGTTTCGACCCGCTATAAATGACCACGCTCACGCCTCCTTTCTCCGATTTACATGAACTTTGAGACTTAACTTATTCTGACGCCGAATGATTCTCAGAGCCGCATGTAATTTTCTCAGATTTTTCCAGAGAAATTGATTTTTGTCGAGCGCCCAGGCTGGGACAGTTGGCGTGGAATGACCCAGCTAAAGCCCCTCTATGCGTTTTGCGGCAGCAGACGCGATGGAGGGGCTTTAGACCCAGCTATGTTCTCTGTTGATATTTTGCAGATGATATACGCATGGTCACGGGAATCGATCCCGCTGGCTATCTCGGCCGCGAAATTTTGTCAGAACTTTCGAATGCGCTTTCGAAGTGCTAACTTGAAGGAGATTTCGCCCCAAGCTGTGCACACTGAGCCACACGGCAAAATCAGTTGCCATTTTTGTTACTTTGCGTTCTGCATTAGGAACTAAAAGTGTCACGCTAATATTGAAAAGGTCCACAACGTTGCAAAACGACCACAAACGAGACAACATGCGACACTTAAATAATATCGGCAGAGCTTCCAGCGGCCATTAGAACTGACGTGGTCGGGGAAAGAATATCGGATTTAGTGCACTGCATTCCGGAAGGACACTTGAGGCGGCCATATTGAAGCTGGTGCGAAAAACTACCGCGCTGATCCCGCCACATTGGGCCTTTTGTTTTTTTCACTTTTGGCTAGTCGCGGGCTGCCAGGGTGCGGCGCTGGCAACCATAGGCGTGCGCAGAGTTTCCCATCAGGGGGGGGGGGGGGGCGCAAAGGTTCATCTCAGCGCCCCCTCCCACCCTACTAAGTTAATTATGGGGCAGATTTTGCGCCCCGCCCCCTCTTAGGTGACTAGAAAGGTCAATGTATACGCGGCAGATTTTGCGCCCTCCCCGCCTCTTAGATGATTTGCCGCCCCCTGTGCGCACACCTATGCTGGCAACTCTGCCACCTTGAGTCGACTCTGCTAGAACATACAAGCACTGCGAGGGCAGACATCGCGGTCGTTCAATGCCAAGGATACAATTGTATTTGAGAGCGTTGTTGGCAATGTGCCGATATAACGCAGTGGTGTGAAATGTGGAGAATGTTATATCGTAGCCCCGAAAGTGAGCGACAAGGAGAAGGAGGAACGAAAAAATACCAACTCTACAGCTGTTTCGCTTTTCACTTCTCCGTGAAATGAAATATTAGAGCGTCACACAAACAAATCCTGCATTACCTATTTCCTGATCAGAATGACAGACACTTGAGAGAGTTAATTGGTACGGATTCATCATCAAAGGAGGTAGGGATGCAGCCACAGACACAAGGGGTTCTCTTTTATCATGTTTCCTGATCAGGTCTAGACGGAGGTATAAGATCTCGTGTCTCAAGACGGAGGCGTGGTCTGGGGTCGTCACTGATGGGGATATGAACACACTCGGTGCTTGACTGCTCATTCACGATGGCTAGAAACACCAGACCACCCTGTGACCGTATCTCATAACAATACTTTCATTTTTCGCTTCCTTTTGCCTTTCAGGCGACAAGCCGCCGGTATTCTCGGAAACGACGAGTCAGCAAGACGAGTAAGAGGAAATCCCTCGAAAATTAGTAGAATAATGGTTAGTGTTCGTACCCTCTCCCCCAACCACGACATACACGCCCTAAGGTAGGCAGTTGCTGACTTCGAGAAGACAACACCACTTGTCGAAACGATGGCTCTAGCGACACCCAATGTTGAAGGGTTTGCCATCGTTTTAAGCTTCTATGATCCCCTAATCTGTCTTAGAACGACGGCGGGTAAGTTTAGCCGTCCGTCTTGCTATTTAATCTTACCTTGCGTGGCTACTGGTAGTGCAGATAAAACCAGCAGGCATAGGCATGTGCAGTCTTGTCCATTAGAGGGGGGGGGGGAGGCATGCTTTACCGCGGCGCACCCTTCACCCCTGGTCGAGTCCCAAAGAAAGCAAGCTTTTAAGCACGTGCTACTCACAAGGGCCTGCCTTTGGTCATCGGTTTTCCAGTGGTGAAGGTTGGAAGTAAACTGTTCTTGGAATGCAACATCAGGGGTCCTCGGCCACCGCTATAGTCAAAAACCTGCATGATGGTCATTTAAACAATGACAGGACAGGTCTAATTGAGTTGGAGCCCCCCATAGATTATTAGGGGGACGGCCGCCCGCCTGCCCCCATGTGCGCACCCCAATGCCTGTAGGGGCTGAGTGCATCGAGAGACCTATCTGTGTATTTTTCGGGTGGCAGCGTTCTGTCGTGATGAACGTATGCGTCTTCCTCTCGTAGCCTGTCGTAACGTGTTATGAGCTCCGTACGGACGAAGTGACAAAGACCAACGCGATTAGGCAACTGGTTTTCTGAATCCCTCATGGCAGGCAGGTCACGGAAAAATTCGGCATGGCGCACGACCAATCAGCGTGTGCCGCGAACGGCGTCCAAAGATAGTTCTTTCCGAGGCTGCCTAATTGTTATATAAATTTGACAAAACGTCGCTCAGACGCCTGTGCACACGATTCTGAAAGCTTGATCAAGCTACCTATGGTTGTGATGCTGTGCGAGATTGAAATCGCTGGAACTATTTTCCTGCACGTCCGGCGATGTGCCGCCACGCGCTTTGCCACTTTTGCGCGTGACGGTATACATCCGCAGTCGGCAGCATGCCTGAACAACCTGTGTCGCCGCTGTGAGCGATCGAACGCTTTGCTTTCGCTTATATCGGACGCATTGTCCTGCTGGAGGTCAGAAATATTTCTAGCAAGCCGAAGCCCGTGGCAGCGTTGACTACCTTCATGTAAGTGCAGTATCTCGTTCTGTTTTGCTATCATAAGTATTACCAATATCATTATGAATACAGCACGTAACAATTGCTTGATGGATACATTCGTAATAATTGGTGCGTGTAAACATGCTTGTCGGTCTTTAAATCGTGTCGTGGACGAGAGGCTGATTCCCGGGATCCTGATACAATCCTGCTGGACAACCTCGCCGTGGACATCCTCATCACTGAAATGTTTTCCTGTCGTAGCTTTTTCGCGGATATTGCTCAGGGAAACTATGGAAACCACCCACCCTGAACAGTGTCCTCCAGCCGACTGTCAGCAGGTTGTTTTCCCTGCCGAAGTGGTTCGCGACGAGGAAACAGGAACTACATTCTGAAACCCTTCCGGAAGCACGACTCAGCGCCACCTTGTTTTCTATGCCTTCCGGCTCAATGCTGCTTGTGGTAGGAAAAAGAAGACGAAGAAACTTCGCGACCGTGTGGTAGTATTGCGCCTTGGCGACAGATGACCCCAGTGGATCGACTGCTCCCTCATTCGAGACTACGGTGTCATCAATCATTGTACGGTGCTCTCTATGCAATCTTGCCGTAGGGAAGACGGGTTTCCCAAGCGGCGCTCGAGTTGGTCGGTTTTCACTGGGGACAGGTGGCGGCATGGTGTATGCTGTTGTAGAGTTACTGTATATGCTACCTTACTCTATGCTGTTGAAAGCTAAGGAGCGCAATGGAGCCGCCGCTTTCGCTTTTGCTGTGTTTTGAATTTCGGCAATTTTCGTCGTGCGAGCATTCTTGAGGCCACGTCCTCTTAGAAAAAGAAGAAAGGAAAAACACGAAGCCCTTGAACACCACGTATACTAAGTGCAAGATATCGAAGGAGTCATTTCGGTGCGCTTCAATCCGCCCTTTCCCTTTTCCTGTGCTGCCCACTGCTGTTTCGGTAGGGTTCGGGTATCGCCTGAACGAAGGCCTCCGAGATATAGAAGCGTTTCGCGACTTTTCCGCTTGGGGAATGGCGCATGCGCCGTTTCATCGTGAAAAAGGTGGACTCTCAAGTGCAGCGAATCTCACATGGCGTTGTAATACAACTAAGATGGCCGGACTGCAGGCGCGCGGGCGCTCCTTACCAGGGTTGCCAATGGTGGCTACTTTTCGCCAAATTGGCGAATTTGAGAGGCCCACGGCGACCTAAAATTATGAATGGCGACATGGCGAATTTTTGGCGATTTTCGGCTTAGGTCTCCACTGAGTTATGCATCCTGAGCCCAGTGTCTTCCCAACGAATGAGCGGCAACATTCTCACTATTTTTCTTGGTTTTAGACCCCTGAGTAGAATGTGCGTATTAAGCGTCATTCGGTATGTTCGTCCCGTAACTCGCGTGTATCCTCAATTCATCTAGATGCAGGAGGTACTGGAACGTCCCCCAGTGACATTCCAGCAAAATTTAGGTCAGCGGACTGCCTTGCAAACCGCGAGGTGGCAGTGTATGACTCTAAGTTTATGGCTATAGGTGCTTTAAGCTTCTCTAAAGTTCCGCTTCTGAAGGAGCTAGACGACGGGTTGGCCGCGTGCTCCGACCATTTGTTCCGCCAAAGCTCCAACTGTTCTGAATAGCTTGGCGACTTATTCACCGTTGCAGTACCCCCAATTCAGCTCGTAAAGGCTGTTTTGGAATAGCGAAGAGAGGCGGATACGCGGCTATTTGTGCAATAAACAAATATTTATTGAGGCATTTTCCACTGCTCTCGGTGAGCGTGTGCAATGAAAACAATTGGTATATAACATTTTACATCGTCTATCTGTTAATTATTAACGCATTGGATTCACTCACTAATGATCGGTTCCTGTAAGAATTTTCTCGAGTTACCTTCAATAAACCTTTTAATCATTTTATTTCATATGAGTGTACGTAAAGCTGTCTACAAACAACGCTTTCACGGTTTTCGCTTAAGGTTTAACACACTTTTACCCTTGAAACGAGCGGACAGGGATGGGATATCATGAGCGTTTCATTCATTCACCCTTGCGCCACCACGCACATCTTGCGGCTAGTCGGGGAAGCAGCACCATGGACTGCCATGGTGAAGCGGGCGATACGAGTGGCATTGAGAAACGTCAATATAATTTAAGGGTCTTGGATGGTACTGTATTCTACGGTGCTATACGTGAGTGGAAATTTTTATTACTAGTTATGCCGCACATATCTAGAATGGCGACTTTTTTGGCGAAATCTGTAAAAAAATGGCGACTTTTGGCGACTTTTTGCTCTTCGTTTGGCGACATTTACTCTAAAGTCAGTGGCAACCCTGCTCCTTACGCCCGCGTGCCTCTCCAATCCGGCCGTGGTTCTATGAGGCATGATCACGCTAATAGCGACATTGAAAAGACGAAGTAATGCCCGACATGGAATCGCGAAAGGTCGAGCGATGATGGCTAGCCTTCGGTGCATGGCCCGAATACACGCATGTGGGCCGCCGCAGATATATGTTTGTTTCTTGCTGCAGTACAGTCAGTTGCGCGAACACTTTTGCAGCATGTACGGTGGTGGCGCGTAATTCTTCAAAATTCTTCAAAACTTTTCAAATTTCGTGAGTACGTGATGGCAGTTGGCAAATTCGCAAATTCGTAAGGAGACAGCCGTGGTTTCTCAACGACACACAGTAAAGTCGGACGAGTGACACTCTTTGCTATGTTCTAAACTACCCTGTAAAGCGCCAGTGCCAGTTGTCCGCACATACAGTCACTCTGAGTCACCATAGTCGTGGTCGCGCGCGCGGTCGTCATCGTAGCACTACATCTAAGATTCTATAAGGTGCTTGGCCGGGAGTATTGTTTTGATATATTTTCTTTTTTTATGTCATTAGACTGTCATATGCCAGATCGCTGAACGACCATGGCTATGTTGGCCGGATGTAGGTAGCGTTACTCCTTGGCGTCATAAACAGCAACAACGCCAGGCCTGCGCTGAAACCGCAGCACAGTCACAGCGAAAGCTGGAAGAGCGGCGTTTCTAGAGCCCGTTGTAAGCTCTCTTGGGGCTACTATAACAAGTACACTAGCAAGATACCCAGTGCCATAAATAACAATTTTTGTGAAGTTGGGGAGCACCTATAGCCATCATTCGGCATTCTGCGGAGAAGCGAGGCACCAGCTACATGTCTGTAAGGCATTATGTGCACTTTGTTGACGCGACGACTGATGACGATGAAGAATTATAACTCAGCCCTCTGTAATGGGTTGGAAGCTTTAAACGGCCCACCAGTTATGCAATTTGCATTGGGTGACGCCCGGTCGCTATTCCCCTCTCGCGCCATGCTGTATAACATACGTTGACGTGGGAGAGAGAGATAGAGAGTGGGGGGGGGGGGAAGCGAGGAACTTTACAGAGACCCCGAGGAAATTTAGGATCATGCACTTATGGGCTTCCTTGGCAACCAATACAAGTGCACTTACGAGGAACCCACTACGCTATAAATCATTGTAATTTTTTAGAAGTAGGGAAGCAGGCACTATGCCATTTTTCGTCATTCTACGGAGAGCCGTGGTACCTGCTAAAAGGTGAACAAGGCCCCCGTAGCGGGGCCGAAACGTCAATTTGTGTGTTTGTTTCAACGATTGGTCGGTGTTTGCCATTCCCACCATGAATTTTCCATGAATTATATATATATATATATATATATATATATATATATATATATATATATATATATATATATATATATATATATATATATATATGTATAATATGGGTATGCTTTTACCCTCACGTCACTCCTTCGCCAAGCTGCAGACAACACACCTCCCGTTTGAGCTCGGCTTATGAACAGAGCTCGCAAACAACGTGCAGTGGTTCGAGACCCCCTCCCCCCTCGCTACGCCAGTGACCAAGATAAGACATTTCGCAACTTGATGGTTTGTATGGATACACTTTGTTTATTCATGTCATGGCAGAGTAGTCAGAATTTTTTTCGGGGGGGGGGGGGGCGGGGGGTCGCTCAACTGTACTTCATGTATTGGTTCGTGCGTTTGTATGTGTGCGTGTATATATTTTATACACATGCAAAATTGAAAATTTTCGCGGGTTTGGGGAAGGGTTGAACCGCCCCTCCCCCGCCCCTAGCTACGACATAGACACCGACCGAACACGATCAACTGAAAGGAGCAGCAGTGTAAAGCCCCGCGACATCCCATTCCATGTAGCTTTCCGTGCCTACACGCTGGCACTGTCATGTTCGTTAAGCGATACCTGCGTCCAGGCTTTTACACACGGGTACAAGTCGTCAAAAGCGTATCCGAGCAAACAAGGGCATATTTTATTTATTTGATGAGGATGGGTGGCGCTTTGTTGTACGTGTCCTATTTGGAACTACTTTATTGCGCGTCTCAAGGACGGCGCCTGTATCATTCCGTGACCGGCGGCGTATCATTACTTCCCTCTCGCTCTCTCTTTCTTCTTTTTTTTCTACTGGAGTGCTCGCCGAGCTCCCGGCACTCCCGGTTCGTTGTTCCGCGAATGCGGTGGTGACGTCGTTGACGTCGTGCGCCTGTCGTCATGCGAGAGAACACGTGTGCTTGAGGGACTGGCGCAGCTTTGCCGTTATATCTACGCCCGCCGCAGGACGCCACCAGAGAGAGCCTTCGTCTCATGTGAGGTAGAGTTACTGTATAGCTACCTTTAGAGCTCCCGGCACTCCCGGTTCGTTGTTCCGCGAATGCGGTGGTGACGTCGTTGACGTCGTGCGCCTGTCGTCATGCGAGAGAACACGTGTGCTTGAGGGACTGGCGCAGCTTTGCCGTTATATCTACGCCCGCCGCAGGACGCCACCAGAGAGAGCCTTCGTCTCATGTGAGGTAGAGTTACTGTATATGCTACCTTTAGGTAGCATATACAGTAACTCTAATGTGAGGAAGGTCAGTAATCCTGGTAATCCCGCACAACCTCTTTTGAGACCCCGCGGCAAATGGAGGCGTGCCATTATCGCCGTCGTCAATTATGCGTGCCAAATGTGGAACTAAGTGACGAGCACGGTTGACGTTTCGCTTCTCGCTACCGATAAATCACTGCTAAACACTACCGCTAGCTCTTTTTCCACATTTACGACACATGCGAACGTCTGCTTGGTTGTTGAAGTCGGGAAAATTGGACGTGAGGCGTCCATTAGTCGTTTAAACAATCGTTTTTTATACTCAGTCAGATCAGCGATGCTTCACCGCGCTGTTTTCAAGGGGAATCCTTAACGGACAACATGTTTAGCGAGACTCAAAAACGATAGAGCCGCCTGACGCGGTGCTAGCCTCGTGTGCCTGGATATCCCTAGAACGACTCCCAAAAATCCCTAGTTCGCCAGAAGATCTTTAATGTTTATGTTTATGGCGCTTCTTTCATGACCCAGTCCGCCTTCACGAGTTGCGTTTAACAAGGGCGCATAAAATGATCGATATATCGCATATCATATGGAACTTGTCAAACTTGACTCTCAATATCGCAGTATAGCGGCTGCTTAAATGCGATTACTCCCCTCATCCCGTCATACAAAGGCCGGTGAAAACTGACATGTATGTATCCCCACCTCTAAAATGAACGCAGGATATTTAAGCATGTATTGTAATAAAAGGCAGTTAACGCATTATCTCAAAACGCAGTGATGGACTCGGCCATCCCAACGCATTAGTTACTGCTTCGAAGAGGGCTTCTCAACAGCTCTCCTTGTTTTGAATTGGCCCCGCCACGGTGGTCTAGTGGTTATGGCGCTCGACTGCTGACCCGCAGGTCGCGGGATCGAATCCCGGCCGCGGCGGCTGCATTTTCGATGGAGGCGAAAATGTTTGAGGCCCGTGTACTTAGATTTAGGTGCACGTTTAAGATCCCCAGGTGGTCGAAATTTCCGGAGCCCTCCACTACGGCGTCTCTCATAATCATATCTTGGTTTTGGGACGTTAAACCCCAGATATTATTATTATTATATTGTTTTGAATTGATTTCACAGATGTGACAAAGCAGATTTGACCGCAACATTCTCCGTGGAAAGTACCGAAGTTAGTATTCCAGTCTGCTGAGTGTGTTGCTCGTTTGAAGTGCAGCCGAGCACATGCACGATAACTGTATACCGTAATGATCAGTTTTTTATCCTCACTTCCGGGCAAGGTACACTCAATTCCTCGTGAAGCGGCCATTAAGGTGTCACATTCCCTGAGTATTAATGTTTGTTTATTTTGAAAACATCACGCAAAGTGGCCGATTCTGTCGATAACGAAGGCGCAGCGACAATCATGAACGATAGTGGGAATCGAATATGTCTACATGAATCCCTTGTATGTGTTGTACAGCGGGTCAGCCCATTCTGAAAAATCATTTGATATCGCTCAAGGACGTCCCTAGGTTGGTACACGAACTCAAGATCTAGGGACGATTCCTTCGATTCGGCTGTTGGCTTAATTGACCGGAACGATGCCTTTTCCGATGACAATGTTTTTCGCGCTTGGCCAGTGGTCAGGGCATCAGCCAGCCGCAAGTGGTGGTTGATAAGAATAGCACAGATTAAGGATAGCGCAAGATTAAGAATAGCACAGGCTGCTCACTCTAGCGGAACTCTGGGGAAAAACGCGGTCTGGAAATGTAGTATTTAGCCTAGCCTTCGACAGATGGCGCCAGGTATCAAATTGCTGGCATATTTTGTGAACGCTGGTTTGACGTCAGATGACTGTGACCTTTAAGAATTAGGTGCATCTTTCGATATCTTTCGAGGTAACGGTGTTTCAACTTTAAATTTTACAGAGCGCCTGTGGGTATACAGCTATCTCTAATCGCAGCATACTTACCCTGTTCTGTCCGTGGAGATGAGTTTGCCCCTATAAATGACATGTGCTTGGAATTGCCTTTTGTGCGCATGTGTGAGGTTTGAGTTAAGCGGTTTAAACTATTTTAACGTCCAGTTGGATGGTTATTGGTTCAGTTATGGTATTATGTCTTTCCACATTTTGTTTTTGGCATACTTGAACGAGATTATTGTCGCTTTCTCACTTATGCAACATCGACTTGCTCAGCAGTGCGCTAAACTGAGCCTTCAGGCCTTCAGGCTACCGTTTTCTCACAGCCTGCAGCGCCTGTAGGCTATCGTGTAAGCGTTGATGGTGCGGCAGGTTGGGGGGCACATGAGGGAGAATTCGAGTCCAAAAGAACTCGAATTCAGAAGTCCACCCCTAGACACAACCGGAATTGAAATCAGCGTAAACATATATTTTTTTTTTCTTATTGTGAATTTTAAAGTGTTTATTTACTTCACTTTAATGCGGGTTGTGCGTTGTGGAACGAAAACATTTCGCTGCGAACGTTCGTACCGCGCCCTCAAAGCTCTGAGGGAGTTGCAGACAGCGCCCATTGTACGGATCCCCGCACTCGGCGATAGCGCTTGGGGCGGAGCGGCGGCCGCGCACGTCACGGCGCGAAAGTAGTCCGTCCGACTGGCTCCTCGTGCTTTTCGCTACTATTCGCGTTGGGGAGGGAGCACGGCATTCTCCCCGCCGTTGGCGGCCATCTTGTGTGCCCTGCGAAAGCGGATCGTGTTTACGTGCAGCGAGTTTCTCGCGCTGTACTGAAAGCGCGCTTGCTGCGCTCTTTGACGGAAGCGTTCTTTAGCGTTTCTCGCCGAATTTTTCTTCTTCGTAGTGGCGGAGACCCTTGTGCGAAACGTGAAAAGTTGCAAAGAGTTTTCGTTTTTTTGTTTGTTTGTTTTTCTTTTCGTGAGCGGCCGCGCCTTTGCACTCGTCAGCGGGCAGCTTTTTCACTTTACTGTTGCTGAAGATACTTAAGGAATATTAATTTTGCAATGTTTCAGGATGGAGTCAGCTAGTGCCGTGAAAACAGTAGCCTCGTAGAAAATTTGTTTGTCACGTTTCGAAACATAAACATGGCTCAGAACTTCCGCGACAGCAATGCCTTTCCTTAGATGCTCATAGTCAGTAACAGCAATTCGTGTGCCCATTTCTGAATGAACGGGAACCAACCGTTTATTATTTGCTGCAACTTGTTCCATAATATATGAAGTAAAAGCGAGGGCGTCTCACTCGCACAATTTGCGGGCGCGTGCATTAAAAGCTGATGTTTTTTGGTACCGACCCCATTACCACGAAAAGCTTCGCGATGGGGAACAGCAGGATAACCCCGTTTCGCTTGTTTTAAATGTGAACGCAATAATCGTCGCTTGAAGCGCTGTCAGGCTTGCAGGTGGTGTGTCGTGGCCACTCGGGGATTGGCTGCGCGCATTAATGTAATTTCAGAAATCACTGTCAGTTTGTCAGCTCGGAGCGTTCGCTTGGCTGCGTTGCTGCAGCTTTGCCTGCAGAGGGTGCGGTCTCGATGGTCAAATGGTGGGAGCGTCCACCTCTTCAGCGGGACGTACCGCGCTCGATTCTCGCTACTCCCGGGCACCCACCGGTTTTTTCCGATGGAGAGAAGTATCCCGACCTTGCGCTCGGTGGTATGGGTACTCGCAAATATACAGCTGTAGTCAAGTGGTTAGAGCTTTCGCCTCCAGTGCGGGCTGTAGTGGATTCGATTCCCATAACTGCTGGGTTCCCACCGCTTTAGTGGGAGATAGGTACTTTTGAAGAAGAAAAAAAACGGTAGCGCAAAAGGAACAAGGACGACACAAGAACACAGGACTGGCGCTAAAGTCCCCCGATCTGGCGCTTGGTGGTGTGGGTACTCATAGAAATACAACGGCGTTCAAGTGGTTAGAGCGTTCGCCTTCAATGCGGGAGGTAGTGCATGATATTCCCAGTGCTGCCGGTCGGCTGCCGGTTTTCCAGATTTAGCGCTCGGTGTTGTGGGTATTCACCCCTTTTGTTGCTCTGAAGGACACTTTGCAGAAAACAGTGGCGCCGCTGACACACGGCACCGCACTAAGTTCTTTAAATAGTTCGTGGCCTCCGCGATTATCTGCGGTTTCTAAGATGATCGTCGGGGAAAAAAAAAGAGGCGCTGCTCGTTAAATCAGGAGGAGAGAAAACTTTTTTTTTCAAAAGCACGCTATTAGTTGGGGCTTTTGTTGACGACGCCCATTGTTCATTATACAATGTACCGCACTATGGACAAAGGAAATGTCACTGATGGAATTCAATATGGCGGCGCTAGCGGCGTCATGGGACGTACAAAGGGTGACGTCACTGCCTCGGCAGTGCATTTTTTGGGGGGTCACGCATACTTGCAACATCGCGGATGGAATAAGTGGATAGCAAAAGCCTGACTCTCGCAAAGGATTGTGGGCTACGGCGGCCGTCTGCATCGACTTCCGGTTCGAGAGTTCGCGCCGCCGTACGGGCACCATTACATATGCCGTCGCTTTCTTCGTGTTGCACCTAGCAGTCACGGTGATATTTTTCTCGAAAATTACTGCATAACGTCTTGGAAAGCCACGCAGCTTAGTTGAATTAAAAATGCAATCACTACTGGAGAATTATAAAATTTGGGAATGGTCCTTCCTTCATTCATGTGGCACGAAACTCGCACATGCTTGTTGTTCGGCAGCGAAGCGTGTTTTCGCGCATGTTTTGGGCTATATAAAGATTCGTTGCACTTCCTCATTTCATCAAATATCAGTCCAATGTAATACTTGTACGTCTTTTTTCATGTATCGAACTGGTTATAAAGTGACTTGTTTACTTTAATTGTGTCACAAAGATACCATGGTAGATGATTACTCGCGCCCTAACTTTGTTGCTGACTCTAATGGCTATCGCCAGGTACACGACATCACTTCTCACTGCGCGTGTGAAGGATTGAATATAGACAAACTCAAATTTCGTTATAAATGGAAAACTTGCATTCTTAGGTGTGAAACAAAGAAAGAGCACGAAACATCTCAACGTTTGGACACACGTCCGCTCTCTACTAGATCTTATGAGCGTCTCCCAAAAGACGCAGGCACGCAGTCCGTCCCCTCCTGCCGACGTAGCCGCACACCACCCCCACAAGCACAATACACGCGGAGCGACGCACTGCTCTTCTGTCAACACCGCGGTCAAAGGTTGCCCCGCCGAGGCTATGTTGGCGAAGGTGGCGCGGTCTCACGGTTTCAGACCCTCGATGCCGGCAGACGAGGAGTTGTGGTGCTTTCCTGGAAAAGCGTCTAGACTGCGCACGTTACGTTCAACAAGTACAGATGGAAACAAAATAGAAATACAACAGCGCGCTAGCTAAGAATGGCGGGACGGTCCGCGGAGGCCTTCGGAATTCTTAAGGCTGTTGCTAGGGTTACGTCCAGACGTAACTGTAGTCACCGCTATCGTTACGTCCAGACCAAAGTCCCTAGATTTTTCCCTGTTGAAGAGCAGGGAAAATCTAGGGACTCTAGTCATGTGGCTTTCCACAAACGTGAGTAAATTATTTTCCTGTTGCTCAGTGAAGGCCCTCTGCGCCCTTCGGGCGCGGCAACCTAATCGTGGCTTCGCCCTCGCTTCGCGAGTGCGGCCATTTCGCTAACGCTCAATGGCCGGTTGGCAGGGTCACGGTCACGCGCTACTGGCCGCTGTCGCGGCCACGCGCTGTTTAGCCCGCGCAGCCTGCCCCACGTAACCCAAGAGCCGCGTCGCGCTTCTCTGGCAACAGACTTCAGCAACACCCGAGAAAAAAAAAAAAAAAAAAACACAACACCACCAGCAGCGAGGTTCGAACCAACGTCCTCGCAGTTCCGAGCACGACACGCTAGCCGCTGCGCCACTGAGGCCAATCGGTTCGGTAGGTCTAACGGGCTGTATTTGTATTGCCACCCTGGACGTAACTTTTAAGACTCGTTATTCTTACGTCCAGACGTAACTGCAACGGCTCGTACCGTTACGTCTAGACGTAACGCTAGACACTCCCAATTCTTAACGACCATCTCGGGTTCGATATGGTGAATGAAGATATTAAAGTACGTTTTACTCAAAAAGTCATTGGTTTTTATTTGAAGACTCTATCTTTCTTTTCCTGAGAGTTCGTTCTCTTGTGCCCTCGAACTTCGTGTTTGAAGGCATGCGAAATTCTGCGCACTCCACATACATTTTTCTTTCAAGTTCAACTCGAATGTATCGGCACTTTACGTTTTGAAATACTTCAGACGCCATATCTATTTCGTCACTCGTCGTTTCAAAAGCGACGTAGACCGTTTTACGTCCTAGTCGATGCCAGTAACTGAGGGACCGTTTTGTTCCATTGGTCGGCCTTTTCCGCGCTCTATATGTTCAAAAAAATTGACATAAAGTAGGCAATGACCGCGGTACATGCAATGCACGTACGCTGAAGCGGCGCATTTGATGGCAGGGCACCTGTACTGTTGATTTGGCCCTATATGCTGGCTGCTGCGCTGGAGACACCCCTCTCACCGTTCCCCATGTTTCATTCGCAACGGCCGTCTATTCCACTTCCCGCTTCGTTCTGTGAAATGCGAAATATTTCCTGTCGATTCACAAATGAATGAAAGAACACGATCACCGCGCAACCGGTAACAAGCGCGTCGCATAAGTGCACGCATTTCCTCCCCGATTACACTGAACAACGGGCGCGTTGTGCGGGCGCGTGTTGAACAGCGGGCGGAAGTACCGTAGCAGAATGACGCGCCGTTTTGCTATCCACGCGGAGAGCCTCGTTGAAAGGCTGCATTGTTGAGTTTTGCACTCTGCGGCAAGGAAAGAACACCCGTTCGAAATGCAGGTGCGGGATCTGCTCTCCCGAAAAGAAACATAGCCGGGAGGGAGATACTCCTTTGTCGTGTGTCACTGCGCATTACTGCCTGTCCGGAAGATGTCACTGGATACTAGTCACTGGATTTTTTTCTAGTGACTCTAGGGTATACATAGCTTTCACGTGACGTCACAGACAGGTTCTCGGCGCTGGTACCCCAACATGGCGGCCACCGTGACTTTCTTTATCTCATTAGAGAGTGTCACTGCAGAGCAGGACACCCAGTCGTTTGACCCGCGCGTTCTTTTGTGCTCTCCCCGCTTTCTTATGTTCGTCAGCCGCGCCAAGGGGGAACACAAAGGAACGCGGGGGTTTGGGTGTGAAAGATGCTTGGGGGCACCGGCACTAATCTGATGCAGAGCCGTCACCGTTTCTTGCTCTGCGCGTTCGAGCGAAAGTGCACGCAGCGTCTCACATTGTTTAATGGTTAGGGTTACGGTCACTCTGGTTTTTGGCAACAATGACGGGCACTGACCCCTGATGTTGCATTCCAAGAACTGTTCACTTCCCGTATTTACCCCCGGCAAGGTGATGACTAAATGCAGGCCGTTGTGAGAAGCACGTTGTTGGGGTCGAACTTCGTACGTTCGCCGAATACCTTCATATTGTTACCCGCCCCACGGCCGGCGAACCCACGCCAACACGGAAGCGGTGGTTCCGGGTGGTGGAACGACGACTGTCTGCTGGTCACAAAGGACGCAAGGACTCACGTCTCCCGAGGGGTTCAATTATGGTGTCTTACAGGAAACCGTGGCCGAGCCGGGCTACAGGGACGGAAAGTACACTTGCGCCTTCGCTGTGACAGCCAAAAGCAGCGGCAACGGCGACAATGATGCACGGGACAATTGTATTGATGGCCCGTCAGCCGAGCATTGCAAGTACGTACCCGGAGGTGCTTTCCCCACGACCCGTCAACGCCTGAGGCCGAACATTCCGGAAACCGGGGTGAAAGGGAGCTGAGCGGCGGCGGCGAACTGACGAGTGGGCGGGAGGCGGTGATTCCTGCGAGGAGGTGGCGAGGAGGAATCCGGGCCTGGTACTTTCAGCGGCAGCCGACCGGGAGTCAAGGAGAGTTATTCCTGCGTTCCGATTGGACTGTAAGAGTGTTTGAATGGGGAGACAGGGAATAAAACCAGGGGTGCAGCGACAGGACAGTAGCGGGGGAAGAGAAACGAATAAACGTCTCTATCCAGATGATGTCGTAGCGGTCGTTTCCTGAAGGTGCCAGCAGATGAAAAGTTCTCGTCTTCGGCTTCCTTGGCGGCAGCAGCAAATGTCACGCAACCAGCGAGGCGAGTGGAAGAAACAAATAGTCAGATACGGCGTCGGAACAGCAGCTAGCGCTGCTACAGCTTCAATTGAAAATTGCTGAGGCGGAAACGCAGAAGCAGCGCTTGATGTTGGAAAGCCAGCGGCTACGAGCCCGTGATTGGGCGGAGTCCTACGAGGGCGGTGACAGCGTATCGCTCGGCGGAAGGTTACAGGAAGACAGCTGAAATTCGCAAGCTTGTTAAAGGGTGTACTGGCACCAATGCCGAACCTAAAGCCCCTCCATGCGTTTTCCGCCGGCTAGGTTAAGTAGCGCCAACTCGTCCGCCCCCTCTCCCTTTACACCGGTTCCCCGCATAGCGGAAGCCGAAGTGCCGCCATGATGTTTCTGCTGCTTTTCCGGTTGATGCACCTGCCCCATGCCCGCCTGATGCCCGCCCATGCCCTCGCGACGCAGAAACACCGAGCGAAAACTCGCTCGGCGGCAGGCAGTTTACGACGAACCTCAAAACAACAACACTTGCGAAACGGAGAAGCAAATATGAGCTTTCTCGCGTGTGCACATGCGTGCGCAGAAACAAGATGGAAGGAAAAAGCGGAAGGAAGTGGCTCAAGAACTTCCTTCCGGAAGCTCCGGAACCGGAAGTGGGCGTCGTCGTCGAACAATAGATGGCGGTACTTAAAAAAGCGGCAGTAGACGCGATGGAGGGGCTTTAGCCGAACCAAGAGGCACTTGCGCCAATGTGGTTCGAGGATGTTGAGGCAACGCTCGAGTCGTGATGTGATCGGGGGTCTGCCCATAGGACCAGGGAGCAGCCTGGCCTCGGGGAAAAGTCGAGTTCAGGAGCCGGAGTTGATAACAGTAACATTTATTTTACATGTCGTTTTGGTAGCGTGCTTGGAGCGTCCCGACGCTCGCGTTATAAAGCCTGGGCCTTCCCAGGCCAGGACAGTCCAATCAAACACGTTGTGTTCATCTCCGCCCACTAGGTAAGCACCGCCTCCCTCGCACTCCGGGAAGGAGATAAGCGGTGCACCTGGACGACGGATGGTCCAGGGAGGCGAACAAGACACAAAAGACACTGTACACACCAAGAAGGGATCTCGGCGGTGCACTTTCCCGGAAACGGGCTGCGTTGTCAGGTGGGCTGTCAGGTGCAGTCGTTCCTTGCTTCGATAGCGCCGTCGGTGCAGATGACGGCCAGCGCTTACTCGGGTCACAAAGCCACAAAGGAACCGTACACACAATGAAGGGATTACTGCAGCGTTCATTCCTGGCGGCGGGCCGTGATGTCAGGTGGGTTGACAGTTGCAAACCTTTCCCTGCCTCGATGCGTCGCCGGTGCAGGTGACGGCCAGCCGTCGGCAGGGTCCCAAAGTCGGATCTCCCAGAAGTCGCATCTCGCAGCAGTGCACAAGCGACTGCCTCCTCCGAGCAGCCTGGACTGCAAATAGTTCATCTTCAGGCCATAAAGGCGTCAGTCAGCCAAGCGTGTCCAAGGCGATTGAAGAGGGAACTGACGGCCTTGAAGGGCTCAGAACACTACGGCAGGGTCGTCGCCTCATCTGGTGCGTTTCGGGGAACGTTGAGGGCGAAGTGAAGCAGGGCTGATGCCGCCATACCCTTTTGACGATCCAGCGGCGCCAAGCCGTGAAGGCCGATCATAAAGGGGTATTCAGACGGGGGAGAAATGCTCGGGGGGTAAAGGCGGATCCTAGTGACGTCAGCTCGCGAGAAGAAGTCTCCACAAATGCCCCCCACTCACACGGACGAGGCGAACGGAGGGGGAGACCAGTGTTACTAGACTACTCTGGTGGCTTGCACCACCCGTTTGACGAGCTGCTGACGACGAGCTGCAGACGACCATGCGGCTGCAGACTGTACACCCGCTGCCGCTCTCTGCAGGAGCAAGTGCAACAATGTGGCCAAACAAGAGCCCGTAATTCCGCCATATCCCCCACCGCCGGGGGATCGTTTGTCCTATCGGGGAAAAGGTCCCCGTCTCCCGCGAGGAGGCGAGGGGTGGTCACGCCCACTCGCTAATCCGTGACGTCGCGGTCACGTGATCCGCAATCCCCCCCCGTCTCCCCCGAGCATTTCTCCCCCGTCTGAATACCCCTTTAGCAGCCACTCGTATTTGTTTGTATGCCCGAGTGTTTCCGGCCGTACCCAGCAGGGCGGCGCACCCTGTCCGCGGAAACTCCAGCGCTGGTTCCCCATAGGACTCGACCAAATGGGGGGAGCGGGCAGCCGTCCCTGCTTCAAGTGTTGCCCCCTCCCCCCCTTCTGGTGAACCCTGCACACGTCTATGCTCATATCTCGAGAACGTGGCCTCTCCTTTACGCTCTCTTCGCGGGCATCAAGACACCCTATTCAAGGACGCTGCGCAGTGACCCCCTCCGGGTTGCAGAAATATGTGTGCATATATATATATATATATATATGCACACATACAAACGGACGTACGGACATATATGAATTATGGTTGAACTACACCCGAAAAACATTTCTGGCTACGCTACTGCCTGAATGTCTCACCATGCATGTTGCCGAAGCGAGTGTTTCGAGCATCTGAAGTGATTACGATTTGTGATTGGGCACCCGTGACGGACCAGAGGGAGCGACGGAGCTCTTATCTGCCGCTTTAGCACAACTCAGCATCGCCAATATCGACCGCCAGGGTTACCATGAAAATGAGACGGTCGCAGAAGTCAAGACATCGACGCGCTCAAGTGTCTCCCCTTTTTTGAACCTTTTCCACGAAGACTCCCTGGGTGCAGCCATAATCCCCTCTCAGGTGTAGGACCATTATTGCCCCCGTAGGGAGCATATATGGTCCTCCTCCTCCACCGCTCTTCTCCCCGACGGAGCGGCGGGGGATCTCGAGAACTCCATTGCCTCTTGCGCGCGTGCGCCTTCGTCGAGGGAGGGCGCCGTGGTAGGGTGGCTATTAGAGTGCCTCGATGTCCTCCTCCCCCACCGCTCCGTAGGGAGTGGAGACAACCGCGTCGTCTGCTACGGCGTCCGCCATTTTCACGCCGGCTCCGATCAAGGGGCGCATTGACGGCGCGCGTGTGAGCTGTTCGCAGGCTGTACGGAGGCCTTGCGTAGACTATAATACTCCGGAAATGCATCAATGTGTTATCATGGTTTATTAAATCTTATTTTTGATAGTTTACTGTCTAACAGCACTATGAAATTCGCCGCTTCACGCGATGATATGCTGCTGCCTGAAACCACCTTTAAACGCCCTGTGGCCGCTAGTTGGCGTGATAGTTTATTTATTTTAAAACACAAACGGCGTCGTTTAACACCGGTTGATCTTGCTCTGCGGGTGTAAAATAACGCGTCGCTTAGGCTTTAGTGTAAAGCAATGGGTAATTGCGGTTCGAATCACCATATTACTGGGCATTTCCGCTCTTCAGGAAGATTTGCTCGGCGAAGCTGTGCTGTTTCAAAACAGTCATTATGCAGCAATGATGATAAAGTTACTTGGGGAAATGTCTACAGTAAAGGTAACCAATTAATAAATGACCAATGAATACGTGATTGCTGTCAGTATTTTGATCCGATTGCATATCTGTGTTATCTATTATCATTTAATTGTCACACGTATTCGGTAGAACTCCTGAGGCAAAAGATAACAAGCTGGCAAAATGACAATAATAAATTTCAACACGTAAAATAGCCATATCCCTCTCCGGCTCTACTTGACAAGCGAAGAAAAAAAAAACAGAATATACATCACAAAGAGAAACGAAAATGTCTCAGTTGTGCCTAATGCACCAACACACGATTTCTGTGGTTATTAAGGAAAGGAAAAAGACACCTAATTTCTGTCTGCCTATAGGCGACACGGCGCAGTGCCTTGTAGGGGTGGGGTTAAGGGGGGAATAAAAGAATGGTAGGAAAATAGAGAGAAAAGTGAGAGAACCATCCATCCAACGAAGACAAAAGAGGACAGGAAAGATGTGGAAACGGTCACGGGAGCTCAGGGACGGGTTCAGGGAGTCACGGGGTTCAGGATGGATGGATGGATGCTATGAGCGTCCCCTTTATAACGGGGCGGTGACATGTCTGCCACCAGGCTCGAAGGCGAAAAAAAAAGAGAAAGAAGAAAAAAAGCTTCCTTGTTTCATGTTGTCCTAATGCCTTATCTACATTGATTAAATCTATGTTATTATACCAAAAAATATAAATTCACGGTCCGTCACGGGGCGCCGATCAGCGAGAGGTACGAGGAGTAATCCAGGACATCGCGGCCGGCACGTCCGTCTTGCTTGAAATCCAGCGAGCGAATCCACGATTTCTATGTTCACTGCAGGCTCACTCCTACACATGTCTTGCTTGCATGCCTATTAGCTCCCTTCGCCGCGACTTGACGCAGGTGCACGTGCAGCCTCAGCCTCGCGGAGTTTGAAATTAGCAGCTTTTCCACAGCTTCTTCGTGTCGCTGACAGCATTCTGCCAACTTCGGCCGCGGAACCTTGTTTAGGTATGCAGTCACAACCTTCAGGGGTGATTTCATCGAAAATAGGCCCTTGGTCCAACCGGTAACACATTAATATAACTAGAGAAGACAGCGCGCAGCATGCCGTCCCAGCCTCTTGGCGTACGAAAAGAAACAGCTTCGGTAGTCTTCCACGTCACGTGCAAGGTTGCGTGCGCTGAGTGCGAATTAGGATTCCAAACTCTACTTCTAAAACTGGTACAGACACGCGCAGAACTTTGCAATGGGATTTGTTTTCTGAATGCTTTACACTCACAGCCAAGGGCGTCCGCAGAACTTTTTCCAGGGGGGTGCATCAGCAGAGGGAGGGGGAGGGGGGCATACAGCATAGGTAGCTTTTGTTTCATTGCCGTGACATGACCGGCAAGATTCGTCCATAGCAGCATGTAACGTGCAAAGTTGGCTGGTAATCCTGAATGATATTTCACGTGGATATGTGGGACTGGAGTGTGCTAATCAAGCTGTGTAGCTTACTGCTATTCCATAGAAAATTATTATCCAATATTCCAAGGGGGGGGGGGGGGCAGCTGCCCCCCCTTGCACCCCCCTCCGGACGCCCGTGCTCACAGCTAAGAGTTAGCGTAACTTGTAAATTACTTCGTACGCTGTCTCTCATCAAGAAACATCCTCCCGAACGCGATGTATAAGGGAAGATCTTTCAGTCACCACCCTCGTGCACAAAAATATTCCAGAACAAACAAATATTTTGAGGGAATTGCGTAATACTCACAATTCACAGGGACGAGGTGTTTGTAGGCTGTCGATTGTCGCGCTTGATTTTAGCCACCGAGACAGTCCTCCTTTCTGGGTGCCTCGAAAAGTAGTGGTTTGAGCTTGTCGAGGGGGGGGGGGGGCGGAGGGGCACTTTTTTGATGCAATACTGGGTCTGTGCAGATAAGTGGGGTAGAGTTTCATATTGTGTTCTGTATCGCAAGGGAAAAATATTCTTGGGGGGGGGGGGTCACGAGCCCGGTGTGCCCCCTCCCCTCTGGCTACGCCACTGCACAAGGGAGCCAGACATTTCGCGTGAAAGCGCTCAAAGAACGCCGTAGTTAAATCCGCATCAAACTCCTGCCGACTGCCGCCACGTTGTAGCCGCGTCTCGACACGCACGCTCGGCGTGAAAATGGCGGACAGCACTACGAAAACTGGTTTTGACGACAGGAGCTCAGTCAAAGGATGGTGTCGTGGGAAAGAAACTTCTCACGATTGATCTAGGGAGACCGGCGCCTTCGGGTGTTTCTCACACCTGCAGCAAAAAGGCACGAGTTGGGGGAGTGCACCTCCTGTGGAGGTGCAAGTCGGGAAAAAAATTGGCTTTGACGAATGAAGAGCGCGGTCATTGGTGTCGCGAGTCTCGCGTAGGCGGCGAGTGCGGAGTGTCGCGCGCAACGAATCGAGTCAGCTGCAACATCGGGCACCCTCGTCGTCTATACCGAAGCTGGCGAGACCATCAGCGGCACGACGTAGACTCGCCCACGAGTACCACGAGCTGGCATATGGTCCGTACGAAAATTTCTACGGTAATTTTTTGTTGCTTGTATTTTTTAAATTTTAAGCGGCTTTATATATCAGTGCACTGCGTCGCACAGAAGCCCCGTAGCGAGAACACACTTTTAGTATCCACCATGTCGGGCTATTTTATTAACATATACCGCGTTGTCTGAATTTGTACTTGTAGTATTCACTTAGTGCATGGTTTGTTTTGCTATTCTTCCTTTTATCGCGCATATTTTTGCGTTTCCTCTCAGTTAACTGTGTGTATCTCTTGCCATTGCCCTGCTTCTAACGAAACGCGTAAATGTTCCAAATGCCGGGTGAATTCACGATTCTAAAATATTTAGTCCGACCTAACACTTCGAGTGTTAAGTCGGAGTAAATCTTTTAGAAACATTCTGATTAAACGCTTGCTTGTTATTTATATTAAAGGAGTCCTGACACAAAACTTTTCGCCCCGCGTTTTTTTGCTGCACTGTGTTGCTGGGGGCCTGTTAGTCATAACGCGGCACATCGTTTGCCGCAGCGCGCGACAGATAACTAATTACAGGCTCCTCATCACCGACACAGCCTCAGTTTCGGTTTGACAGAGCTCCAAAAACGACAAGCCGCCGGGTGCAACTATCACCACCTAGCGAGTGAAACGCTCGGTCACGTGAGCACACAAAACAGTGACGCATTTCCGCGCGTCAAGGAAACAGCGCACAAGGATTTCGGCATTGTGGCCGTGGCGCACGCGTGCGCCACGGCCACACACTCACGAGCAGCCGCCGAGCAGACACCAACAGCGCAGCGGCGAGCGCGTCAAAACAGAAATGGCGGCTACGACGTCATCATAACTTGTTGTACCGGCTGCAACGGTTACGTAGGGGAAGTGGGGGTCACCTCGGGTCACCTCCGAGGGTGTCACTGCAACAGGTGCGGCCTATAATGCTGGATCGCGCACGCGAACTTCATAATTCGGAAATGTACCGCTTTGAGGCCTTTCAGGCGTCGCAGGCCTAAGCGTAAAGTGGAAGCCTGCAAGTTGGCCCCGTACTACCCATACATTCGGTCCTGTCCCGTGACTCCCGTCAGCGGAGGGTTATGGCCATGCAGGTTTTTGACGACAATGGCGCTGAAGGACCCCTGATGTTGAATTCCGAGAACGGAAGGCCGGGGACCAGTAACTTTCGTTTTTACGTCCATTGAGAAGCTTGTTTTCTTTGATCTCCGCTTCGCTGTCACTTGATTTAGGGGTGGGGGGGTGCGCTACGGCAAAACTTTGCCCCCCCCCCCCCTATCCCCAGGTGGAGAACCCTACGCATGACCACGGGTAGGCCCGCGGAAAAGCCGCGAAGCATCCGAACTCGAAGCTTTGCATACCGTTTCTAGAAGGTTAAGGGGTATTCAGACGGAGGAGAAATGCTCGGGGGGTAAAGGCGGAGCCTAGTGACGTCAACTCGCGAGGAGAAGTCGCCACAAATGCCCCCCACTCACACGGACGGGGCGAACGGAGGGGGAGACCAGTGTTACCAGACTACTCCTGTGGCTTGTACCGCCCGTTTCACCAGCTGCTGACGACGATGACCCCAGCTACAGATGACCCCAACTGCAGACTGGACACCCACTGCCGCTCTCTGCAGGAGCAAGTGCAACAATGTGGCCAAACAAGAGCCAGAAATTCCGCCACATCCCCCACCGCCGGGGGATTGTTTGTCCTTTCGGGGAAAACGTCCCCGTCTCCTCCGAGGAGGCGCGGGGGGGTCACGCCCCTTCGCTAATCCGTGACGTCGTGGTCACGTGATCCGCAACCCCCCCGTCTCCCCCGAGCATTCCTCCCCCGTCTGAATACCCCTTTACGAACCTCGAACTTCCAGTCGAGAAGGGTCGACGACAGGTCCACGCTTCGCTGACATGTAACCGTGTCTCCCCGAGAGAGGAGGGGGGGGGGGGGCTTTTCTTTAGACAAATCGACGATTGGTTGTCCCAGGTCCAACCCGCCGCCCAAGTATTCTTTAGTCAAGCAACGTCAAACATTGTTCGAGACAGGCCAGAGACACGCGTCATCAAAACAGCGACAAGTTTCCGCCAAGAATGGCGCCAAGTCTCTATACACTCATGTACACTGCATTTACAGCCTGTACGTAAAATGTACAGAGTTGGTGCATGAATGATGAAGGCAAACTGATTACTTTTCAAAAGTAATTGTAAGTTCACTACTTTCGGGCGGCATTAATTTGTAATGTAATTTAATGACGTTTCCAAAGATGTAGAAACGTATTTAATAATATAATTTAATTACTTTTGGGGAATAATTTGGGCTTACGTTTTGCCTCTGTCGCCCTTGTGCTCGGCGTAGCATTTGGGAAAAGTGACGGAAACACACCGATCTGTGCAGCGACCAATCAGCGTCGACGCTCATGAGTCGCCCCTAAATTTGCGAAGCCGTGTTGCTTTCTTCAGACAGCAGCGCCCATACACAGCTGCCAGCCCCGGTTCCGTTACCGACGTGAACATGGACGTGGAGCAGTTTAATCTTGCCAAACCACCGGTTCGCCTCGACAAGAACTATCATCATCATCATCATCAAGTGCTCGCTCTCTCTTCGTCCTTTTCTGCTTCGCTCCCCAAACACGTTCGCTCGGCGCGCGCTCTCCCGCCTCGCCGATTTGTCTGGCGTGGGATGCAATAACTTGGATGGGCGACAGAGCGAGTCTGCAGTGAGAAAGAAAGAGAGGCAGAATGAAAGGGAAGAAAGACACAATGACATAGAACAGATAGATAGATAGATAGATAGATAGATAGATAGATAGATAGATAGATAGATAGATAGATAGATAAAGAAAGAGATACAAAAAAAGTCAGATAGCAAGAAATAGAGGGAGAGAGAGAAAGAAAGATATACAAAGAAGCAAGGACAAAAATGAGATAGAAAAAACCGAGAGGAAAAAAGAAATGAAAAAGTAAAGAAAATAAGGAAAGCCGTCCAGCTCCGCAGTTAGTTCCAGCCTTGCGCCACTAGAGCAATTTTCTTACGGACTATTTTGTGGAGCGACGGGCCGCGCACTACTGCGTGCGCGTCGCTGTACCACCGCCGGCGGCGCCGGCAGCTGGCTAGACACCCGTCAGTTTCCCTCCCATCGACCGAGCGTGAGAGGAATGAGCCAGCCTGCCGGTGCGGCGCTTCGGCGGGAAGTCGTGCTACGCCAACCTGCGGTTATTTCTGTGACGTGATCTCGGGGGACGGCACGATTAGCACGCTCAGGTTAGTATAAGAGCGCATGCTGGAAACGTTACGCCGTAAAAGGGGATAATTGAAGTGCACCCGTTTGTACCACAAAGCCACGCGTAGGTCCATACGGATTTCTCTGAAAGGAAGCCTTCTTAGTTGAATAAATGTTCGTCCAAGTGCGGGGATCGAGCCCGGGACCAACACCTTTCCGTTGCGGTCCCTCTACCAATTGAGCGCGAGTTAACAACTCGAATCGCTCAATTATCCCTTTCATAACCCGACCGCCACCTCGCGGGATTCCGCAGAAGTCGTGTGCAAATGTTACGTCACTCTCGAAAATGGTCTTTACCGCATTGTATGTAGCGCCCATGTACGGCGCGATTATACAAGCATGCCACATTTTGTCGATACGAAGTGTTTGATTTAGCGAACAAGCTGCTCCGTGCGGTCACGTGGTTACTGACGTATATGTGCGACGTTCTGCGCGTCTATCCTTCGTTATCAGTAGCACTGGTACAATTCTCAGGCTGCGTCACCACTACTTGTAAGGTAGCTTGTGTCGGGTTCATTGATTGTTTCTTGGATTTAATTTCTGGGCTTGTTGATGTGGCCTTTATGTATGTGTACTTACTGTTGAAAGAGACTTGCATACAATTGATTCCCGGTTGTCCTGAAAGTAACGTCGCAAAAGAAGCTAAATCTGAATACGCACAAATTATAGCTCTGGGAATTCATGACAGTAGCCATTCCCCTATATCGGGGAAATGGGGACAAGCGAAGCTGGGTACCTGACCTAATATTCTCTTTCTTTCTTTCTTTCTTTCTTTCTTTCTTTCTTTCTTTCTTTCTTTCTTTCTTTCTTTCTTTCTTTCTTTCTTTCTTTCTTTCTTTCTTTCTTTCTTTCTTTCTTTCTATCGCATTGTACAATGCTCCCCCCTAACCTTTGACTTCCCTCCATGCCGGGAATTAGACCTTCATCAACGTGCTCAGCAGCGCAACACTTCACTTGCTACAGGCAACCACGACGGTCATGCGTTCACATCCAGCAACAGTGAAATGTGGCAACGTGAAATGACAAGTCATCTCGATATCCTCGATAAAAGGTCAGATTGCTGTATCAGAAACGGCCGATCGCTGTCAAGCCCACGATCGAGAGATCATCATTCATAGGAAAGCGGTGCATGCAAATACGCATATGATCGGCGCACCTTCGAGGGCCGCATTTCTAGTCTGTCTCTTGGGAAGTTACCTAAGGTAAACCTAAGAAGCGACTCCCCCCCACCTCCCTCCTCATAAGGGAGCGTGTTCTTTCATCATTGTCACCGGAAGGCCGAGGAGCCGCCTCGAAGCGCTTCCACATCAGGCGGCGGCACGAGTAGCGGCCCGCTCCCCGTCAGGTCGCACAACCGGTCGAGGCTGAGAGAGCGAGAGAGAGAGAGAAAGAGCCTGAATAGGTCTTTGTCAGTTTCCTCATTCAAGCTGCCTGAGTGGTGGGAGTCGTTTCCGTAGCGTGTCGACCGGAAACATGTTTTGCGTCACTTCCGTTTGTTTGAAACTCGAGTGAAGAGGAGAGCGGAAAGTTGTTGCTGGGCTAGTTGGTGTACTTCCGCACTTCTCAAATACAGTGCTATTGCCGCAAGTGAAGCTACTGGTCATCTGGTTTTTTTCCTTCGAGGAAAGCTACGAAAAAAAGACATGGTGGAGAGACGTTGCGTACGCACTGTATTGTTAGCGTAGTGTAGTGCGATGATAAAAAAAAAAATTGTATTCAAGGTGGACTGACGCACCCTAGAAGTATATCAAAGCGAACCACATATCTTGCCAGCACGAACGACGCTAAATTCTCGCGAAGACTACTGGAAGTGTTGCAGTTGGTTTTGCGAGAAAGAGAACCGACGTTTGTCGAATCCGAGGGTCATGTGCGGCGGGCTGGGGCCACTCAAATGTCGCACATGTGCAGAATGTCATTGTCGAGAAGCGCTGAGCGACATTTGTCAAGCGAAATGTTCAAGCGTGAAGGCTGAATATTTTTTAGCTCCATGGCCTCAAGCTAAGATAAGTCGATGGTAAGAAAGCTCGACGACGAGGAGTCTACAAGGGAGCGAACGTGCTGCATTACAAGACAGCACACAGACGTTGCTCGGCGCTTCTGGCGATGGCGGTACGAAAGACTCATCCTGAGCCGCTGTTTGTTTTCGCGAACGCGCCGCACTAGCGTTTTGCTGCAGACTTTCGCCGGCGTTGGCCTTAGCAGTGCATGAAGGTCAGATTCATCCAGGGAAGCGTTTCCTGGGTTGGTACCGAGAAGAGTACAGCTATCGCTAAAAAAAAAAAAAAAGAAACACTGATATCTCTTGATAGCCCATTAAAGTTCCCGTGAACGGCTGCTGCTGAGCACGCGTGCTGATGGCTTTGCAGCTCATACCTTCGCGGTGACGCAGGTGTCAGGTGATGCCAAGACCAAAGGCCACCATACCGGTTAGAGGGGTACTGACATAAAATTTCGCGGCCGAGATAGCCTGCGGGATCGATTCCTGTGAACATGCGTATATCAGATGTCTGCAAAATATCAACGGTAAATGTAGCTTGGAAGGTATTTTGAATGAATTTTCAAATTTGCGTGAGCGATCGACACCCTTGCGGTATTGACACCCTCAAAGGTGACCCTCGGTGACCCCCCTACTTCCGTCACGTGACCACGCTGCAACAAGTTATGATGACGTCATAGCCGCCATGTTATTGCCGCGATCGCTCCAGCAGCCTACTTCTCGGCGGCTGCTCGCGAACCGCGCGGAATTTCGTCACAGTTCTGTGTGCTGACGTGATCGAGCGCTGCACCCGCTGGGTGGTGATTGTTGCACCCAGAGCCGGCTCTGGTTGCACCCGCAGGCTTGTCGTTTTTACAACCTAAACTGACACTGGTCGGTAATGAGGAGCCTGTCATTAATTATATGTCGCGCGCTGCAGTAAACGATTTGCCGTGTTATGACTGACAGGCTCCCGCAACACATTGCAGCAAAAAAATGCGAGGCCAAAATTTTGTGTCCGCACCCCTTTAAACAACGTCTGAAAATTAGCTCAAGCCGTCTTTCGTGGAATACACTGGAATGATGTGGCTCTTCGGTGGCCTGCAGTACTCTTGTAGAGGCACCGATGGAAAGAAAAATACCATGGTTAATAATTTGTTGGCAAAACCTGCACGAAACAATTCCGTGATGGAATGTTGGGTTTCTACAATAAAATATAGCATGTGGCATACAGTATATGAGGTTGCAAACATTTTGGCTCTTACTGTTATGAATGCTACAATGGGCACTCTGCGGAGTGAAACACCGCGTCTGCTCGGTTTGTATATGCATGTAAGTGCAGGGATATACAGTGTTCATGACAATGGCTGACAGCGATTATGAATAAAGTCTACGGAAGTGTTTTCTCGCTACAGAAAGCTGTTGACGGCGTGCAGCGCGTACGCGGTGTCTGAGTGTATTCGTCGAGGAACTTTTCACAACGAACTTTCGTGCCATCAACGGCGGAATCGACTCCTCAGGTGGAAAAGATGTAGTTCTGGTAAAGTGTTTTCCTGGTTACCCTACTATCAAATGCGAAGCACTTCTTAGCGAACAAACGGCACATTGAACCTATCTATCTATCTATCTATCTATCTATCTATCTATCTATCTATCTATCTATCTATCTATCTATCTATCTATCTATCTATCTATCTATCTATCTATCTATCTATCTATCTATCTATCTATCTATCTATCTATCTATCTATCTATCTATCTATCTATCTATCTATCTATCTATCTATCTATCCGAAAACATGAAAATAATGAAATGCAAGTCACGTATACGTCATGATTCACATCACGTGTTCTGGTGCTCTCGCTGCTGTTTCGTTAACTTGACATACTATACCAAAATTGGTATGGCGGGTGACACAGTGTATGACGAACACGAAGGACATGTCGTAACATGAACACGCCAGCGTAACCCACATTAAATCATCTCTTGAACTTCCTCCTTTAATAGTAAGACGCAAAATCTCCCGACTCGCCCTGTTCCATAAACTATACCACAACTTTTTCCACCTGCAAGGTACACTGTTACTTCCACCTGCTCGAACTTCTCGCCGCCTGTTCAATTCAAATAGCGTCCAACGCCTTCACGGTTCGACCCTTACATTTAATAAATCATTTCTTCCCGCAGCCATCAAGGATTGGAACTGCCTTCCTGAATCTATTGCCATTAAAAACATTCCGAAAAATTCAAGGAGTCCTTAAGTACGCTGTTTGTTAAATAGCTTTAATTATGCATTTTTTCCATAATTTAGCCGTTGTATACGAAATATATTGTACTAAATATGTTTTATGCCCACTATGACTTGTGTCATGAAGTCCAGCTTGTTCTGACTTCTGTTCGTCTGTTGTGTCTTTTTTTTTATTATTAGCTCCCTCCCGTCATTGTGTGGTACGCCTTGTTTTCAGCGAACGTTGGTCATGCAATATTTTCCCTTGCGTCCTTTGTACCTTCTATAGCGCTGTTGGTTTTTTCATTTTTTTCCTAAGCATTTGCTGAACCATGCCTCATTTCAACCCTGTAACCCCCATATGTAATGTCCTGAATAGGGTCCTTAAGGGTTAATAAATGATGATGATGATGAATATCATGACGTGCATGTCATGTGCGTCATAATTTACATGACATGTTCTTGGTGCATTCGCGGCCGTTACATAACTTGATATATATCAAGATTGGCGTGGCATGAGTAGGACAAACATCAATGACAGGTCATGCATGGTATGTACCAGAATAAAAGTTTTATTAGCGTAGCATATATTGCCACGTGCTTCTTTTTCTATTTTTATGTAACCGGCCCGTCACAAGGTTTGCACTACCTTGCGAAAACCGCGCCCGTATATCTGGGAACATTCCCGATTACTTGAGAATCTTCCGATAAGGTGTGCGCCCAACCGAACAATAGAGTTTATTCTAGAACTAACCTAGCCACCAACGATAACGCTGGAATCTGCGATGCCACATGTTTAAATGTCGACGCGCTTTACTCCGGGTCAGATTACCGACGACCGACGTCCGTGCTTGCCACTTTCGCTGCACTTTGAGTGTTCGGCTTCTTTTACTGGGCACAAGTTCGCCCAATTAAGCGTTTCAACTTTACCGGCTGCGTTTTCATTTCTTCCCCGTCACAACCACGTGACACTATACCGAATGTACGTGCACGCATGACAAACATGCGATGGTGAACGACATGTCTTGACATGAGTTTCTTGGTTTCTCTCAAAGCGAAACAATGTGGTGTGTACAGCTCCTCGCCGACTGCCTCGCATTACATCGATTCCCCACAGTCAGTGGCACCTGCCAAATATTTTCTGCGCGGAGATAATCGAACTTTAGCAAATCTCATGACTGGATTTTGTAACCACTATCTTCTCCTCTGATATCCGCTCATAGTCTGTCACGCTTATTGGCCGGTCGGCGTACAAGTTAAAGCGATCATACATAAACGTGCGCAGGGTTCCCTTTTTTTTGGGGGGGGGGGGGGTTCGAAGGTTCAATGCAGCCCCCTCCCCCCCTTCCCCCCATCAATTCAAGTTATGGGACAGACTTCGTTTCTTTCGGCACACGTGCAGAGGTAATTCCGACACTTGTAAGCTACTGTGCCAATGGAATGAAATAAAGCATTCCACGCAGTGTTTACTGAAAGAGGTACATAGGCAATTCCAAAACGATCGACTGCGGAACGTACGAGGAGTACGAATGATGTGCAGCTCGCAGAGCCGCACTCTCTTGGCAGCGTCGCTTTGGAGACTTGTATTCTGACTCATGATCAGCGTTCAGTTTATGACCTACTTAAGTGAATACGACCAACTTGAGTATGTATAGCACAAATCTGGCTGGTCGTGCAACACACTATGCTGCGTGCGGAACAAAGCATTCTGCCTGGCCGCGCAACTTATTTTCTTGCGCAGGCGCTTCGGGCGGCAGCCGCGCTTGCATGGTACGTGAAAGTCGGACAAGGACATCACTGTCGGCGAAATCGCAGCAAAACATGCCGACATGTTCGTCAGTGCCTTTCATGCCAACTTGTAATTTCGCAGCGCACGCTCACGGTTGGGATGAACATTTTTATCCCGAACCACGAACTATTTTGTGTCGCGGACGCAGGGGTAGGGGGGGGGGGTTCCGCGTGGAGCCTCGTTGCTCGTTAGGTGTGCTCATCCGCGGCCTGCTCCGTACGCTTGCTTTCTTTTTCCTTCGTGCTCCCGCTCTCTTTCTCTCGACTGGCGCGGCGGGAGCGAGGCGAAACCGCTTGGCTGGCGGCGTGTGGCGGCTGCAGCAGCCGCTACAGGCACTCGTTCACCGGTCGTTCCTTCCTCTACATGATTCCTCCGCGAGTTCCGCGAGTAGAGTTACTGTATATGCTACCTTTAGGTAGCAGAGTTGCGCCTCTGATAGAACTCGCCGCTCGCGCCACCATTCGCCCAGCGCGCTCACGTGCGCAAAAAGCATCCGTTTTAGGGAAAGCCAACTTCACGGCCGCGCGGGTGCTGGCGATCGCCGCGCCACCACCGTTGGATCAAGCAAATCAAGCCGTCCGGCGAAGCGCAAGACGGTCCAGCTGAGTTCGGATTGTTTTGTCGTTGTTGTGGTGGGTGTCTTCTGCTGTCCGTTTTTGCGAACGTCTGCGCGGCGCAGCGCCCTGACTCAGTGTTGCGAAGTTGCGACAATGACAGGATGCTGCGCTCCCCACTGCACGAACCGACAAGAGCACGGAAAGGCCTTCTTCTCGATTTCATGTGGCAAGTCTGTCTCCGTCGTCCGTCGCCGTCTCAAGTGGCTGCCGCGCAGGAGACGTCAGAAGCCGGCGATAACGAACAGGATATATATCGCTTCTCTCTCACTGTCAAAGGTTGACTAAAAGTCGAAACAGGACAAAACGGGACAAAACGGTAAAAATATGCGCGAGTGACTGTGTGAACGAGGCGATGTGTGTGAATATGAACCTTACAGGTCTATCAAAACAGCATGATTCATTCCGACCACTGTGCGGCATAAAAGTTGGAAGCATGACCGAGTGTTATTATATGCCACATCTACCTAGACGTACGCGAAATTCTCGTTAGCTTGCGCTATTTGTAAAACACAGTGATAATTTTAGCACTTGTTTTCTCGAGCTATTCACTTAATCTTTTGAAGTGCTGCATCAAAAACTACGTGAAACGAATAATTAGGCTGATTTAATTGGTCCAGAATCGTGACCGTCGCACTTTCTCTAATTGCCATTTAAAACAAAAATATTACGATAGTGTCCCATCTCCACCTGTCCATCTCAATTATTGTTCTTGCGCTTTCCATTCTTTTTTTTTTTCGAATCGAAAGTCATGCGCCAGCGGCGCGTTATGAACGAACGAGAAGGTGCACGGAGCCGCTGGGCCGAGAGGACAGCAGCAACAACAGCAGCGCGTCGGCTCCTACATTCCAGAGAGGCGGCTTTCCTGCTTATGCGTGGATGCCACGGCTGGCAAGATGGCGGACCTATGCGCACTCTGCTACCTAAAATGTAGCATATACAGTAACTCTATCCGCGAGGATTGCATTGCGCCGCCTGGTGGACGTCGATGGGGAAGGCGAGTACGTTCGTCACTCCGTGGGACTTTGGTAGCAAGTCCTGCGTCTAATGCTAAGGTCAGTTGAGTAGCCAGATGTTCTACTACGTCTATTTAAACGTGTTGAAACGTTGTTGCTGAACTGCCATTTTTGAAAAGCTGCTTCATTCACCTCCTTCCCTGTCCTTTCCCAACGGCCGCGTTGAGTGTGTGCTCCTCGGCCTCAAAGGCCGCGCGGCTGTGGATGTTCGGTTTGATAATGTGGCGGCCGCGGCAGGGGGAGGTTACTCCGTATACCTCCCATAGGACGTCTTAATTCATGACGTCAGCGCTGGCAGCGCCAAACGTCCCTTCAGTTACTATCCTGGCGGCTGGGATTCAGAAGCTCAAACTGCAGAATGGCGGCGCACACGGTATGCGTCGTCATGGCAACACCAGCCGCGCCTCGCACCTCCTCTCCAAGCTCTCTCGCAAGCGCCGTTTTTTATTCTTTTTGTTTTGTTTGCGTGCGCGTGCTGCGCAGCCTCCTCCCCCACTTTTTTTTCATGAACCCGCTCGCCCGCCCGCTCGCGCATGCTGCGCCGGCGTTTTTTTTTTTTTTTTTTGCATCCGCTTGCGGGTGCTGCGCCGCGCGTTCGTTGCGCGTTTGAATGTACGCAATTTGCAATCAAGCATTCTGAACACACTGCAGTCGTGCAGCATGTGCCAGAACGCAAAAGAATGAATTGCACTCACAACACAAAATATCTTTGGTCTCGTTTTATTGTCCTCGTTTCCGAAAATCAACATTTTCATCAAATGTGGTGCGACAGAGGTTCAGGAGATTAACAGAAGTGATGAACAGGAGATTCACATAGACGTGTTCATGACCACTAAACAACACGAAAGGTATCGGCAAAGTTAAGAACTTAAAGAACAGTGGAATAAAAAACAGCATAACATTAGGGCACATAATAAAAAACAATTTTTATACTGACAAAAGTGCAGAAGAGCTTCTGATATATGCGCACGATATTGCACAAAATTATCATAACTAACAAAATTGAACATTCACTGCAATGCAAAAACAATGAAAGCAGTTGAATACCTAAAAATAGAATAATCATGTAAAGATCATTTTAAAGATGTGAAAACGAACTCCACATATACCACAACTAATATTGGCCGCACTTTATTGACTACATTTCCAAAAACGTTGATTTTCATAAAACTAGTGATGATAAACGCGAAGAAAATGAACAGATGATATCGGAGGATTCATGGCATCTCTTCTTGAAATGCGCCGATTCTGCAATTCTTCAGCTTTTCTCTGGGCGCACCAATCAGCTGTGTGGCGTTCCGGAGTACTTTAAAAACGCTTCCGCCCTGAAGAAAAGGAACAAGTTCCAATCAGATGAAGAGCGCCGTCGACTCGTGCAAAAGTGAATTCGTTTGTTCGTCTCAGAGCAGCACAAGTTTTTATACATTTACCTACAGCCTTAGAAACGCGGTTATAGGCGATGGCGAGTAATTAACCGGAGATAAATGCAAAGCACATATTCAAGCACGCGGTTCTGTGAGAGTTGTAAGCCTGTAACTATATAGTTACGTCGCATGGGCTTCATGTACCGCTGCTTGTTCGTATAACGATTTAAACGCAGCATCGTGCCCTTTTCGAATCAGTCATTTTTGAAAACAATAACTGTAGCCCCACTGCAGAGAACAGCTACTCGGTATGGACGTGAATTCAAACTGACACAATGAAAGCCGCAACTCAAAGGGCACGCTCACCTGTTGTTCTTTTGGGGGCCGGCACATATATTCCGGGACTTGTTCTGGAAGTATTCGAGCAACAAAGCACTATGCACAAACATCCCGAGTCGTAAAACATCGCGTCGCACAAGCACACAGCGAGCGCGCACCGTCAAACGGACGAGCGACGACGGCTAACGCGCGCCTTACCAACGCCAGACACGAAACTTTCCAACGGATTTCAAATTTCAAAGTCGGCGCGGCGGCGCCAGCAAGGCGGCGGAAAGCGCGCCCGGCGCGCCTCCCGGAGGAGAGGGAGTTGATCCCGCCAGAGAGGGGGTTGAAGAGAGTTGGGAGAAAAGAGACGGAACGCAGATTTTAACTCTGATCCCACTCCATAGATGGCAGGTCAATTTGCCATACCAGTCACGTGGGTTTCTTTCACTAGCCTGGCCGCGGTGTCACGTTGTGTGCTGGCAATTGTAGGTGGCGCCTTTAGTGCCGGTGACGTTGTAGTGGCGTAATCTCGAAGTACATGCGCCGGCGTCCCTGATAACGCGCTATTGGCCGCGAGATCGAGCGGAGTCGCCGCCTGGCGGCTACTGGCTGAAGCGCGCCTAGTGTGGATTGCTCCATGCGTCGTCTGCTAGCCGCGTAGTGTTTGCATGTGCGCGTACGTCATGCAGGGCCTCAAAAGGCGGTTTGTTCCGTTGCGTTGGTGCAACTTTAACCGCTCGTACGTATGCCTAACACGATGTAAAGAAGCATTTGACCTTGATCGGCTGTATATGTACTGTAATAAGATCAGTGAGTGCACTTGTCGAGAGTGCTGTGTGTGGTCGTCGTACCGTCCGTTCACGAGAGTCATATCAGTGTAGGTGCCGCTGTGTGGTTCAAGCGCATTGCAAAGTGCACTTGGCGTTGTCCTAAAGATGATAAGTATTAAATCTCATGTGAATATAGCCTTTTAGAGGCTCGGTGGTTAAAAAAAAGGCTCTCATGACCTTGCGCGTTGTGGTTAGGTGTATAACTTCGGGACTGTCGTTTATAGGTTAAGCGACGAGCTTTAGTTGTGTACGGTCCTGGTCCCACTGCAGAGAAGTATTTCTGTCAAGTCACGTCTGACACTTCGGTACTTAAAGTGTCCCCTAAACAGAACAGAAAATGGAATGACACGGAAATCGCAAAACTGAGTTGCCTTGGGCAATTATATCTTGTGGCGAAATGTATATACAAAGACACTCGTGTACTTGCGAGGTAGCTTATGCCTGTCAAATTTGCGCTTTGGCAAGTTCAGTGTCGGAAGTGCGTCAGGCCTCAATCTCTTCCGCGAAAACTTAAAAAAAAGAGCGAGCGAGAAAAATATATTCATCAAGATCAGCAGTGGCGATAAACTCGTTCGCGCATTTTCATCGCTTACGTGGCGAGTGAGGGCTCATAAAACGATACCCTTTACTATGCACCAGATCATGCATACACACTTGCCGCGTTTCGGTGCACGTACTTGCCCTGCGGAACACTGAGAACTGTTCTCGCGGCCGTGTAAACACAATGGAACATGCACGAACTACAAAAGGGCTCGGGGACTCTCGCTTAAACAGACTCATAGCCAAGCGCGAACAAACTTTGCATTCACAGCGCAGACGGTACATGAATGACAAAGAATAAATTCCATGAATTAATTTTCTTCTTTCTCGATTGATTCTCGCTTAATTTTCCTGCGGAAGTGTAGGAAAATCAAAGCACAGGGAAGCTTCCCCGAGCGTTCGCTTACTGCGACCGTCTTCACGCTCGTAGTGCACAGCAGCAACAAGCATATAAATGCACACATTAGCGAAGTTATCACTGACTACTCACCATTCTTTCTCGTCTGCGAATGCGAACGCACCGTCGTCGAAGTGCTTGCTGCACATTATCGCGTACTTGGAAGGCGTCTTGCCGTTACGAAGCCTAACGAGCCACAGTCGGCGACGTTCCGAGTCGGTGGGATAAAAATAGAAGCTTATCCCTGGCTCTGTGCAGTATGTGCGGCATTGTGGCACCGAAGAAAACCTCACCATCGATAACGAAGAGTTTTCTGCGGGTAGGGAAAACAAAATCACGATGCGAAAACAGAAGCCCCGTGCACTTCTACACACACCACACGAAACCAGTATCCACACTAGCGGGGTGATGGTGCTGCCACCTATAGGTCGATCTCGCCGCGAATAGTGATATCAGCCTGCATATCGTTTCATGAAGTGCACTGAGGTCGCCGAGTGGAATTCGTGTTTTCGAAATGCCACTCACCTGGGGGGATTTAGCCGCCTTGATTGCCGTACCTTGTTGCTAGTCGCTTGTGTTGCAGAAATACAATTTCCGAACCACTTTAAACAAAGCGAATGACAAAGGCAGTAGAAAGCAGGATATATCGTGAACTCACGGCGCTGAGACGTTTTTCAAAACTATCTTTACTGCAGGAATAAAGCGAGCACTCCCGGTTCGAACATACCGCCTGGAGAGGTGTCTGGGTCCGCCCGCAGGAAGAATTTTTACCGTAGGTAAATGCGCCTATCATAAAAAAGCAAAACAAATATATCTGTAAGAAGACCTACACGTAAATGCCATATTAAAAGCTGGCGAATGAAGCGGGGGAAAGGTGCTTTCAGTGCCATTTTTACTCTTGTTACACAACTACTCATTGTGCGGCACCATACTGCCACTGCACGAAGCGTGTTGTCTGTTTCCATAGGATGAAGTAATCGGCTCCTGCTTCAAGCATAGGTAGTGTGCTGTGCGCGCTGCATTTGCAATTCAAACAATCGTGAATTCACGTTCACAACTGCCGTATGCGCGATATTAGTCACGGCGGCACAAACGTTTAGATCCACACTACTTATCCTTACACATTATAGCTTACCAGCTTAGAGTTTTTGTGAAAAGTGTGCTGTTCAGAGAAAAGGAAGCCAGCGAGACCGACCTACACTGTAACTACCTTTGTTCTGTGCACAAGCAACCGGTGTGAATTGGCTCCATATACTGCATCGTTGGCGGTGGGAATTCTCTGCTTAATATGGCGTCTAGAATATGCTGGCGTATCGCTGGCACCAAACTTGTCTCTCCAGCTGCTTCGTAAGCACTGAACCGGCTAAGCAAGGTTCAGGCTGTATCGCGGGAAATATCACTTCGTGATGAGCGTAAAAAATGCAACAAGTCGTTTCTTCAGTCTAGCTTGTAGTCAAGGTCACAACTGCGGTTCATGTTATTTGAACAATACTTATAAATGGACGAATCATTCGAGGAGGAGCAAGGTGTCCGAGTTCGTTTCCAGCGGCTGAGTTGGCTATGCCACCAAGGTCACATCAATATTGCTCTGGAAGAGCACATTTCAACTAAATAGCGCTTGTCCCGTATGATATTTTGTCTCGTCTCTCGCGTGCTAGTTGTCATTTTCTAAGCTAGGTTGAATTTTTTTTTTTTTGACGGTCATATATGCAAGCATAAAATGGAAACAGCTCGCGCAGGACAGAAGTTTTGCTGGGGACATTTACTGGAGACATTACCCCTCATGTAATGTTCCGTGTCGGAACCCTCGAGGTATGATGAATAAATGATGAATAATAAATAACTCATTGTCTTTTAAGAAGGTAACATCCTTCCATACCTACCTGCGGAACTGGTTGGAGAACATTGGGAAGGGCTTTTGTGCTGCAGCGGACGTAATACAGGCTGACGATTACGATGGTGATTTGATGAAACAGTCGCTTGTGACCAGTGTTGGCGGTAACGCGTTACAAGTAACGGCGTTACCGGTAACGCGTTACTTTCTTCAGTAACTAAGTAACGTACTCGTTAATATTTCGTAACTGTAACAGGTAACGTACTTTCGTTACCATTTTTCGGTAGCGTGAGGTATCACCAGTGTTGTATGCGTTACCGAAAAAAAGTAACTAAATACGTTACTCGTTACGCTAAAGAAAAAGGAACGCGTTACCGCCCTCGGTTACCATTAAAAAACATGGCTGATCCCTCCGTCACAGGAATCGGTATAACACGAAAGTGAAACGTATCTTCACAGAAGTAGTGCTCATTGTGTAGTGGTATATGAGAGCTTGTACAATGTCTATTCGTGTTTGGCCGCAACAGCACCGTTTTGACGTGGATGCACCCATGTTGACGGCAGGTCTCTATGGCGACGACTAATGCCCATGATCATGATTAAACCGTTGTGGTAGCTGACGTTGTGAACATATATTTGAACAGAGGAAATCGTGAATCCCGCGTAGGGATGATATCAACAAGCTTATAATCAACATTTGGTACCCGGTGTGCACTTTTTCAAAGCGTCGTCAATTAAGGAGAGAAACGGCACGGTGTGCGCTTTTTAGCAATGGGTGACCGACGCCTGCGTTCATGCATACACTACCACACACTACGCTTCAGCAACACGGGAGGTATAGAGGTTCGTAGCCTGAGCCGCAAACGCGTGCGTCCCGCTGTGCTATGTCTCGCAGGCGCTAGTCTCGCTCCACCAAGGCACGACAGTCGCCCGTCGAAATCGCGCCCTTTCTGCAACGCATATTGCAGCAGTTTTGTTAGTCGGTGCTCTCGCAATCGAAGCTGTCGGTGGCGGAGAAATCCCGTTGGTGAACGTGGAAGCTGCACTACTCCGATGAGCCGACGCACGCTAACACGAAGCGAAAGGCAAAGAAACAACGTAACCAACGTAACTGCGTCAAGGGTGCGCCTCGGCGACGCCAGCGCGGCCAGTGTACCTCGCCGGTATCGAGACGCTGTAACCATGACCTCCGATATCGCGCGCAATCTCAGAGTAAGCGCTAGTAAGTGTCAATCGTGAAGCATCACTTCTTTTCACCTCTCACAGACGGCGGCACCGCCCCGCTCCGCACCGCCTACCTACACCGCCATCAGAGAGCACCGTGCGAAAGAGAATGTGTGAAAGGTATGAGGCGCGTTTGCGCCGTGTGCAACATCTTAGTCGGTAGGGCGTCGGGCGCTTGCCGTCGCGGCCGCAAGATCGTGGGTTCGATTCCCAGCGGGGGATCTTTTTCTTGGTTTTTTTCTTTCTTGCCCATTGGCGTCCACAACGTCATATCCGTGATGGATGTACTTGGTGGACCCCGGCATAAAACACTTTCGTGTTAAAAAAGTTAACGCGTTACCGTTACCGTTCCCGAAAAAAAGTAACGGACGTTACTTCCGCCGTTACTCCATAGACGGAAATCTTAATCAGTGCGTTTTTGCCTCAAAAACCTACAATAGATATGTTATAAAACTCATATTTATATATCACGTTAAAGCTGTCGCCCAATCAAAAATGTAACCCTAAATACTGATTAAACGAGAATAATTGGCACAAATGTGCCGTATCTTCGTAGTACTCTAGTGGCCTAAAGGTGCCTGTATGGTTACATGTGATGGCTTCTAACTCTGTGGCACACGGGGAAGCTGTTTTTCGGAATGGGTAATCGATTTCGTCATCAACGCTCTCCGAAATGAAAACATCACTGAACAAACTTGCAGTAATTATGACAGCGTGCTTCTGCTACCAAAATCAATGCGCAAATTTTGTAGCAATAAAGGAATGCTTAAATGGTATAAATCTGGAGAAAAGTATGTGCGCACATAAACAAGTTTCTTTTTTTCCATTTGACCGGTATAACTGCCGCAAATATTGCGACTGCGTATGTGAAAGTGTTCAAGGTCGGCCTCGCTTGCTCAGGAGTTCAATAACCAGAAACGTAGGCGCAGTTGCAAATATCAAGAAGCAAAACTAATTTTGCATATACGATGTTTATAGACAGTGCTAGAGTAGTAGAGGAACAGTTTTCTAATGTAACTACAAACCGTTGAATAAAAGCAACAGCTGCCTTACAAAGCTTTAATCGGACAGCTTGACTCGCTTATTAGCGAATCCGTCCGCACCTACGCTAAATAGGAGCTCGACGGACGCACTATATGGTACTTCTTTATTCACTTTTGCAGGGGCGTAGCCAAGGGGGAGGGGGGGGTGTTTAAACCCCTCCGAAAATTTTTAATTTTACTTGTGTATGTATACACGTTACACATAAAACGCACGCACCAACATACATAAAGTATGGTAGAACCCTCCCCCCCCCCCTCCGAAAAATATTTCCTGAGCAAGCGAGGCCGACCTTGAACACTTTCACATACGCAGTCGCAATATTTGCGGCAATTATACAGGTCAAATGGAAAAAAGTAAACTTGTTTATGTGCGCACATACTTTTCTCCAGATTTATACCATTTAAGCATTCCTTTATTGTTACAAAATTTGCGCATTGATTTTGGTAGCAGAAGCACGCTGTCATAATTACTGCAAGTTTGTTCAGTGATGTTTTCATTTCAGAGAGCGTTGATGATGAAATCGATTACCATTTCCGAAAAACAGCTTCCCCGTGTGCCACAGAGTTAGAAGCCATCACATGTAACCATGCAGGCACCTTTAGGCCACTAGAGTACTACGAAGATACGGCACATTTGTGCCAATTATTCTCGTTTAATCAGTATTTTGGGGTTACATTTTTGTTTGGGCGACAACTTTAAAGTGATATATAAATATGAGTTTTATAAAATATCTATTGTAGGTTCTTGAGGCAAAACCACACTGATTAAGGTTTCTGGCTATGGAGTAACGGTGGAAGTAACGTCCGTTACTTTTTTTCGGTAACGGTAACGGTAGCGCGTTAACTTTTTTTAGTGGTAACCGAGGGCGGTAACGCGTTCCTTTTTCTTTAGCGTATGAGTAACGTATTTAGTTACTTTTTTTCGGTAACGCATACAACACTGCCTCCAGCACAAGAGCCTTGCCGAGTTTCACATGAGTCATGGGAAATCGTAAGGATAGAGCTTCACGCAAGAGGAAGAGAGCCGTCCTCGCAACTTGCCGAGCACGGGCAGCAGCTGCATTTTCACACCACTCAAGGTAAGACCATTTCTATTACTGCAGTTTGTTTTAGAGTAAAAGCGCACAGTCGATATATGTAACTGCAGCCGCAGGAAACGTTATAGAAGCATATTGTCCTGATGGTTGCGAGATAGTATTGTGCCTCAGACGCAATCCAGGCCCCATAAAGAAAGGAAGCAAAAGGCAAAATTCCACGTTGTGAGCGACATTCTTTCTTTTCGTTGCCAGTTACATTTCTCTACTTCCACTTCATGTTGACATGCTAGTTTTTACGACTATATATATATATATAAAGACGAGCTCAACATTACCTTTTTTTTTGCAGCTTCTGCATGAAACTGTCCAACGCTACACTTCGCAGCCACAGCGCTTTTAGTTGTCTGTACAGAACGCCGGACACGCAGTCGCTCGCAGACGATGCGCGCCGGTGGAAAAAGCTCTGCGGATGCGTGGTCTCCATAGAAAGCCTCGCTCCCTAGTGCATCTGTATTGGCGCTGCCTTGTACCGAAAGGCTAAGGGGTAGGTGCTTCATAGCGCTGTGACAAGAGGTCTGCGAATCGGGACCTGCAGCACGCTGTGTGTACGTCACAACGCTCCTGCTTGCGCGTTCGTCTGATTGGGCGCCTTTTATTTTTGTGACGTTGGGCTCCGTTTATCTTTCTGACTGCACATGCCTGATTGGTCAGTATATTTACAGTGCGGAACTATGAGCAGCGGTGGCAAAGCCCGGCGTTTTTGTCTGATGCAGCTGTGATCAATCACATCAGGGCCCCGACTGATGACAAGAGACGAGCACATAGAAACCATGGAAGTATCGCATAACAGCGCGTACTTATTGTTGCAGCTCTAAGAGGCGCCTTATGCTATCATTTTGCTGTAAGCTAGGCAACGCCATTCTGGATGCACTTGGGAGCAAGGCTTAAAAACCATCGCTGTATTTGCCCGCCGCGAGTGGCTGCCTGTTCGGCGCTTTCCGAATGACTCTTTGAGTGCCTGCACTTTATATCCACAACACGATTACGCACAGCTTCAACGAAGTGCGCATTTTGCTACGATTCCTTCTAAATGTTTTGATGAACTGTGTTGAGATCCAGCTGCTTATGCACAGAGAAAGCAATATTATGATAACATGCCTAAGGTGCTACAAATGAAAATAGTAACTGCTGCCAATATAATTGCCGAAAAAGCTGACCGTCTTGTGACAGATAACACAAGTAATCTTGCCGAGGCAGTTATGTCGCTCGTTGCAAAATTATCTGGAAGTAAACAGATAAACAGATGTCAGAAGGGCTCTTATAAACACCGATGTTATGGGGCCGGGCTCAGCTTTCAGCTGGGGCCACAGTGGCACTGCACCACATCTAAGGAGATAACCTGCAAGAGCCCTGCAGCCGTCTTGAAGCGCTACGCTAGCAAGAAAACGTGTCAAAACGCAAAGAGTCTCTCAGGAAAAAACTGTTTGAAGAAAATGGCCACCAGCAGCGTAAGCGCAAGGACTATACGGTGAAGGAGTCGATGCTTCATTATGGTCCGAATTGCCAGCGACCGGACATGCCACCTGAACAATATTCCGAGAAGGAACAGACTGTTTTAGCTGGTCTACAGGTGAATGAGGAACAGCAGATCGAAATTGAGAATGCTACTCGGGGACAAGCAGATAATTCCGCATGGCATTTTGAAAGAAACATGCGCCTAACGGCGTCGAATTTCTACGAAGTATGCCGAAGAAGGGAGTGGACACCATGTGACACGCTTGTAAAGACCCTATCTCTATAATAAGAATTTCACCAATGCTGCTCTTGAGCATGGAAGACAACAGGAGCGTGTCGCAGTGCGCTTATATGAGCAAGAGGGGAAAATACTATGCAACCTTGCGGGTTATTTGTTGATCTACTGTATGGATTCTTGGCAGCGTCGCCAGACGGATTAGTTGGGAGCGACGGGATCGTGGAAGTGAAGTGCCCATTCACTGCGAAAAACATGGAGCCATACGAGGCAGCTAAAAAATTTAATCGAAGGGGCCAAATAAATTAACCACCTAAATTAAGCCACTCTCATAACTATTACTACCAAGTACAAGGCCAGCTCCATATCACTAAAAGGAGTTTCTGCCACTTCGTCGTCTGCACGTCGAAAGGCATCCGCGTACAGCGGATCGAAAGAGACGATACCTTTTGGCAAGTGAAAATGCTTACGCTACTGATCAGATTTTACAGAGACTGCCAGTTATGTTTCTTCCTCGTTCGTTTTCTCCTTGATGTGGATTGAAGTCCCGTCAAGGAGATGATCGACGTCGATGAAGCAGGAGGCAGGTTGGAGGTAATAAAAACTTGAAGGTATATTGCAGCGAAATATTTACAGTCATATGTACATCTTGCCGAAGCACACTGATGATATCATAGACATCAACAGCGTCTTACTCTTCTACTTAACTTTTCTTAAGTTAGAGCCTAGAACACTGTTACTACATACGAAGAACCGAGTCTCACTGTTTGACCACCAAGTGGTTACGGCCCAGACAGAAGTTGCATCGTACGGAGTCTTACTGATCTATCAGTTAAGTGATTACAGCCTAGACTGAAGGAAAACGAATTCCGTCCAGTCTTAAGTACCTTGCGGTAAACAAAAAAAGGGGAGGTGGCCACTGGTGGTCCGCCTCGGCATTCCCTTATCCAATCCGTTTATCCTCAGATTAAGCCACTCCCTACCGGGCTGTCCTTATTCTCGACAGCAGTGTCATTACAGTGCAGACAGGCGTTTTGGCACTCTTTCCCATCATGGCTATCCCTCTCCTTATCCCACGCTCTCAGGGATTCTCACGGTCGAAATACATCTGTATCTTTGCCCTGGTGCGTTCACGCCATTTTCCCATACGCATCGAGTTGAACTCGCGGAGCCAGTCGTTAAATGGTTCTGGGAAAGAAAAGGCGTTTGCGTGACCCTGCCTCCCACGCATTCGACCTTGCATTGTTGCGAAAGCACATGTCGGTCGTTTGTTGGGGTCACGCATACTGTCGCCTCGAGCGACGGCATAGAGCGGGGGATGTCCTCCTCATTTTCCCACACATTCGGGCCGCCGACCTCTGAGAACGGTCGCTTGACCGCAACCCATGCTGGCCATCGCTGCTCAAAGGAAGCCGTTTGATTTCTCTGGATAATTGCACAGCGGAAGACCAGGCAGGGGGAGAGCCGAGAAAGAAGCTTTGTACGACGTACCGTGCCGCGCCGTCCCGTCCCGTCTGCACGGTCGACTTATGAGCGGCCAAAACCTAACACTGCCTGTTACCCGAAATTGTCGACCCGCAGCATGCCCATATTCGCAGACCGCAGTGGAATGAGAAAGCGATCGAATCGCACCAGCAGTCTAAAAAAGGTTCGATCAAGAGCAAGGAGGCAAAGCGCAGTGGCGACTCCGACATTTGCCACGGCTTTGAATCCCTGCTGGCGCATGCACTGTCAAAAGGTGCTCATGAGGAGAATAACCTTGTGTCCATCAACTGGCAGATGCAGGCTAGTGGTTTGAGGATAGCAATATGACTCTTACACAAGCCATGAGATAGCGATTTGCTTTATTGTTTCGGGTGTGTCATCTCGGGCTTTCTTTTATCATTTAGGTAGCCATTCATGCACGCTCTTCTTCTGGAGCAATGCCCGGGACACATGACCAAAGAAGCGCCAATGAACTTTTGTAAAAGTTTGTGTATGATAGCATAACGGAAAATAATAACAAAATGTATACCTTCATTCTCTGTTGTCACAAGCTCTGATCTGACAGTCGTGATTATATGTACTTTGCTTGGCGCTTGAACGATTTCATGTTTCTCTGAATGTTTGCCGTCTACTTTTTGGGGCTTTTTGTGTGTGTGTGTGATGTTCAGGCATTTTCGTAGCCCTAACCTAGTGCTGCTGACGCTCCTTTCGTACTAAATAAATTGTCACAACAACGTAAATTGACTCTTTCTTGCTTACTGCATGACAGCAGCCCTTCATTGCATAGCATATATGCAGCACTGGAACTTATTCCTTGAAAATATGTTGGCCCACATAGTCATTTGAATTGACCAGCCATGCGTCCAAAAAGCGTTATTCAGTGAGACAAGTTCTTTTCTTCAACATCCTTTGGAACTATGTTGTATTATGGTCTTATAGGGCTGGGACGCCAACACCTTTTTATTGCACATGTCTTGGCCTTGGCATGCGCTTCATGAACTCGAAGTGGGTGCGACCTATAGGAGTAATACAGTCAATGTGCGTTTAGAAAGATGCGTGAGAGATGCAGAGTGCCCTAATTCTTTCCCCACAACTCTCTGCACTCCCGGGAGGTTAGTCTGAATGCACCCCGGGTTCCATCGCGAGAATATTATACAGCTTGAGGTAACGGCCTAAAAATTCTACGAGCTTGCTGTCAATTACTGACAATTTGGGTGAGACGACTACTCATCATGTTATTGTAACGAATTTTATTAAAAATCAAAATCCTATTGAAATAGCGTACGCGAATAGAGAAGTCGTTGCTCCAACAAGAGAATAACGCACCAGGGCCATTCATGCCTCGCTCATATGTCGCTCAAGACGTAATTGCTTCAGCTCTGTCATACAAATGGTTTGGCGGTCCGTCTGATGCTTTGCATACGGTAACATGATAAATAAATGCTGCATCAACCAAAATATGAATTGATACTAACCTGCTGAAGTTTCAATTCAAATGAAATAAATGACGGTATGTATAGCAGGGAAGACTGTGCTGCTTAGGCAGTTGGCACGGGTTTGACACCGTGGGTCAGAGCGGCAGCGTTGTAGCACGCAATTGCCAAACTACCCGTCTTTCGAACATTCGGAAGCTTATGTTACACGGTGAAGGAAGAGCACACCTGGTCAAATGGTCAAATAGAATTTGTCTTCTCCTACAGACGAACGAGAAGTTTGGGGGGGGGGGGTGTTGTTACACACAACCACTGGGCGTGTTTCTTCCATGGGGGAAGGAAGGAGTACATACGAGTTTGCTTACATCCCGTGTTGCAGGTCAGGGTAAAACTGAGCCGTGTTCCCAACAAGGGCCGCAGAAATAGCGTCACGACTCTCTACAGGGTATCACAAACGGCAGGGTTTTGACAGCGGGAGAGAGTTGACTGCTATCCTGGAGGCCGTCTCGTCTTTATTCTTTCTTTTTTTTTTCCTGTGAGACCGCCCTGTCTCACGTTCCAGCACAATCGCAATGACAACGATGTCTTCTGGATACTTTTGGCGCAGGAAGTTTGCTGTCAATTCTACTGCGTAAATATATACACACACATATATATATACGAGTATTTCGAAAGAATATTCCTGGCTATTGGTTTAATTATATGAAAGAAAACTAGTCACAGTGAAAAACAACATTTATTCTGAGCTGTCGGCCGGGGACCGGCCTATATATATATATATATATATATATATATATATATATATATATATATATATATATATATATATATATATATATATATATATATATATATAGTGAGCGAGGGTCATCACAGAAGGAGCCAACGTGCTGCATTACAAGACAACACACAGACGCTGCTCAGCGCTCTAACGTGGGGTGAACTTGGACGCAGCCAGCGCTTCTGGCGATGGCGGTACGAAAGACTCACCTTGAGCCACTGTTCGTTTTCGCGAGCACACCGCACTAGCGTTTCGCTGTAGACTTTCGCCGGCGTTGACCTTAGCTGAGCTTGAAGGTCAGATTTATCCAGGGAAGCGTTTCCTTGTTTGGTTCCGATAGGAGTACAGCTATCGCTAAAAAAAGAAAAGCATTGATATCTCTTGGTAGTTCACGAAAGTTCCCGTGAACGGCTGCTGCTGAGCACGTGTGCTGATGGCTTTGCAGCTCATGCCTTCCCGATGACGCAGGCGTCAGGTGATTCCAAGACCAAAGGCCACCATATACCGGTTAAACAACGTCTGAAAATTAGCTCAAGCCGTCTTCCGTGGAATGCACTGTAATGATGTGACTCTTCGGTGGTCTGCAGTACTCTTGTAGAGGCACTAACGGAGGAAAAATACCATGGTTAATACTAATTTGTTGGCAACCTGCACGAAGCAATTCTGTGATGGACTGTTGGGTTTCGACAATAAAATATAGCATGTGACATACAGTCTATGAGTTGCATACATTTTGGCTCTGTTACTGTTAACTTGTGAATGCTACAATGAACACTCTGTGGAGTGAAACACCGCGTCTGCTCGCTTTGTATAATGCATGTAAGCATAGGGATATACGGTGTTCATGACATTGGTTGATAGCGATTATGAATGACGTCTACGGAAGTGCGTGTTTTCTCGCTACAGAAAACTGTATTGACGGCGTACAGCGCGTACGCGGTGTCTGAGTGTATTATTCGTCGACGAACTTCTCACAACGAACTTTCGTGCCATCAGCGGCAGAATGGGCTCCCCCCCCCCCTCAGGTGAAAAAGACGTACTAGTTCTGGTAAAGTGTTTTCCTGGTTACCCTACTATCAAATGCGAAACATTTCTTAGCGAACAAACACCACTTCGAGCCTACCTATCTATCTATCTATCTATCTATCTATCTATCTATCTATCTATCTATCTATCTATCTATCTATCTATCTATCTATCTATCTATCTATCTATCTATCTATCTATCTATCTATCTATCTATCTATCTATCTATCTATCTATCTATCTATCTATCTATCTATCTATCTATCTATCTATCTATCTATCTATCTATCTATCTATCTATCTATCTATCTATCTATCTATCTATCTATCTATCTATGACAGGTTGTAACATCAAAATCATGACATGCAAGTCACGTAAACGTCATTATTCACATCACATGTTCTGGTGCTGTCGCGGCTGTGGTGCTCTCGCGACTTGATATACTATACCAAAATTGGTATGGCGCGTAACACGAGTGTATGACGAACACAAATGGCATGTCGTAACATGAAGATCATGCCATGCATGTCACGTGGGTCATGGTTTACATGACACGCTCTTGGTGCATTCGCGGCCGTTACATAACTTAATTATATCAAGATTTGCATGAGTATGGCAACACCAATGGCAGGCCATGCATGGTATGTACCAGAATATAAGTTTTATTAGCGTAGCATATATTGCCACGCGCTTCTTTTTCTATTTTTATGTAACCGGCCCGTCACAAAATTTGCGCTACCTTGCGAAAACCGCGCCCGTATATCTGGGAACATTCCCGATTACTTGAGAATCTTCCGATAAGGTGTGCGCCCAACCGAACGATTGAGTTTATTCTGGAACTAACCTAGCCACCAACGATAACGCTGGAATCTGCGATGCCACATGTTTAAATGCCGACGCGCTTTACTCCGGGTCAGATTACCGACGACCGACGTCCGTGCTTGCCACTTTCGCTGCAGAGTGTTCGGCTTCTTTTACTGGGCACAAGTTCGCCCAATAAAGCGTTTCAACTTTATCGGCTGCGTTTTCATTTCTTCCCCGTCACAACCACGTGACACTATACCGAATGTACGTGCACGCATGACAAACATGCGATGGTGAACGACATGTCTTGACATGAGTTTCTTGGTTTCTCTCAAAGCGAAACAATGTGGTGTGTACAGCTCCTCGCCGACTGCCTCGCATTACATCGATTCCCCACAGTCAGTGGCACCTGCCAAATATTTTCTGCGCGGAGATAATCGAACTTTACCAAGTCTCATTACTGGATTTTGTAACCCCTATCTTCTCCTCCGATATCCGCTCATAGTCTGTTACACTTAGTGGCCGGTCGACGTGCAAGTTAAAGCGATCATAGGCATTCGCAGGGCTTCCTTTCAAAGGAGGGGAGGGGGGTGGGAGTTTCAACGCAGCGCCCCCTCCCTATTAAGTCAATGTATGGGGCAGGCTTTGCGCACATCGTTTCTTTCGGCACATGTGCAGAAGTAATTCCGACACTGTAAGCTATTGCGCCAGTGGAATGAAATAAAGCATTCCATGCAGTGTTTACTGAAAGAGGTACGCAGGCAATTCCAAAACGATCGACTGCGGAACGTACGAGAAGTACGAATGATGTGCAGCTCGCAGAGCCGCACTCTCTCGGCAGCTTGTGATATGTCACGTTGTGCACATAGCTTCCCGCCAGCACTTGCTCCGTCGGGTCGCTTTGGCGTGAGGCTTCAATTTGGCTCATGATCAGCGTTCGGTTTATGACCAACTTAAATGAATAGGACCAACTTGAGTATGTATAGCACAAATCTGGCTGTACGTGCAAGACACTATGCTGCGTGCGGTACAAAGCATTCTGCCTGGCCGCACCGATAACCTATTTTCTTGCGTAGACACCTCGGGCGGCAGCCGCGCTTGCATGGTACGTGAAAGTCGGACATCACTGTCGGCGAAATCGCAGCAAAACATGCAGACGTGTTTGTCAGTGCCTTTCATGTCAACGTGTAATTTCGCAGCGCACGCCCACGGTTGGGATGAACATTTTTATCCCGAACCGCGAACTATTTTGTGTCGCGGACGCAGGGGGGGGGGGGGGGGGTGCTTCCGCGTGGAGCCTTGTTGCTCGTGAGGTGTGCTCATCCGCGGCCTGCTCCGTGCGCTTGTTTTCTTTTTTCCTTCGTGCTCCCGCTCTCTCTTTCTCTCGACTGGCGCGGCGGGAGCGAAACCAGCGAAACCGCTTGGCTGGCGGCATGCGGCGGCTGCAGCAGCCGCTACAGCACTCGTTCACCGGTCGTTCCTTCCTCTACATGATTCCTCCGCGAGGTTTGCATTGCGCCGCCTGGTGGACGTCGATGGGGAGGGCGACTACGTTCGTCACTCCGTGGGACTTTGGCAGCAAGTCCTGCATCTAATGCTAAGGTCAGTTGAGTAGCCAGATGTTCTACTACGTCTATTTAAGCGTGTTGAAACGTTGTTGCTGAACTGCCATTTTTGAAAAGCTGCTTCCTTCACCTCCTTTCCCTGCCCTTTCCCAAAGGCCGCGTTTGTGCTCCTCGCCCTCATAAAGGCCGCGCCAGGACGCGCGGCTATGAATGTTCGGTTGTTCGGTTTCATAATGTGGCGGCCGGTGTCACGTGCCGCTGACTTTGTAGTGGCGTCATCTCGAAGTACATGCGCCGGCATCCCTGGTAACGCGCTTTAGTGATATCAGCCTGCATATCGTTTCATGAAGTGCACTGAGGTCGCCGAGTGGAATTCGTGTTATTTCGAAATGCTAGTCACCTGGTGGGACTTAGCCGCCTGGATTGCTGTATCTTGTTGCTAGTCGCTTGTGTTGCAGAAATACAACTTCCGAACCACTTTGAAGAAAGCGAATGACAAAGGCAAGACGTTTTTCAAAACTTTCTTTACTGCAGGAATAAAGCGAGCACTCCCGGTTCGAACATACCACCTGGAGAGGTGTCTGGGGCCGCTCGCAGGAAGAATTTTTACCGTAGGTAAATGCGCCTATCATAAAAAAGCAAAACAAATATATCTGTAAGGAGAGCTACACGTAAATGCCATATTAAAAGCTGGTGAATGAAGCGGGGGAAAGGTGCTTTCAGTGCCATTTTTATACTCTTGTTACACAACTACTCATTCTGCGGCACCCTAACGCCACTGCACGAAGCGTGTTGCCTGTTTTCATAGGATGAAGTAATCGGCTCCTGCTTCAAGCATAGGTAGTGCCAGCCCCGTAGCCACGAATTTTTTTCGGGGGGGGGGGGGGGCACCTGCTGAAAACCTTGACTTTTTGAACAAAAGCCTATTTTTATTATTTATTTTTGGTAAAACACATACTTCACCAAAATTTCGGGGGGGGGGCCCTCCCTGGCTACGGGCCTGGGTAGTGCGCTGTGCGCGCTGCATTTGCAATTCAAACGATCGTGAATTCCCGTTCACAACTACCGTATGCGGGATATTAGTCACCGCGGCACAAACGTTTAGATCCACACTACTTATCCTTACACACTATAGCTTACCAGCGAGAGTTTTTGTGAAAAGTGTGCTGTTCAGAGAAAAGGAAGCCAGCAATAACTTTCAGCGAGACCGACCTACGCTGTAATTAACTACCGTTGTTATTCTGTGGACGGGCAACCGGTGTGAATTGGCTCAATATACTGCATCGTTGGCGGTGGAAATTCTCTGCTTAATATGGCGTCTAGAATATACTGGCGTATCCCGCGCACCAAACTTGTCTCTCCTGCTTCGTAAGCACTGAACAAGGCTAAGCAAGGTTCAGGGTGTATATCACTTCGTGATCAGCGTAAAAATGCAACAAGTTTCTTCAGTCTAGCTTGCAGTCAAGGTCACAACTTCGGCTCATGTTATTTGAACAATGCTTATAAATGGACGAATCACTCGAGGAGGAGCAAGATGTCCGAGTTCGTTTCCAACGGCTGAGCTGGCTATGCCACCAAGATCACATCAATATTTAGTCTCGTCTATCGCGTGCTAGAGGACAGCTATGCACACAGCTTTGGCACAGTAGCGGGCTTGTTAAACGAATTTTTACAGTGGTAGTATATCTTGATCTTCTTTTTTACTGAGACTCGTTGACAAACGGTGTTATGCCAATCTTGCGGAACATTGATATATTATAAATTTCGCTGCAGCAAATGTGTATTAAACGATGGTTCTGCAAAGTTAAAATGGCTTTTATGTAAAACATTTGTATTATGGAGATTTTCAATGTATACTGCATGTAATTAAACGTTCTGTGCTTTCTTTGGATCTTACTAATGGACATTCAGGTGCTATGCTTGAGCTAGAACAAACGTTAAAACGCGATTAGCAGCCGTGTGTCTTCGTATTCAACCAAGTTTCCTAGTTATTTATTAACGCGATAGCGTTAAAGAGGTCGTTGCGCAGGAATTCCGGTGTCGGCGACGACGTCGTTTGTTGGGAGCGAAAATACCATCTTGTCCGTGACCGAAAAATCGAGAAAGATTAAAATAAAATAAAAATCTTCGGGTTCGAGTGAGGATCGAAGCCAGGCTGTATACGTGGCAAGCAGGTGTTCTACCACAGAGTTGTGCTATTGCTTGAAACTGCGTCGGAAAAAAGCACCATATGAATAATCGAGAAAGACGCAAATAAAATAAATAATAAAAGTCTTCGGGTTCGAGTGAGAATCAAACCCAGGCCGTCTGCGTGTGGCACGCAGGTGTTCCACCACAGAGCGACGCAATTTCTTGAAGCGGCTTCGGAAAAAAAGCACTATACGAATGTCATGTAGTGGAAGGAGTCCCCTTAGCGCATGTAATGTTGCGTGGCAGAAGCGTAGAATCACGCCAGGCGTCGACACATGCGAATTGCACAACGAGTGGGTGTTTTTAAGACCCACCCATTACAAAGCGTTCAGACATATTTAATCGTCATCGTCAGCAAAGGCATCAACAAAGTGAACAGCTGCGTAGGTTCGCGTGTTGCCTTACGGACGCGTAGTGGGCCCTTCGCTGATTAGCAAAAGGAAGAATTATGGCGTAGTGGGCTCTTAAAGGGGCCATGACATCCAATTTTCGATCATAATCTATGTTATGTGGATTAATCCTTGTGCATTCACAAATAAGCTGGCGAAATTTTAGCGCATTTGGTCGAGCACTTAATTTATAATCGAATATTTTTAAAAACACCCGAGCGGCCCGAGAGTCAGGCAACACTGGCGCACTCGCAAGCCGTGACGTAACAAGCAGCTAGCTGTGCAAACGTCTGCATCGCGGCGAACGATATTGTTCCGTGGTCAGCTGCACGTGATATCGAGATATTTTAGCTTTCTTCAGCTTGGCACTGAAATTGAACGACTTGCGGCGGCTGAAACATTGGTAGAAGGCGACGGCTCCTTTCCGTGCTGCACATGACGTCACAGGCGCCATTGCAAAATGGCGGTCGCCGGCGGTGGGCGGGGTTTACAGCTGGCGACTTTTAGGGCTTGTTTTGCACTGAAATGTTGTTTTAGGGCCCACTTTAGAAATCTGTATAGGCATAACAGACCCTCTGCTTCTAGTTTTCGCTGAAAACCACAAATCTTCGGGCGACCGTGTCATGGCCCCTTTAACAACTGTACTTGCTAATAGGCATTCTAGGACAATTTGAAACGGCCAACGTTACGCGCACAGTCGTTCGTTTCCTTAGGCACGGCTGAGCCATGCACCGGGAACCGAAGCCAGACTAGTAATTAGAAGGCGACGCGCACGAGGCCCGATTACGCTATCGCGTTCTACTCTTGAAGGTGAAGCTCAAGCGTACTCCAAGTTTTTATTTATTGCAACGTTGAAGACAATAATCACCAGGCATGTTGTGCGTATTTTGTGGCAGTTCACTTGTGAACACATGGGCGTGACGCATTGCTGTGTTGTTGAATGAATATTGTCAACGATGCAGCGTGACACTGCATAATGTTCAGGAACTCGCTATCAGCAGAACGGCTCAGACAAATCTATCGATCATCACCTATGTAAATCGTATCAATGAAAGCGTAATACTTCGCTGCATAGTATTAGTATCTATCTGCATAAGAGATGCAGTTGGGCATCGTGACCCAACTTACATTTCTAAGATTCTGAAGCGCACGCTTAAGTGTAGGGTGATTCCACGCAAGATCGAACAAACGGTGGCTGGTCGACCTCTTAAATTTATTTCAAAATTTTTATATATTATTCCCTGATGAATGAAAAGAAGAGATCCGCAATCTGTTTTGCCGCCAAATTTTTTTTCGAAGCACATGAAATCAATAATGACGAAGAGGTGGAGTGGAGTGCTCATCCGCTCTGCTGTTTTGGCCAACTTTCGTTATGAATTGCACAAAATATATTAAAGTTAGGTAGCTGAAATTTCTTTTACTAAATATATGCATGCTTTTGCTTCTGCTCAGGTATTTTTAGTTTTTATGTGTAGTGTAGATGTTTTTATAAAAAAACCTCAAAATTGGCCCAGGAAACGTTATTTTCTTTACTTTGAAGGTCTTTATTTCAAAAATGCCTTGTAGCAGAGCGACAAAAATTCCGCATTACGTTCTTCGCATACTTATCTACCAAACTGCCGAATCTTACATTTATATAACTTTTCAGTAAAGAGATACGATCGGGCTAAGTTCAAGAAAACACCGAACAATGGAAACTTCTGATGACAAAAAGAAACCATTTTTATATTTCTTAAACTTTGTCCACTTATTCTCCTCCACATCAGCTTTCACAATCATTGAAAGCATATTGCATAATTTTGTTCCACTACAGTTATACTTTAGCGCTAGCGTGATAGCGGGGGTTAAAGGAGCACTGACATCAAATTTTAAAGTCAAGATGTGGCATTCATTCGATTGCTCGGTATGCATAGGTCTTCTTGGTCAAATTTGAATGGCGTCCGTCGCGTGGAAGTAATTTTATTTCGAGGGCAAACAGCGTACAAAAGCTCAACGGAAGATTGATAACGCTGCGACATCGACACTAGTGCTACGTGTAAGGTGTAATACATTCCGCAAATACCATCCTGAGTGACGATACGCTAGTAACAGTGACGTCGCCGATCTGAGTGTATTTATTGTGGCGCCGACGCCAGGCGACGATCTCACTCCCAGCCAATGGCTCTCCTTGCTGTCCCGATCCGTGCTTGCGATTCATCGTGTCGCATCGACTAATTTGTCGTGTGTTCCACAGCGCGAGTACGATCAGTCGGAGCGACTATACCTGGCGACAACTTTCTGTGGCAGCACAGTGAAGGCTACGCAACCGAACCACGCACTTTTTTACTCCGCTTCTGTATGTAGTCCGCGAACGCTAGCTTTTGTAGAATACGTAGCATAAAAGAAAACATAAAAAGAAAAGAAATAGGTATTACGGTCAAGATTGCTTGCGTTGAAAGTAAGAATGATAATCCCGTAAAGGATTAGCGATTTTCGCTCTTTCGAGTTTTCAGGTTTCTGGTGTCCGTTTCACGTTTTCCGTCCCCACTCAACAACGATGGCGTCGCTCGGCTGCAACAGGTGCACATCGAAGCTTGCAAGTGAGCATAAGGGCGGGTTCGTTAGGTGATCTGTGTTCATCGACCAGAATGAAACGAAGACAGCGGTGCGTTGTGAATTATTTTGTTGATTTGCCAATGCCATCACCGAGAAAGAAGTGTGCAAGTGATACCACCATCGCAAGTGGGTCTCTCATCGCGATAGCTTCCTTGACAGTGACTACGGGGACCTTCAAGTCTTCAGCAAGAAGAGCCGCTTGAAAGCAAAACTGCGGTTGGAAACAGTACGTAAAATAAGCGACCTATTTCATAAAATGCGTTGCATACATGGTCGGTATTTCGGTTGCCTACTATTACTGATACAGTCGCGCCGAAGATTGCGTCTAACACCGTGCCCGTCGGCGTCTACGGCGGGAGGTGTTTTGGTGTTTTCAATGAGAGCGATTTACGGTGACAAAATCACCCATGCACAGCTTTGCCTCGGCAACAGACGCGTTCATGTCTATTATGCGACTGACAGCGTGATTTTCAATTTGCAAAAAAAAAAGCATTCTTGACCACGGGAGTAAGGAACGCGTTTCACCCGTTTGTATAATCACACACGTGAGACGCCCGCTCCTGACTGGTCGTGGCCAAGATATCTGCTGCCTTTCGATGCCTTCGCGTCCCCTGACAAAATGACGTGAGCGTCTCCAGAAAGTTACAGCGTCTCCAAATGTAGGAAAACGACGATGTCGACCCTGTGTGCACCGAAATTCAGAAAATGGCTTGTTACCTTTGCGAAAGATTTCCGATTGCGCAGTTACTGCTGGGCCGTCACTTTCTTTTTTATTGCGATAGCAATTATATGGACAGTCTCGGCTGGATTTTGCCGTCGCCGTCGCCGTCATGCACCGTATATGTATAAGTATGTATATATATATAAAAGCCCCAAAGAAAAATAATTCAGAAAAAATGCTTCCGAAGCGCGGAATCGAACCAGGGACCTCTTGTTCCGCAGCGAGCGGCGCTATCCGCTACGCCACGAAACGCAGATCCTCCACGTAGCGAACGGCGAGCGTTATATACACACCCTTTAGCGCTGGACGGACTCGGAGACAGCAGGCGATAATAAGCGTTTCTTCATTACCAGCGAGATGGCGCTAGAAGCCCGACGGGTGCATTTAAAAGTCGTCGGCGAGCTCGCTCGCTTCTTCTTATATTTGCGCATGGGAGAAGCTTGCGCTTCCGCTGTCTCCTCGCGCGGTTTTCTCGTGGTGAGGGGAAGAGGGATGTTTCACGCTTTCACCGTGATGTCCGCGGGCTCATGTTACGGAGCGTACGAAAGTCACTCGATCTCAAGGGACGCCGCTAAACGAACAAACAGAAGATGAGCGCGAACTATCAAGTGTCACAGCTCGACACTTGAAGCACGCTAGTTTCCTTCGCTGCTTCGGCCGCCTTTGCAACAGAAGCGATGTTCAAACTGAGAGTATTCATTGGCGAGCATCACTTCGTATAGCATTAGTTCCTTGCTATCGCATTCATTGCTTCGCCCTTGCGGCGAAACTGTGACTTTTTTCTTTAAAAAGTAAAACCGACCGCTTGAATAAAGCTGATTCCTGCGTTCCTTCGCAATACAAAATATTCTATCGCTTTCCCAAAAAAATAATTGTAAACAATATTAAATGGTGCTCGCTTTGAAGGTGGACTTGAACCGCTAGCACATTAGCGTTATATAATTTGATTTGCAGAAGAGCTCAGCAACGATTCCAGGTATTTGTGCTGCATGCTTATGTATATCAAGTCATGTGGTAGATTTCGACTACATCTGTGAATAAACTATCTGCATAAATTCCCAAATAACATCATGAGCCATGAATACTCGTGTGGAATCGCACATGTTTTATGCGCTCGCGAAATCAAAACCGAAATTGCCCGCGAACGGACTACTTGGCGTAGTAACACATGTGCAGAAGCTCCGCCCACGTAGCTTTAGCTGTGCTGCCACAGAAAGTTGTCGCCAGGTTACGTGCCAGCATGTCGGGGAACCGCTGCGTAGTGCGGACCTGCTCATCGAGGCGCGGAAAAAGAGGAAAGTGCGTGGCGTTTCATTACACGTACGGTACACGCCAACACGACCACGAGCTATCAAAATGGAGTAGCCTATAGATAAATAACATCGCTAACAAGTAACACGCATGTAGCGTTAATAGTGAATGTTAGTTCGTCCGTGGACTTCCTTGCGCTAGCGTAATACCGGGTTGCTGCAGCCGTAACCGTGAGAGGCCGGATAGGTGGGGCCATCTGGCGGCGCAAAGAAGAACCTGACAAGCACAGAATTGTTATTGTAGAAACCTATCGTATCCTATTTCTCCGCTGGTGTGCATTCGCTATGCCGATATTCCATAGACCCATTTGCGTATACCGGAATGCCGTGCACGCTAAAATTCTCCGATATAGCTAATTGAGACACACCATGCAGCGAGTATGGCCCAAGCGTGCGTCCCCGGGCACCTCCTCGTTGCTGCTTGGAACAGCGTCCATTTCTGAATCGCTGTTTTGCAAAGGGTCGAAGGGAAAATGATTCGCGACGTCGCGTATCGCGGTGATTCTAAGTTTCAGAATGTCGTCTTCAACACAAGTCGACACTTTTGACGGCGACGACGGCGACGCTGGTGACAAGGCATGACTGAACGTGCGCGCCTAGCAGACGAAATGTTAGCTGAGCAGCTGATCCGCACGTCACTCCTTTCTGTGGACAAGTCGTAAACTGGGGAGCGGTCTGGAGTTGACCGCGAGGGAGCGCTGCCAGCGCTAAAAAATGGCGGGCTTGCAGGCCGTTTTGAATCGTGCTAGATACCGGTGACATAAATCACTACATAGCTTGCACTGACGTCACTGTGGCCGCGATCTTGGGGGACCAGCGGGTTGAGACGCTCCGTGAGCTTTCGTTCCAACGCGCCGAGCAAGAAACGGTGACGGCTCGCCATCAGATTAGTGCCGGTGCACCCAAGCATCATTCACACCAAAACCCCCGCGTTCCTTTGTGTTCCCCCTTGGCGCGGCTGGCGAACAAAAGAAAGCGGGGAGAGCACAAAAGAGCGCGGGGACCGAACACCTGGGTGTCCTCCTCTGCACTGACACACTCTAATGACTCTAATGAGATAAAAAGGTCACGGTGGCCGCCATGTTGGGGGACCAGCGCAGAGCACCTGTCTGTGACGTCACGTGCAAGGCATGTATAGAACAGATAGCTATTCGTCCCTCAGTTGCATTTTCGGTCGCGAATCGCTACTAGGGGGTAGATAACTACTCGTGGATGCAAAAATCTTGACATGCGTAAATTTGATGTCAGTGCTCCTTTAAGGGAATAGCGTTACCGTGCTGCATACGTTCGTTGCGGACAGCGCGTTTTAGTTTAGCGGGATAACGTTTACGTACCCAAGCTGTGACGGTGGCGTCATCTAGCGGAGGGTGAATGCGTTAAAAAAAGTGAAAAGAGAAAAACTGAGAATGCTTGCCAGTATCCTCACACGCAGCAATATTACTACTTTTTTTAGTAACAATAAAAGTAAATAAATGTGAACCACGCACCAAAAGGGAAAATTTTTATGTTGCACATTTGTTTACACCGATCTTCTAGTTAGGCCTAGGGACGTTCGAAAGGGGAAGCAATCTCAAAAACTACGCTAAGTTATCCGTAATACTCGGGCGTCGAAGCTACCCGAAGGCAAGCAAAGCTATTCTACGCAGTCGTTTGCTGCGAAAGAAGTGAATCCTTCCATGTCAGCGCTACATTCAGTCCGAAGCCGGCGTCCAAAACCGCCGCCATGTTGTACGTACACTACGTTAAAGGGACACTAAAGAGAAACAATGAATTGGTTTACATTGATAAAGTGTGCTCAGAGAACCCTTGTGTAGTTTATTTCACCACCATAGGTTTATTATTAGAGGAGAAAACCAAGTTCAAAGTATCATTTTTAAATTTCGCGCCGAACTTTGTAATTCGTGACGTATAAGGTTTCAAAGAGCATTTAACCTATTTTGGCGGTACTGGCTCGACGAAATTTTCACAAACTCGCTATGTCAAGTCTCTGGCCCCCTCAGAGGACAATGTAGGCCCAAGCAGGCGCCGTCAAAAAGATGTGACGTCACGGCAAATGGTGCGGGAATTCCAAGGTGGCGTCGCCACCTGTATTTTCTTTTTGCGCGTTTTCTCGCTTATTAAGCGTCTTCTCGCAGCAAGCGTGGTGTTTTTGGTATCATGGAAGCAGGCCCGTAGCCAGGAATTTTTTTCGGGGGGGGGGGGGGGCACTTGCTGAGAGGCTTGAGTATTTGAGAAAAACGCCTACTTTCATTGTTTATTTTCGGTAAAACACCATGTATCAAACATTTCGGGGGGGGGGGCTCCCCGCCCCCACCCCCCTTGGCTACGGGCCTGCGTGGAAGACTACTTTACTAACGCGAGAAAAATCGTTTTTCTCTTTAGTGTCCGTTTAACTACGCAAACACGGTAACGCTAAATCTGAAAAATAGTGTGCGTACGGTAAACGCTGCGGGTCATTTAGCGTACTGCGAATACATTTCGGCCCCGCTATTCCGCTAAACCCGCTAAACTATAACTGTGTAGTGTCCGTAAGATCGATCCAGTGTATCGGCGACGACATGGAGAAGCCATGCGTATCCGTCGACGATGCGATCCGAGCGTGCGCATCAAAGAAGCGGAAGCCAGACGTCGTCACCGCGCTGATACCGATGTTCACAACCGTGAGAACGCCGCTAAACGCGAGCGACTCCATGTGGAGCCACCTGGAGAGACGGTGCCAATCGCGGCACCCGAACTACCGGCAGCAGGAAGGAAGGACCCGAAGGAGGTCTTGGCGGGAGCCACGAGCCGGTTCAAGCGCGAGCTCCTGGACCACGAGTTCGGGACGCCGTGCGACGGTTCGACGATCGGGTGTCCTCGCTGTTGGCCATTCATTCGGAAGATCAGCGCGGCAAGGCGTTCGACGTGATTCGCGAGTACCATCCAGGTCTCGGCGATTCATCTGGGGTTCGAGTATGCGGCACGTGCAAGGACATCTTTGTGTGTGGCAAGCTACCTACCTTCAGCACTGCGGACGGTTACGTGTACCCTCTGATGGCCGAAGGTCTACCCAAGCTGAACGCCATGCAGGAGGAACTTCTTACGCCTCGACCGCCTTTCATGTGCATCCGCCAGTCGCAGTCAGTACGTCATCAAAGGGCATATCGTGAACGTGAAAGAAAGGTTGGTCAATGGCTTTGGACACCGACTCGGTTTGCATGGTAGAAAGCTTCGCGTTCAAGCATCTGTATTAAGAAAGGGGCTTCGATTTTTTTTATTTGTATCACTGATGAGGATTGATTGATTGATTGATTGATTGTTGGAGAACAGCGTCTTATTTGACAGGCGTCGACGTATCCTACTGTAATAGCTATTTCATTTCCGGAGCTAGTACGTTTTCCAAGCCTTAGGAATGCTGTACCTTTAGTACCAGTTTCTTTGTGCTGTTACTTTTGTCAGTGTCGGAGCACTGCCGCTCCGTGTGTGTACCTCCTTTCGTCTTCGAGCCCTGCGTGGGGCAGTGTTTACGTTTCCTGTGCAACGCGCGGCTGAAATTCGAGACGTTCGAACTGACGGCTTTCTGCGAGTGAATACCACGAATTCTGTGTTGCGCGCTGCCTGCAGTGGTGTGGTCTCCATGGGGACAAAAGCCCATCTCGACCGAGGAGACAGGCCGGAGCCGCCTGGCAAGGCAGTTAGCTTCGAGGCGCGAACTGGGACGGACCGCGGGGCAGCCAGAAGAACATGTAACCTTTTGTTTTAATACAGCTTGCTTTAAATCTTAAAATTGTATTCTTTCATTCATTATTTCCCTGACACTTTTATTCATTGGCATCCAGCGGGGTCCGCACATAAAGCATTGTTTATCACTGCTGGATACAGCCACGGATGCAAACGTGTCAAGAGGTTCGTGCTGAAGTGGCCGGTTTTCTGAATGATAACCAGTAGCATAACCAAAAATTTTTTTCGGGGATGTGGGGAGCGAAATTTTTCGGTGGGGGGATTGAACCCCCTTCCCGGCTACGCCAGTGGTGAGAACTAACAGAACTTGTTGACTGACGGCAAGCTGTGATGCAGCTATCGTCCTCGTAAAAACAGCAACATCCAAGTGCTTCGCATGTCACGTGACCCTGCTCAGCTGATACACATACCATGAATATTGTCTCAACACGTTGGGTCGGCCTTATGCTTACCACGTCTCACGAAGAAATTCGTTCCTTACGATATGACAGCAGGATCAGTAAAATAATAATCGCGCAAATTAGACGTGAAAGCAAACATCAATGTTTTTATTTGCAATAGAAAACAAATGTGCCGCCACGTGACCAAGAAAATGTGCAACGAGGCGTCGTCCCGAGGTACTACTTTATTGCGCGTACGAATACACCACCACCGCTGCACTCCCGCTCCGCGTCACTCTTCTCGCGCTTTCCCTCTCCCATTTTTCTTTGAGCCAATGCCACGCATTTGCTACGGGCAGTAGTGGAAGCATCGTGGATCGTGCGCATTCGTGCATTCTGCTAGTTCTTTTATATATATATATATATATGTATATATTTTTTTTTTCCACGAGTGTCGTATGGCGTTGCGGTCGTCATGATGGAACGCTGATGAATGGGCCCCGTCACTCACTCCCCGTCACAACCTCCACAATCACATTCAAAGGTCAGTAACCGATACGTGCCTTTTCCATCTTACTCCATGTGTAACACTTAAATGTTAGTCATGCGCAGCAGCGCCTTGCATATGTTGGTAATATTCCACTCTAACGTGGCGTACTCATCGCGCTGTTATGACATCGAAACACGCTCCGGCGTATAAAATATGTGTTAAGCCGCGCCACATTACCTCACGGAAACTCGGTTCGCTTATGGTGACCCGTCGGTCGCACAGGCAGCGTCCACAGCCAACGCCTCCTAAATATTTTCACAGCCGACGGAAACATTCACGATCAAGGGCACTACGTTCACTGCACGATATGGACAGAGCATTTTACATAGAGGGTAGACGCTGAAGCAGGCAGTATGCTAATAAACGCACCTTTAGTGTTGAATCAACGTCGCGGCGATCTAATCGGCCTGCTTGAGGTTTCAGACGCAGCGCGGTTTTAGACGGAGTTCTGACCCGTATTGCCTAGCGCAGACTGATATGCGGGTGGACTGGCCGCCGCTACACCGCCGACTGGCCCAACAACGGGAACGGGCCTGCTTGGCTGGCGCGGGAAGAGGTGGCGAGCGGAATGCGCCGAATGGTATGTCGTTTGGGCAGAAGCCAACAGAGGGCGCGGGTTTCCGCAGACGGGAAACTTCCATGACGTTTGCGTTGTTTCTAGTACAATATTTAGCTTTTGGCGGCTAGTTAGTATGTTCAGTTTCTGTCTATAGTGAATTCTTATTTTCGACCACAACACTTCCCGAGTACTAGCCGCGGTCTAGACGCCAAGTATTTCGAGCAACTGTTTCGTAATCCGAGTACTGAAACATTCTTTAAAATTCGCTTTTTCGCTGTTTATGCCCAAATGTGTGGCTTTCCAGGCCGAGGTGGCTTTTTGTACACCTTAATGATCGTGTACCACACTGATTTCACTGAAAATGACGTCAATACATACACGAACGTACTGACTGCAGCGAAAATGACATCAACATATACACGTAAAGGTTGTCAACACGCCTGCATAGAAACCAGTAAACGTAAATTTGTTTTTGCTTTGTTGAACTGGCGCTAGGCCGTATTGCGTCTAACATCCTTTGCACAGCGGGGAAGGCTTTGGCGGGAGCGAAAAGCGGGTGGTCGGGGTGGTCTGCTCAGTCGCCGATGACGCTCGCTCGGGGTGGCGCCTGCGCCTCACGTGACAGCATAAAGTAGTCCGGCTTCTCCTGCACTGGGGAGGAAGGTCTGGTCGCTGCCTGCCGTTGGCGGCCATCTTGTGCGACTTGTGAAAGAGGGTCGTGTTTGCGAGCGGTGCGCGTCTCTAGCCATGGTTGCTCGGGGCCGCGCTTGCGCTGACGTGTGAGGCGCGTCTGCGTGCGGCGCTTAGCTTTAGTAGGTTCGTGTTCGCGGAAGCTAAATTTTTTTTTTTGCGTGTGCTAAGCTTACATTGAATTTAACGCTTAAGAAAAGAGTAAAAAAAAAAATGTTGGAAGCTTTCCAGTAGTTAGGAAAGTTGTCTGTGCTTGATCTATTTAAGGCCGTAGATTAGATTTGCGGCCGATAAGGTGGCAACTATTGGCTGTTTTTTTTTTCAGCGTGTCACCAGCTCTTGTGCTGGGTCAGACAATATTTTTGGCAGTGTTGTTGCCAAAATATTGAATGTTTTCACTTTTAAGGTGGATTCCTTTGTATTATTTGTCCGGAATTGTATACACCTGATACCTTATTTAATTTATATTATCACCTTCGAGGACACGTTCACCAACCCGGAGTAACATTGTGCCGCGAGTTGACTCCTGACGTTATTACTTACTGTGTTCCAATGAGACGTCGAGTAATGTCCGCCTATCGCTTTTCTGGCGTCCGCTTCTGAGAAAATTCGTTACTAAGCAATGGACGCCACATTCTGAGTGAAAATGGGTGTTGCCTCTGCCCGATGTGTGTACAGTTATAGTAGAGATTAAAAAGCTAGTTAAAGAGTAATTCAGTAGAAAATACAATTAAAAGTTCCCAGCGTCAGCGTAGATGTGTGCGTTTTCAATTTTTTTATAATTTTGATACTACATATTAACCTTTCAAGCGTTGTGAGAAATATAGTTTGACGTTATCTAGGTTGATAAACTAATTGGAGAATCGCGAGTTAATTGTAGTTGCACTTATTGTGAATTCATATGTGAGATAATTAAAGCTAATTGAGGATTTTGTTTCTAATGTGCCAGAATCGTTGAGAGAGAGGGTAATTGTATTGAGAGTTCTAAGTTGATATATAACGCAATATGGTGCTTATTTGCATAATTAGGGAAGTTCTTTGCTAAAATGATGAATCAGCGGTACTCGAAAAGACGTTGAAAATGACACAGCAAATATTGCCATGACTAAGCAGAAATTAACTGAAGTGAATAGGCATATTGGAGATTGAATGGCAATGACTCAGCAACTTCGGAAATGATTATACTGACAATCGCTATGCAGAAATTTCGTTGACTAAGAACGGATCGGCAGCTTTGAAAATGACTCAGCAGAAGCGAGGCTACGAATGACTTACAGTAACTGTGAAGAGACTAAACGAAATTGAGGGTTCCTTACAATGACGCGGTAACTGATACTGACGGAGCAGAATAAAATTGAGTAATAACGGCTGAGTAACTGTGCCAGTGACTCAAGTGGGCAGCGTTGGTCTGATCACGTGGGTGTAGTTTGAGTGCTTATAGGCGCTTCCCTAACTTCTGGGTCTATGAAATGCTATGGGCATAAGCTTCCATAGCAGGCGCACGCCGAAACTGACGGTTATCGCAGTGTGATGAAACTGTGTGTTATTTTTATTTTGCATAAATTTCACAAGGTGTCAAGACAAGTTAGTAAGTAGACTTCACTAAGTGACTTCATAACTAATTATGATGGAAAATGAGATGGACATCTCATTTTCCATCACAACGCCGTGACGTCGCCATTCCGCGGTCTACTCTCATACGGAGTCATGTTACTACAAGAAACGATTACGCTGGTGCGGATTCGGCTCATTTTTGATGTCTTTGTGACATATCAGAGTTATACCGACTACTCATAACTAAACATTCGTCCGTCAATGCCGTCCCTTTCGGTCGGTATGCTTTGATGTCGTCGCTGTAACGTCGTTGTCCATCACGGTGGTATAGTGGTTACGGTGCTCGGCTGCTGAACCCGATAGTCGCGGGTTCGATCCCGGCCGCGGCGGTCGCATTTCGATGGAGGCGAAATAGAATACTGTGCGATGTGAGGGTAGGGTGAAGAACGCCGGATGGTTTACATTTCCGGAACCGTCCACTACGGCGTCCCTCATAATCATATCGTGGTTTTCGGACGTTAAACCCTAGGTATTATTATTATTAATTTTGCCACGGCCCCCCCCCCCCCCCTAATTCCAGTGAAAGCACCCCAACACAACAAATGCTTCTTTTTTGAGAAATTACTATGGTGTTGTCACGCCTCATTGTTGCCTCTTAGCCTATGCATTGTTAATGAGGAACCTGTCGTTCTGGGGACGCACTGTCGCTGGATCTCGGAGCGGTCTAAGCACAACGAGTGAGAAAGGAGGAGCGGTACGGTAACACCGTACCATATTTTTGTAATTTGCTAAACGACTGTATTAGCTGCAACGTCGTTATCGGATGTTCCGGGGCAGGTATTAGATTGTTTTTTTTTTTCTTCTTCGAAAGGTGTACCTTCAAACGCGCTGTTTTTTTTGTTTTTTTCTGCCGTTGGTCCACTTTTTTTTTTTCCTTACTTCTGTGCCGCCGCGTTGTCAATTCCGTTGACTTTTATACAACGATGCGCCAGGTGCGCGCCAGGCGGCAGCGGCGTAGCTCGATTTCGGGGTGTGGTCGCGCCTCGCTCTGCGCTGCGCGGCGCAGTACGCGTCCCGACACCACATGACACGTCCGGATCGACGCGCATGCGCCGCCCTTCGCCCCCTTTTTTTTCCGGCACGACTCGTCAGCAGGCCCGTTGAAGTCTCCTCTCCGGCTGCGTTGCCCCTGCGCAGCTTCTGGCGGTTGCTGCTGCTGGCGAGGGTGTCGCTAGGCGGTTTTTGCGCTGCCGGTGAACTTGGAATCCCGCGCTTATCTGTGCTGCGTTGCAGCTAATCGCAGCACTTCGGTTGATTACTGTCGCCGCCGGGGCGCTCGATTAGCTAGTCGACTGCAGCTAACGTGGAGCTCTGATGAGAATAATGTCACATACTGCGATTTACACTGGCGTAACCAAGGGATGGGGACGTAACGGTTGGATGAAACCCCCCTCTCCCGAAAAATATTTGTGGCTACGCCCCTGGTACTGCAATGTTGCCAACAATGCCCCAGAAAACCTTTGTTCGAGGCTTCCAAATCGGTGAGAAAACTGGTAGTTTTCACTGCAGTCGGCGTGTAAAGCTTATTGTGTCAACACTGGGGAAAATTTGCTTTCGCAGGGCGAAAACAATTTAAAAGCAAGAATGTTCAGTAAAACGATATTGGCTCGTCTTTCGTCACTTATTAGAGCCAACGACCGGCCTTCCTGAAGTCGGCTTGCGTGTCACCGGAGCGGAGCAGTGTCCGGATCGCACTTAAATTACTCAAGAGATGTCATGGGTAGAGGGCGGATTTTTTGACACCTAGTGCACCAGTCACTTTTATGGGGTAAGCTCAGTAGCAAGAATTGTGACGTAGAACTCGCTCTTTATGCTGCATGAAAATAATTGGTTGCTTTTGTTGCTCATCTGAATAGTGTGCCTTCATAAAACGCTCATCGAGCGCCTTGGAGCATCCACCCGTACAAAAATGTGTGTAGACAGTCTATAGATTGTCTAAAAATTGGTTTAGACAGTACTGCCAACTCTCCTGAGACGTACGGTATCACGGTTGAAGGGAAACGCACGCGCGCGCGTCGCATTTCCCCTTATCTCGCTCTTGCACGGCCGGACTGGAAAGGCGCGGGCGTTACGGAACGCTAGTGCGCTTTTCTAGTCCGGCCGCGACTCTTGGTTGCATGTTCTACGAATGTGTGGAACGCCAGCAGCGTTTTAACGCTGCTGTGCATGACAGGCGTGGCCACGCTGGCAGCGTTCCACGCCGTCCGTGGCTCTATGCACCTTCAACTCCGTTCTCTCGTAAACTCGCGTTCTGAGTGGCTTGCGAGAAGCGCTGCTTTCTTTCAGGCGACGAAAATCGCTCTCGGACCGATCGGCACGACGAGGGCTCTTTCCGGTCGCGCGATTTGTTGAGCGACGGGAAATTCTTCAGTGTGAGCGGGGCTTTACTTCGACTGAAGGAAATCTCTCAACGACAAGGGTGGACCATCGAGCACCGTTGCTTACGACACACGGATCTGCGCTCCAGTGCAAAGGCATGAAGTCGAGTGCTTTTTCTTGGAATTCTCGATATCTTTTACCTCTCCTGGTGAACTGATGCGTCCAACTCGGAACAGTTGCGTCGCTTCCCTGCAGTATGTCTAAATGAGATTGAATGTTCATACGAGAAAGAGCGATGGAATGTCCAAAGAAGACATGCCAAAATGAGACGGAACTTCCAAACGAAACGATATGTCGAAATGACGAGGAACACGCAATGTCCAAGTATGGTGGGCCGTCCAAATGAAATGGGAGTGTCCAGACGAAACATGTAGAAATGAGATGGGCCATTCACCCGAGATGCACCGTTAAAAAAAGAGGGAATCTCCCAAGACAGGACAACCATCCGAAACAACGTCTAAAATGAGAAGCTATATCAACTTTCAAACGTTTAGCACCGGTGAGAGTTTCCACGCAAGCTCTGTTCAACTGCACTGCCCAACGTACATACAGTGATTCGGCTCGGCCGTGCGCTGACATCCTAACCTATGCCGCCTCGAATATGTGTGTATTTTCTTCGTTGTGTGCAATTATTGCTAGAAGGAGAAGCAGCAACAACGGTAACAAGGTGTAACGAGGTGCTTGCGTGCATTGGCGGTCAATTAGGAAGCTTCGTTAGCCGCAGCTTCGGTGTAGACTGACGAGGCCTAAGCAACGATTTCGACGTCCGGACCGGTGAGGCCCACATCCCGGACCAATTCCCAGAACGGCAAACAAAACTTGTCTTTCGCTAGAAAAACCGCCGTCGCCCAAACAAATCCAACAACCAAGCGAGAGTTAGCGTCGTTTTGAAGCTTTCAAGACTACACAGCTTTTTCCAGAGTCTTTCAGTGCTCAAGCGATTAGCCCGCGCCGTGTTTCTTCGTGCACCTCGTCTTTCGACGTCTGATGCCACGACAATGGGACCGACAGCCATTGAAGCGCCACCGACGAATCTCATTGGCTAACGCTCGTTTTAGATGCGTAGCAGCACTTTGACTAGCCTGTGTAACGCTGTGTCCGCACAAACGCGAGGCAACGCGCTTCCCTCGGCGCAGGTGTTGGAGCGGTGCCTAGTATGTCACACCGCAGCTGGGCGTTGACGTCACGCACCCCTCGCACGCTTCCCTCGCAGGTGCGCGCGTACGTCCGCTGGTACGTCAACACTCTCCCTCACCTGCCGGAGCGCCGCAGCTGCCGGCTCGAACGCCCGCTCGCCTCCCGTGTCTGCGTTTCAAACAAACGTTTACACCAGTAAACGCTACACCGAGTTTCGCTTCAAACGAATCTTCCAGCGCTCACCGCAGCAGCCGCGTTAGCGCCTTTCAACCCGTGACGCCACCCGTGTGCAACGCTGCTGCTTCGCATCCCATCAGCGTTCCCTTCGGGGAGATGGTCCAATTTTTTTTGGTGGCCATGTTCTTCCTAACGCTTTTTCAGCACTTGATGAAACGCGCCCTCGGCTCACCAATGACTGGGTACTAGCGGAAGAAGAAACGCGCGTCGCGTTGGGGCTAATTTACTTAGACGTACGTGGCTTTCTAAATCTTCCAAGTTAGGAAGAACATGGCGGCAGATGCCGGCTGCGCGTGAGAGAGGCTCGGGAGAGGAAGCAGTTGTCGGACTTAGGCAAAAAAGGGGAAAAATATAGGAGGGCTGCAGAAATTAGGCGTCTTATTCTTCCTCTAATCACACAATCAATCAATCAAATATAGGCACTTTAGGACGAACAGTTCCTAAATAGAAATGCCAAGAAGGGATAGCGCAGCCGCTGTAAGCTGCCCAAGGTGACCCTTACCTCGTAAGCTTTGAGATGTGGCGCTCCTTGTGCCAAATGTTTTCTTTTTTTTTTTTTTTCGTTGTCCTCATCCCTCCGACCTCTTGATCAACAGTCGTTTTGTATCAACTTTGTGTCCCTTACCGTTTGGTGTTCAATGAACAAAGGCGCGGGTCTTGCGGTGTTTCCTCATAAAGGCGGGGTTGACGACCTGATGGAGGACGATGACATCACAGGTTTCCTTTGTTTAAGGATTAAGGAAGAAGATACGGCTTTGTGGATATGTGCGTTTAGGGAGTGCGCTGAGTCTTGTCCCCGCATGTACCCCAGAAATTATAATTAATTATTCTTAGGAGAACCCAAGGGGCAACCCGAACTGCTGCTGGCTCTTACGCGCTTTGAAGAATCTGTGCTATCGTAACGGTCTGCTTCTAGCTTTTTTTCCTCCGCTGCCCTTATGTAGCTTGATGCTTCACAATTAAAGATAAAAAGATTTTGCCGGTCTGTATACGTTAAGGAGTGCAAAAGCCCCCGAAGGTCTGTGTACTTTCGTCTAAACAAGCGAGCTGTTGACAGCGACACGTCCGCAGACACCAGTCGTGAAAAAGAGTGTTATGGCCTTAGTTCACTAGAATGTAGGTTTTCGATGACGTTTACAAGTCATGCTGTGCTGGTAAGCTGTCTTGCGAATTTCCCCCGTCCCTGCTTGTGTCCTTTTTACTTATATCCTACTTGCGATCCATGAGGAACATTGGTAGGCGTTCTCGGAATTCTGTGGGTTTTTCCCCGTCTTTCGCATACCGGGAAAGCTACTTCTTCCTTCTCTTTCTCCACTGGCGGCGATTAGTACGAGGTGATAGCTTTAAGAAGTTGAAATACCTCCAGCCACAAATTCTTGGAGGAAACCCGACGTTTCGAGACCGGCTTGGTCTCTTCTTCAGGGTGACTGTGCTGATCAGGGAGGCTTCGTCGCAGCTTGTTTTTGGCTCCGCCTTTCTCTTTCACGTTCCGGAGGCCGTGCACGTAGATCGGAGGCATTGTTCCGAGGGACCGGTTCACATTCGCAGGTGTGTTCTGGATGTGCCACGACTCGAGTAAGAGCCTCCTTCCCAGATTCCTTTCCGTTTCTATGATGGAAGCGCCCTCGAAGTCAATTTTGTGGTCGTGCTTCTCGCAATGCTCTGCAAGGGCACTGCGTTGTATTTCCATCTTCCTGACGTCGTTTTTGTGTTGGCGCATTCTTTCCGGGAAGCACTTACTCTCGCCTATGTAGCTCGCTTGACAGTCAGCACATGACACTTTGTAGACCACGCCCTGGTGTTGCTCCCGGGATGGTCGATCTTTCGGCCGCGGTAGTAAGCGAGCGAGCGTTGAGGCCGGCTTGTGAACCACCGTGACCCCAGCTTTTCCGAGAACCCTGGCGAGCTGTTCGCTAGTTCCCGGAACATACGGGATGACGACTCGTTGGGCTGGTTTCTTCGATACCATTGTATCCGGTGGGGTGGCCAGCGTGGGAGGAGGGTCGCGTGTGTCGTTCGCAGATGCGTCTCCGCGGTGGGGAAGCTGATCTCTCGACATGCGGCGTGCCACACGGCGGATGAAAGCTGTCGTGTATCCGTTCTTTCTTAACTCGGCCACGACCCTCTCTTCTTCTCCCTTTCTCTCTCCTTCTGATGTGCAGATGGCTCTTGCTCGTGAAAGAGTGCCGACACCACGGAAGCTTTGTGGGCAGTGGGGTGACTCGAGGTGAAATGCAAATACCTGCCGGTGTGCGTTGGTTTTCTGTACACCGAGAAGGTCATGCGTTCGCCTTGTCGTCGTACTAAAACATCGAGGAACGGTAGCGCTCCGTCTTGTTCTCTTTCCACCGTAAACTGGATTGCTTGGTCGACGGAGTTAAGATGTTCGAGGAAGCTGTCTACCGCTGTCCTCTTTATGATGCAGAAGCAGTCGTCCACATACCTCACAAATACTTTCGGCCTGTCAATAAAGGAACGCAGTGCCGCCTCTTCTACGTGCTCCATTGTGAGGTTCGCAGCTGTAACGGAGACGGCTGCTCCCATCGCGGTCCCGTTGGCCTGTCTGTAGAAGTCCCCGTTGACACTAAAGTATGTTCCCTTGAGGCAGTACTCCAGTAGGCGGCACAGCTCATCGGTGCTCAGGCAGGTTCTTTCACTCAGGAGTTCGTCGTCATTCAAAGCTGCCCGTGCGCAAGACACCGCTAGTGTTACGGGCACGCTGTTGAACAGGGACACGACGTCGAACGAGACGAGGCACTCATCACTGCTCACGGTCACTTCCTTCATGCGCTCCACGAAGTGGCTGGCGTTGCGTATGTGGGTTGGTGTTTTTCCCACCAGCGGCGCCAGAGTCCGGTGGAGATATTGGGACAGTGCACGGAGTGGAGAAGATGTAAAATCCACGATCGGACGGAGCGGGATGGTGGGCTTATGGATCTTTGGAAGCCCGTAAAATCCTGGTGCAGAGCCGTTCCTGCAGATGAGCTGGAGATAGATGGTTCTTGCCTCTTGGTGTCCGTTGAAGATATCCGCCAGAAGCTTGTTCAGTTCCCTTTGGACTCTTGGTCTGGGGTCTTTCGTCAGCTTTTCATAGGCCGGGCTTTGGAGCAAATCCTGAACTTTGTCGTCGTACGCCTCCCTATCAAGCAGGACCATCGCGTTGCCTTTGTCGGCCGGGAGGATGACAATCTTCCCATCCTTTCGGAGCGCACGGATCGCATTGCTCTCCTCTCTCGACAGGTTGCACCAAGACGTCACCGTGGCCGCCATCTTGGTGCACAAACTGGTGAGACGCAGGGTGAACTCTTGCTCGAGCGCGCGGAGCAAGAAACGGTGACATCAGATTAGTTCCGGCGCCCCCTCCAAGCCTTTGTGTTCCCCCTTGGCGCAGCTGGCGAACAGAAGAAAGCGGAACGACTGGGTGTCCTCCGCTGAAATGAGACGGTACGATTTTTCATGCGATTCGACGTCCGACACGGCGGAGGGCAAACCGGAATGGTGACCTTTCATAGCATCGTTACAGTGGCTAGAGCATCGTACAGCCACCATTCCCTCTCCCCCACCGCGGCGTCGGCCGTCGGATCGCATGGAAAATCGGACCCGTCTGTCCCCCGCTTAATAAGATAAAAAAGTCACGGTGGCGGCCATGTTGGTGAACCTGTCTGTGACGTCACGTGCAAGCCATGTATAGAAACTGCGGTCCGATGGCGAGAAGAGCAAAGAGGTCTACTCTTCTGATCTTGCCGGCGTTCCCTGAAAAGGAGGGGGAACGTCCTGCACAAATGTGCATTCCTCGGCGGCTGTGTCCGCGCGTGAACCACGACGAACGCGACCCTGCCGATACAACGTAGCCGTCACCTGGCTGGCTTTCCCTGCCTTGGGGTCTCCATGGAAAGCAGCACGCTTCGGAGGGGAAAGGGGGGAGCGAAGACAACGAGGCGGGCGCCAGGTGCCTTACAAGCTGCCTGGCGCCAATTGGACCTGAACTACGGGCCTCCTTGCCCTCTGGCAATCGGCCACCACCAATGGAGGAGGAGGCCAGTCTTGAAGAACCGGGGAGCAGGCTCGGTGTCATCAGTCGACATTTGAAGATGTCTCTCTAGTCATCATACTCATAGTAGGAGTCACCGTGGCTTTGCTGCACGCCAAGCTCACTGCCATCCGCGCTAGCGGCATGCGGTTGTCCCTCCACTGGCTTTTTTCACACGCTGGGATAGCTGGAAACGAGGAAGAAGATGCCGCCGCCAAGGCGACACACGCCGGCGACTTCGGCAGTGGCGGCAGCAGACTTCTTTCGGCAGCGCTTGCGGCAGTTGCTCCTCTCCATCCACACGGACAAGCGGGAAGCCACCTGCACCTCTCCCGGAGTCTGGACTGGTGAGGAACGAGCGTTTGCTCCTTCTCCTACTGCGCACTGGTAGTGCCTGGCTCGCGGCACGAATGCACTCCACGGTGTTATGATCGGCCTGCCTGGCTTGGCGCCGCTTTGACGCATGAGACGTTGCGGCTGACTACCCTGATTCCGGGTCAGCGGTTCCGGAGATGCACCAAGAGCGGCGACAACACGGAAGTCGTTCGGCTAATTATCTCAGGTTGTCTGCGCCCCTCGTAAAACCCTTTGGGCACGCCTGACCGACTGACAGATTAGGAAGAGTTGTTGGCCGTCGAGGCGGCTTGCTTTGTCAAGGTGCCCCGGACAAGGGGGCCCAGCGTCTGAGAACCGTCTGCGGATGCATTTCCCACGTTCTCCGTGGCGCCTTGGTGCCGCTGTTTCCACAATTCGTGGTCTGCCTGGCGCCGCATACCCATCATTGCAACAGACTACGAAATTGACTTCCACGTAAGACTCAACGTCTTCGTGCTGTGCCGTGTAGTGTGCGGTGGGCAGTGTTTTTCCCTCGCCATGGGACGAACTGGACGTGCCTCTTTCTCCTTTCGTGGGTTGGGAAGGAGGCGGCGTTTCACCTTCCCCTTTTTGGGGGCGGAGGTGAAGATGGAAATTTTCATTGGACTGTCCTGGCCTCCATTGTTTTTTCCTACAGGGAACCCTGGGAAGGCCAGGACATAAAATGCGAGCGCCGATGCGCTCCCGACAAGCTCTCACAAGTTCTCTCAAGCTCCGAGAAGCTCCCAGAAGCTCGAGAGCTTCCATGATGCTAACCCCATCATGTAGCAACACGCTACCTGTAAATAAATGTAATAAACGTTACTGTTAACAGCTCCGGACTCCTCTCCTCGACATCTCCCCGGGACTCCGGCTGGCTCCGGTCCTCTGGGCAGAACCCTGATTACATCAACGGGACGCTGCCCATCAGCTGCGTGGAGCAGATGCGGGAAAATCTAGGGACTTTAGTGACACCGAAACTCTCGAGCACATCATCTGCACCTGCCCGGTGTTGGCCGCCGAGCGACACAGAAAGGTGAGCCGCTGCCAACACTTCGGTCTTCCAGCGACATCCGTGGAGGATTCTCTTCCCTGCGCGGTCACCACTACCAGCCCTGCGGGCCTTCCTGGAGTTCGTGGGACCTGCGAACCTCCATGGCATTTAACAAAATGCTTCGGCGGCCGGCCTCCTGCCCGTGCCAAGGCGCACGACTTCCTGCTCCTACTCTCCTAACTGATCTCCTCATCTTTCTGACTGTCCCCTTTATAATCCCCTCCCCTTCCCCCAAGGCGCGCGCTTAGCCGTGTCCTTTCTTGCATCCCCCTCCGGACGCCCATGACCGCGACTTTGACGATATGCTCGCAAACACCCGGCGCCCAATTCAGCCGCACTGTTCAGTGCTGACATCTCAGAGAGAAAGAGAGAACAACTTTATGAAAATTCCTGCAGAGACGATGAGGCTCCCTCCACGCAGGGATCTGCCGGCAAAAAAAAAAAAAAAAAGTTTCCATCTGTCTGCCCATTTAGTATAAATCTGCTGTTGAATGCGCTGAATGAGGTGCACGACTGACCAACTGTCGTCGTCACAAGCGGAAGTCGTGAGGTCGTTCCTCCGCGCGACGCTGCACCGTACGCTTCGTGCGAGCTCACGCTCGCCTCTTTCCCGGCCGCGGAGGCCCCATTTTTCGATGAGGGCGAAATGCGAAAAACTCTCGTGCACTTAGGTTTAATTGCGCGTTAAAGGGTCCCTGAACCACTCCGAGCTCAAAGACGAGAGAGGTTTCTTTCACGCCTTCACTACCCTTCCTCAGGGGCTATCTCCTCCTCGCCAATTATTGCTTCATAAAACACGTCGACAACGTCAGCACTAAGCGTTGAGCTTATGGGGGTTTCGTGCTTTTCGGCTACACGGTGGCGTTATCGACTCTTGCACAGTTGAAAGTGCACAAAACGAAGTGAAATCAGTTGATCGCGCACGATTGTCATGCGACACGAGGCAGAACGGGTGTGCGCCTGCGTGGCACAGCTGGGTAGGAGACAATCGAGAGCTTCTTTCCTCATGACGTCACGTGAAAAGGCTGCTGACGTCACGAATTGTGCTGAAAAGACGGTCAACTCCAGAAGGGAGTGACGGAGTATTTCTTTGTAATTTCAGAGGTTGTTTAAGGGCCCTTTAAAGAACGCTAGGCGGCCAGCATCAGTCCGCAGTTCGTCACCACGTCGTTCCTCAACGTCATGGATAGTCATGGTTCTGGCACGTAAAAAGCCAAAATGGGAAGAATAAAAACACCAGGAAAAAAAACAAACAAAAAAAAACGGTGGGTCTCTGGCCTGTACTCATTGCCACCTTCATTCTCATCGTCAACACCTCTCTTTTCCGCACGTTCCCCCTATCCCAACGCTGAGTCAGATGATTGCGTCAGAGCGACCTCAGCTCTCCTACCATCATAAAGCTGTCTGGTAGTTAGGTTGACGGCATGACAACCGCAACGACCCGCAGTAACGTCCTCATCATAAATTATGTCACAGCCACAATTTATCCTTACATTGTACTGTGAGGCGCCCGTCAATTCCTCTCTGCAACGGCCAAGTCACTTCCGCATACCTGCCTTCATCGACATAGCTGGCTACGCTCAGAGAAATCTACGGGTTAGGATTCTACAGTTTGTTCAGCTACCTATCCCCCCCCCTTCCAAAAAAAAAAGGACCACCACTTTCCTTTTTTAAAATCGAAGTTCTCCTTCGCACTAACTACACGGCAATGGGAAAAAAAAAAAAAAAAAACACCTGTTATTGTTGGAATGAAACAGAGAGCCGTGCCCACTTTTACGGGGAACCCCGATTCATACCTGGCGCAGAATGGTTCGCCGTGTCCGACCGGCGCTGTGGAGCCGCCGTCCAAAAACCGGTTTTACCGCAGTGCTCTGAGCTGTCTTTTCCTTTTATTGTTATTTATTTTCGACAACAAACAAGCTTATTCTGTGCTCTCCCGCTTCAGGCTGGGCGTTTAGGGAACGGATCACAAAGGGACGGAAAAACGAAAGGAAAGTATGTATTCGGGGTGCCGATATTGAAACTGGAGGCAAAATCGACCATTCCCCCAGGCGGTTCAAGAAATAACCTTGAAGAAAAGCGCCAAGGCAGTGTCGGGGGAACGAACCACTTCCGAGCGACCACATTTGGCTCAAGGCCGCGTTTGCTGTTTCGTCAACAAAACAGTCCTTTCGAGGGCCTGGTTTGGTGAATGCGTGGCACCGCCAGAAAAATCGTAAGAACTCCCGCAAAAACTACAGAAAAAAAAATGAAAGGGGACGGCGGAGTCGTTCGTTGCTTTTTTCCTTTCGAAACTCGCGTGGCGGTCTGTTGATGTGCACGAATTGCCGTTGCTGCCGAATGTGATCGAGGTGTACGTTGGAATGCCCCAGGATGACTAACAGCCCGGAACTTTCCGTAGCGTCTCTCGTAGCCCCATGTTCGACTTTTTGAGATAGTGTCATACCTGTTTAATAAGATTGTTTTCACTTACCGTGCCATGGGCATCCTTCTTCGGCGTAAAAATTAATTGCACGTAAATCAGTGTGCCATTCTCTACACAATTCGTTTGAGCTTTGTCGGTCAACGAAGGAGAAATTATGGCTGCGCACAGGAAGGGGTGGGGGGGAGGGCTTCTCCCCCCAAATTAACTTAGGGGGCGCCAAATCTGCCCCTACTTTTACTCAGCCGGGCCTTTCCCGGCACGCTTACATCATAGTCCTTCAATAGCTCTTCTGGTCACGAAACTGCCGCCTCAGTTTAATATGGAGCTGGTGGTGGCCGCTAGGGGCGCCACAGTAAATGAAAGGCCACCCACCGGCCGCCGTAGTCGATGCTTGTATTTTTCTTCTCTGGCACGTCGCGGCCGAAAGCCCCGCTCTTTTTAGACAATATTTACATTATATTTTGTCGTAGCAATTATAAGAACTAAGCTTGGAACTTCTCAGAATGCTTTCTTAACGAAGGCAAAAGGTGCACAGCATAAGGGGGCGCTTCCCCCCCCCCCCCTCTCCCTTCCGATTAACTGATGAGGGCGCCAAGTCTGCCCCTACTTTTACTCAGCCGGACCTTTCCCATTGTTCAATGCACAGGGCTGTATCCATGCAGGTTTTGGACGATAATGGCGGCCGAAGACCCCTGATGTTGCATTCCAAGACCTGTGCGCTTCCCACTTTTACCCCCGTAAAGCCGAGGACCAACGGCAGGACTTTGAGAGAAGCACGCCATCGGTTTGTTTTCAATATTCCACCCATTGAAAAGCTCGTTTTCTTGACCAGTCCTCCGACCGGTCACTGAATGTAACCTTTGTGTTAGCCGAGGTGTAAAGTCAGTGCAAGAACGGCGCTGCGGTTTTCTCATCTCTCTCGCTTAGCGCGGGCACTCGCTATCACTTTTCCGAGGTCCCTCTTCTGATAAGCCCCGCAGAAACCTCTTGGTTATATCGTATAGGAGGCGCGCGCGACGCACATATAATGTTATCTATGAACGTCCGGCGACGTATCTTGTGCGCCTTCGGCTGTCGCGACACGTGGGGGGGTCTTTTCCCTTCGGCCTATATATTCTAGCTAATCTGCAGATGATGGCTGCGGTCTTTCTCATTAGCATCTGAAATATAAGTGCTGCTGCTACTAGGAGGTTTCAAGTATAGTCCGCGCCTCTGGGTTACCGACTTTTCCCAAATGCCTTCCGAAGAATGGTGTTTGATTGGGCTCTGCCCTTCAAAATGGCAAAGTGTACCTCACTGTTATCTTAAACGCAATGCTGCGCGCTCTTCAAGTTAGTTACCGCTGTTATTACCATTCCAACGTCCAAGTGTCGGAGAAAGACCCAATACTGAAACTCACGTGTGGAATTGCAGCTGCATGCACGCTAAATTGCACTTGTGTGACAATGTGGCCAATGTCTAGCGCGCCAAGGCCGATTCTGTGGAGACTGCAGACAATAAAAAAAAACACACACAAAACACCTGCATGCCCTGGGGCGACGGTTATTAAGGTGAAAGTCATATATGTCTTATGAGAACGTGACCTTGAGCGAAAAGCTGACGTGTCGTACAATAGTCACATGACAAAGAGTACATGACCACCCGCGCTCGCCTCGTGGATCGAGGCACGCGAGTGCGACGTTCGCCTGACTAGAATATATTAAAGAATTCATCCACAGGGAATTTCCTTCGGCAGTTGTTTTAAGTGATTCGTAAGTGTATAACTTTGTTGTAGGTTGTATCCTTACCTAGAAAACTGTTTTCTGACGGCATCGGCGTAGCGTCTTTTATCTTTTTAGCGCTCGTCAGTGTCTGGAAGGACCTCCGAAACGCGTGTTTGACATAAAATTTCTCCTCCGTCCGCTCGTGTGTATTCTCTACTGATATGAAAAAAATCGTCAACATTTGCTGGAACCGACGTTTAGACCAAGTGGACTTGCTTTCTTCAAGGCTTATTCTTACCTTCAAGCTCTCATCTTCCCCCGAACTTCTGCCTTTTTTTTTTGGTATTCCCTATTCTGCATGGTGATGAAACAGCGCTAAGAGACGAAGACGGAAGGACACACACGCGACCAACTGGCCCACCAAACCAACTAGCCCACCGACAAGCACTAACGAAGTTGATTCCCTACTGGCCACACGAACCCCCGGATGCAAGGTCAGACGCAGTCGCTTCGTAATGTGTGGCTTGAGTAGCCGGAGGCGACGAATGCGTGGCTGAATACTGTGAGATGCATCTCTTTTAGCAGTGTGTATGCCAGTTCGCTTTTGCCCGGTATGTCCATGCGCTCCGCGATCCATTGCACTGACACGTCCATGCGAACTGAGACGCTGAAAAAAATAATTTAAAAATCGGGAGCCCGTGCCTTATCGGGAAAATGGGGTCGTGCGTAGCTTGGCGTGCGCCATGCTCCCCCCAAAACTGTTTCCTTCCTCCATGCTGGGAATGGGACCATCATCACGGGCGTAGGGACTATACACGCGCTATCCGCACACCCGCTCCGCACGTGGCGGGACACCTGCCGCCCGCAAACGGATGAGGAAAAACCGGTACCCCGTGTGCGACGATTGGCGTCGTTCCGGTTTTTCCTCCTCCGGTTTATCCACAATTGTGAATAAAGCAAACACACTCGTCGCATTGCTTGCGGCGCTTAATCGCGCGTTGCAACCCCCGCTGTGTAGTCAGCACAATATGATAGTAGGAATCTCAGTAAAGATATCTCAGTAATATCAGAGACATTCTTGGAGACGTGCTTTATCTCATTTCTACTTGCATTGCATTCTGCCGCGTAGCTTGCTCAGCTCACTTTAAAGCAAGAAGTAATGTAAGTAAACAAAAAAAAATGAGTTGCCCTTCGAGACCGAAGCACAAGAACGACTTGAGGCATGTGCGATTATCGGAAATACGATTTTATCGCGCTTTCTTGGTAAAAAGAGAAAAAAAAAACAGCGGAATGCCACAGTAGGTCGACAAGCACCGAATAAAACCAGCGGCAACACGCAATTTTCACGTTTAAGATGTGACGTTTCTGTTATCGTCCTACGCTTTTGGTGTTTTATGAGAAGTGCAATAAGTAACATCGTACGGGACAGGGACAAAAAAAAAAAAAACAGCACCATCAGCAAGTAATATCGAACAAAAAGTGCTGAAGATATGAAGGTCACGGAGGCACATCACAGCCGCTTCAAACGTGGATTGGTGCGATGGACACCTTGAAACTGGACTTTTCATTATATTCTAGAGGCGGAACGCGTTCCTGATCAATTTTGGTACTGTCTGCGCAGCGACAGTGTCGAGCGGTGGAACGAAGCGCGAGAAAGGTGATATGAGGTAGTAAGTAGCTAGGTATGTACTCGGACACAAAATTGGATTCTGCATACATTCATGGGCATTGGTTATTTGTTTGTGAAGTTCAACCCGCTTAACCATTCACGGCTTTTCGAGGCACTAATCTGAAGGGGAGGCTTTTGCTTTGCCTCCCGCTGTACGCTGTGAGCATCGGGGCCCGCAGTAAAATCATTTTCCTTTTCCTTTATTTTCCGTTCACATTGAGGAACCGAAAGTGTCAAGCCAATATCGAGACCATGAACACCGTCGCAAAACGACCCTAAAGGATACAAAACAAGTGGCAACATTCGCTGACTTCAGCGGGTCCAACATTTCAATAATCTCAACAGAGCTTCCGGCGGCCACCGCTCGGCGGCGCCACGGTACGTGAAAGTTGCGAATATTATTGAGCCTGTTCAATCATCTACGGACCGCCGTCGTCGCCGCCGCGAGACTGTTCACGTCGATCGACTGAAGCCGCATTATGACCCACCAGTTGTACCTGTTCCTTAGGTCGCCAGGATGGCTCCTTTTCCGCGGGGGAGTGATTTGTAACATGGTAGGGCGCAGACAAGAACGCCTGCGAAAGAAGAAGACGAAGACGGTTGTTGTTGGCGCTCGCGCTTGCTCGGCTTGGACCGCTGATCGCTTCAGCTGTGGCAATCTTTTAATAAACGCGTTACTGTCTCAACGTTATACGTATACCATCAAGGTCTTTAAAATTGCGTATCTATGTATTTTCTATTAAAGGAACACACCACCTAATACTTACAATGATGTTACGCCTCAGATATGCGTAATATTTACTTTTTGATCGACAACGTTCACAAGTATGAACAGCGGTACCAGTTCAAGATGGGTGGGCGGTAAGCAAGTGGTTCAACTTTGGCTGGTTGGCTGAATCGGGTGACGTGCCGACAAACAGACAGACAGAAAGACAGACCAAAATTTCTGCGTTTAAGTTCCCCAAGAAAGACTATCGTCTTTAAAAAAGATCAGATTGCTGCAGTGTATCAGAAACTGCTCATCGCCGACAAGCTTACGATAAAACGGCGCACACAAATATGCATCTGACCGGCGCACCTTTGAGGGCCGCATTTCTTTGCGGTCGCGGGCGCCAGTATTTGTTGTTTATTTTTTTTCAGTCACACCTGCATAGCTCGCGACACTTGTGAGGCAACAAGACAAGCTTAGCTTGAAAAAGTGGATTTAAGCCAACGTACGAAGCTGGCGTCCGCACGTCTGACCTCCATTGGCCTGGCGACGAAAGCCTGCGACGTCACGCGCTATTTGTATTCCTTTTGTCTCTTGTAGGGTTTGGGGTGATGTAACTCTTCCGCCTTATACGTCATTTGGCAACCTTCTGTGCGCTTGTGACGTAACACTTACCCCTTCTGCACTTTTCCTCTCGAACGCCACGAAGTAACTCAACACTGCACAGAAAACTCTTGTCGGTGTTGGGTAACCGATGGACGCCGCCGTGTTTTCGTTCGTATGAGCGTTCAAAAGCTTATAATTGACATGACCATGTCATTACGAACAGTACAGTTCCATAGTGTAGCGTTCGTTGCGTACGTCATACAGAAGCACTCTGCGGGGGCGCTGCGCTGCGCGTTACGATGCCTTGTGTCAGACCTGACAAAGATAGTCCATTGAAACATCATCCTGCTGCTGTTTCGTCAGGTCTGGACGCCACGTGTGCCGAACGATGTCACAATGTCGACACCCCAAGTTCCCATAACGACCCTTTCCGGTGAGTTGAAAGTGACATTTATTCACCATCAACGATAGCGACTGTGAAGCCATGAGTGACCGTTCACAATGAAGCAGCAGTTGCACGGATGACACCATGTTTGATTGGTTGGTTGGTTTTGGGGAGTTCAACGTCCCAAAGCGACTCGGGCAGTGAGAGACGCTGTAGTGGAGGGCTCCGGGTAATTTCGACCACATTGGGGTTCTCGAACGTGCACTGACATGGAACAGTAGTCGGGCCTCTAGCATTTCGCCTTCACCGCAATGCGACCGCTGCGGCCGGGATCGACCCGCGTCTTTCGGTCAACCATCATTTTCCACAGCGGTACGGAACGTGCGCCAAACCGGACTACTTCGCGTAGGAGTACATGTGCAGAAGCTCCGTCCCCGTAGTTTTCCCTTCATTGTCAAGAAAGTTGGCGAGCAGAACTCAAGAAGAGTACAAAAGAACTCGGGTTCATGGGACTCCAACTGCTTGTGGCCCCCAGTACTCATTCTTTGCTTCGGGCTCTGAAAAATGTTGGTGATATGGTGCGTTATCGCTGTTGGGTTTGTCTTGCGTTCCTTACCTCGGCGCAGGCGGCGCGCGAAGCGTTGTGCCTTTTGCGACTGCCATGAGCGTTGCGCGCATGCGCTCTCTCTAACCTCTGTACCCTTCCCCATTACAAGCGCGTGCGCATTGGTAAGTGAACCGGGAGTAAAAAAAAATTATGGCTCCAATCCACGCTGTGAAGGTGGTTGGACAGCGAAGCTGTAAACGACACTCAGAGCGATTACCCATTGCGACGTCGCTTGTATGGTCTTCCGCATTAGAATCGTACAAAAGTGAGATTGGCGTCTGACCCCCACCGGAAGCGATGGCCAAGAAGTGCGTCTGATTTTGCAGTCCGGGAGACGTTCGAAAGTCTGTGGTTTGAAGCGAATGTTGTTGGTCTTGTAGAACGGACTCTGGAGAAGAACGTCTATTAAATTTAGAATCTGCACTTTTGAAACGGTTGATATAGCATTGTACCTTCGTCGCTTACGCTGAGCGCGTGCGAGGAGCGGCGTCGAGAACGTCTATTAAAATTAGAATCTGCACCTTTACACCGTGCTTGAAACGGAGCGTCCGCGCACGACGCCATTTTTCTCCCCCACGCGTTTATTGCCCACGGAGACGGAACCGTTTACGCTGTAAAACGTCCAGGGATACAGCAGCGAATACTTTGTCTGATGATTTCGCGCTTAACCCCTCGTCTCATCCGCATTCAAGTGACTGCTGCAACACTACTGTTGCGATGCTTTCATGGCCGCCGGCGTTGTCAAACGGAGTTCATGATTGACGGACTATTTTGTCAAATACCCATGGTAGGTTTAGCTGCCAAGAGGATGTTACTTGCGCCCGGCAGGTGTTTGCGTACTCATAGAGCCAACGTCTTGCACATGCCGCTGTACCCTAATCTAAATAACACCTCATCCAGTAAGTTCAAACACAACTCTAAACATTGCCGACAATAATGCGTCACAATTTGAACGAAACTGTCTGTTCTTTTACCAAGTGAAGCATTTATTGACTGACCTGTGAATGTGAAGCTCGTGATGGTGGTGTTCCGAAAAACCCAACGCCGCGGAAAAAACACGTGATTCGCTCACCCAAGAAAGCGACCTTGCTTCTCCAAGTGAAGTGAGCAGAAGCATACGAATGCATTTTACCGACGATGCAAAAAAAGAAAAATACCATTGGGAAGCAGTACATTTGCTATGGGTGCTTCATTGAAATATTTCGTGTTGGCGGACTGGAAGCGATCTGCTGGACAACGCATGAGGTCGATATCATGAATTGCACATTTCAGGAAAATTACCTCTTCGAGAAAATAGAATGCCTGACCCGCGTTTCCTTGGTCGCACGATGGTCGTTTCCTTGGGCCGTTACAGAGGATGACGACCGCTGGAAAGAATATGAAAGACGCCATGCCGATTCGGCCCGAAAACAGCGTTCCGAAGACGACCGGTATTCCTATATTAAGACTGAACGCTTACGCTAGGAGGGAGCATTGCGCAGTGAGAAAGAAAGAAAGAAAGAAAGAAAGAAAGAAAGAAAGAAAGAAAGAAAGAAAGAAAGAAAGAAAGAAAGAAAGAAAGAAAGAAAGAAAGAAAGGCAGTGGGTGATACACGCCCACGCCAAGCTTCGCTTGCCCCTATTTCCCCGATAAGGGAAGGATTCCTCAGTTTGTTTTTCGTCAGTATTATCCCAGTTGTCTCAGTATGATCCCAATTGGGATGATATTGACAATGATCTGGGCAATGCTTCCGGAATGCCGATTTCGCGTGGACTGCGGCACCTGCTTTCGATCCATCAGCAGCACGCGTATCGCACTGCTCGTGCTCGCTGTAAAATTCCAGAGATTGCATTAGCGAATACGCAAACGTATAGGTCAGTTTCTTTTGCTCTCGCAACCACGTTTAACGCAAGCACACACTCGTCACTACAGTTGTCACCTGCTGGCGTGGCCAGCATAGTGGCTGGGGGTTTGGTTATGTATGTCACAGGGGATGGCGAGCGAGCACTGGGAGCAAGCGCGCGATATGGACAGGCCTGACGATATAGCGTGGTCATTCGTTTCACCTGACCCTCAGTGCCTGGGCAAAGATGGCTGCCCCACACCGGCGATGGAAATTATGGTCTACAGCGTGTTTCTATGTATAAGGCGGATCGAGTTATCAATCAATCAATCAACCAATCAATCAATCAATGTTTTATTGTACACTTAAAAAATGTGTACGCAACTATCTGGACCAGTAGCCTTTTCGGATGCACTACTACGCCGTCAAGCATCAAAATGTACCGAATATCCTCATTTCTGAAAAAAATATGCGCCATGAAATGCATAATTCCTCTCATAAGGAATATCCCTTCCTATGAAAGGAGTGATATTCGGAGAAAACAGGCGGTGGCCTGTCGCCTCGTGCAAGCAAACACGCATCCGAGAGGGTAGCGCGTATTTGTCACATATTGTTATGTCTGGCCTTGAATTCATCGTGGCGGGCGCCATTCCGCGTGGACGTGTCAGTCAAAGTGGACATGGAATTCATCATGTCGGACGCCATTGTGCACGGAGCTGTCAGTCAAGAAGTTTTACAAGGGATCGTTGCTTGGACGGGTGCCCTGAATCCCGCATGTTCCTGGGAAGGGGTTTTTACCCCTGTGACACCTCTGATTGAGCGAGCGAGGCAGCCACCTCGTGGGATGGCACCGCTGGAGAGGTTCACATCGAACCACGGCATTTCTTCACCCGAACGCAGACAAACGTTTGCAAATGCTCGAGACGGAGACGGAGTTTCGGGACAAAATCGCCCAAAGTGTGGGACTCGTACGTTGACATTGGGTGGTGCAGTTGTGGCCGTACTGGGCATCGTTCTCGGCCATGCTCCTCACCAGCTGTATTGTGTGGCCCCTTCACGCATTTTGGTGGGCGGAGCACTGAGACGGCAAGGCACCAGATTGGTGGGAGCTGCTGTCATCGCTTCCAGAGTCTTAGCAGACGCGGGGCTGTATAACCCGAAGACTCTTGTGCAAAATAATCTCATAATATGATCTCTTCTCTCTCTCTTGTAACTATGTAAATAAATCTAATAAGAACGCATCTTCCTCTCTGGAAAATATGGGCCACGGGTACGACGGCCGGGGCCAGCTACCGATGACGAGACCCGCCGGACCCGACACTAACATTATCCTATGGGCATGCTCCAAAGCGGCTTCTTTTGAGGTCTACAAAATTCAAGACCGCGAGCAATGGTAGACCCTGTGCTGCTTAGCCTAGACCAGCAAGATCAGTTCTGAGCCTTCTAGCTCGCCTCCCCGCCACGGTGGTCTAGTGGTTATGGCGCTCGACTGCTGACCCGAAGGTCGCGGGATCGAATCCCGGCCGCGGCGGCTGCATTTTCGATGGAGGCGAAAATGTCTGAGGCCCGTGTACTTAGATTTAGGTGCACGTTAAAGAACCCCAGGTGGTCAAAATTTCCGGAGCCCTCCACTACGGCGTCTCTCATAATCATATGGTGGTTTTGGGACGTTAAACCCCAGATATTATTATTATTACTTCTAGCTCGCCTAGGCAGCTACTTCGACCTTGAACATCTCGGCTGTCTTCTAAGAGGGAAGCTGCATCTTCTCCTCCCTCTTTGGCGCCACAATAAGTTCTTTCTCTCTCTCTCTCTGCGTGCTTCTTGTTTCGAGAGTCCGCCTAATCGGTCTCACTAGTAAAAGTGCAGTTCACTGTTGCACTACGTTAATGACTGGACCACTTTATATACGGTGCACCGAACCTGCAGACAGTGTCATGTCAAATCTGTGTCATGTCGATCCCGGAGACAGGCCGCGAAAACTGGAACGGCCAAGGGACGTCTAGACTCGCGCGAGTCTCAATTTATCGACGTGCGCATATATAGGGCGGCTCTCAAATTCTCGTCGATACGCATATGCCTCACCAAGCTGACGCGCGTCGTCATCACGTGCTGTAAAGATTCATGCAAGTTTCTTGCTATACGTGAATGAAACTCAGCTAATCAGTTTGCGTGCGTCTATTTGTCGCGAGTTTTCAGAGACTCAGCGCCGCGCATGTACGTACTGCATCGGCACTACACCTCCGCCGCGTAGTGCCAGCACTCGCTGAGCGCGCGGTGGCCTCTGCGCGATTAGCCCCCTGACGAAATAGATAAGAGGACGTAGGCTTTTCGAGTTCTTATCGTTCGGCGCTACTTAGGAGCCTCTGGCTTAGCTTGCGTCGCCTTTACGTTTTTTCACAGGTTGCGGTAGCGTTTCGGCGCTGCCGCGACTGTCTGGGACATGCCTAAGCAAGCGTCTCCTATGAGCAGTCGAGAGAGCGGGAGAGCGCGAGCTTTCTAAGCAGGTCCGTAGCCGCCCCCCCCCCCCCCACTCCCCCACACCCCCAGAAATTTTTATGGGGGGGGGCGGGTGTTTTACCTGAAATAAATAATGAAAATAAGTGTTTTTTCTCAAATAGTCATGGTTTTCAGCAAGTGCCCCCCCCCCTCCCCCGAAAAAAAAAATTCCTGGCTACGGGCCTGTTTCTAAGAGCACGAAGGGAGCGCCCTCTGGTTTAGGAGAGTTCTTTATCAGAGGTAAGAGGAACGAAAAAAAAGGGAGAAAGAAAAGTGCACAGACTCTTTTCCGAATGCGAAGCTTCGCGCAGCTGGAGCCAATGTTAAACACGAGGCCGTTCAAGGATAATAAGATTGTCGCCGATGAGCCGCTAGTGCTTCGACGCCTCCAGCCACATTGCTTCACTCCACTCGCCGGAAGCGGGTGTACTCGCCGCGGACGCACGCGCTTCTGTTTCACCGCTTGCGTGCATCGGCGACGCACGCGTATGTGCCGCTATTTGAGTGCGCCATCTTGCTTGTGGGCCCCCTGTTTGCGCGTACACCGTACCACCTCGAAAGTATGAAACGGACAAAGGACGTAAACTTGGGAACGCTCGGCAGAGACGACTCAGGTACGCCATGCCACGACCGGGCTAGACCGCACGCGCGCAGCCGCGCGTGCGGTCTAGCCCGGCCGTGGCCATGCGAACCGAAGCGGCGAGGCAGCAGGCGATTGCGAAGCGACGGGCCGCGAGCTTTTCGTGCGGCCGCGACGCGTGAAAGAAGAGAGGCATCGCGCCAGACTGCCGTGCGAGCGGGAAAAAAGAGGCGGCGCGCGGTCGAAGAACGGCGACCCGCAAAGCACGATGGCCGTCGAGGCCAAACTGCGCCGATTGGAGGACCGCCACTTGCGGGGCGCAGGCGTCGTTGACTCGTTTACTTTCACGAATGATTCTCGTTGTCATCGGTAGTTATCGACGAACGTTTCTGAAATATTTTAGGGCGAAAGGCGTAGATATGCTTCATCAAACACGAAAAATGGCTGTCGGCGGCGTCGGCGCCAACACGAATGATGGAAAAAAAAATATGCGATGACGTCACCATGACACCATAGATTGTCAGAATGTGTGACGTCATCATGACGTCACGTGTTGACGTCATCGCATGACATCGTCTCTTGGTCATAGGTGGGCCGATCCCGGAGGCACCTTAGGTGCAGAAAGCTTGCAGTACCTTCGATCCGGAGGCAATGCAAAATCAAGCTAGGGGCAGAAAGCTTTCGGAGGCGGGGCGATCAATGCAGTCGATAGAGAAGAAAACGAGAAAGAAGATGGGTTTCGCCTTCGAGTCACCTTAGGCGAATGCTTAAGGGATCCTGTGAGTCTTTGTCTCCTCTGTCTGTCTGAATGAATGAATTAAAAAAAAAAAGCTATTGTGGCTGAAGTGTCTGCCGTTGCCATGATAGTACGCATGAAGTTGCCCAACTTGGGAAACCATGCTTGTACCTCGAAAGCATGTGTCATGAAAACGAATCCACGAACTAACGCGCGGTCAATTTGAGGGAAACCTTCGTGTTCCGTATTGCGAAAAAACTGTTGCGCTATCTATACTACTCGAGGCTTATGTGTACAGTCCCGGCTGAACCACGTCTACGCTTGGCGATTCCGTTCTCAGCGGAACTACGCAGTAAAGCGACAGTCCTTGCACCCCGGACGTTTTCAGTGCAACAAGTGTACACGACAAAGAGCACAATTTCTTTAATAATAAAGCAAACATAACTATGCCTAATTCCTTTAGTTTCTGATTTGGGTTACCTGCTAAACCGCCCTCTCACCAATGAAGTTCCGATCAGTATCGCATTATCCCCAGGAACAGCTGCCAGTCGGCGTCCCACTTTGCCAGTTATGACGCAATTATGACAATGTCAAATCAGAGTAGGCTGATTCCGGAGCCAGTATACGCGCGCGTCACATGCTCGGCTGCTCCGCGTCTGGCCGTTTTTTCCTGACAAGGTGCATTCGCGATGACTGCACATGTTTTGTAGGATATGATTACTTCTGAAAGCCAAGGAAAAGCGACATCCCAGAATGCTGAGCACTATCTCCAAGTGGCTTTTTCTGCCATGGCTTCTTGATGATATCAATGCTAGTCGCTATCTATTCTTAAATCTCTGAACACTACACCGAAGAAGTGTGCTGGCGGGCGTTTGCCACGAGTCCCGCGCAGCAACGCATTTTAGATCGATCCAACGGGAGTGTATCCGTTGCGCCCCCTGGTGATGGTATTGTGCGCTGAGGTAACGAAGGCGGAGTTCGAGCCTTTCTTTTCAGTATTGTGTGGTGTTACTATTTGAATCATAATGCCATGTTCTCGGTCTGCATACCAAAGTAAGAGACACTGAAGTTTTGCAAGTGCTTACACTATAGCTAAGAGTCGACTGCAAGCCGAAACTGTGATCAACCACGTTGTTTTAGAGAACGGGTTTCGCGTTGCAAGTCTTGCCGATTGAACTTCACACATGTAAGAACATATGTGAAGAACATATCCGAGTCTTGGGATAATTCAGGGACTAATGTAATTGTCCTGCGTTAAACATTTTGCTTTTGCTTTGCTGTGTGTGCTGGCCTTCCAGTTAGAGATTAAAAGTAATGTACTGTATATATTAGTCTTTTAATAATAATAATATTCGGGGTTTAACGTCCCAAAACCAGGATATGATTATGAGGGACGCCGTAGTGGAGTACTGCGGAAATTTCGACCACCTGGGGTTTTTTAGGTGCACGTTAAAGAACCCCAGGTGGTCGAAATTTCCGCAGTTCTCCACTACGGCGTCCCTCATAATCATATCCTGGTTTTGGGACGTTAAACCCCTAAAATTATATATTAGTCTTTTAGCAAGTTGTACCGGTACCGGTACCGTATTCTCCTTTCTCGCGCGTTGTGAATTTGCCGCTCCTAATTCCAGTGAAAGCACTCCAACACCCCAAATGCCTTTTTCTTTTAAATACTATGGGGCTGTCACGTCTCATTGTTTCCTCTGAGCCTACGCATTGTTAACAAGGAACCTGTCGTTCGGGGGACGCACTGTCACTGGAACTGGGAGCGGCTAAGTGCATCGAGCGAGAAAGGAGGAGCGGTGCGATAATACCGTATCGTATTTGCGTATCATATTTACGTAACTTGCTAAAAGACTATTATAGCGAAGCTGCTAATGTAACAGAACCTTTTGACTGGACGGGGACTAAACGTGGGATCGGGATTGCGGAAATACGCAGAGCGTCGCGCGCGTTGTGACAGTTGTAAAGAACCGAATTAATAGTTGGATGTACGTAACGCAATTAAATTCTTCAATTACAAGTAAAGGGCGCTAAGTCGTTTCAAAGTAGCGACACTTCCGATCATAACGGAGCAGTGTATCTTGTGCAGGAAACACTCGCGAGTATACCGAAGTCGCGCTAACTTACTGCTTCTCACACAAATTGCGGTCAGATAAAACGACATCCGTGCAGGACGAATAGGAACGCAGCTTTGCAAGGCATCGCAGATTCGCAGTGCAACAGATTAACAGCGCAGATAAACAAGGAAAGAGCGACAGTAATGTTAATATGTCACATGAGTTGCCAGCTAGCTCAAACCAGCAACGGATGTAATTACACTGCACAGCACTATGTATCTATAGGGAAACTCAAGTATGTGTACCTAAGTTTGGGTACGAGTCAACCGAGCACTATTACGAGGCCAAGTAAAAACGAACTGAAGTGAAAAGACTTTATTTGATTATCCGGCAGTCGACTATCCTAGCCCCGCGAGGGGAGGGTCATCGCGATGCGGCCACACAAAAGTGGTGTACTCGAATCCCGCCTGAGGCGCTACAAGCGTATGGGCACTCTAATGGGCACAGGAAAAATTGTTTTAGGAAATCTCGTAGGTTGGAGCTACTGATGCATTGGTGGAGAGATCACGTTTACAGCGCGCGTGTGTCGAGAACGGGGCGGCACAAGGCGCGACGCTCCACATAGGCGTGATGCCTTGTGGCGGGAAACTGTGACGTAGCCAGGAGTGCCGAGGCCACCGTGGCCGAGGCTAAAGAAACGCTGCGAGTCGGACCGCCGGGGGAGAAGCGACGTAAACGCTACGTGCACGGTTCGGCTGACGATGCGGACGCTACAAGACTCGAGGAAAAAAGAAGTTGTGGACGCTTTTCGCATGCGTACAGCTCGAGCTGCCCCGAGCGTAAATAGCAAAATTCTGCTAATTCGCATGGAGCTCGTGCAAGTGACTCTTTCGCAAGAGCCGCCAAGCGAGCCGTTCAGTTTAGTGAAGTGTGGAGGAAATTACACGGAGCTAAAATTGGCAGTATCTCATCAACGTCGCTTATCCTTGATAAATTGCTGCAAAGTGCTGTGGGTCCGCTGAACCCTTTCCTGTTTTGTTTACCTAAGTTGAGTATCTGGTAAAGTGGCGACATGGCAGACTTGCAGGTCATCGCTGAAGGTTACTGTAGTTTGGTGACTACAGTCAAGGGTTAAAATCCTTACACAACTTTTGTTTGGTGTTTAAGATGGGCAGAGCAATAGTTCTGAAACTAAGGGCAGTGATTACCGACTGGTTCTGCCAACAGTAACGAGCCACGTATGCGCGCACAAATGTTGCCAGCTGCTGAGGCCGGATCGCGCGGGCTGCATGCGCGACAGAAAATAGTTCGTCCGGACGCGTTCACGCGAAGGGGGAGGGAAGCGACGACGGCGCATTCAACCCGTCGCGCTGTTGGGGCATGGCGGTAGCCATTGTGAGCACATGTCCCGAAGCGCGCAGCGGTGTTCTGGAATGACACTGCCGTTCGTTGGAGTTTTTTCGACGAGTATCCGGTACTTCTGCTGTCGAGAAACACGACCCCTTGCTACCTGGAAACAGCAAACGGCGACCCTCGCACGCAGCGAGCGAGGCTAGCGAGGCGAGACCAGCGCGACTGCCGGTGACGACAGACGGCCGCAGAGTCGACGCTCGTGACGCCATCTTTGGACGGTGAGGAGAACTGCGCGGGCGCAAACCGGCTTCCTCCGCCTGTTTCGGGTTTTCCTCCGGCGCCCTCTCCCCCTCTGTCCCGTGGGCGGAAGTTGATAACTTGCTTACGTTTCGTTGTTTGTTATCGGCCTTATTGATTATGATCCGCCGTTTCGACATTGGTACTGCCACATATACATGCTTTAGCGACCGTGAATCCAGTCACTGCTCACTTTGCCTTTTGGTTTTGCGAGCTAAGTGTTTGGTTCGAGATAACTTGAGTGTATGCGACGTAAGCAAAATAGGCGGGAAAAAAAATGTAGTAAGTGATATGCCTGCCAATGCAGTTTTACCTTGAAAATACTGACTTGGTGAACAATGGTGTGCTTTAATTAATGTCCGAATCCTCGGAGTGGCCCGTGTTGGGAAATAGTGGACGCTGACAAATATTTTGTTTTTAAATCTTCCCCGTTTCTTATTTACATTGGAATATTGAACACTGGAGTAGGAGGGGGGAAAGAGTGCGCGCCCGTCCGAGATTTTCCGACGTTTGTTCGCTGAGCCATTACAGCCGACGTTATAACTCAACATGGCTCTAGCCATGTTGAGCTTTAACATCGTCACGTGCTCTCTTTACATCTAAACATGACTTCCTCTGCAAATTGGACGTTGGCATAGCTCCTTTTTCGATAACATCACGCTGTTCGTGTTTCGGACACAGTTTAGGCAGATTGCGTTATCTCTTCCAGAGATGGAACGCGCACCACGAAGCTCTCAGTTTGTCACACTGCGTTATCTCTCGCGGTGTGACGGACTACCCGTGACTACCACAGTAGTGTAAAAGCTTGACTTGACCGTACGAGAGGCGCCATATTGTTACGGAAAAAAAGTTATTCGCGTTTTTTTTTTTAATATTGTATACTGTAGGCGGCTGTTATGGCTGGTGCGAAGAAATCACTCTCGTTCAAATTTTGTGAGCTTGTAAGAAGACATGTACCGGAAGAAGAGAGAGAGGAGGAATATAGGAAAGGTAGGGAGGTTAACTAGACTACGTCCGGTTTGCTACCCTACACATGCGGAGGGGATTGAGGAGGTAAAAGCGAGAGAGAAAACCATCAGCTTCCACCTCGCTTTCTCGGGTCATTGCATGTGGCGAGAGGCGACTCTGCTGGGGGTCACAGTGCCGTGCGTTTCTGTTAATGGGAGCACCAGGGTGTATATCACACGCGGTCTTATTCCTCCGGGAAGTGCACACTCGCACAGAAGTGCTGCAGATGACTAATGGTTGGTCGCGCTGACGCAGTTCCGCACGCGTGTTCTGCGCATGACTTCAGTCGGCACTTGCAGCAATAGCCCCTGCATAGTGAGAGGCACGCGTTTACGTTCTTTAGCAGCAAACCGTCCTGTCTTGTCTGCGCTGTGCAAAGTTCTCGTTCTGTAGTCGTTTTCAACCCAAGGAAAAGTGTAAGCCCCGCCCACAGCCATCGCTATTACAACCAAAGAGAATTTGCTTGAATGTTATATCCAACCAGATCCTCTCAATTTCGTGTCGTCTATAATTTTTTGCGGATTTAACATGACTGACATCACCATACAGGCAGACATCCCTCTCGCCGGTTTTGCGTTGAACACTTTCAGCGTTCAGTTTTGTTACATTCCGACACTAGTACTCAGTCAAACGTAATGTTTTATGTGTGGAAACGACGAACCTTTTTCTCTACAAAACGTGTCGCATTTATATTAGCAAAGAAAATACCAACGCTTTGAGCGGACTCCAGCTGGCGCGACCCTTTTGCAAGGTGAAGCGCAGGTGCACCGCGGTTTTGCGGATAAAACGCTTAGGACTACTATACTGGCATCTTTGACTGGATATTAAATTCATTTGGGGACACGACAACGTGATGTGTATGCTGAGGCGTGTTAGAGAGACGTAAAGCATTACGTGCGTTATTCCGACGCTGGATGTCGATATTGGTTTTGCTTACTAAGCTCTGATTGGACTCATGCATGTGCCTTTTATAGCGGTAGTTGCGCTACCTATACACTCCAACAGCCGCTGTACGTAGTTTACGAAACCTAGGCAGACCCAACGCACATGTTGGGAGCTGCATGATGCGAAGCTTTCGCAAATTACTGTGTGCAACTACATATGTGCAGTCTTGTATTTCCATATGCTATATGCAACATTTATAATGTCACGCAGTGCTTTCTTTTTTCTTTTCTCATTTTTCTTTCTTACGTTATAGCATGGTTTACGGCCGCGTTTTTATTCGCTGTTGCATGGATGCTTTCAAGTTAGAGAGATGGAAATTTCAAGATCATATTTACTTCTCTCGTGAGCTTTGGCGAGTGGTGAAAACACGTTATAGTTTCCTGGCTCAGCTCTAGCGGTCAGGCCGGCGTGTAGCAAGGGTTAGGAAGTGCGCTTCCCCTTGAGAACTCAATGAATCGATCAAGTCACACGACCGGTGCGAAAAGAAGCCGTAGATATCCTAGGACTTTTTAAACGAGCAAGGGAACCCTGTGACCGTGCTAGTCCCGTACGAAGGCGACTACATGATACTTGCGCACGCATTTAAAGCCAAGCTCTTTTTTTTTAAAAAAATCAAACGCGAAAATTGACCGTCGGCGTCCCGCGGCGTCGGGGACAACACGAGTGCTGCAGAAAAATAATCATCGCGTGAAGACGTCACCACATGACGTCATCATGCCGTCATAGCGGCAAAATTTTCGAGGTCATGTGATGTAACGTTACATGATAACATCATCACATCACATCGTAGCTTGGTCAAAGGCCGCGGAGGCAGTGCAAAACCGTGTGAGGTGCCTCCGATCCTGGAGGCACTGCAAAACCACGTTTGGGGAAGCAAGCTTTCGGAGGTTGTCTGGGCTGGACCAAAGCATCGACTGAGAAGAAAAGGAAGATGGGTTTCGCCTTGCAGTCGTCCTACGTGAATGCATAAGGGACCCTGTGAGTTTTTTTTTTTTTTTCGCGAATCCTGGCAGACTTATACGACTGTGCTACTCGGAGACGCCGTTTTACTGTAATAGCTCACGCACAGGACATCTCAAGTCCATTTATATGTGTCGCCATGGGAGCTACCCTTGCACGTGTGCTGGCAGATGCGTAGCCGGATATTTCTTTGGGGGGTGGGGGGGAGGGTTGCCCAATCACCATTTATGCGTGTTCGTGCGTGCGTTTGTATGTGTGTACATTCACGCAAAATTGACCCCCCCCCCCAAAAAAATATAAAAACAAAAAAAAAACGACAGCAAATCATTGTAAAGATGAGAAAACGATAGATGAGACGGATTCGCTAGCGCTTGCCGTTCTGGCAACATTGCGCCTGCACCGGATATGCGCCCAAGAAGACTTCCTGTTTTCGCGATCGCATGCTTCGCTGGCTGCCGCTGCTTCAATTTCGATGTTTTCTGCGGACAGAATAATTCCGATGAAGCGCTTGAGCCTCGGGCACTGCTGTGTTGTGCCAGGATGCAGTTTGCGATCCGGGACTAATTTGCTCTCGCAAGTGAAAACGTTCGGATTCCCGAAGGATGATCGCAGAAAGAGCGCCTGGATTGCGGCCATCAGGCGGGACAACTGGATTCCCACGAAGAGCGCGCAGGTTTGTTCTGCCCACTTCATACAAGGCAAGTAAGGCTTAATGCATACTCTAGCTGCTCAGAGGCGATGCGTTTGTGATGTTCGTGACGATTGAATCTTAATATGTGACGTCTGAGTGTACCACGTTGTTTATTAAGTAAATTAGTCTGAAGTCTCTAATAAATAGAAACACGTTTCTAACAGATGTTTAGCGGACGACAGATAACAGCGCTCACGCCTGAATCGGTTAGCAAAACGTGTAAGCCGGCCGACGGCGAAAATCCGTCGGCAAGTTTAATGATGCGCACTCTCCGGGGTGGCGCTTGGTACACCAATGAGGCCGCTTCAGCATATAAAAGCATGTCTCGCCGAGTGTTGAGGTCGTTGCCGAGTGTTGAGGTTGTCGTGCCTGGGTATTTGGATCCATCCCACCATGGCAACAAGTTGTTGCGACCGGTATTTAGATCCGCCCCTCCTCGGCAACCAGGTTGTTGCTACGATAGGGCAGCGTCATACCCGGACTCCGTTTGGTAGCGTAGTCGAGTCTCCGGGTTGAGGAACTGATGCTAGCAAGATGGGAAAACAATAACAAGTTTACTGGCACTTTTCGTACACTCAATTACATCGTGACAAGGTCAGAGTTCAGCGACGAGCGAATTGGATGAGCCTGTTACCGAGGGCTCAGAGCCCCATTTCTCACTCAGCACCGTCGTTTTAACCCCTCAGGCTGGCTCCTCCTTCTTGATGACCACCAATCACACACACGACCCCACCCACCATGGCACAGTCCATTTCACTATCGCTGAGGGGTCGTTGCACTCTTGAAACAGCAAGGGCCAGGTGTTCGACGGCACACTTGTGGGGGAAGCAAGGCGACAGGTTCCTTAGGCTTGTTCCTAGGACTCTTCCCCGAAGGGCAGAAAAGGGTCTGCGGCGACTCCTGTCAAAACATACAGGTCAGGTCGTTTCGGCAGCATACCAAGCCAAGCCCAGGTGGCCCACTGTCTTCGGCTTTGCCGTCCCCGACTTTGAGGTCGAGATTCGGCCCATTGTCGGTCGCTTGCTGCCCCGGGAACTCCGTTTCCAGGAAGGATGCAGGTGTTCTAGCAGTGTGCGAACGCCTCGCCCGCCGATTCTCATGACCAGCGCGTCGCCACCGACTGCCAGTCATAACAAAGTCCTGTCCATTCTAGCCACCCTATCGTTGCTTCGCCGCAAATGGTGAGCGATCGGGATTGAAATACAACGACCCCATACAAAGGCGTGCGGAGGGTCCTCCATTATGGGAGGTGAATGTTCATAGCACCTCCCCCCCTCCTTCCCGTTGGTCGAGTCCAAAAGACAACGTGCTTCACAATACATAAAAAAAAGAAATGAAAATGAAGCATGACGTGCTTCTTTTGGTCCCTGGCTTTCTTTTGGGAGAGTAAAGATTGCAAGTTATCAGGGGCCTTCGGCCGCCATAATCATCAAAACTTGCGTAACAGTGTCGTGATAGGTCAGACTGAATAACAGTATGGGGCAGACACTGCTCCCCCCTTTTTGTTGAGTGGGGGGTGGGGGGGGTGTGCCCTGTGCACACGCCTATGACCCCACATGCAGGAGGACCGGTTCACCGAAAAGCAGGGGGAAATTCCCTGTAAATTGCTGAGGAACTTCGTGATAATGGCGATGGGCACTTGATCCCTGGGGAAGAGAAAAAGGCCAAGGACATTTGCTACAAAGCTTTTGTTGGACAGAACATGTAGGTGGATTAGCTTGAAGGTTTCATACAGGAATAGTGTATTCATGGGTAAACCACAGTAGTTAGAGGGAAAGGCAGGGTAGGTGAAGCTACTTACCGAGAATTGGCATTTTGTAAAAGTCTGCAAGTACCCCTTCATGCAAGAATATTTTCCAAAGGAACACTGGTTCACAGAGTGCTTTTGTCCCTCTAAAGGGCGAGACAGACGGTACGATTTTTCATGCGATTCGACGTCCGACACGGCGGAGGGGAAACCGGAATGGTGACCTTTCATAGCATCGTACAGCCACCATTCCCTCTTCCCCACCGCCGCGTCGGCCGTCGAATCGCATGAAAAATCAGACCGTCTGTCCCCCGCTTAAGGGTGTTCACCCGTCCACATTCCAGTGAAGGTGCGTGAACACGAACCACAGGCCCGTAGCCAGGGGGGGGGGGTCACCAGGGACCCGATCCCCCTCCCCGAAATTTTGGTGAAGTACGTGTTTTTACCAAAAATAAATAATAAAAATAGGTGTTTTTCTCAAATAGTCAAGGTTTTCAGCAAGTGCCCCCCCCCCCCCCCCCCCCCCCGAAAAAAATTCCTGGCTTCGGGCCTGGAACACGACAAAGGCTTTTCAAAGATTACTGCAGCAGTGTCATGTTTTATAGTAAGCTTCATAGTGTACAGAACAAAGGAAGAAAGGAAGGAAAGGTAGATAGTAAGGTTGAATGAAAAAAGATAGTTTCTTCAGCTAGTCTGTGGTACCCATGTGTCTGTGCTCAGACATGCACAGTAACCATTTTACAAAAATAGTTACAGTGCATGTGTGAGCAGGTATGTTTTTCACGCTAAGAACCTTTACTACAGACTAGCAGACAAAGTACTTTTTCCATTCACCACTAATCCTGTTCTTTCCTTTGTTTAGTTTCTCTCTGTACAGGAGGGAACTTACAGTGAAGCATGACATTCCAACAGTGTGTTTTGAAAAGCATTTGTGCTGCTCCCACATTCACTGGAATGTGGAGAGGTAAACAGGCTTTGAGGGAGAAAAGCAGTCTGGGAGCAAGAGGTTTGCTGGGGAAAACATTCTTGGAGGAAAGCCAACTTGGAGGTGTTTGCAAAGGGTACCTTTTAGGGGCCCCTCACCATTTTGCTAAGTGTCAGTTGAGAGAAGTTCACAAAATAGATGTCATTGTTGTGGTCAGAATTGTTGTAAGTTGTTGGAAGTTCTTGCAAAGTTCATTTTAGCATGTTGGCAGAGAAGGGGAGGGGGACTCATGGTGGCATTGGACGGGGAGGGGCAAGTGCCTCCCTGCTCTGCCCATAACGCTGCCCCTGGTTTGCATGACTCAGATGGCCTAAGTGCGTTAGGCAATTGTCAGGTTTCATATTATGCCCGTCACATGGAACCTATTGAACCGCGATCAGTACTGACACAGGCACACAAATCATCATTTTATCTTTATCTTCTGTGCCCTGGTTGCACTTTTGAGCACAGTCTGTGCCCTGACTGCACTTTTGAGCACAGTCACCAGCCCGTTTTAGGCAGCACAGAATACACGTAATTAATCGGACGTTCCGTTGATGCAACGTGTCATTCTGTGTCCAATTCTTTTCCTTCATATGTGAAACATGTGTCCATTGTTAAGACGTTTTTATGCCATCTTGAAAGTAAAATTAGCCACCAGATGAATCTGCGATTCTAACGAAACTCTGCATGCTCTGTTAGACCTGACTTGCTCCATTTTTGTTGTCTTTTATTTAGTTTTGTTATTGTTGAACAGGTTTGTCATAGGTATCACAGGGAACGTCCACGCAGCTAGAAAGGTTCGCTGGCCACTGCTGTTTCCTGTTGTTCACTGGGCTCTCCTCCTTTCACCAGAAACACAAATGCACATACCCTGACACTGGTAGGCCCCCTGTTTTCAGTCAGGCCGCAGGCCAGCCTCGAATGTTCCAATGCCATGGGTGCACGGGCCGTATGCTGGACAATTTTGTTGACCGATTACAGGCATTGCCTGAAACAATTTTGTTTCTGCCCCGCCCCTCCACGCCAAGTTTCTCGATTTAAGACTTAAAATCCCTAGGTTGGCAGGTATGCATAGGAACTGTGCAATCTTGCTTAGCTTCCACCAAAATTCAGCATTTATGCTGTCCTTGCAGTTGCATCGGTGCTGACATGCAATCACACAGTTCATTTCTCAGTTCGTACTGTGGCTTTCTTTATAGGCTTTTCACAGGATGACTGTACCAGGGTGTAACTAGAGGGGGGGGGGGGGGGGTTGAGGTGGTTCTGACACCCCCCAAAATTTCTTCATGCTTGTAACTTTTTGGGTGGCACTAAAATACTTTCACGCCTTTACAGCGACCACCAGTTGCCAGAATTAGCCATTCTGCACACAAACACACTCCGAAAAAAATTCCTGGGTACGGCCCTGCGGTACTTCCCTTACATTCTCCAATTCTATTTTATATTAATGTTTCTCCACTTTAGCACATATGAAGCGTTATGTTATGACTTTATCTGTTGTCACCGTTGCAATACACTGTCTTGCACCCTTATAACCCTGCGCTGCTTTCATGATGGAAATATATAAAGGAAATAACTAATATCCTTATTCAGATCCAGCTACACCAAAAATAGTGCATCTGTAAACAATTTCTGAACATGTCTGCTGTGCTGTAACAAATTTTTTTTGTCTTCCTCAGGCGAGCCATCGTCTGACCCCACTCATCCTGACTATGTTCCCACGGTGTTTCCGTACAGACCGCAACGGAATTTGAAACAAAAGCATTCAAGGTATCAGCATGTTGAAACATGTATCAAAACAAATGGCTGGTCCTCATCAAAATGACCCGAGGACTCCTCAGTTGCCTGTGAATGAGTTGACAGTATGGAGCTTTGCAGTTTTGAGACTCGGACAGAGCTGGCAATGGGAGACGTTTCAAGCTGCAATGTTTTTACCTACATGCACCACACAATTAAGCTGCTTTCGAACTTGAATTTGAATTTTTTTCTTATTTCACCACATAAGTACATTCATGTAGATAAGTGACAAGGGTGGCAGGATAAAAGCTGCATAACGGCAGCTTGACCGGTTCCACCTCCCCACAAACAACCTCTGTTGTAGTAATGCCTCCTTGGTGCCATCCCATTTATGTCAACTGAGTCAAAACATTATTCTACATTTGTTTAAAAAATGATGGGAGTGGTTGGACATTATTCAAAAAGCTGACTCTGAAAGGGGACTTTCAGAAAAAGAAGATAAAGGAGATGTTTTTCTTATTGAATGAGCCTTTCACTGTGGAGAAGTGTTTGGAGCTAAAAGCACGACTCTACTAATGCCATCACTGACAAAGAAACATGCCCAGCTGCCTGGAGACGAGCTCACAATATCAAGAAGCTATCAAGTGTTGAGAGGGCAGTACAGAGGTGACCATGAAGACATTGGTGTACATTAGTAACTGTTGTACATAAGTGGTCAGCATCTGTGAACAAGACTGCTATTTACTATAGTTCCATTGGTGCCCTTGTGTTACTTTAGCATTGTGTATTCGTACCCTACTTAGTTCTTGAAATGTGTTTGTGGCGTATGTTTTTGTCATTGTGGAAAGTTGTGTGACTTGTGGGATTTGACATCCAGAACAGACACAGGCTGTAAGAAATGGTTTTGCAGATTGATCTTTTAATGTGCACCTAAATTTTAGTATACAGGCATTTGTGCATTTACTCCGAATTGATATGCTCTCATCATGGCTGGGAGAGCCCATAGCTGAGGTGCACGTGGCTGGGGTGCACATGGCCAGGAGGCACATGCCTGGGAGAGCGTACTGAAGCAGTAAATCATGATTGCATAGTTTGTTATGCCAACACATTTGGATGAATAAAAATGTGTCTAATTCTGTGTATCTGTGGGTCCACTTTGTTTTATGGTTTGTTTTCCTGGTTTGTTTCCTGCATGGTTTGTTTTCCTGCAGAAGATAAATGTAATTAATGCAGTTGTTGAGCAAAAGACCAACATTTCATGTTTACGTGCATCAAACTACTGTGAAAAAATGATTTAGGCGAGGTTAGACGCTTCATGATTAAATAATGTGTAATATTCATATGGCTAAGCTTTATGAATAGTGGTAGCAGAACAAAATGCTTTTCGTGGTATGAAGCACCTTGCATTTATGCGGTTAAAATTCATTCCAAAAACAACATGTTTCAAATTTTATGCATGTGGGAGTGGCTAAACTTGAATGATTGCTCAATGATGGAATCCTTTACAATCCTTGAAAAAAACATGCTGGTTATGAATAAGATCTTGTATTTGTGCTATCCTGCACTTCTCTTACACTATATACAAATCATTTGAAGTCAGTCGTTCCTTTTCTTTTAAAGGAGTACTGACACGATTTTGAAGTGCAGCAAAACGGACGTTTTTGGTTTCCTTGGCATGTAGTGTTAACGCTCTCCCCACACCGCATCCGGGAAACACGTATAAATATTTAAGTTTGATTTTAAAGTTTTCATCTCCCAGCATCTGCAAGGCAGCTTCACCGCATGGAGAGCCCTATGACGTTTCAAGTCAGCTCACTTGGTTTGCAAAATCTGGGCTCTGCATGCAGCCTAAATCACAGAAATCGCTGTCGGAGGCACTGGACGACAGTTCACTCATCATGAACCACGTTCGACTGGCAGCAAAGGACAGCAGGTGCATATTTCATGGGTTGCAGTCTGCCCGTGACGTCACGGGCAGACTTGATACGTCACTATGAAGCCGCCCTCTCGAAACCGAAACCGAAACTGCTGGTTGAAAGAAGCGGTATTAAAACTATATGCAATGCATCCCCAGGCACCACGACACTCTTTTTAGGGTTCTTGACACCCGTGCTTTCATTTAGAGCAACAACCCGAAAAATTTTAAAATTCATGTCAGTACTCCTTTAGGTCTGAAGTTTCTAGCTGATGAAGGGAGATCTTCAAAACTTTGAATATGTCGGTTCCAGTAGTGTAGTCAGCACACATGCTGTTGGAAAGTGTCAGTGCAAAGAAAGGGAAAGTAAAGAGGAGCTAATTTCTGTGGGTAATTTCCTTTATAGAATAACGTCCTTAACAGGTGAACTTGAAGCCATCCCTTAAAGGCAGACTTAAGAGAAAGTAAGGTGATTTTTTTAGCAGGTTGAACAGATGTTCTAACATTTTTCGTACATGTCCTTGAAACCTCGGTTGCTTGAAATCTTTTATTTATTTAACTAGTGTACATTCATGAACAAAGACATAGCCTTCATTTGTACAATTATGACGGTATGTGGAACTGCTTCATGGTCTCTCTCACCGAACCCGCCACTCTCATTCTGTGAACCGGCCCATAGGCCTTGCTGGAAAACGCCTCTTGCCTATTTCATTTAGCCTTGTCTCATTGGCGTGATACATATTTGCATACGAATACACGTCATTTCAGTTTCACTGTCTAGCGAGATCATAGCTACAATACGCTCTTGCTCAACTTCGAATAGTGAGTGTCATATGTTTGTGTAATGTGAACTTTGTTTCTATCCGCTTGATTGCATGCACATCTGCGTCTGACTTTGTTTCCTTGTAGTGCACTGCCAGTTATTGGGTTTTAAATATGCGTTTATGCACACACAAAACAAATATATAATTATAATTTACAGAAGAGGGTCCCAACGGGACCCCTGGTTAAAAACTGGAACAGAATTTCGTAATTGTTGACAACATTGGAGTGGATCATGTAATAATTGATAAAATGCAAGAAAAGCAATTGCTATTTAAAAAGGTATCAAAAAGCAATGATCAGATGTGATTTATGTAACTGAAAGAAAAAGATGGGTTTGTTAAAAACGATACACCTTTTAAAGGCAGAAGAAGAAACAAGCACAAAGAAAGAAAAAAAAAAGTGTGCACTATGCATCTTGTGAGAAAATGATAAAAATAAAAAAAGTGAGTACAGACATATAGTAAAATCATAGGTTAGCAGGAAATCTTCTAGCGAAGCTTTCAAGCGCTGAATTGTAGGCAGTATTTCAAGTGAAGCACAAAAGCGATTCCGAGAGTAATCGCAGTGAATGTATACGTTCTTTTACCATAGTGGGAATAAATGTTGAGAAAAGAAATTGGCAGTGGTTGTACGCACTAAAACCAAGTTTGTCGAGCAACAACTCTGTCTTGCTTGGTTTGGCAAAGGACGAGACCATTGCTTTTCAGAGGTTCAGCTTCTTTGCATGTCGTGATTTAAGCGAGGATGATGAGAAGCCTCCACGCTTCGACTACTCGCCACGACAAGGGAGCCAAGTACCATAAAATACCGAGCAAGCACCCCTTCTTCTTTTCAGGAGACTTGAACTGTGCTCCAGTGACCGAGCAAGTGCCCCCCCTCCCCTTCACGTCCTGCCATATTTTTTCAACCTGTTCTCCGCTGCAGAATCCTGCAGAAGCGGTTCCTATAGGAACCCAAGTTCTGAGTGTCTTTGGATATGTGCACGATTTCTTAGTATATTTACAGTGTGGTGCCTCGGGGCTGCATTCTTAGTTGTTACATATTGTCGGAACATTTGCAGAACGTCTTTCTGCCTTGTCATAACACATGAAATTTCACACAAGGATTCTCTTTGGTTCAGTAAAAACAATAAATGCATGCATATTCAATAAAGCGTTTCATTAGAAGCACAGATGTGCATTCTTTTAGAGGCTCTTCCGCTGCCATCTTGAATTTTGGTTCGCGACCGAGCGAGGGCCTCCCCCCTCCCCCCTCCATATCTTTTCGGATTATCTTTCACTGTAAAGGGGGCGCTTGCTCGGGATTTTACGGTAGACAACACGCAGATGCTGCTTGGCACTGTCAGCGATCTTGGCGCGAACGAGTACCAAACTTGGATGCAGCTAGCGCCCCTGGCGGTGGCGGCACGAAACACTCATGTTGAGTTGCTGTTCATTTTCGTGAACACGCCGCACTATGCTCGCGGACAACTTTTCTTGGCAATGAAGGGAAAGCTACAGGGGTGGAACTTCTGCACACGTACTCGTACACAAAGTAGTCTGGTATGGTGCACATTTCACGCCACTGTGGACAGTGGTGGGTGCTCGCAATTGGCATTGCTTATCGGTTCGGCATTCGAGGTACATGTAAAAGGTGTGACTTTCTCACACGTGCAAGAACACAAAGTGACAACGTATGAAGTAAAATAAATACAAATATCTTAACGATGGGAGCTGCCTCCTGTCTCAAAGAGCTACAGGTAGAAAATCAAGGAATATTTTTTATATCTCGCGCAGAAAGTGCGGACACAATTGCGGGACTATATTCATCAGCGGTAGGATAGGCGCAGTTTGGCTTGCCAAGAAAAGTTGTCCATCAATATAGTGTTTCGCTGAAGCTCTTTCATTGGCGTTGACCTTTGGTGATCTTGAAGGTCAGATTGAAGCGAGGCATTTTCTGGGTTTGTACCAGGGGGAGCAGAGCTACCGCTCTAAAAATTATACTTTTAGGCAAGCCTAGTGTGATTGGTGTTCCTAAGTGAGCTACTTTAGATGTATTCATAGGTCAGTTGATAGCTAAGCAACCTATAAAAACACTGACATCAGACGTGCAGGTGCTTGCTTTATGCAAGCATGCTGGCTGATTCGTTAATGCTTTGAAGAACTCCAAAATAGCGTTGTATAGTTGGCTGCCTGTAATGCTATCGATTCTCTCGCTGCATGGGATGAGCAGTTCTTTGTTCTCATGGTGGCTTTTTTTTCCAATGCAGGAAGAGCCTTGATAACATGGTTGAGGAGCAGGAATGCCCTGGCAGCTGTGGCGACACCATGACACTTTCCACGCCGAGGATTGTTGAGAAGGAGGTGGCTAATGGCTGCCACGTTGAGGACATTAATGGTGATGGACCTCCTGCAGCTAAGCGCTTGCGCCTGGATGACAGTGAACAGTACTTTGTGTGTGACTGTGACATCTTGGCCACCATTGACGGTGTTGTGAGCAACCTCCCGGTTGAGAAGATGTTCAAGGATGATGTCTGGAAGGAGGAGGTCCGAAAGTTCTCCGCTCGCCTGTGCAACATTGATAAGCTCGAGCGTGAGTGTGCCTTTTCTGTCTGCTTCACCACATTTTTGTTTCTCTCTTTGAAAGCAATATTCGATTGAGTAAGAATTCGAAAAGTTTGTTTTAAAGAGGGAGAAATCAGACTTGCAGACTCTCTGGTTTTCGTTTTTTTTTTGTTGTAAACTTTATAAATTTGGGCTTGTTTTATGATCTTATTTGTTTTGCGAAAGTAAACTCTCTAGACAAAAACAGGCTTTGCATGTTGGTCCCAGCACTTTCTGTCTGAAATTTCCCAGTAACGAAAGAATGCAAGAGCGACTGCAGTGATCAAGCTCTAGAAGCAGTCGCTGAAAAAAATTCAAACAGAACAAACTTGGGTTGTATATGTGTGTGCGGGTTTCTTATGTATGGAAACAAACCCGGGTTGTTTATGTATAAAACGTAACTACGCAGACAACTGTCGATTAAGACCAGAAGTGTGAATAATAAGATACTTTTTCAACATTTTTTAATGTAGAGACATACATATTTTATACATTTTATACATATTGAACACAGTGAACAATAGAAGTATAACTGAGGATGTTTTCATGATCGTGAAATTATCTACTGGCCGCATCCTTCCCTTTGTCTACGTAGTCGGTCCCTTCGGCTACGTAGTTTGCTGAGAGCAGAGCAAGCAATTTCTAGCTGTGTTTGAAACGAGATTGTAAATTCCCTACGGCATGCAGTGCCTTAATGTTTGGCTCACATGTTCACGGGAGCCTTGACTAGTGAACAGCAGCGTTTTATGGCTGTGCTTAAGGGACTCACAAATGGCTTGAACGTGCTATTAGATTCCATTGTAAATAGAAAGTTTGTCAATTATAGTGACACAGTCAAGCGTTCTTCTTGTGATTTGAATAGGATTTCTAATTTGAAATTGCGCTTGAAAGTCACAAATACCGGTACGTCTCGCTGCTTGGTGGGTAACCCCTGTTATTTTACGAATGAGTCAATCAGATTGCTGTATGTAGTCTGCTGTTCTTTAGGTGTACCATAATTCACACTTGAAATTAAAGTCTCTATATTATCAGGCATCTGCGCTTTATTTCATGTTTATTCCAAAGCAAAAAAGAGTTGTTGACGCTCAGAAGCGGTGCTGGCATTGCAGCTACTAGAAAAACTGGAAAACCGTGTAGAGCTGTGGTGCATGCGCAGTACGCTGTGACGCATGAGCACAAACCGTTACAACACAGGCTTGCTTGACAGGGCTTCACTTGTTTGCTAATGTATAAATGCTGTCGTACTCACCTACCACTGCTTGCAGCATCTGTTGTGTGTACGACTCTCTCAGCACTGCAGATCAAAAAATTCTTTTAAAAAATAGTTCACAACGTTTTTCTCATTATGATTCCATGATTAGACTCTGAGTGGGAGGCCTTTCACCACACTAAAGAAAAACAGGTGCCATAAAAATCGGTTGTCACTCCCTTTGGAGTGACAACCAAGTGATAGCGATCAAATTGTCCTTGGCTACATTTTGTGCAGTGGTATTTTCTTGCTGTTGTAGTTTTTCTTACGTTCTTGTATAAACATGTGTACTGTTATTATTGGTAGTGCATATACATGGAAATACCTCTTCCCATCTAGGTGAATTCATTCATATCGACATTGCATTCGACAAAATGGAGCGTGATCTGCAGAAGTTGAAAGAAAAAAAGAGGTACGTTGCCTAAGTATGTCCATCCTATTCTGTCACAGTAATATCAATAGATGTGGGCACATTAAATGGGATACTAACGTGGACGTTCTGTTTTAGCGGCCAGTGATCGGGTATTCCGGTACTGCACCCACATTGCTTGAGTATATCGGAAATAATCGCCCATGACCAAGAGCCCAAAACACAGGGTGTACAAAATGAGCTGTGATGCTTGATGAGCTGCCTTATCTGCTAAACTTAGCTGGCGATCTTCCCAGGGTATCACCTTTGCCTACAGCAAAATGAATTGTATATATACGAAGCACAGCTTTATATCAGAAATGATATGCAAGTTGGCTGCTCCCCACTGCGGAATTTCATTGGAAGTAGCATTGTATTGTGTTTGTGTTGTCCGTTTCTCTTCCTTTGTGTCCGTGTGTGGATCTTACTTTCTGCTTATGACGACAGCTCAGCTTATGACCAATTAACTCAACTTTCTGATGCCTGAACCAACAATGTTAAACAGGAAAAACAACTAGAAGCTGAAAATTTTATTAAATGCGTATCTCTTTACTAGGTATTATTCTTGCCTTTTCAAAAACTTTTTTTTATTAATGTATTGTTCAGTTGTGAGAGTCGTAATGTTGGCCGAGAGGCAGTTTTGATGCCACTCCATTCTGCTGGGCTTGCCATAACGGTGTCTTACTGTACATCATGCTAGATGGCAGCCTTGCATGCTAAGTCACACAACTGTTTGAACTGCGTTAATTGCACAATGACCAACATTTCTGTCTTGCAAATGAATATGTCCAAAGGTTCTTCTCAATTTGCTGAAATTTGCTGACCTTAAGCTGCCAGAACAAAAATGTGCAGTTTGAAGAACAGTGCTAAGCAGAGGAATCGGTTACGGGGGGTGGAGGGGGGGGGGGGGTGCCTCTCTCCTCAGGCCGCATACATTAGCTTCCCTATTTAGCAGCAGCATTGGACATGTACTATAGTCTAGGAATGAACTTTTCGCAAACACTTAAACTTTGACCATAACTGTGATCAAATGACTACAATAATCGTTCATTGTTGCATACGCCTGTCCATTATCATGGCTCTCTGCTGCATTACTCGGAGATGTTGTTAAATTATGTCGAGATCAAGTTAAATTATGTAGTCGGATGTACAGTTTTGATCACATATAGGGACAGCGCTATTGCACTAAATTTCAAGCTCTGAAAAGTTACACACGATTCTCCATTCAAGTACCCAAGTTTTATGAAAAATTCAAGATTTTGGTGTTCCAATCGTTTTCTCACTTGAAACAGAATTTTTCTGTTCTCTTCTTTTTTGCAGTCGCGAAGAAACAGCCTTGTTGTCACCTCCAGAACTTCACTTTTTTGACGTATTTGTCAATGGTAAGCGCTCTTGCCGCAGGGAACGTATATTTATGTTCTGCAAGTGCATTCTACAGCATGTAAAGAAGGCTGTGAATGGCAATTAAGTTTTCAATCACGTTTTATACATTTGGGCACAGAGGTGGATCTTAAGTGAACTTTTTAACAACAGCTACACCACTTCTGTCTATTGTGTTGGACCATCTCTTGCACGGATATGTGCATGGTTACTGTAATAGAAAATTGTGTTCTCCCGTAATTCAATTAGATATTGATGCAGTGTTTGCCACATTGCATCATATCAAGCTGTCTGACTTCAGTGCTGCTTTATAACATTGTTAATTATATAGGAGAAATGTACTGCATGAGAGCTTAAATTTGGCTTAGTTGATCAGTGTCCAACATGACGGGCAATATTGACTATGGCACGAGGGAGACACAAACTGCATGCATTCACCATTTGTCTTCCCTCTGTTAGTGCGAGTGTGCCATTAGTAATGCTGGCTAACGTACCTGTTAGCCCTGTTAACATTGTAAGGTTCCTCGGTATGACTTTCTCTTTGTGGCTGTACATGGAGTGTCCTAGGGCAAGCAACCACAGTCCAACATTCAGTGCATGTCAGACTGATTTCAGTTTAAAATCAAATTGCTTGCTGTAGTGCTGTCTCAGAAAATTTCTTTTTCTTATCTTGTGGTTCTCAAGAATCTCTTTTGTAGTCGTCGCAATGTTTGAGGATGACCTTCTCTTTGCTCTCTAGCTGACCGAAGCTTCAAGAAGCCGGAGACCGCTATTGCCCGAAAGCCACCTCCATCCTTAACAACTCATACGGTAAGGGCAGTGTCTATAGCACTTAACAATGGAGTGTGAGTTCTTTCCATAGCGTAGACGGGGAAGGCAGGGCTGTCGAGGAAAGGCATTTGTAAAAAGACTATCGCAGTGGGCCAAGTCTTTTAATTTGTTATTTATGTATTGAGCGCCATCGAGCATCACCTGACATGCCATTGTCCGATTTTTGTTTTAGCCAAGGAGTTCGGGCACTACGGCCAAGACGTCCACTGGTTTAGACGAGATAATAACCGTTGGTGCCGTCGGGAAGCTCACTCCAGCGCCCAACAACCTTCCTCCGGAGGGTCCCATCGTTCGCAAGTATGTCCTTAGTGCTTCGTTAGTGCGGATAGAGTTTCTGTGCGGCATGTTCAGCTTAGCTGAAACTGCTGCTTGGGCGAGTTGGTTCATGATTAAGATAGATTTACCAGTGCAAAAAGACTAAACACTAGAGAAGGAACACACATGCACACAGCGTTGTGTGTGTTTGTTCCTTCTCTAGTGTTTAGTCTTTTTGCCCTGGTGAATCTATCTTAATGTTCAGCTTACGGTGCACCGTATCCTCCTTCATTGTTGACAATGCCTGCTTAGTTGCTCAGAGTGTGTAAGAATTAACTTCCGTCATTTTATACATGTTGTCATCGGGTGTGTAAAGTTTGCTTGCACACTGCCATCAGGCCTTGACTTATTTATACAGGTCGACATAAGCGAGGGTGATATTTTGAAATTGAGATTGCATCATGCTATGCGGCCCCGCAGACTGTGGCCAATGTTTGGGCAAGGAGCATCCTTTAAGTAATTTCAGTTTTTCTTCTCATAGGCATGCACTGTAGAAAGGAAGAAACTGGACTACAGTTATGCATGCATGTTGGGGGTAGCCAGACAAACCCATTTAAGCAGCTGTAAGATGATTTGATTTTTGAACAGGCCACACGAATAGTGAATTTCCAGGGTTGTGTTTTCACTATTTCAGCGTTTTATAACAGGAAACCACTTCTGACAATATAATATTCCGAGTCCCTTAAACTGTGTCTTTGTTGGTTCATAACCAACGTTGTGAGAACTGAAGAGGTAGAAATTTCTGCTTCACGACGTGCATGGCAGTGAGCCCCACGTGATTTTAGTATGGATGCTTGCGGCTCATGAGCGAGTGTGTGCCTCCTTTAGTGAGAGCATAACTGTAAAGATTTGTCTGTCGAAAACTGGAGCTGAAGACTTGCTTACGGGTCTTGTCGTTTGGTAACTTCCAGGGAATTGGAGATTTCATCAAAGGTCCTGGCCACGCGCAGTTATCCGCTGGGAGTCTTTTACAAGGCACGCATCATCCAGATTCAGGACACCAAGGATGCCGGCTCCGAGCCGACGTATCGGGTGAAATACGACATACGCAAGGCTAATATGAATGCTCGTGCCCTCAAGTGGTACCACAAGCGAGAGTTGGCATACGCCGAACGATGTACCGTCATTCTGCCAGTAGGCACGCGAGTGGTGGCCACTTACTCGGACGAATCGGTGCCTCCTCGGCACTCGTTGTATGCAGGACTCATTGCAGAACCACCAAAGCCCTTAAACAAGTACCGATACCTCGTGTTTTTCGACGATGGCTACGCGCAGTACGTGGACGTCGACAAAGTGTATGTGATGTGTGGTTCCTCTCCAAATGTGTGGGAGGACATGTACCGTGATGTGCGTGAGTTTGTGCGTAACTATCTTGAGAAGTACCCGGAGCGACCGATGCTCCGACTGCGCAAAGGCCAGACAGTCAAGACCGAGTGGAACGGCAGTTGGTGGATGGCACGGGTGCTCACCGTGGATTCCAGTCTGGTTAAGATGTCGTTCGAGGCAGACAATCGCACTGAGTGGATCTACCGTGGCTCGACGAGGTTCGCGCCGCTCTACACGGCACTCAACCAGTCTCTGCAGAACACGGCTGCCACAGGGGGCCGCGTGCGCCGCCACAACCTGGTGCCCGTTGCAAACAAGCAGCACCGGCCATTCGTCCAGTACACGCGCACCCTGGAGGATGAGCCGGCTAAGGACGGTGGCGATGATGACAGCGGAGAAGACTCGGCCAAGAAAGCAGCAACGCGTAATGTCGCGCGCAAGTCAACCACTCAGGATCGCAAGATCAGTGACAAGGATGACGACGAAAGGAACGCGTTCGGCGTTCTGTTGTCCCAGGCTGGCACACGGGAGGTGTGTCGGCCAGACGTCAAAGAAGGCTCTGTGTATGAGCGCATTTTGTACAGGGCTCACAAGTGTGCACCGGGGTGCGTGAAGGACGACGATCCGGATGCCCATTTGGGAAAGAATCCCCTCTCCATTCCATGCTTGCTTGGCTGGGAAAGGTGCGTGGCTTGGGAAAAGCGCTCTGCATTAGCCATGTTTGCATGAATGTATGGCACGCTGTTTGTCCTTTATTGGTAACTTCTTGAACAAAGCGTATATCTTACTTGTTGGGGATTGCACTACTGGTAGAATGATCGCACATTCATGCATGCACACTCGGGTTGCCTCCTTTTGCAAGAAAAATAAATTACAAGTGCTGTAGATGGACCCTTATGCTGTTGTCCTTGTGGCGTGGCATTTAATACATGGCGATCTTGTCAACCACAGGCACATTGTGAAGCAGAGCAAGAGAAGCAAGCGAAGAGTCTTCTACGTTGCTCCCTGTGGGAGGAGGTTAAGGAACATCGATGAAGTCGTTCGCTACCTGGAGCTCTGCAAGTCGCTCCTGACTGTAGATCTCTTCTGCTTCGACAGCCTAGTCAATGTTTTCTGCCAATTTGTGCCCGAGACAGTGAGGACCTTTGTCGACGACCTCACCTATGGCAAGGAGCAGGTATGCTTGTCACGCATGTGGTGAACTATAACAGCTAAAGCGTAGTGCAGCAGTCATGTGCATTTCACCAGCAGACTGTAATCTTGCCTGGATTATAAACTGGAACTGAAAAAGTGACAGCATTACAGTTAAAGTTATCTGGATAAAAAAAAAGCACTTGTTTCGTTGTTTCTACCTCGTCCTTGTCTGCTAGCTCTAGACACCTTTTGAAAAGTGGACCTCTTGCAGCTACAATCGGCAAACTAACTCGTTCCGCTTAGTTACTGTGAACAAATAACATCATTATTTTTCCGTTACTTTAAGGAGAGCGATGAACTCTTTCATTACCACCGAAAATGTACTCATTCTCTTTCCTTTTGTGCGTTTAGTGTGTGTATTTGTCTCGACATATTTTGCAATACAAAAATTTTTACCCTAATCATTGTTTTGAATGGAAGTGAAGCAGGAAGAAATACTGAGAAATTTTCGTACTCGCCCAGATTTCCGTTCTTGAATATGCTTACGTCGAAGATCAAATAAGAGGAGTTAAAAAAATAATAGTTTGCAATTTTGATTGAACGCACTGAGAGAGCCATGCTACTAACGCTATGCAAAGAGGCACAGTGCGATGGTGGCAGGCGACGATGTGCGGTGATGACGCTATACATTGCGGCATTGTGGTAGAGCTTAGGTCTTGCTCTGGTGGTGCTCTAAATACAATCGCTGTGGACATTTTTTCATGAGATTTGATTGTTTCGCATGCACTTGTGAATCGAAAAAGCAGCAGCTGGTGTAATCGAATCTTTTTTTCTTTGTCTTGTAGGTACCTGTATCTTGTGTTAATAGCCTTGACGAGGGGTACCCTCCATTTGTTGACTATTCCTCTACACGATATCCCGGGAAAGGTGTGGAGCTGAACTTGGACCCCGATTTCCTTTGTGGCTGTGATTGTGAAGACGACTGCCAGGTGAGTGATGTTTTCTGGTCGACACACTTGCCCAATATCTCTTCAACCTAAGGTGCACGCATGCTCTTTGGAACTTCTGTCATGTTTTATTTGATCAGACAATACAGACAATGTGGACCATCTGTTCTGTCGGCTTTCCTTCAAGGCTGCCCTTGCTTTTGCACCCTGAATGGGCTCAGTAAGTGTCATATTGGACTGACAGTTGTCTTTGGAAGCAAAACTCTCAATATGGCACTCAAAAGGTTTTCATAGAAGGACCAATACGGTTTGCACACTGAACGAAGAGAGCCAGAGAGGGGTATCTGGTGTGCAAATTTGCAGCAGCTGCTTGCAGTTATTTAGAAACGGGGGCTTAGGCATAAATTTTTTTCCTGGGGGGGAGGGGGGTGGCATTTTCTTTATCTGAAGTGTGGGCCGGGCAGGCAGATGGGGCAGATCTTTCTCTCTATTTCTTTCTCTCTCTTTCTTTGATTTTTTCTTTCTCTTTCTGTCTTTCTCTTTGTTTTTTCTATCCTTTTTTTGTGTCTTTCTTCCCTTTCTGTCTGTCTCTTTCTTTCTCTCGTACTCTTTCTCTCGCCCATCCGACTTATTGAATTCCACGCCGGACAAACTGGCACATGTGTTCTGGGAGCAAAGAAGGAGATCAAGAAGAGGATGAAGAGAGGGCGTGCTGGCCGATTGATAATGATGGTTCTTGTTCGTGCCTAATGGACTTTCTCTGAGCGTAAACAGCTTTGCTGTTAAAACTTTATCTACTACACAGTGCGCTCTGATTGCAGGACCGGGAGAAGTGCAGCTGCCAGCAGCTGACCATTGCAGCGACCGAGGCACTGACCACCGGCAGGAACCCGAACGCGGGCTACCACAACCGCCGGCTACAGGAGCCTCACATCACGGGCGTGTACGAGTGCAACTCTCAGTGCCACTGCTCGCGCCGCTGCTACAACCGCGTGGTGCAGAACGGCCTGCGTGCCCGCCTGCAAATATTCAAGACAGAGAAGCGTGGCTGGGGCATCCGGTGCCTCGATGACTTGCCCCAGGGAAGCTTCATCTGCGTTTATTCCGGCCAGCTGCTCAATGAGCAGGCTGCTAATGAGGTGCGTAGTACTTCATTGTGTTGGTCTGCCGTTGCAGGGCATGTAGCGCGAAGGCGAGATAATTGCCAGTCATTAAGAGTAACCGACCGGATACAAAGAGAAGGCAAGTGCACGAAAAAGAGGCAGAAAGTTAGGCGGGCAGATGAAGTTGAGGAGCTTGCAGGGATAACGTGGCCGCAGCAAGCACAGAATTGGGTTGATTGGTGAAACATGGGAGAGGCCATCGCCCTGCAGTGGGTGTAGTCAGGCTGATGATGATTATGATGATGTGGTTGCAATGCAGGGGTGTCACCTAAGGGAAGAGGTTAATTGGAAAAGTGGACTTCGCTAAAAAAACAAAAGAAGAGCATTTTTTTTATTTTGCCTCTACAATTAAGCTTTAATAAATGTAAATTATTATTTTATTTGTGGATTTGAAAATACAGACTTATTTCGAACAGGAAGTCTGTAGAAAATTGTTTATTTTGCCATCGTCGATTTGGGAAAACTGAGATAAACTGAAGCGAACTGATCTGAAATGTAACGGGAAAAAAAAAATGCTTGCCATGGCTGGTTTTTCAGCTCGTCAATGTGTGCGTTTTCTGAAAAGGGCCGCTAACCTAATTTGGGCATTGCCAACAAACAAGCTTGTAGATCACCTGAATGTGATAACGCCTGCAAAGTATGAAGCTGCTGCGTGGTGCAAAAATGATTAAAATTTAGAGCAGAAGGCCGTGCATTGTTCCTTTTGGGGGTGAGAGAAAGCGAAGGCTGCATGCACACCTGGGCTGTGTGACAAGACCTGTAGAAGATAGCTGACTGTGACACATAACTTTGGTTTTTCATCCCATAAACAGCATGCAATGCTGCCACTGTAGCTTCGCTGCAATGTAAAAACAACAAGGAAGAAAAGAAATAAAGAGGCAGGGTTTTTCATGTAAACATGATGCGCTGCCTTGGTTCCAGCACATGGAAGAATGCACGGAACGTATCCCGCTTGCAAATGCTGGCCAATGCAAGTGAAGAGAGGAGCGTTTTGGCAGTGAAAGTTTGCCTCCTGGTAGAGTTTGCCTCCTGGCATGATAACGAGACAGTTCAGTTTCTAAATCTTGTCTAATAAGGAATCTATTTGAAAGATAATGTGGGTAAGACACCTGCTTGGGTGGCACCCTAAAACTTCCTAACCGAAATTCTCGATGGAGCCTGGAGGGGCCCTTGAGTATGCATCTGCAAATTTTAAAACGATTTCGAGAACGGCAAGCATCACAGCACATATTTGTGCAAGCTGTACCAGACTCGCCTCTTCAAGGGGTCCTAAAACACCCTTCGTGCTTGGTGAAAAAACACATATAGCAGAAAAGAGATGCTGTTGTGAACAGCTCGGCCAATTCTTGCAGTCGTGCGTGGCAAGGAGCTTTTACAAGCGGAGTGTGAAGTTGTCACTTTCTCATTCAAGCATGCTCTCTGTGTACAGAGGGTTCCTCACTCTCTTCGGTGGGCGGGGCACCAGCTGTACGCTGTGTTACAGTAGATTGGTGCTATTGGCGTATAGCTGACGTAAACCAAGAGCTCTGTTTGGATCAGATGCGCTTCTTGCCACTGGGCGCAGCCACGTGCAGGGTGCCTCGCTCAATAGTGTGCTAAAGTTACGCAGTAGCAACACTGACTCACATCAGAATCGCACTGGCAGAGAGTGATCGCATTTCATGACGTGCACTGATGTAGCTTCTGTCTTGCGTATCGTCACTCCCTGTGTAGCTTCCAGCGCACTCTTTGGGACGAAAGAAGAGAGAAAACACCTCAGCGTGCAACAAATCCCTGTAACTGCACACGTTCTTGACGGATTGGGAAATTTTTTCAGCGATCGATTCATGAGGCAGTAAAATACGATACTGAGGTTATTTGACGATTACTTGGAAAAATGGTTCATGATCCCTTTGGGTCATTCAGCTATACACTCGATGCAGTAGAACGAGTGGGCCTCATGTGAGACTAGGCACTGACAATCACAACTACGTACGGATACCTTGTGCAGGACGGCAACCAGTATGGGGACGAGTACCTTGCGGAGTTGGACCACATTGAAGTTGTGGAGAAGCAGAAGGAAGGTTACGAAAGCGATGTCGTCCCGGCTTCGGATGACGACAGCGACGAGAGTGTAGAGTAAGTCTGAGGCACACTCCGTGCTCATTAGTTTCTCCTTCATGAATTATTTCATTGACAATTGCAGCTGAATTGTTTGAACCCAAATAGCTTCGCTTGTAAATGATCGCCTAAATCACTGCACATGTGGTGACTGGGAAGCTGTAAATGTTTTTCATCTAGTAATTATGATCCTTGTAGCTGCTCTTTCATTTTTGAGGGGTTGCTGTTTGACACACCGCATGCAGTCTTTTGCATCATGTTCTTCTAATGCTTCAGGAGAAGAATTTGCTAGGACATTTGCTTGTTCATTAAACATAGAGTCAATGAGCTACAGCTGAGCACACATTGTTCCTTGTGCTATTGTTTTGTTGTGTGCGGATTTAGTATTGAACAAAGTTGTGTAGTGCAGGTGATCACTTGTAGCCCACACTTGCCTATTAATTGAGATTTGTTTATCAAGAATTTTTGCATTTGTTTATATCTATTACATAGGTGTGATGATGAGCCACTGAAGCATTCTTTTTTGTTTGCCTACTTGAGTGCATTTTGCTGCTTACTGATATTATGCCAGCCAATTTCTCCTGCTAAGTGCAGTCACTTACTGATAGTTGATACTTGGTGGGCTACCACCTTAAATGCGGGAATAATTAGGACTCTGAATTAATTACTTTTCTAAGTAGAATCTTGTTGAACAGGACCTGGAGGGGCCAGCAATACAGGTTCCAGGTAGCAGGAGTTTCGTTTACAGTGAGAGATGTCATAGGGGTGCAGCATCCGAGCATAAAGCCAACTAAATAAGAAGCAGTTGTTCCGTTTAAGCTGCGATACTGTTTAAGCAGTTTCTGTTTACCGATGATCTATGGTGCAGTCAGTGCACCAAATCTCTCTCCTGTCACTTCGAACAGAGGTACTGCACTATGATAACATTTTCATCACTGAGTTTCTGCACAACAAATGTTGTTGTCCAGTATCTTCCTCACTTTAGTACTGCACAGTATGAAACTAATTACAACTCTATTACAATTACAACTTGATTACAATTACAAGTGGTACGAATTTGCAGTGCAAACCAGAGAAACTACTTTGAACCATGTCACTGTTTAATTCATAAGGGAACAAATGCTGGATGTTTTGGGCTTGGCTTGTCCTGTGGATTTGTTGAAGGCAGTAGTGCACTTCACTACTTTTGGATTCTGGGAGGTGCTGGCACTATGTGCAAACAAGAAACACAGTACTTTCTGCTCATCTTGGTGGCTAAATTAACATGAAATCAAGCAGGAAATCAAGCAGGTGGATTCATATACAGTTAAACCTGGATGTAACAAACCTCTATTTAAATAATTCCTGGATTTAGCTAATTTTTTTCACTCCCCAACTCGATCCCCTTGAAGCCCATGTATTTTTGACCTCCATGTAATGAAGGCATTGGGGCAATTGACCTGGGTGTAACGAATTTTCGATGTGCATTATTTATCTTGAGCAGTAGATCTGCCAAAAATTCGGATAAATAATGCATAACTTTTGCAATTGCTATCAAGAAAAAGGCAAGTGGCTGATCGCGAGAGGAACGCATGTGAGCGCAGTGAACCAGAACCATGACCAGAACAGTCGATCTAAAGTCCCAACATTTCCGTCCGATATTGGTTTTGTTTTGTATGATACCGATTTTCACGTGAAACTGCATGTAACAAAAACCTGTATATAGCGAAATATTGCCGACATTCGTCGATTTCGTTACATCCAAGTTCAACTTATATTGAAATGTTGTAAGGTGTCTGACGTATCAGTCATTCTGGCTCATAATGTTTACAGGACGATAGTGAAGGTGCTGTGAAAGTTTGGTGAATGTAGCATTGCAACGCATATTTCTAGCTTTATTTTTTTTTAAGAAATAGGTTAGCATAGCTTCTTATTGTTATGCTTGTTGGTTGAACATGGCTTTTTTTACATTCTGTTCAACTTTGTTTCCTGTACTTTCAGTGAGGAGGAGGCCCGTGAAGGCATATCTGATTCAGACTACGACTCTGGTAGTGCTGATACTCCTAGGTAAGTGCTGTGATCTTGTACCTTCCGGTATCGCACCTTATTTGTCTGGTGTGCTGAGTACCGACACGTGCAAGCAGTACTGTTACTCAGAACTGCACCAGTGGGGAAGTGTTAAATGAATGAAATGTTCCTTTGTACAGAAGTAGTAGTCTAAATTGTCGGTATTGTTGGACTATATGTCCATGAAGTTCAGAAAGTGGCCTCTGAGGAGAAATAAAGAACCAGTCAGTCAATCAATCAATTAATCATATTATAATACCCTAGTCGCACGGAAAAGGTTAGTGTCACTTCAAGCTATTGCACCAAGTGTCACTTTGGTGACGCACTGCTGCACGAGAAAGAAGAGTGTCTTTTGGAATTGATGGTAATGGTGATGGTGAATCAGTAGTCACATGATAAACATTTACAGGTTATTTTATGCAAAGTTTGATGCGACATCATTCATCACGACAAGCCATGGTACAAATGACAGCAGCCCCTCAGACATAAATGATGTGGCTACTACATGGCACAGCTGATGGCTCACCACTGCCTGAGAGCGAGGATACCAATGGAGCTTTTTTTATATACCGTATTTATTCGAATATAAGGCGTGGTTTTTTTCCGAAAACCGCGGCCTCAAAGTCTACCCCCGCCTTATATTCGAGGTAAACATCAATCATTGCTTCACAGTCGGGAAAGACACACTATTATTTTCTTTGCATGAAAATGTAAATAATTTTGAATATTTAACATTATAACGCTATTACATGTTTGTGCTGCAAGCAAATGGGTCATCGTCAATAAGAACGAGGGAAAAAAGAAAGCAACCTGACGGCAGTTGCCTTCGCAAAAGCAACGGCCAAGAATGTCGCGGGCTCCGAGATCAGCAACGGCGTGTCGCGGGAAAATCCAGTATGTCTCAATCCACAAGCAGAGTTCAAAAGCGCAGCCAGCTATTCGGCCACTTTTCCATGTGCACTTGCATGCGCTTGTCTTTTGTGTTCCCTCGCTGGTGTAACGACAGCCTCCCGTGACCTTTGTTAAGAGTGTACTCTACCGTCGTTCGGCGTGGCATTTGACTGGATTACCTACGGGAACCTTTCCGTTGTGGCTAGTGATCATGGCAAGTCGTCGTTGTCATTACGATGCGGCATTCAAGAGAAAAGTTATTACAGATGCCGAAGTTTTAGGCAACTGCGCTGCAGGTCGGAAGTACGGCGTCCCAGAAAACAACGTGCGTCGTTGGAGAAAAGAGAAGGGGGCCCTCTTTGCTTGCGCTGCGACGCGGAAAGCTTTCTGGGGACCACTCAAGGGTGTGTTTCCCGAAGTGGAATAAAGTCTGACTGAATTCATCAGGCAAACCAGGAGCCGTGCCTTGACTGTGACAACAGAAATGCTACAGATGAAGGCCCGAGAAATTGCAAAGATCGCGGTATCTCCGGGTCACAGTTCAAGGCCAGCCGAGGCTGGGTGCAGAAATACATGAGGAGAGCTGGATTCTCGCTTAGAAGGCGAACTTCTATTACGCAAAAGCTTCCCCGTGACTACGAAGAAAAGGTGCTGTCTTTTCAGCGGTACGTCATCGGACTGCGAAGAGAGCGCAACTTCCTCTTCGGCCAGATCGGGAACGCGGACGAGACCCCGATATTTTTTTACATGCCGTCGGCGCAAACGGTACACACAAAAAATGATCGCCAAGTGCACATACATACCGCAGGGTGCGAAAAAGCGCGGATCACCGTTATGTTAGCTTGCACCGCCGACGGGCACAAGCTGCCGCCTTACGTGGTGCTGAAGAGGAAAACGATGCCTAAAAATAAAAGTTTTCCGAAGGGTGTGCACATCCGCTGCCAAGAAAAAGGCTGGATGACTGAGGCACTCATCATCGACTGGATTAAAACTGTGGTGCCGGCGCCCCGGGGCACTGTTGGCTCGCCAGTCGATTCTCGTCCTTGACGCTTTTCGGGGACATCTGACCGAGGGGGTCAAGAAAAAGCTACAGAAAGAAGCCACCGATCTGGTTGTCATCCCCGGCGGCATGACGAGCCAGCTGCCGCCACTGGACATGTGTCTTAACAAGCCTTTCAAGGACCATGTAAGACGCCTCTACAACGAATGGATGGCTTCCGACGAAACGGCCTTGACACCGTCGGGCCGTTTGAAGCGTGCATCTCCGTCGGTAGTGGCTCGCTGGATAGCCGACGCTTGGGCAGCTATACCCGATGCTATGGTGGCAGCTTCTTTTAATAAGTGCTGCATTTCCAACTCGCTGGACGGCACTGACGACAGCGAAGTTTGGGAGTGTCCCAGTGACAAGGAGGAAAGCAGTGATGCTTCAGATGATGACAGCTCGTGATTATGTGGTATCACGGCTGAACTTCAAAGGTGGGAATTAAAGTTTCTGGCGGGATCTCGCCTTATATTAGTGTGCAGACTTTTTTCCTTTTCTTCGGTCCTTCAACTCCCCCCCTCGCCTTATAATCGTGACTGCCTTATATTCGAATAAATACGGTAGTGTGTTAAATTCGAAGACAAAACAAAATTCCTAATAAGAAGAACAGTGGTTTAAGAAAAGTACAGACTCAACTTTCAGTAGCACATTATTTTTGAGCCACTGATGCTGAGGCTACGCACTTGGATGCAGCAATGCGAGTTGGCTGAATTCTCTCTGGCGAGTGGATTCTGCAGGAAGTGCCACCGAACATTCCGGTTTGACAGCACACGAATGACATAGCTGCATAGTGCACGTAGGGTAGCCCGTGTGATGGGGGTCATTCAGGTGCTAAACACCGTGCAATCAGTGTCACTGTAGTGCTCCTTTGTTATGGACATTCGCTCATACGTTGTTTCATGCGTCCCCCCCCCCTTTTTTTTTGTCCACACAGGGAACGAAGTTCGAGGGTACGAAAGCAGAGGGTGCCGCCCACCGAGGACTCCTCGGACAGTAAGGCAAATGACGACGAGGACAGCACAAGCAACGACGAAGCGCAGAAAGTGAATGGCAATGGCATCAAGGAAGAAGATAATGCAGAAAGCAAAGCAAGTTCCAAGGAGGGCTCTCCCGTAAAGTCCGAGAAGTCTGGAGACGACGAGTCGTGGGACACGAAAAGCACTGAAGACAACAAGCCGTCTGATGCAGCAGGTTTGTGTGGCAAATTGTCCATTGAGCTCATATGCTGTTTGCGTGAAGTGCCAACTGACTGATGGTTGGACACATAATACAGAGAATGAATGTTACAATGTGCAAGATGGTGCTTGAGTTCTCAAAGTGTCCATGTGCTTCAGGGAGGTTCTGTAGGAAACCTTAGAGCAAAAACGAAAAAGAAAAAGTGGTGAAGCTTCTGGCTGCACCTAGAGAGCGCTGAAATACGGAAGCAATTTACGTGCGGCCAAACCTCTATTTGACAAACATTAGATATAACAAGGTAAATCCAAGATATTTATAGCCTATACTGCTATACTGCATGCCTATGTTTATGACGAAACCGGGAAATAGTTTTCATGTGAGAAGAAGACTTGATTGTAACAAGGCTTGATTGTGCTTAGGCTTATCAGCACATTAGTAATGAAACTCAAATTGGCCCTCCACCGCAGCATGTCTCATAGTTCTTGCGTTGCAAGTTAATAGCAAAGGTATAATCAGTAAATTCTCAATAGGCTGATGTAGCGCTGTTCTCAATATGATGCTGTAGCGCTGTTCAATGTTTTTTTTTTTAATGTAATATAGACTTTTAAAGAGCAGCTGTTAGGCTGAATTTATATATTCAGCATGCTTGTAAACTCTGTAATTTCATGCACATATTGTGTGTTGTAATGTGCCATCAGTTAGCTCAATTCTGAAGGAACATAAATGTATGTAAGTAAGTGAAATATCATTAGCTCATTCCTTTGGGCATTGAGATGGGAGGAGCTTTTGGGTCCTCTCTGTGCACCAGTGAATGCAATTACAGTTGAACCACCCCATTAAAACGAAGTTATCTCTGACACATAAATGGAAATTTGTTACATCATGCTTTTTTATAAATGTATGCGCTTATATCAGTAGAAACAAAGCAGTAGGCATTTTTTTACTTGCTCATTATAACTTATTTTGTAACATATTTATGTTCATTATATTGATGCTGTATGAAAGTAAGGTGCACTAAATACTGACTGACTCGTAACACCGTCGTTTTTTTTTTTCTCCAGGGGAAGAGAGTCAGTCGAGCACAAAGTCTGAAAGTGGAAAGATAAAGAAGCAAAAGAAACGGACAGGTAATTTTTAATAGCAGTAAATGTAGAAGACTTGCCAGACATGCTGGCTTAAGTGCCCATAGATAACCTTCTGTTTTTGTCATTTTAGAATACCACTTTGTAATCATTTGTTATGTGCAACAGTTGTATTGTGGTACTAGTAGTCAAGAAAAGTTCTGTGTTCATGCCATTGTTGTTTGGTACTAGGTTGTCGAAGAACAGAGGCTAAGGAGAGCTCAGCAGACCATTTGTGCGTGATACCGTACTGCTGCACCTATGGGATGAATCTTGGTAGAATAATCTTTGGAAAAACAATTTGCGTGCCATTTGCACATCAATGCAAATGGTTGTGTGCAGGGACACGTTTGGAAACGCAGATGCTGTCATATCAATATTAGTGCATCTTGTATTTATTTATTTATTTATGGAATACTGCGGACAAAAAGTCCAAGCAGGGTGAGCAATGAAACAAGGTTAGAGGGGTCATGAAGCACCCCTTGGGCTTGTTGAAAAAACACATCCTGCGGAAAGCTGACACGGCTATGAATGCTCTGCAAAATATTATAGTCGTGCGCGCCGCGTAAAGGCCACAAGCGGAGCGCGAAGTTGCCGTTTCCTCAGGCGCCCTCTTTTCAAACAGAGGCCGGTTCTCACTCTCGTCGGTGGGCGGGGCGTCTGCACGTTGACGTCGCGGATCTGCCAGTTTACGTCGCAAGAGATATAGCATGCTTATTGGCCGATAGCCGGATAAGATGCACTTCTTGCCACGGGGTGCCGCCACTTGCCCGCGTCGCACTCCTCAGTCTGCTAAATTTACATGGTAGCCGCACTCGCGCAAGCGAATCACAGCGGGAGAGCAATCGCGTCTCATGACGCGCGCTGACGTAACTTCTTACCCCCGTGCCATCCCTCCCTATGTAGCTTCCAGTGCGCTCGTCGGCACAAGAAAAGAGAGAAAGCGCTGAGAGCGTGCGCCAAACCCCCGTAACTCCGCTCATTCTTGACGGATTCGAGAAATTTTTGCGGCAATCGATTCGGGAGGCAGTAAACTGCGATGCTGAGGTCATTAGATCATTACTTGGAAAAGTGGTTCATGACCCCTTTAAGGTTGCAGAGCATTTTTTACACAATAGTATTTACACAAATGGTCAAGTGCGTTGGGGAAATGCTTCAGTTAGTTTATTGCAATCAGCTATTGTTTGTGGGACGCAGCACAAAATGACGTCTGCATATTCCACCACTTTCTTATTATTTCTTGCTTCAAATTCAAATAAGGTCTCCGTTTCTGTCACTTTGTGTACTGTGCTTTGATCAAAGTGCCGGGATTTAAAAAAAAAAGTTTCTGTACCGGTCAAGTTAGTGGTCTGTGTAATTATTTATATATTTTGTGACCTAGTATTGGAGTTATTGTACAATTATAATAGAGTGACATTTTCACGGATGGTGCACTTTCATTAAGGAAAAATGCAGCTGCCAGTTTATGGTAACTTGTGTGGCCATAAAGTTAGTCAGTTTTGTGACCATGAAATCATTAGATTTTGTGACCTTAAAAACTACACCCTGAAGGTCTTGGTACCCAGATACATATTACAAGCAGAAACTTTGCTGAGCAAAAACCTAGAATTAACATGGGATAGCAAGCTCTAATAAAAATGCCAAGATTGAGCTTATACAAACATGTGTTATCAAATATGTACTGTAGCGAAGCTTTGGAACTCTGAAGTGGGTCGTCCTCTCCAGCTCCTTCTAGTGGGTTGCCCTCTTCGGAGAGAAAGCAGCTCGTGCAGAGTCGGCCCCGCCTTGACTGTCGCTGTCGTCCATCTTCGCCAAGTGTCCGCCAATAAACATCTTTATAATTTGGTGGAGGTGCTGTGCCCTTCAAACAACTACGGTCAGCATTCAATGCCCTTGGAGCTGCGATCCCGTGCCGTGCCTTCTACCATGACTCAAGATGCCGCCCAGCAAACGCCTCCCCCTGCACCGACATCCTGTCCGGGTGTCCCCCGCATCCACGACCCTCCTGTTTTCACCGGCGCGGATGGCACCGACGTCGAGGACTGGCTCGCGATTTACGAGCGTTTCAGCGTACCCAATAAATGGGACGAGGCAGGAAAACTAAGCAACCTGGTTTTCTATCTCGCGGGTTTCGCAAGCCTATGGTACAACAACCACGCTTCCGATTTCACTACAGGGTCCGCTTTCAAGACCGCCATCGTCGACGTTTTTGGCCGCCCTGCCGTTCGTAAGCTGCAAGCTGAACAGCGTTTACGTGAACGAGCCCAGCAGTCCGGCGAGTCTTTCACGAGTTACATTGAAGACGTCCTGGACTTGTGCAAGAAAGCCAATGCGACCATGCCTGAGTCTGACAAGATCCGGAACGTCATGAAAGGCATCGACGACGATGCCTTCACCATGTTGCTCGCGAAAAACCCTAGCACTGTGGCTGAGGTCATCATACTGTGCCAAAGCTATGAGGAGCTGCGCCGGCAGCGGCTGATGACGCGTCGACCTCCATCGCGCGACGCCAACCTCGCAGGCATGTCGGCCATTTCGGACCACTCCGTCTTGCTCGCCGAAATCAAGTCCTTCGTGCGCGAGGAGATTGCCCGCCAGTTCTCTCTACTGGCCTTCGCTCACCCGCAGCCTGTTGAACAGCCGTCGAGCATACTGCTGCCTCCCCTACGCCGGGCTATTGAGCATGAAATCGCAGAGGTCATGCCGGAATACCACCAACCCCCTCGGGCGACTGTGCCGCTCAGTTACGCGCAAGTTGTCGCCAGGCCGCCTCCAGCGATTCCTGTGGTTCCCCCACATACGCTTCATACGAAACTTCGCGCTTCATACGAAACTTCGCGACCATCATATCGCCGCTGACGAAGCTCCTTGGCGGCAACGGGCCCCTCAGTGCGTGGTCGTCAGAGTGTGACGCCGCTTTCGCGAAGCTCCGTCATTTGTTGACATCTCCTCCGATACTACGCCACTACGACCCTGCGGCCCCTACAGAGGCACACAGACGCCAGCGGTGTGGGCCTCGGCGCTGTCCTTGCACAGCGCAAACCTGGGTTTCCGGAATATGTCGTGGCATATGCAAGTCGCACGCTTACTAGAGCCGAGACCAATTACACCGTCACGGAGAAAGAATGCCTGGCAATCATCTGGGCCCTTACGAAGTTCCGACCTTATTTGTATGGCCACCCATTTGATGTCGTCACCGACAATCATGCGCTGTGCTGGTTGTCGTCATTGAAAGATCCCTCAGGCCGTCTCGCCCGTTGGGCACTTCGCCTGCAAGACTACGACATCCGCGTACTGTACCGCAACGGACGCCAGCATGCTGACGCCGACGCCCTGTCGCGCTCTCCCTTGCCTGACGACAGTGCCCACAGCTCAGTGTCTCCCCTTGCCGTTTCTTCCATCGACATTCACACCATCGCTACCGAACAGCGCAAGGATCGCTGGATTGCCTCACTGATAGACTTGTTGACTGATCCGTCGGCAACACCACCCACTCACGCGTTGCGTCGTCAAGTCCACCATTTCGCCGTTCGCGACGACCTCCTCCACCGACGCAGCTACAGCGGCGACGGCCGCCAGTGGCTACTAGTAATACCCCGAAGTCTGCGTTCTGACATCTGCGAGCCGTTCCACTCTGATCCGCAGTGTGCGCATTCTGGGGTATCGAAAACTTACCACCACATCCGCCAACGGTACTTTTGGCGAGGGATGTACCGCTACGTGCAGAAGTTCGTTCGCTCCTGCATCGATTGTCAGCGCTGCAAGTCTTCAACGCACCTGTCGCCGGCAGTTCTGCAACCTCTACCTTGCCCTGACCGGTCGTTTGGGCGTGTTGGCATCGATTTGTATGGGCCACTTCCTCTGACGTCCGCTGGTAACCGCTGGGCCATCGTCGCTGTAGACGATACGCCGAAACTGCCGCCCTCCCAGCGGCTACAGCGCGCGATGTGGCCTCTTCCTGCTCCACCGATTCATGCTACGTCACGGTCCACCTCAGGAGCTGCTCAGTGATCGAGGCCGTGTCTTCTTGTCAGAAGTCGTCGAAGCCATTCTAAAAAAGTGCAACGTTGTTCACCGCATAACTACTGCTTACCACCCGGAGACGAATGGCCTCACCGAACGCTTTAACCGTACGCTCGGCGACATGCTCTCCATGTACGTCGCCGCCGATCACACCAATTGGGATGCCATTCTGCCCTTCGTCACCTACGCCTACAATACCGCCGCTCAGAGCACCACTGGTTTTTCTCCCTTTTTCTTATTGTATGGCAGGCACCCCTCGCACACAATCGACACAATCCTTCCATACAAGCCGGATCGGTCTGAGTGTGCTTCGATTTCTGCTACCGCCCGACTTGCTGAAGAGTGTTGCGAACTTGCCAAGACCTTCACTACGCATGACCAAGAGCGGCAGAGGAGCATTAGCGGTGACAGAATCACTTCTGAGCCGACGTTCCTCCCTGGAGCGCTCGTATGGCTCTCGATCCCTACCACTGCACCTGGCCTCTCTTCAAAACTACTGCCCAAATACGAAGGCCCCTACCGTGTCGTTGAACGCACATCTCCTGTAAACTACCTGATCGAACCGATCGATCCATCCTCGGACATGCGCCGTCGAGGGCGCGACATTGTAAACGTGGAGCGCCTCAAGGCCTACCATGACCCGCTCATTGTGACAAGTCGTTAGGTCGCCAGGCGGCTCCCTTTTCGTGCCCGGAGTAATTGTAGCGAAGCTTTGGAACTCTGAAGTGGGTCGTCCTCTCCAGCTCCTTCTAGTGGGTTGCCCTCTTCGGAGAGAAAGCAGCTCGTGCAGAGTCGGCCCCACCTTGACTGTCGCTGTCGTCCATCTTCGCCAAGTGTCCGCCAATAAACATCTTTATAGTACATATATGTAACCATGTGCCACAGCCTCTGCTTTCTGCGCAAATAGACAGCGTTTGAAGTTGCTGCTATACGCACATTTTGTGCAGTAAAACGGACAACAGATTCACGGGGTCACATTGTCATTGTAAAGCACGCTCCTTGACATGTATCTTGTGACATGCATTCGTGAGTTATTTGGAATCCTTGTAGGTGCACCCCATGGAAAGAAGTGGCGTGACATGTATTCTGAACTTGCATAATGCTTTACTGCATTGATTGCTTTGTCTTGCAGTCAACGTGAATTTGTCAATTTTTGTCCGATTGAGTATGTTTTGTTGTTAGACGTTGTAAATTTGCACAATTTCTGTATACCCTGTGTAATCAAAATATGTCACTCCTGCTAAGGCCGAATGGCCTGCAGCACCTACTGTATAAGTAAATAAATAAATAGACAGACAGACAGACAAACTGACGGCTAGATTGATTGTTGACTTCATGCACATTCATGAGGCTTCATAATGTGACTTTGGACTCTTGAGCTATACAGTAAAGCTGAGGGAATGTGAGAGAGGAGTTCTGAGTCGCTATTTCTGATGAAGTGTTTCACTTTACTTTTTCTCTTGCTTGCCTTACTTATCACTTTTGTCTTTTGACAACAGGTAACAAAAGCAGTACTTCCAAGCCGACCTCTGGACCTCTGGATGGCCCTAGCAAAGGTGGAGAATCTCAGGTGTCAAAGTTTCCACCAACGCGCAGCTTCTTCAAGGAGGAGTTCTGCTACATCATGGATGCGAAAAACTGTGGCAACATAGGCCGTTACCTAAACGTGAGTAGAACGAAATGTACGAGTCTGCAATTATATTCTTGACTGAGCATGTGCCGGCAGTGGACGTTGTGAAAACGAAAAGGGCAGGCTGTTGCACCTGCTGTCGGCTCTACATTCACACGTTGTAGTGTGTTTTTGCAGAATTCTTCAATCGTATGAGTTGCAAAACTCTTGATATGCTTCACGTATCAAGATCCGGACGCGCTATTGGTCGAAATCATGAAGGTCTGCTGATTGTGGTGCCATCTGTGGGCAGAAAACCAAGTATATTAAGTGGCACTTTTGTTTGTGCTCAAGCCTGCTAGTGACGCCACATTGAGGAAGCGAGCAGCATGTTTACAATTGCGGTTTACATTTTCCAAATGTTACTGCTGCCATAGAATCGTGCAAATGCACACTGCAAGTTATATTTTCCTTGAATGATCACAGTTTCACTCAGTGATGTCACAGTTGCTGCGCAAAATGTGCAAAATTGCATCATCATGATGTTGTTGTAGGCGCTGGCCAGGAATTTTTCTCTGGAGCATTGCAGGGCCCCTTTTTGATCAAAGTTCAATGAAAAATGTTATGCATCTGGGTGATTGACGTGTATGGAGCAGACAAACGACAGATGTCACTTTTTTAGAAACTTTGGTTGTGTTTCACTATGGCTGTAAGTCTATTACCTTTATAACGCCTTTTTCTTTTCTTTCTTACAGCATAGCTGTTCGCCAAATGTTTACGTCCAAAATGTGTTTGTTGACACCCATGACTTGAGGTTTCCTTGGGTCGCATTCTTCGCTGCCAGGTAAGCACTAGCATGCACATTTCTTTCATAGTTTTCACACCAATTCAGATAAATATTGCTGTGGCATGTCCCCACTGTCCAGTATAGCAGAACCCCGCTGTTACGTTCTTCACTGCTGCGTTTTCCCAGCTGTTACGTCGTTTTCCGTCGGTCCCGGCATAGCTCCCATAGGATACAATGTATTGGGAACCCCACTGTTACGTCGTAACTGTCGGACCGTTCCCGTATGATACGTCGCAAAGTGCGCTCGGAGCCGACCGAGTGACTACCGAAGGGAGCGGTCATTGGTGCATTTTCATGCAGCTTGGCCTGGTTTGACCGTAACATTAGCCGCATGAGAGGTGCAAGCAACAGGATCTTTCGATTGATGCAAACAAATGCATCGCCTTCGAGATTCGTACTGCAAAGATGGCGTCTATGACGTAATTGCTCGCGAAAGCAAGGCCTTCGAGATTGGCATTTACTATTGACAAAAGCATAGCCTTTGCGATTTGTATTTCACATACATGGCGTTTATGACGTAATTACTTGCGAAAGCAAGGCCTTTGAGATTAGCATTCACTTCTGCCATGGCGTTGGCGTAGACTCATCATCATCGTTATTTGTCGGAGGACGGGAGGAGTTTGAGCTGGTTGGAGCTCGCATGGTCGTGCGCGCGGTTCGCGGTCGGACTCGCCGCGCTGGTCGTGATTGCGTGTGCTTAGTTCTTTCATGCCTACAGCTTTTGGTGTTAAAAAAATGACATACGTTGATTACATTTCTGTGGATGAGGCCATCCCCAGCTCCGCGTTTCTATCCGTCAACTAGATCGTGGCTGAGCGCGTCAATTTTCGTGCTGCTCGAAAGCATTGAAATAAAATTCTGTACCACTAAATATTTTGTCGTTTTTCCTGTTTTTCGGCTCTTGTGTTTCCCGTCTCTTACGTTTATTTTCTACGGTCCCTTCAAAAACGTATCAGCGGGGTTCTACTGTATTGTTTTTACTCACACTGGAACATGTCCTGGTGAATAAAGTTTTATTTAAAAAATGATAGCATACACTAATCATCTCAACTTCTCACCATGGTTCTGTGCTGAAAATAACATGCGGAAACATATAGGCTGTTGATCGAGGTGTTCCAACAGTCACATATTTTATTTTGTGAACTCCTTGTAGGCTTGAACAAAGAAGTCCTCCATAAACAGTGCCCCGCATTTGTTTAGTGTGTTGCACAGCGTTTTATTTCCGCAGGAAGTGAAGTAAGGCCACGACAATAAAGATGCTGTAAAATTTTAACGTGGGGAGAAAAAGATAAAAGGCCTAGGTCAACCAGGCATTTCTGTTTGCCTTACTGTGCTTTGAAGTAGAGAGAAAATGGTTTGAAGGTGTGCTGATACAGAAATATTGGTCTGGTGTTTTGTTGCTGCAATACGTTGCTGAAGGCCTCTTAGTCGCAAGACAGCACCTCGCTTGCTGCAGTGCATGACATGTACAATAGAACTTCACTGATATGTTTATCACGGGACTGTAAAAGAGAAACGTAAGAGCCAAGAAACGGAAAAAAGTGAGAAATTAGAGTAGTGGTTTGAAGACCACAATTTTATTTCAAACCTTTCGCTTGAAGAAATCGTGCAGTGTCATGTGGCGCATTTTCTCACGTCCTCGTTCGGTTCCCTAAGGAGATGTCAACGTCACAAGGTGTGGCGTATAGCGCTCAATTGCACACGCGAGCTATATTTGCTGTTGAGATTTGGTAGATGATATGCGTCTTATGGAAATAGATCACGCAGGCTACCTGAACAGTGAAAGTTTGTGTCGGTGCCCCTTTTAGAGACAGAGAGAGACGAGGATACAAGAATTAACCGGTCTTCACAAACACTGTGAAGGGCCCTGGAGAGCGATTGCAGTCTTTTGTGCAGTCCCAGCATTTTCATAAAACAAGCCAGTGCTCTGAGCACAACTTCAGATAACATCAGATAGGATCAGACTCCAAAGATACTACTTTCTATAAGGTGACAGTCGTTTTGTTTGTTGGATGTGATGCACAGCGCTGTTCTTTGCACATCAAAGAGAGATCATTCAAGTTATGCCATGGTGAGCTATGCGGTTGGGGCAGCTTTCATGAAACTGTAGGACAGGTGGATAGGAATGCACAGAATGGCAAGTTCTCTCACTGTGCTCTGTGTCTGAATATATTGCATCACTGCCATTTTAATGCAGTGTACATATACAGTGCTTGGCTGTTGCAGATTGTGCTCGGTTGCAATTGCATGTAATCATCTTGTGCACATGATATATACAGTTAAACTTCACTGTAGGGAATTTGTCAGACTTGGAAGTAGGTTAAATCTGATATGTTCACTATAACTTATAGGTACGTTATATAAATTGTTGCATCCAGTTATCAGCAAGAAAGACTGTCAATGTACAATCAACCATAAAAGTTTACGGACCATGCAAGCGCGTGCTAAACTGCCTGTCCACTAGCAGTATGCTGTTATTGCTTGCAGCGCTACACTCAGTTACAAGTCAAGAGCAGTGCGGCTTTTCGCCGTCAAAGGACCCCCCCTCCAGCCAATGGTGTCGCCGTGTCAGCGTGAACGTCCCGACCAACCGCCTTCGCGCAGCGCTCACGAGAGGAATCGCAAAGCGTGTCACAAAGCGGCTACGACACCATTGGCTAGAATCCTTTGACCGCGAAAAGCTGCACTGCTCTTGACTTGTAACAGAGTATAGACCGGGAATAGGTCTTCGTGTTATTCACTGGCATGCCAATTTCTCACTGCTGCACAGTGCATTATCAGTTTGTTGTTTTCATGCATATGACTCATCTGCAGTAAGCCCATTGCACTTCTACTTTGATAGCAGAATCACAGCAGTCACAGTGTGCCTTGACCGGTGTGCCATTGTGCACATATCAGTTTCTGCGAAGAGTTTCGCCTGATAGCAGTTGTGTTAATACTGTTTTTTTAGACACAAGCACCTAGCTATGACTGCTGAAAAACGCACCGCATTACAAAGAAAAAGATAGGAAATATTCGTGCCTGTGAGAAAATAGACAGGCTATCGATCGAGGGAGGGATGCGTTTCATGCATAGCGCTAATGTCAATCATTGCTGACATAGCGCTAATGTCCTAAAGAGGCTTTGGCCATGCACTTGAATGGTCTGCAAACTTTTGTAGTTGACTGTACCTTTATTAAGCCCTCTATTAAGAGCATGTTATATTCGATGCCGTGTGATATCGGGAAGAGACATCTTTTATATACTTTGTTTTATCCAATGGTTTGTTACAGCAGCGTTATATGAAGAGTGCACTTAGGTATCAAGAAAAACTGTAACATCTTAATTCTTTGTTTTTTTTTTCGGTTGCAGGTATATCAGAGCAGGTGTGGAACTAACGTGGGACTACAACTATGACGTTGGAAGTGTGCCTGAACGTGTGATGTACTGCCAGTGCGGGTCAGACGAGTGCCGAGGACGGTTAATATGAGCCAAAGTGTTCACACAAACTGTTGGCGACGATTGTGAAAAGACAGCAGTGCGGCCGGTTGTGTTCTGGCGTGTGTATGTGGTTTACGTGCCGGTGTTCTACCCTACATTGTCTGTGTTCTTTCGTTTTTGTTGCAGCTCATTTAACTGCCACTATGTTCCTTGTCCTGAAGCTCTATTCATATCCCTGTTAATATACAAAACTTTGAGTCTCAACAAGGAAATGTGTTGTACATAAATAAATTCAACAAAATTGAAAACCCTTTCCTTTGTGTTTGATGTGGTTCTTCTGTCGTTGGCTTACCCTTGACGTGATCCCAAAGCAAATGTTTCTGCAACTGCCACAGACATTTTCATGGTAGCTATGACAAGTATTGGAGCGCCTCACTATTGACGTGGTCATACTAACAGCAAATCCTGTTCAGGAATTCACACGGACATGTGTAGAATGACAACATGTGAAATCTGGTGGAGCAGACCTTCACCAGATTTCACGAAAGGTTGCTTACGGCGGAGGCTCCACCAGAAATACTGTGGAAGTGGTGCCGTAGCAACCTTGTATTTCACCACAGCTTGACCTCCGTGTTTTCTTTTCCACTGGCCTACTAGCGAAACACATCTAATTGTTGTGCTCCTGTTGTATTGATACTGTCTTAAAATTTTGCAACATGGGCTATCATCAGACACAACATAAATCTTGCATAGCATCAAGTGTTCAGCTCCGGCTGTCATGCTATGCTCCAAGTTTTGCAGCTCCCAGTATATAGTAAATTCAAACCCTTACATAGTGAGTGTAACATAGTTACCAATGTGGTATTGTACATACATACTTTGGGAGATATACTGTTCAAAGTGAGAATGCCTGTAAAGAGTTGCCTTGTTTGACACCACCTCATTGCACAAAACGTACAGTAACGAGGAAAAATCAATTCATTTATTCATTGTTAAAGGAGCACTGAAGGAAGACATCAAGAATATTGAAGGATTGGGTGCCTTTATGACATATTTGTAATATGTAACAACAAAGTTTTTCAAATTGAGAAAAGTCAGGTCATGAAAACAATTAGTTCATCTACAGCCACACACTTGGAAAATATGATGGTGAAAGGACACCAGAGGAGTACCTGCTTCAAGTAAGTTCGTTCGTATGAATTTCTTTAGCATGAAAAATTCACAACAAAAAAATTTCTGCAAGGACTAGGAGGACGCGAAGGTCAGGGGAGCTCACTCACTCACTCAAGAAATATATTTTGCTCTGAGGGCTCATTTGGATTCTACATAATTTTCCTCAACCAGACTCACTCAGACTGTCTTAACTTTTTCTAAACCAGACTCGCTCAGACTCGAACTCTCCAACACATTACTCAGCCGGACTCGCCCAGACTCTCGGTTTCACCCGAGTCTGAGTGAGTCTGCTCAGGAGTCCGTTGCGTAAAATTAGCTTTTTCAGTCATGGTGTCAATCCTCTTTAATGCCAATATCTCACATAATCGGTGCTCTACGATATGCCTTTTGATCTTCTACCTTCAAATACGAGTTACCATCATATATTATCATATATCAATCCAGTAAGGACATTTTTATGACTTACATGACTCGCATGAGATATTTTTATCAAGAACTTCCCATGAAAGAGCTTGCGGGGGGAGGTCATGGCAGCCTTTCCCGTAACTCACGCCTTTGATCAATAAATATTGAGGTGGCGCATGAATGCTAGTGTGCCGAGATATATGTGAATACACATGAGTATGAACGTAAGCCGACATAAGGCTGATAATAATGCTGAAGACGAATAGATAGGACAGTAAGTAGCAACAAAGGATGGAGCTCACTCAGACTAGCTCAAGAAATATATATTGAGCTTGGGGCTCACTCAAACTCAGACTCGCCAATATTTTCATCAACCGGACTCGCTTCGACTAAGACTCACTAAAATTTTTCTTATAGTAGTAGTACGACAATATCGTGCAATTTGAAAGGACGTAGTCATTGTATAGACAGCCACTGTGCAATGCACAACGTGACCTGCAGGCTTGACTGGTTTGGTTTACATGATTTGTGCTGAAAATCAAGACACTCGAGGGGTAGAAATTAGGGGTGTGCGAATAGTAAATTTTGGAACCGAATCCTATAGTGATGATGCCGAATCGAATACGAATACTAATTGAATAGTAAGACAACCACTTTTAAAACAGTCTTAGAAATCTACAACATTTTATTTGCAACAAATATTCACAAACTTTCTCCAAAGAACATTACGGTTACTTTTTCTCAAAATACCACAATTGTGAAAAGCTCACGTACAGCAGCGACCAGAGCCTTCGAAATATTTTATAACTTTAGGTTGAAATACAGCAGCGACTAAGTAATCTAGGTGATACTTTGTAGCCTGTTTTTAAATAAAATTGAGACTTAAAAAACTGAACCCTGCAAATACAGCTGAAGATGTAATGAAACAGATAAACCTGTCATCACAACATGGGCCTCGGCACCGAAAGCGTGTAAACATCAGAGTTAAAAGTTACTGTATGTGCAAGAGTAATTTACAGAAAGTCAACACTTGCGTCTGTTGTTTTTCGTGAAGCTGGATGCAGTCGCAGTCCCCGCCTTCAGTTTTTACAAGGTGTAGACAGGAACTGATTAATGCAATGTGTAGGTTCAGCGTAGTAAAAACTGAGTAAGAGTAGTTTTCAGAAAAAACGCCTACTTCTGGTGTTCAATGTAGCGTCGGCAGTCTCATAAAAGCTTGGGCTACATGTGCATTGGTAATATTGTGATTAAAAGACAAAAAATTACCTTTAACTCTTCCAAAGTTTTGTTGTTTGGGGGTTCTCCTGTCAGTGCTGATTATTCGAAAAACTATTATAAAAATATTCGGTATTTCGAATATGTACTATTCGATTCGAGTACCGAATTGAATAGAATGCTATTTGATTCGTTATTCGAAATTTTCAAATATTCGCACACCCCTAGTAAAAAGACCTTCGTGGTCCTGTATCAACAGTTGCAAACAAGGACGGAATGCTCGCACTGTACTTGGCGTTAATTAATGCAGTAAATTAGGGTACGGCAATTGTGATTAGGAGTGATAATTTGCATAAGGTGAAACAGATGTGTATTAAGGGGAAATAAAGTGAATCAGATGCAAAATAAAGTATTTAATAACTAGGGTAATAAAGTATATAATAACTAGGGTAACTAGGGTAAAATGAATCGCATGTGAATTGAAAGTGAATGAAATGTCAAAACGTCAATTAAAGGAATCAACTGTAAATTAACACTTCGGTGACAATAATACAAGTGTCACGCGGGCACTTTCGATCGCGATCAGGGTCGATCTGGAATATGCTTGATCAGAATCAGATGCTGCTACACGGTCTCTTTAAATCGCGATTTGGCTGACGTCAGCGCCAAGCTCGATCCGGATTAGTCTGGACCATGTAGCAGCGACCATTGTAGATCGCGATCAAGAAATATGATCTGCATTGGCCCCGATCGCGATGGAAAGTGCGCTTGTGACACCGGTTAAGCTAAGCGGCCTAGGCGCGACAGAAAGAACAATGCAATCGACTGAGAAGGTCGACTTTATTTCCGGTGCCGCAAAGTCACTTTTGATAGCAATCGGGCCCGATTCGGGTCGAATTCCTTGATCGTGATTAGCCATTTTACGCAAGCAGGGAGCCAATCACTGTTGAGAAATTTGATCGGGCTTAATCGCGATCAGCGTGAGTGCAGTGTGCATGGCTCATAGAGTTTCTTACAGGAGTTGTTGGCGCATCAGCAACATCAGTACGTTTAAAAGGCGTGCAAGCGATGTGATTAGCAAATAAAATAAAGTTTCTTTGCATACATGAAGATGACAAATTATCAAGCAGAATAACGGTCGGGCATTCTTCTCCGAGTCGAAAAGCAGTACGGTCTCTTCTATTTAAAGCTTGGAATGCAAAATTTTGTTCAGAGCAATACTTTTCGTATAGCGAAGTATTATATATGCTACTGAAACATCCCACTTTCGTCAGACGAGGTGGCCGAGTGGTTAAGGCGATGGACTGCTAATCCATTGGGCTCTGCCCGCGTGGGTTCGAATCCCATCCTCGTCGCAAGTAAATTTTTTTTTTCACTTAATTTTTTTTTTTTTATTAAGGACTACATTGGTAGGTGCGTGTTCTTCATAATTGCCTTGAATAACGACACCAGCGAACCGAACGAAGTACAAATGTCAAGTCGCCAGCAACATCTGTGGCACCGTACCTGTTCATTGTCAACGAACAACGCTGTGAAAATGCCAAATTGTACATAGAGTTGCGGTTTCTTCTATTTGCAAAAGTCTGTGGAGTTAACACTCTTTTTTCCTTCTTTATTTAAGGCGCATTGTTATACAGGATTTCCGCAGTGTTTCCCAGTGCTCGAGCCTGTATTCTCACCTTGCCCAGCTGTGTTGTAAACTCTATCCGTGACTTTTACAGAAAGTCAGATGCTGCAGCATCCCCTACAAAATACCAGAGTCTATCATTACGATGATGCGATGACACGCTGGTTGAATGTACTAACTCTCTGTCTCTGGTTGCTCTGTTCTTCAAAACAGATAAGTTGAGAAACTCCGTACAATCCGAACGTCGAAATCCCGGGATGTCTCCTGAAACTCATAAGTCGCATTTTCTAGCGTTTCATGTTGCACCAGATTACAAGCACCGCTCCGTTGAAGAAGCTAGAGGTGTACTTGCGTTTTACGGTTTACTTTTTGCAGATGATACTGCGACCACAGGACCTATCGACTTTTCTTGAAAGCACTTCTAATTCTCATATCGGGGTTCGCCCAGTGAAGGTAGACTGGGTAGACTGAAGCGTGGTAGACGTTCTCTCCTGAAGCGGTGTGGTGTTTTTTATTGTCGCCACCAGATGGCGCGTCGGTTCCCGTTTTGAAACGCAGTTTCGCAACTAGCGTGATTGAGGAGCGGTTTTTAGCAGCAGGATTGATAACATCGCCGAGCCCAGTCGGGACGGCCAGATTTTCCAACTTTTTTCCCCCGCTAAAGAACAATCATAGGCGTGCTTCAGGGAGCTGGGGGGGGGGGGGGGGGGGGTCGAAGGTTCCTCGCAGTGCCCCCCTCCCAATTAATTATGTCAATGTATGGCGCTGACGTCGCTCCCCCCCCCCCCCCCCCCCCATACCTCCACCGAGTCGCAGCGCCTCCCCCCTTCCCTATTATGTCAATGTGTGGGGCTGACTTTGCGCCCCCCCCCCCCCCTTCTTAGGTGAATAGGCGGGAGCGGTCGTCCCCCCTGCCCCCTCCCCGTGCGCACGCCTATGAGAACAATCAATAAGCGATGATTTCTTTTTGCAGAAAAGTACAGACTGACCGGCTTTGTGGCTGAACGCCGGCCCTTCCCTAGCTCTCTCAATCGCCCGTGCTGTCATGTAAAACTCTTACGTTCAGCAGAGAAGCCAACTCAACCTCACGGAGGACGCCGACACGTGTAACACTGCGCGTAGAATCGTCGATGGTGCCGCGCAAAATTTGAATTGTTTTCATTGTGTCACTATCGGCAACACGAGTACAAATATTAACTTTCTGATTTGATCTGCCCCGTTTTTAATGTTAATTAGCACAGACACTACCGTCGCAGGCATAGGCGTGCGCAGGGGGGGGGGGGGGGCAAGGGGGCGAGAAGGGGGGGCGCAAAGTCAGCCCTATACATTGTAGCGGGGGGGCGAGAAGAGGGGCGCAAAGGCAGCCGCATACATTGACATAGGCGTGCGCAGGGTTCCCCATTAGGGGGGGGGGGGCAAAGGTTCGCCGCAGCGCCCCCCTCACCCTACTAAGTCAATGTATGGGGCAGATTTGGCGCCCCCCCCCCATCTTAGGTGAATAGAAGGGTCAATGTACGGGGCAGATTTTGCGCCCCCCCCTCTTAGGTGATTAGGGGGGGGGGCGACCGCCCCCCTGCCCCCCCCCCCCCCTGTGCGCACGCCTATGTACATTGACATAATAGGGAGGGGGGCGCTGCGACGAACCTTCGCCCCCCCTGAAGGGGAACCCTGCGCACGCTTATGGTCGCAGGCGTGCTTCCTCTAACTTATTTGGCAATTAATTACTGCTTAACACAAGCGCTCTATTCAACGTAAACCAGTAAACTCGTGTTCTTCCCGATAGTTGTCTTCTTCATCTGCATTTTCCACAGGATCGATTGAACTTCATCCATATATGTATACAGGGTGTTTCACGTAATAAGAACCAGGAATATTAAAAAAAAAAGTGGTTAACCGCAACTAAACGAAACCAACGACATATGGTTTGCCGACATGTGGCCTCGTTAGGGTATTTTGATATTGCGCTTAATTAGTTCATTAAGTAAGATCAATTATGTACAATTTTTAATGTTCACTTTTGGGCCAAGTGCGTTTCGTTACGTTGTAGAGGGCATGCATTCCAAGACAACCGATCTAATTTTTTTGTGGCAACGTACTTGCTGCGTGGTGAGTTTTTTCTGCGCTCAAATAAAATCCCGCGAAATATAAAATAAAATCACGTGCATAATAAGCGACAGGTTCACGGTCCGTGCGAATGGTTGTTTCTACAGTGTACTGTATGGTATCACTCGAAGCGCGGTTGAGAGCACGTGATAGCAAGCGGTAGTTTCCCCTCGCTTCGCTCGGCGCCCTCCGAGCCGCACCGCCCACTCTACCAAGTGCATGCGGGGAAGGCCCCCTTCCGCAAGAGAAAGCCAACTCGGTGTGAGGGAAAGCCAACGTTTTGGGGCGTTTCGCGCTGCAAGGTGTTCGATGTATGAATATGAAATATTCCGGCTATTTTTGGTCGGTGTAGCCGTAGATTTTCCTACGCAATGACGTTTAGAGCATTGTCGTGTTTGAATGTAGTTCGTTATAAGGATAAGTCACCGGCAAGTACAATAAGTGGTTCTTGTTTTACCCGCCACAAGGTAGGAATAACTAGGACTCCAATCGTCAAAGCCACATCACAAACGGCTCTGAATGTTTGCCACTGCACTTATGAGACATTCGTACTGTGATCAAAGGCGTGCGGGGGCGGGGGGGGGGGGGGGAGCTAATCATCTGATGGGGGCGCCAAGTCTGCCCCATACCTTTGCCGAGTCAGACCTGTCCCCGTCATTGTTTAAAGTGCAAGGTTATGGCCATGAGGGTTTTCGACGATAATGGTGGCCCTCGCAGTGATGTTGCATTCTAAGCGCTGTTTGCTCCCCATTTTTAACCTCGGAAAGCCTAGGACCGAAGGCAGGCCGTTGTGGGAAGCACGTTCCCGTTTCATTTTCATTTTTGCCTCCACTGCGAAACTTGTTTTCATTCGAACTCGACCATTGTGTGTGTGTGTGTGGGGGGGGGGGTACTGTGGTGAGACTTCGCCCCCTACAAAGGAAAACCCTGCACACGCCTATGACTCTGATCGAAGACGGCGCCCCCGCGTGTATGAGAAATGCGTGCTACGAATGCCCCTTCCCACTATTTGTGGGCTTCACAGCACGACATGCATGCCTTACCGCAGTGCATTTTTATGTTTCAGCGCATAGCGCTACTACACAGTGGCGAAGCCCGCCTCAGCGCATATTACCGGACAACAATGCAAGGCTGCGTTCGTATTTACTAGTGTTTTCCTTTTCTCTTGATGCCTGTAAGGCGTTCCTTCTTAAAAAAGTGAAATCGTTGCCGAGTTTTTCTTTAAGATATGCACAAAGAAGTACATGACAGGGCGGGCGCTGACTACATCTATCTTTCTTGAAATAACACACATGGCATTTTATAGCAAAATAAGACAACGAACGAATGCGCAATCATAAGGGAACAGTATATTAGGGTGGGCTTTGTGCAAAAGTGTCACCTTTTGTTTAGTATTTTATATTCACTGGCACGCAAGGATACTGATGTGGTGCTGACTCAGGCGTCGCCTTTCCGTGTGATAAAAAAAAAAATGCTTCCGATAGTTCGCGAGCTAGTCTGTCCTTGCTTCTGCTTATGATACTGATTTCCTCAAGCCGTGACAGTTTCTTCAAGTGCAGCAATATGCGGGTAGGTTCTGGAACGACGCCGACTTTGCCTTTCATGTGTCAGAGTCTACGTTGGTCAGACTGGGCGCTGCATCAACCAGCGCGCCAAGGAACAAGAACGATCGTTAGGAGATAAGTCGGCGTCATTCCAGAACACGATGGTGGTTGTCAAAATACCCCCGCTGCTGGCTCAGCGTGGTACAGACGCAAGGTGCTTGGTGCACGTTCGTTTTCTTTTGAACGTCTACCATCATCTTTCCGTTGCAAGATTAGTTGTGGCATGTGTCAGCTTGAGAACATATAAACTGCGTGACGAAAAATTTCAGTGCGGTCGCGATCACACTGAAAGTAAGCCGCGCGCTCAAAGAAAAAAGAAAAGAAAGTGCTTAATGTCATGACGCGCGCTTTTTACGAACGAACGTAGCTTCTTGCCCCCTTCTCATCCCCCCCTGCGTAGCTTTCAGTGCGCTCGCTGGTACGAAAGGAGAGAGAAAGGGTGGAAACCGTGCGACAACTTCCTGCAACTCCGCTCGTACTCGGCGGATTAAAAAGAAGTCACAGTTTCGCCTCAAGGGCGAAGCAATGAATGTGATAGCAAGAAATTGGAATGTCACAGGAAGAGAGGCAAGTAGCTAGAAACTTGCTGCGCGCTGCTCAAGCACAAAGCGCGCAGGAAAAGAAAACACAGAAGGGGAGTGCGAACTAACAAATGTCACAGCTCGACACTTGCAGCGCGCTGCTCAAACACAAAGAAGGAGGCACGAAAAGAATGCACAGGTTTGCATAGGACGAGCGCGAACTGTCACAGTTGTTCAACTAACCCCCACCTTGGCTCTTCTAGCTAGCAGATCACTTCTTTCGCAAACGCGGCCGCTGCAGCGATCAATGTGACCTTCGTGTGGTCTATAGCTTCAGCGCAAACTTTGCGGTGAAAGCACAAGACGTACAAAACTCCTCCTGAAGAGATAATCGCGCTATGTCAATGTACAAGTCGAAGGCGCACATCCCAACTCCGGCGAAACACAGGACAGCTATAGAGTTGGGAACCCAAAAAATTTGCGAACCGCCAGGACGCATGCGCAGAACGCAATCCACTCTCGGGCTCTTGCGCTCGCGTTGTCCCAAGACCCTGCAGCGCCTTCCTTTGGGCGGCAAACCAAACCGCAGAACGCATGTTCTCAAGAGAAGAAAATAAATACGGCGCTTGGCAGTGGCACGTGAAGCCACGGCTCGCGTTCCCTGCGGGCGTCGATTCTGGTCACTACGATAAATATTCATTTGGCTCTAATTCGTACATATTCCTGAGGCTAAAATTACAGCGCAAAGGCACTTCTTTGCCCTTCTTACTTCTTCTTTACTTCTTTGTCCCTGCACCCATCTGAATACAATTTGATGTCTCCGTGTATCTAATACGCTATCATCCTTGTTATACGTTTTGGTTTAGAGCTATTGTTGTGTGCGCATGTACGGTAAGTTTGCCTTGGGCTTATCTATGCGTTGGAAAGAATAAAGCAGTTATTAGTCAGTGCTTGTGTGGTACGTTTCTTTTCTTCGCGGGTGTCTTGTTCGTTTGCGCAGTAATTTTAGCCTCATGATTCTGGTCGCGGTGTAACATGTATGATTCTGGTTCTGCCGTCTCGTTTCTTCCCTCCTGTGGCATAAATCTAGAAGAGCCAAAGCGTTCCCACTAGCTCGCGCTACCACGAGCCACGGGACGCTGTTCTTTACACAGTACCTCCTTGACGACTTACTTTCCGCACTTATATCTTCACCTTTAGCAGAAATAGAAAACAGTGTAGGTGGACGGCTAATGCACACGCATAATGCCAAACTCTTCTTGCATAAACAGAAAAGGAACTTCTATATTTTATAAACGCAGGTTTGGACAACATTAGTTCATAATGCCTTCAGCTCGGGCCTTGTCCTACATACGCCATCGTGACCAGCGTTAGCTGGTCCACGAGGTTGAAGCTGGCCAAGGTTCCCTCCCAAAGCTCGTTCGTGGGGTTATGGTCTGTGGCGGGGGATGGGTTTAGCACCACCACCCCCCTCACCTTGTATTCCAATTAACAGCCCTAGTTAGCGGCTGCATTTTGCTAGACATTTAGGACAGACGCTGCAAGGCAGCTTCGTCACCTGGCACGTAGTCTCTGTCTGGCAGAGTGGAAGACTCCAAGCACAAGACATACGAAACCCCACCAAAAAAACCCTACGCTGGAACTCCGACCTCCATCCGGACTTCGTCGACGTGAAGCTTCGCTTCTTTGTCGACTTTGGTTGAGGGTTGCCTTCACGAAGGCATACACAGCATTAATTGGAGTGACCGACAGTGCGGCATGCGAGGTCTGCGGCATCGATCATTTGCTATGCCGTTGCCCCCGATTTGCCTCTGAAAGACGAACACTTTCTGACGCGTTGAGACGATTGCACGATCGACCACTGTCCGTGCAGATGCTTCTGGAGCACCGTCCCTACCGCCCGTCGGCTCACGAGGCAGTTAGTTCACTTTTATGCTTTTTAAGGACTACGAGCCTTTTTGAACACCTGTGACTGTTGTACAGCGCAACCGCGACATACGCACCAGCGCATTTGTTGCTCATTTCCTTCTGTCCTTCCCTCCTCTCTCATCTTCCTACGACCTTTTCCCCTTTCCCCAGCGTAGGGTAGCCAACCGGACAGGTGTCTAGTTAACCTCCCTACCTTCTCCCTTTTCTTCGCTTCCTTCCTAGGATAATGCTTCAATGAACCTTACGCAAACAAACCTCCAAAATATTGATCACACGAACGACAAATTTAGTTTGTAGCTCACTCTCATCTCAACGCACGGTTAGTCCAGCTTGGCTCCCGACGCGGAATACGCTTCGATCAATTTCTTGTCAGCAGTTGGAAACTGATTACCGATTGCAATTAGAAGAACAATGGTCTGCCAAGGGACCGCGCGCCAGCCTATTCACTCTTACCGTCCTCCAACGAGCAATAACTTTCGCCAGCCGTTCGTTCACCGGCCCGTATTTGTTTCTCTTCCGTCTCTCGCCGCCCCTGGGGTGCCTCGACAGTACCGCGTCCCAGCAGCGCCCGAGTCATGCGCGCCATCTGTGCGGCTTTCCACTTCCTCCCTCTACGTGCGTGTGGTACGGTGTTGCTTATTGTCTTTAACGCACCGCAGTGCTTTACGACCCCGGGGGCGCTGTATGCAGGGTGCCCCAAAGTTTTGGCGAAACTTGGCACATCGCGAGCTCCGGCTACACCAACCGCTTATGTACTATAATAACGGATCTCGAGCATGCGGTAGAGCTGCCGGATAAGAGCAACGTGGTTACATAAAGTTGCGGTTGATAAAAATAAGTATAACAAGTAAAAAATGTGCGCAGCTTGTGGCGCAATTAGGCTGGCACCAATAGCGAAGCTAGTAAGTGTTCGGCCTAGCTTCTTCTAACTTTTTGCTAGTAATGCCGAGCTTTTGCTAGAGATGCTAAGTTCTTGGTATAGCAGTACCACGGCCGCTACATAAAAAACAAACAAAAACAAACAGGTTTTTATGTAGCGGCCGTGGTAGTTCTAAGTACGGCTAGACTTGGCTATTCTGCTCCGGTTTCGGTCGGTTCCCCACACTACGCACGTGTTACGTGGTTTATGGCGTGAACATGCCACGTGAATAGCTGTTACGTGATGTTACGTATTTTAGTCACGTGACTAATTACGTGATGTTATGAGATGTTTATTCACGTTATTTTATCCCCGTGACTAGGTGTTTGGCGATGTCACGTGATGTTTAGTCGCGTGACAAGTTGCTACGTGATTTTATTTCTGTGCTACAGGTTTTCCCGCTCAATTTAATCCAAGCGCCAGCCAATTTGGCTGGCACTTGGATTAAATTGAGCGGGAAAACCTGCAGTTGTTACGTGATGTTACATGATTTTTAGTCATGTACCAGTCACGCACATGTTATGGGAGCGAAGCAGAAGATGAAGAGGAGGACGAAGCGACCGCGTGCCGGTTCATGGGATCACGATGATGATAATTTCTGTTTGCACTACCCGGCGCAACGAAAAGCTTAAACAGCTCCGTTGTCAAAATGCAGGCTTTGGTAGAATTACGATCGGAAAACTGCGTCATTTCGTGGCTGCACCTCTCTGGCATTCAGAATGTATATTACGTACAAGATGCCGTGGGAAGACAAACAAAAGCCCAATTATTCCAGGTGACTTTACGAGTGCTCCCGCTGCAGCTAGACACAGTGCGCGGATTGTATGCGTTTGCCTGAGTCAGGTCCAGAACATGTCCATAACGAAAGGCAGTTCCTAATCAGGGCTGCTATGGCATCCGGCCCGCAAGGAAGGACGAGACGGCCAAGTGCTCCGTTTATCTATCTATCTATCTATCTATCTATCTATCTATCTATCTATCTATCTATCTATCTATCTATCTATCTATCTATCTATCTATCTATCTATCTATCTATCTATCTATCTATCTATCTATCTATCTATCTATCTATCTATCTATCTATCTATCTATCTATCTATCTATCTATCTATCTATCTATCTATCTATCTATCTATCTATCTATCTATCTATCTATCTATCTATCTATCTATCTATCTATCTATCTATCTATCTATCTATCTATCTATCTATCTGCCACTAAGTGAAATATTTCTGTTTAATGAAACCCGAAAACGACATTCACTCTCGGATTTTTTTTTGTCCATCGTTATACGCCAACGCCCAGAATTCCGCTTACGTGCTTAATTAAATGCTCAACGGGTGACGCTTTTCTAACGCTGAATATGGAGTGCGCTAATATGCCAGCACTCTTAATGACGCTTTTCTCGGAAACTGCGCTCATGTGTGAAAAAATTGGCACCGGGAAAAACGATTTGTAATTCTTTCCACAGACATTCAGCACAACGTATACGCTGTTTCCCTGCCAGATAATTAAACATAAAATTCACTAACGAGTTCGGTGCAGAATGCCATAATCGACCCCCCCCCCCCCCCCCTTGGAGAACGCTGTTTTATGTACGAAGACATCGACTGTGTGCGCGAAGAAGCGTGATACGCAAATTACCAAAAATACACCTTCTAGGCAGCATCGTAATCAGTCAACCATCTGCAGCTGACAGCCGCGCCCGCGTACGACTCTTATGCGCTTGAATTAATTCCGCATTAAGTCGCCAGAACTTTTGCCCGGACACGCTTTCAGAATGGATGCTGGTTTGCGCGCCCAAGTTTTTGAAATGGCTTTGGATAAATTCGCCAGCACATTACGCATGATATCATACAGCCAAGGAGTTTGAGAAGACGCCAAGGATAGAGTGTCAACAAACACACGAGATCAGTCACTTGTACCTAGAATGATAAATTCAATGTGGAATAGAAGGCGAAGGATGCAGTAAGTGGCATGAGTAAGTAGTTGGATGATAGCTGCCATTAGATAATTCCAAAATTTTAAATGCATAAAATGTACATTATATTTGCGTAGCATTAGCCCTGAACACCTAATAATACAATTGTTGGGGTTCTCCGTCCCAAAACCACGATATGATTATGAGGAATGCCGTAGTGGATGACTCCGGAAATTTCGACCACCTGGGGTTCTTTAACGTGCGTCTAAATCCAAGTGCACGATTCGATTCCGCGACCCTTCGGGTCAGCAGTCAAGCACAATAACCGCTAGATCGCCGGTGCGAGTCCTGAACAGGTAAGTACCTTTCTTAGGCAAAATATGAAGTAAAGCTATAGGAAAAAGATGAAGAAACCTTTCTATCAATGTTAAGGTAAGTTGTGAACATTTTTCGTCAAACGGCGTAGTACTGAAATAAGTATGCATGTACCACTAAACAGTAGTATGCAGCGTTGATACTGTCCATTTATTAATTATTTGAATGTCCTAAATATCTTTATTAGATCAAAGGACCACGATAGAAATGATTTGCCCCTTGGTACTGTTGTCTGAGCGAAGAAGCTTGGGGGCTGCGCTCCCAGGCTGTAGTCCAAAAAGCCGTCAAGTGTTATCTTAGCATCCATTGTTGGTGAGGTCGGTGAAAATTAGTAGCACGGGACGAGATTGGTCGTTCGAGTTAAACGACAACAAACCGTAACAACTGTAGCTGACGTATATAACGCTCTACGTAGGTGTAAGCTGGGCTTAAAGTCAGGGGGGGGGGGGGGGGGGCTCCATTATTTAAGCAGCCGCCCCCCCTCTCCTCGGCAGTCCGACAGTGGCACTACGGCACCCATTTGACAAGTGCAGGAGTTGAATTTTTTGGCAGTAGTGTATTGTGCGGGGAAATTATACTCTGCAATTTTCCGAATAACGATTTAATCGGAATGCTTGGTTGACGGGGTGTCAGCAAAACAGAAGAAAACAGGTATCGTCGTACTGCTGAATGCAGTTCACCGAGACACTGAACACCACGGGCAATGCCTCCTCAAACCACGCGTCACCACCCTGTTCGACAGAGCGTCTTGGCACAGCATACTGTTTCACGAGGCACGTGAGTATGAAGCTACCTGCTCGTGAATCGGTAATGGTTCACCTTGGTATGTTTAGTTTGCCATTCAATTTTAACGCGGTAGCGTTAAAGAGCTCGTATCGCAGAAATTCCGCCGTCGGCGTCGGCGCCGTTGGTTTTGAGCGAAAAATCATCATCTTGTCCGTGATCGAAAAATCGAAAAAATCGAATGAAATAAATAATAAAAATATTGGGTCCGAGTGAGAATCGAACCCAGGCCGTCTGCGTGGCAAGCAGGTGTTCTACCACACAGCCACGCCTCTTTTTTTTTTCTTCTTTATTACTTACTTTTGCACCTCATACAATAATATTACAGTGCATAAACAGTACATACAGAGGTAATTACCGGAATGGTTACATAGTGACTAGAATTCCTTTAGACGGATAAGTGGCTCAAGATGTTCGAGCCACTCTGGAATTGGGTCTTTAGTTTTACACTCTTCAATAAACTTCGTGATCATTTGGCGGAAATATTCACGAATGGGCAGTGTATTGATATCAGCATGGCGAACTGCCATGTACTTTTTCCAAATACTGTGAAGGCCGAGCAACATAACAGTATCATAAGGTGCTCCATCGTCTTCTTCATTAACTGGTAAAAACCTGATCCCGTAGGCATCAATCGGTAAATCTTTTTTTATAGTTCTCTGCAGAATGTCCCAGAAGAACACCCCTTCCCAACAATCCAGAAAGACATGTTCTATGGTTTCAGGTTTACAACAGAGAAAACAGTGCGTTCCCCACGGTACAAACAGTCCCCTTTCATGCATCCACGTTTTAACTTCTAGAGTCCCTGTATGGAGCTTAAAGAAAAATGATTTTGAACTAGATGGGACAGCCATTTTTTTTACTCGGGCCATTTTCGCCACGTCCAGCAGGGTACAAACTCCTGTAAAGTGGTACCGGTAAAACCATGTCGAGAAGGTCTCTATACAACCTTTTTCGTTTTACTCCCGCTAGATATTCGCTAGAGAAACGTGCCAATAAAAAATTGCATGCACCAACTACTTCTTTTAGATAACCATAAAGCGCCCCATGCACATAGTCCGAGCTGACAACGAGTGAAGGTAAAACTCTTCCAAGCCTCAGCTGAATAACTGCACGTAGAAACGGGTCTCTTGTGTCTCGCAGAAACATAAAACGACTAACGACCTGTCTTAAAAACAAATGTGACAGACTAAGACCACCGAACCGAACACGACGAAAAAGATTAGTGCGACTAGACCGTTCCCACACTGATCCCCATATAAATACTGCAAACACACGGTGCAGCTTTTGCACGTTTATACGCGAGCAATGTAAAACCTGTAATGTGTACCAGAGTTTAGAGACAAAGAAAAGGTTACATATGGTGGCCCGCGTGAAAATAGAAAAGTCCCAAAAATACGCGTTCTGTATAAAGGTGTCGCAGTACGAGATGTAATATCGCAGTAATATTGCGTGGTACAAGCGTACATTGCCATCGGGCGTCACACCATGTCAATATCATAACGACTTGGTGGTTTAAAGACAGCCACCCATTACAAAAGGCACACACATTACTGCGCGTATTCCCTTAAGACCACGTAGTGGGTGCATCGCAACTTTGACAAAGTTTCTCGCGCTTAATTGCTCCTGGCTTAAAGCATGCTACCCATTACATAAGGCACACACCTCAGTGCGCGCATTCTATTAAACACTCGTAGTGTTCGAAGTGCGCACTAGGGGCAGGATATTGCTATCGCGTTCAACTCTTAAAGGCGAAGCTTAAGCGTCCCCCAATTTTTCATTCCTTTAGTTGTGCATCACAAATCTGTAATTGTAAAGACGCATGTATTTTGCCTACTTTATTAGGCAAGTGGTAGTGAAAATAAAATATAGCATCGTCGTGCCTGAGGTTCTGAATCCAGTGAGTCAACTAACGTTACTTATTTTGAGCTCACATATCTTTTAAGCCTTTGCATCCCGAGTGATTTTTGAAAAATCGTTCCCAAAATAGTTCCTTTAATGCTTCATTGGATTGACACATTGAATAAATGGTCGAAATACATTCGGAATATTATATGTATTTGTATAGCATTCATAAGCATTTGTTCAGTTCTAGAGACAGTTGGCTTCACTGCACTGTGATAATCGCAAACTATATATATATATATATATATATATATATATATATATATATATATAGCATACAATAGTCTTATCAAAGCGACGAACGAATATTGCCTATCGATGCAGGGTGCCCGAACAGTTGGCTTCACTGCACTGTGATAATCGCAAACTATATATATATATATATATATATATATATATATATATATATATATATATATATATATATATAGCATACAATAAATGCCAGGCTTGTGATACACACTTGACGGCTGCAGCCCCGCCACGGTGGTCTAGTGGTTATGGCGCTCGACTGCTGACCCGCAGGTCGCGGGATCGAATCCCGGCCGCGGCGGCTGTATTTTCGATGGAGGCGAAAATGTTTGAGGCCCGTGTACTTAGATTTAGGTACACGTTAAAGAACCCCAGGTGGTCAAAATTCCCGGAGCCCTCCACTACGGCGTCTCTCATAATCATATCGTGGTTTTGGGACGTTAAACCCCAGATATTATTATTATTATTTGACGGCTGCAGGTGAGCGAACGGCCTACAGGCTTAATCTTTTCGTGTATTCGAATACAACATGCAAGTATGTCGTGGAAAAATAACAGCGATCGAAATCACTCACTATCGCTTGAATGGGCGAATGAATGAATGAAATGTTCATTCAAACATCCAAGTACGTGTAGCTTGCCAGTGCAAGAGCGTTCGCGTACGCATGTCATTCCTTGCAGAGTACAGTCACGTGATCGTGACGTGGGAGGACACGACATCAAGCAGGTAAAGATGAAACACTTTATTGGGCAAACTTGTGGGCAGAAAAAAAAAGGTGACACACCTGGTGCGACGATAACGTCGAACACACTCGTCGGTAACCTGATCGTTGGTGAAACGCGTCGGCTTTTATCAGGGGCGTAGGGAGAAATTTTTTTCGGGGGGGGGGGGGGGGGTCGCCTTCATGATCTGAAGTGGGGTCAGGGCAAGCAGATGTGGTCAAGTGTCATTTTGTGCTGTGTATGCCATGACAAAAAAAAAAAAAAGAGAAAATCGGAAGGGGGGGGGGGGAGGGCATGGCTCCGGTGTGCATCCCCTTGGCTACGCCACTGGCTTTAATACTTCCAGGATCGAAATATTCCAGCGTTATCGAATGTGGCCGCGTTAGTTCCAGAACAAATTCGACTGCCCTCTTTGTGGGCGTAATCTTACCAGAAAAGTCTAAAACCATCTGGAAGATTTGCAGACCTTCAGGCGGGGCCTGCGCCAAGCGGCTATTACACGTGTAGCAGTCCGGTCACATGGAAATACAGAAAAAACCACGCGTGGCTCGTAGGCGAATACTTGCAGGTTGGAAAAATTATATTACTTGCAAAACAACAACAACAAACAAACAAAGAAAAGAAGAACAAAGAAAATTAATTTGGTGGTGACCCTAATTCTTGGTTTAGGTGTCTGTTAGTGGCACTCGCACGTCGGAATTCGTCTGTCCTGGTGCATTCTTCGGGGTTGTGTTTCGGGCGCGGCCGCAGCGGATCTCAGAGGCCACGTAGAAAGAAGCGCGTGGTTCAGTCCTGCTCCGCCAGGTGCCGCAGCGACCCCAGCTGCTCACAATATTTCAATGAACTCAATCAATCAAGATTCATGAATTATCCTGACAGTTAATTGGTCCTTATCATAAAGGGGCCCTGAAAGACTTTTTCAGCATGGTCAGAAAATGCTGCCTATCGGTAGTCGAGGCTCCAAGAACACGCGAGCCAAACATTATAGCGCGGCACGCGGCCTAGAATTTACAATTAATTCTGAAAGTCAGCTCGAAATCGTATCCCTCTTCTGTCGAGCAATGATGCCATAAACCCAAATGAACACGTCGTAACCCAAGGTCCACGTTCATTGGCTGATTTGAGCATGATGAGCTGCGTAGTTACCGCGGCCACCGCGGGTTGCCGCCACGTGCCCGCCCGCGTTCTCACTGAAAGTAAGCCCCGCGTTCGAATATAAAAAGAAAATGCTCAACGGACGCATTTTCTTAAGGCCTGACGACACGTACTCATTGCAGGGCGTCAGCGCGTGGCGTGTAGACTCGGCGCCGCGCACTCTCCATATGAAGGGAGCGGGCGAGCGGCTGCACGAAGCTGCGCGCCCTCTCTCTGCATAGGGAGAGGGCGGGACGCCGAGTCTACAAACCACGCGCTGGCGCGCTGCAACGCGTACATGTGGTCAGGCCTTCAAGACCCGAACACGCGTACGCGTTGCAGCGCGTGACTTTTTGACGCGATGCCGCGCCCTCTCCCAATGGGGAGAGAGGGCGCGCGGCTACGCGAAGCTGCGCGCCCTGCCTCTCCATAGGGAAAGGGCGCGGCGCCGCGTCAAAAAGTCACGCGTTGACGCGCTGCAACGCGTACGTGTGTTCGGGCCTTTAGACACTTGTCATCTCTGCCCCTCCCGCCCGTAGCTTTCAGTGCGCTCGCTGGTACGAAGGGAGAGAGAAAGCGCTTGACGCGTGCAACAAATCCCGGTAACTCCGGTCGCACTTGACGGATTCTAAAAATTTTTGCGGCAGTCGATTCGTGAGGCGATAAGGGCTTTTAACGAAGCAATTTTATGATTACTTGGAAAGGCGTTGCAGGGTACCTTTAAGTGAAGTTATGCTCAGACATCGTATGCATCCAATTGAGCTGTTAACTTGAACCAGAACTACCGATTCCTAGTATTTAGAAGACCTTTTATGAATGTCCTGGAAACTGGAAGAAAGTGCTCGGTTGGGAGTGCTTGAAAGAGAAACAAAGTTGTCAGTCGGTGCTCGTGCACTACGTAATTGCGCTCCTCAACTCATTCGCTATTCATTAAAATTATTTGCTGTCGGGAATCGTTGGACGTATGCATATTAGGTCACATTTTTGGTCACGAACTTTGTTAACTTCTCAGTAATATGGGCTCCTTGACATTCGCGTAATTTATTAGTATTTGTCTGCATAATATAGGTCCCTGACCCTGTCCATTATTGCAGTGGCAAACTACCGATATAATTTTTTTATACTTCCAATCTAGAGCCTTATCCTCTCAAACCTCTAGCTGCTATTCCAAAGATCCCCATAATATAAAAATGCAACAATGAAATAAAGAGGACCAGAATACTTGGACTAGTGAGGCTGAAAAGCAAAATGAAGAGATGACGTTTTATTATGTTATATATATATATATATATATATATATATATATATATATATATATATATATATATATATATATATTTTTTTTCTACACTCTTTCTTCTATGACTTTCACCTATCCCTTGCAGAGTGATATTGGTGATATGTAGACGTTAGCTTCCACACCGCTGAACATCTACGCTTTTAAATAAATCCCTCTTCTCTTTTCTCTCATTATTTTATTTTTTTTGTCGCAGGGCCAGTAAGGTAACCATTGTGACGAAGAAATGTTATTGCACTTACGCGCAGCATTTTCAAATCCCGTTTCTAAAAAGAAAACTCTCTTATGGCTCAGTTGTATCAAATAAAACTGAATAACAGCGCCCAGAGTGGTGATGATGACTTAGCGCTATAGCATTAAGCGTTTGCGTTTTTACGTGCGCAGTGTCTTAAGAAAGCAGAATTACAAGAAATACACGCGAACTCTAAACATGAACAGTGGCAGTCGTTCGCACAGACGACTGCAGCAGCGCGAAACAGTGCGCATTTGCCTCAGTTCACGTAAAAGGTTATCGTTATCACTTAGCCTTGATGACCACGCCTGATTCCGTTGCCTGCTGCTACAGTGGCTGTACTGCTACTACACACTTTGAAAAGAGCAGGTCCTGTGCCGTGGGTCCGAACTTCGCGCGCGTCCTCCCATTGATTGGAGCAGCCGCGCCGCCGCCGGATCCTCCTCTCCCCACCCCGGCATCCCCAAATGGAGGCGTCCCGCCGCCGGCGTGACGTCACGGTAGTCCTGGCGGCGGGCGGTGAGAAGAAAGCAGCCCTGGCAATGCGGCAAAGCTGACACAAGGGGAAGCATCTGAACTGTGCCGACGAGCCGCCTGCTTTGCACCATCACCACGCCGCGCGGCAGCTGAGCGGCGGCGGCAGCAGCAGCAGCAGTGCTGGGAAGCCCACCTCCGAGGAAGCGAGCCGTCGGCTGACTCCTTGTTCCGTAAGTAGGTTTCCCCGCACGGACGTCTCGCGCCTTTCGCGAGCTTTTTCTTCTTGTTCCGTTGGTTTTCCTAGCCGCTCGCGGGCGACGCTTAGGGGCTTAACGGGGGCAGCGGGGTTTGGGCACAGTGAGGCGGTTTCTCCCCTCGTCTAAGGACACGCTCACCGCAGGAACTGCATTTAAAGGAGAATAATGAAAACTAGGGTTTTAAGTCTCGTTCCACACGGTTGTCTCGGTTAGGCAGGCCGGTGTAGACGACATCGCCGTCTCGTTTCGAAAGCGTGTTGTTTAGCGAGCATTGTCCCGGTGACTACGCGAGTACGCTTGCGCCTGGTGATAGGTGCTGCGGTTTGCTAATGCAAGCACGTTTTCTTTCGCTCGCTGTTCGTATTGAGTGCGCAGGTGTCCGCCTAGGAAGACGCCGTATTTCGTTTCTTCGTTTACGCACGAGCACGTCGTGGGGTAAAGTGATGCCGAGGCGAAGCAGCCTTCCGTTTCGGCCCATGCGGCGGGCACCTGAGCAATGAATTGCGTCTTGCGATTACACAGCGAATGTTTCTAAATGCATTTAATACTGTACCGGTTGGTGTTCGTGAGGCTGCACACTTCCCGCCCATAATTGGTGCGTCTTTTTGCACTTTCATGATGCCTCCGTCAATGTAGCAGCGTGTTCAGGTGCCGCGCGCAATTTGTAATTTGAAATGATGTACTGCCCAGAACGAATGGCTTGATAAAAGGCTCATGGTTAGACTTGTCACAGCGCGATTTTCAGTACATCAGCCAGAAGTGAAATAATTCTAAGCGTATATACCTTTTTTTTAGCTGTTCTTTCTGCAAGATTATGCTTCCTTGAATTTTTTTTGCGTCATGGCAGATTTGTTATCAAAGTTTGCGTGTATGCTTGTTCATGGCGCTGGGGCTTAAATCTGAACAACCACGACGGGTGCTCAAACCACACAGCGTACCTCATAATCATAAGGCGGTTTTGGCACGTAAAACCGGCAAAACTATTATTTGTTACTGTAATTCTTGTTTTAATTCTGACACCGTTACAGCACCATTTCTTTTGCTCGACATGATAAGATTCAGCAGCGCGTGGGCGATTTAATCTTCTCTAGGTTTCATCTTGCGTGCTATATTCCGCACACTTCGTGTCATAAGCAACGCATTATAAATTTAATCTACTCGGTAAGTGTCATCTCGCGTGCTATGTTTCAAACACTTCGTGTCGTAAGCATGGACCGTGCTTCAAACCCCTCCCGGTCTCGATGTTGCACTCGGCTACGCAGCTCAGTGACAGACAAACAGACCGCGCTCTCCCTTCCAGTTGCGCCTCGCCCCTTCTGCGCCATGTAATTCCAACGCGTCCGGTTTAACGCATACGTCATGCGTCTCAGATCACGCTTGTCTAGAGCTCACGTGTGCTTCTGATTGCGGTGACGACGTTTTTTGCGATTGACTACTGCCGGCTTGAGGCAACATATGAACACATCGCCCAGCCACTTGTTTCGCTCCTCGCTGAAATATCGAAGGCAGCAGGCGCCGGTGCTTAATGCCGTCAACTCATTGCAGAGCTGAACGTTCAAGTACTCCGGATAAATCTGATCAGGGCTGTTCTCCCTCGTACCTTAGTGTTGCGCGGTCTCCATGCTTATTTAGCAGGGCTTTGTCGATGTATACATTGGGTCTATGTCCTATCAAGACCAGAACACTGACCACGAACTTCAATTGTTTTTCAATATGTTTATCAGGTATATCACGAACGTGACTTCTTTTCAACGTTTCAGATGCTTAGCGCGCCTTCAGGCGCTAATTGTGATGGCCTGTCTTAAAATGTGTCAAATTCACACAACATAGTTCCAAGGAACTATAGATGTTATATTCCAAGGACGGAAATGGGGGAATATGTTGTTTCGTGCGAGCTTCAGTCATTAATCTGAATTAGCGTGTAATTAAGTATATAATTATTCTGCAGTCAATCCTGTTACATTTATAAAGAACCGAATCTTAGGCTCGAAATCCATGCCCAATTTGTTTTTGGTTGTATTCATTTCGAGAAAAGAAAAATAAAACTTTTGACGTTGTTCCTGGAACGCCCCGTCGAACATTGTAGTGCCTTCACGAAAATGATCGGCTGCAGTCATACCGAGTACATTTAGGTTAAGTCAAGACTTATTGACTATGCAGGAGCTTCAATTCATCCTATGTGCCATGTATCTTGCTCATTCTTGACCACTAGTCTAAATAACTGGCTAAAACGACTTGCGCCAACATATGTGGACACTCTAAAGAGGTTAGGCGTGTCTCCGTGTACTTCGAGAATGTGAGCTCATCCCGTTGCTTTTGCGCAGTAAACAACGACAACGTGTATAGCGGTCTGGAATGTTGATGCTGCATCCCAGAATATCGTGTTACCTCGTGGTGTTCTAAACAAACACTTGCACACCACATGTGCACCATAGCTCTAGAATTACCGCCGTATGCCTTCTCGAAAAGTGACCGAGAGAAGATAATTACTCCGTCTTCATGCAAGTATTTCAGCCTGCACCTCACTTCGTACCCTATACCTTGATGAATATTCTGCGCAATCGTTTTTTCGAGAAGAATGAAGAGTATTTTATGAATATCTTTCGTAATTGATTGCTAATATGACTGAAGAAAATGGATAATACAATGTATACACAAGGGTTCTCCCGAAGATACGAGATCCTATGTTCAGCTTCCTTGCGCAATAGTAATTCAATTACCTTGGGGAAAGAAAAACACAGTACTTTGACATTTCTACTCAACTACATACAAACCACAAGAAAAAACTACGCTTTCGGTCCAGTGACTTGTGGAGATGAGGTCGCGCACGAAACGCTACGTTTCATAAAGGAGCGCCGTAGGCCACGATATTCCTCAAAGCTCATGATCCCTGATGATCTCGGAAATATCGAAGGGAGCTGCGCGAACGCAGCACTGACCGCGCGTGTGCAAGAGCGATAGCGCGCTTTGAAACTGAATCTGCTGCTCGGACAGCCTGGGGGAGCGGGGCCAACAGATACGACACGCTCGCCTATCGCAGTTGGCCTGACCTCGCTTCAGCCTGATCGCCGTCTTCGCGCATGCTCTGCTCACCCCACCCAGGCAAAGCACCGACGAAAACATGGTAGCACTCGTGGCCCCTGTAGGATCTACAGTAGGTTACAACCTATAACAGTGAAGGAATAGAAAGAGAAGAAGAGAGAAGACGAGCACTGCACTCGCGCAATAGTAGTGCAGGGTAGCAAACCAGACGATCGTCTGGTTAACCTCCATGCTTTTACTCTTCCTGCTTTCTCTCTTTCCACAACCTACGAATAAATACAAGCCCCACCCACAGCCACTGCCTCACCCGTAGAGAATTTGCATAGTCGTTCCATCCACAAATGAAAGTTTATTGAACCAGTACACGCAAGCGCTAGAGGCGTTTATAAACTAAATACATTTAAATGGCGTCAGTAAAATTTATACAAACGCCGGACGCAATCCTACGCAGACTGCAGTAATGCACCGTACGCTACCAAGCAACTATACAAGAAGAATCACGTTAACAACATACCTTTCAAGGAAGAGAAGAAAAAAAAAAAGAGGGGGGGGGGGGGTTGGGGAGTGTAGCATGCGAAGTCGGGTAACTTGTTTTTTTCTCAACTCGGTATGGCGCTGCTGGAAATTCCAGTCCCCCCCCCCCCCCCCCGCCCCCCCCCCTCGTAATGTCGAAAAGCGAGTGTTCCAGCGCCTTATAAGAAGGCGTCAACACAACTCACTTTCAGCTCTCGTCAACTAGGTATCTGAAAACAATTTGATAAGTACGATGTAAAGCCGGGAACGCTGCACGGTTTGGTTGTCGACGGGCGACTGCCTGGTACCACCGTCTGCAGATCAAGTACATTGTGACCAAGAGTACCAGTTAGGCAAACATGCCGTCATTTCTTTGCGACAGCGATGTAGCTTCAACTCCAAAGGTGCGCCAAACAAGGGGCCATGCACCCTTAGTAGCAACACATTCGAATAACGCACGCTTAGTGGCCTCGGATTGCCCAGAATGCGCGCATCTATCATTTGGTGCCACCTGGCGAGGCGTTGACGCGTTGGTAACACGCTCCATCTTCTCAGCTAGTCAAACTCACGAACCACTTCCGGAACTTTGTTTTTCTTCCATGTCTTCCACTGACTTGGGTTCTTTTTTCTTTTATCTTCGTCTTATAGCGTATCTTCCCCAAGCAAGCAGCTTTTATCCATTGGTGCTAGTTCTTCAAATATATACTTTCTCCACAGTTTTTTGATCTACTGTGCGCTTAAAGTCGCAAACAGTCTTGTAAAACTCGAATGGTCTCTTAGCTTGCAATCTACTGTATCTCTCTATCGTAAACGTAGTCCTTAGAGTACTTGTCCAGTACATTAGAAGGCTTTTTCCTGGCTACTCCGGATCGGCGAACGACCTAGCGATTGTTTTTGCTGCCAGGGCTCTAGTGAAGTGAAGTCAAATTCAAAGAAGATCTCAATATCCGGAAGATCCAGACCACCGTGCTCTGTGGGCAGTTTGAAGCAACTAGTCATCACCTTGGCAGGCTTATATGCTTCCATACAAACGCTCCAATGACTGTCCAGAGGCGCTGCACGAAACTGCGCAGCAACGACGCAACGCGTGCGATGTTGTAAGCATACGCGCACGCCTGCGTCTTCACCACACCTGCCCTCGCAGCAGGGGCGTAGGCAGAAATATTTTTCGGGGGGGGGGGGGGTGCACCTCCTTGATCTGAAGCGGGGGCCGGACAGGCAGATGTGGTCGAGAGTCATTTTGGGCTCTGTATGCCATGGCAAAAAAAAAAAAAAAAAAAAAAAGAAACCGAAAGGGGGGGGGGGGGGTGCACGGGCCCGGTTTGCCACCGCCTCGCAGCGAGTGACAGCTTGTATTCCGAAGCCCTGTTTATCACGTCCCTCGTTTCGACTGTCGCGTCTTCCCATGTTCCATTCGCAATGCTTCCCTGTGTTTAGAAAATTTTGTTATTTCACAGACGGTTAACATCAATGACAATTCAACATAACATTCGCTTGCTACACATACGTTTTCGAGATTGACAAAAGAGAACATGGACATGAATCAACACCTTTATCCAAACACATGCGCTCTTTCCTGTGGCATCAAGCGCTTTTGGCGCCCTTTAGATACTTGGTGCTCGCTGGTTTTAAATCGAAAATTTGAACGCCCTGGCAAATTTCATCAGAGGTTCTGACATCACACTTAGCCAAACATCATATTTTAGGTAGGAACAATGAACCTTTAGTTTTTGATGCGATTGATATATGCATTAGCACAGACAATGTGCTTACGGTTAGAGCGGAATTCGGCTTGCACGACTCTCTTACATAGGTGATTGACAAGCGCGCCATCGTTCTGTGTGTGGAGCTCATATTTATTCTTATGTTGCACATATATTTGTTCCGTTCCATCGTCTTGCGCCGGTAAGTCAACGGGATTTCCGAAGTTGAAATATGTCGTTTTCGCATCGATGTCGCATCTTTTTCAGAGGCCGCTCGTTCCCTCATGCTGTGTTTATTTTCGGATCTTCTCTTTCATTCCTCGCCGGAAGTGTATTACGAGAGAGGGAGAGAAGGAAAAGCTGCACCCAGTTTGCTACCCTGCACTGGGGGTAGAGAAACAGGGATTGGAAGGAGGACTGAGAGAGAGGTAACACAAAGAAAACAAAGAAGTGCACACATAAACACACACAGGAAGCACGTTCCAATTAGAGTAGCACTTTCTCGTGCTTAAAGTTAATTTTTTTTTATCTTTCGTGTTACCGCGCAATATGCATCCTAAGAGCATTCTCTCGAATACTTAGTTACCTAATGAAACATCAGTTCGCGCTTTGCGTTGAAGCATCACACGCGATGAAAACAATGCACTATTAAGGCGGAGGTCTTAGATGCCTCATCAAACGCGAAAATGTACCGTCGGCGTCGGCGTCCAGCGGCGTCAGGGACGAGTGATGCAAACAGATCATCACGTGGTAGTCACCATGGGACGTCATCATGACGTGACAGATCGCCAGAATTTGTGACGTCATTACGACGTTACGTGACGTAACTTCACATGATGACGCCACCTCATGACATCGTAGCTTGGCCAAAGGTGGCCGACCACGGAGACAGTGCGAAACCAGGTGAGGTGCCTCCGATTCCGGAGGCAGTGCAAAAAACCACGTTGGGTGCAGAAAGCTTTCGGACGGTGGCGAGGCAGGATCAATACATCGAGTGAGAAGGAAAAGACTATGTCTTTTGCCTTCGAGTCGTCTTATGTGAATGCATGAGGGACCCTGTGAGTTTTTGATAGTTATGCCGGCTGCACAACTGAACTCTTGCTTTACTTAATATTCGACAAAAAAATGAATTCTGGGGTTTTTAGGAGGCGCCAGAACCGATATATGTTAAGACATACCGCAGTGAGGGACTCCAGATTGAGTTTGACCACCGGGAGGTCTTTAACGTTCCTCTAAATCTAAGTACATGGGTGTTCCTACATTTTCATCCCATAGAAATGCGGCAGCCATGGCCGGGAATCAAACCCGCACCCTCAACATAGCAGCTCGACACCTTAGCTGCTAATATACCGCGACAGGTTAATTTGGGATACAAATGTCATTTGAAAATGACTCCATCGTTCAGCAGTGCACGGCTTCAGCGATGCTCTCGAGTTCAGAGATTTTACAGTCTATATTCGAGATAATACAAGTCTATATTATATACTATACATAGTCAAGTACGGAACCTTGCGAGACAGTGGGCGCTTGTGGGGTCGCCGGCTACTCCTGTTCTGGGACTTCGGATGTATCCTACAGACAATGTAGAAATTTCAAGCAAGTAACTGAAACAAAGAAATTATACAGTGAAAAGTTATAAAGCATCGCACATTCGCTTGCTACTTAGCAGTTCACACAATACAAATATTCTTCACCGGAGTTAAAGATGTCGCCTCTCGTTAATTACACGTTATTCATACACAGCAATCGAGAACACACTTGGAAAAAGCCGAAATACAGAAATCCTGATATGTCCCCAAAACCGAAAAATAAATTACTTAAATCAACAAATACAGCGTTCTGGCGTGACTGAAGTTGCAGTAACGTGTTTTAGGTAGTAACTATTGCAATTTTTAAAGCAACCGGCCCCTTCCCCTTTTTTTTCTTTTGTCCACCGTTTTCTAACGTTGTAACAGAAACGGTGGCTCTTTCTATCTCTATTCATAGTTAATTCAGAAGCAGCGCGGATGAGGACAAGATAGAATACAGACATAGCGCGGGCTTAAAACATACTTTCTTGCAATAGCCAAGTCACACATATATGTATAGCATGCGCAGAATAGGAAAGACAACACGGAAAACAAAAATCAACCTGTCAGCAAGTCAATGTGTACTATCATATAGTCGCATAACGAAAAAAAAAAAAGAAAACATAAGTAGAAAGAAAAAGGAAGCGCACATTGCGCGGCATGACTATGAAACCTATTTGAATACGTGATTTCACTACGCGTCAGCACGATATAAAAGGTGCTGTGGTTTTTTTCTGCTCCGGAAAAGCTGTCAAGACTCCGTAAACGAGTGAATGTGCCATCATCCCATCGGAGTATGTGCACCGTCAAGCAAAAAAGACGTTTTGTGCCATGTGCCACAAGCGTGGTTTATCAGATCCCCCCCCCCCTCCTCCTCCTTGCCGTGGAAAGTATGTTCGGCAAACTGGCAGGTGCTTTGATGAGCGCCTAAGAGAGAACCATAAAAACTTTGAGAACACTTGAGCTTCGCCACACAGGAAGATACCATCCCACTTTCAAGGTCTGACGCTGCCAGCAGTCTTCGAGGCCTTGCACAGGAGATCACGCTCGCTCTATGGTGCCCACCAAGCAGCCAAACCAACCGGACTAATCGTCAACGCCACCTGTCCTCTTTGATGCATATCTGTATGCCAACTGGACTCCGCCGAAGAGAGGCCACACTGCTTTATCGCTTGTGGCTAGGGGTGGCATTTACGAAATCCTAATCCTTTCGAATTGGAATGGCCGACAACGCTCTCTGCGATGCCTGTCGTTGCGAGGAGACGCTACAACACGTCCTGTGCGACTGTCCGGTATATAATGCTCAGAGACAGTCATTCGCGTTCGTTCTAGCGCGCCTTGATAGTAGACCAATGTCTGTTCAAACAATACTTGCATGTTGTCAACAGAAGACATCACAACTGAAGGCGACGAAGGCACTGCTGAGGTTTTTGAGAGCGACGAACTTGGCCAAGCGCCTGTGACAGAAATCTCGCGTACCACGCAGGAGTGACCAACTACCACGCAAGAGTGACCGACTGTTTCTATGTGTGCTATGCTACCACGCAAGAGTGACCGACTGATTCTATGTGTGCTGTGTCGTGCTATCTTTCTATCTTTCTCTCTCTCTCTCTTTCCTCTCCATCTTTAAATCTCCCCCACCCTGTCCCCATGTGTAGGGTAGCAAACCGGTTTTCCTATACTGGTTAACCTCCCTGCCTTTCCTTCTCTACTATTTCTTCTCTTCTCTTTGAGCTTCGCTTTCAAGAGTAGAACGCGATAGCGTAATCGGACCATGTTCACATCACCTTCCCAATAGCTAGCCTAGCTTCGCTTCTTGGTGGAGATCTAAACCGTGCCGCAAGGAAAGCCATAGTGCGGACGCCCTCCGGCTCCTAAATCCATGCATGCGGCGCGACGAAACACGGACACGCGGCGGGCGATGCCTTTTAAAAGAGCGTCCGTGGGCGGGTGGGCCCAATCTCTCGGGTGAGAGCTAAACCGCTGAAGAACCTCCAAGATCTGTGTACCACCAACGGTAAATGGTTTATATAAATAGCTCGCTGTTAGTATGCTAGAACATGTATGTGTGGTGGCCGAGCGGAAGCTCATCGCGCCGTGGAGCGAGGGGTCGCAGGTTCGAAGCTCCGGTCCCACTCGAACTGAAGATTTTTTATTTCTTTATTTGCGTCTACTTCGAATTTTCGCTCACAAACAATTCTGATTTTTCGCTCTCAACCAAAGACGCCGCCGTCGACACCGATCGACACCGAAAATTCTGCGAAACGAGCTCTTTAACGCTGTCGCGTTAATGACGTCCACAACACTCCGGAAAGGCCACCTGCGCATCCGCTGTCGCCACTGTGGTTGCGTGCCTCTCTTTGAGAGTGCTGAAGGTTTGGCGAGACACAGCTCGCAGCTCGCACGGGAAATTATAGAAGCCGATTTTATCGGAAGCGAATGCGTATACCCCTTTTATCGCGCCGACGCCTAGTGAAGTCAAGTACATCTAAATAGATTTCATAGTCATGTCGTGTAATGTGCGCTTGTATTTTCTTCTTTCTACATTTTTCTTTCTTGATTTATTTTTGTTCAAGTGACTATATGATAGCACTATTGACTTGCTTTTGGAATGGTTTTTGTTTTTGCGTGTTGTCATTCATTTTTCTGCGCAGGTTCCCTCGTGCATACATACGTACAGTATATGTGATTCGGCTACTGCAATAAAATGTGTTGTAAGACCGCGCTGTGTTCGTAGCCTCTCTTGCCCTTCGCGCTGTTTCTGGATTAACTACAGATAACCAAAAAAGCGCAAGCTATTTTAGTATCTTTATTCAATGATTGTGTTGGTTATCAACGTTTTAAACGAATATGCCTGAAACACAACAATGCCGGGACCTGTGCCTACCTCCCGTAAGGTGCCTTCATTGTGTCGAACAATTTTTCGCCCTAATCATAAAGAAAGGCATGAGTGGCACTTTCAACGATGTCTAAACATATAAGAATACACACCCTACCTATGACTCACATTGTCTGAAGACTGCCCACATCGCCCGATTTTCTTCTAGCAATATTTCCATACGAAAATTTATCGCATAACCGTGTCAACTTTGATGGTTTATTTTTGAGTGCTTAAAGGGACACTAAAGGCAAATATTAAGTCTACGTTGATTGTTGAAATAGCGGTCCAGAAGCCTCGTAGCGCTGCTTTTGTGCCAGGGAAGTGCTTATTTTGAAATAAAATCACGTTTTTAGTGGTCCGCATCGCGTTAGCGCGCTTCAAATCTCCCGCCTGAAAATACGACTCTCATACGTCACTGCTGCCGTGCCCAACGTTGCCCGCTTTTACTGCGCGGCCGCCGACACTAGTAGCAGCCGAGCGGAAGTAGCGGGACCCACAGTAGCAAAACCGGCGCTGCGGCAAAGACTTGCTCGGATGGGCACATTGAAAGCCGTCACCAAGTTGCGGTTGGTCTCGTAATCCTCAGTACGAAAGTGCAGCGAGCACACACGCAGAGGTTTTGACTGTTTAGCACACTGGCGCAATGGCATGACACTAAGCCACTTCGAGCGTAAGGGTTCATTCCGCGGCACCCAGTGAAAAGACACACCGGTTTCCTTGCTGCAGCTCTGGCGTTGTGCACCATTCGGGCATCCGGCAATATCACACGCATGCGGCATTTTGTCGAACTTCCTGTCAGAGCGACTTTCACGAGCGCGCAAAACACGCACGGCAGTACGCGATCCCAAAACTACCACTGAGACGGGCGAGGCACAGCTCGGCGAAAACGGAACCTTTGAACCACGCGCGCCGTTCCCCATGGCAACGCCACGGAGGTTTTGTTTTCCATGAATCAAGCGGAAACGAACAAAAAGCATTTTATTACGTCTTTTGATGCTCGGAATGTTCTTTTTTTACTGCTGCTAGTTTGATTACTAGGGATTTATTGTAGGCCGACTTCCCTACGTCATCGGGATCACTTCGAAAATGTCCCACTCGTGGCGCTCATCATGTGATACATTTAGCTTAATTTCTCGGTAAGTAGGGCACTGCTGTTTATAATATTTCCGTTTTAGAAGTTGTCATACATTGGGCTTTCACTATGACATAAATTGTTATTTGCCTTTAGTGTCCCTTTAAGCTCTCATCTTGTACATTGCGCTAATACGTTATCTGAGTGTTTTCGACGCGAATTATTGGCACTTACTTGAGTCAACGTATGTTGGCGCGACTTAACAGCATTGTAACAGCATAGCCGAAGAATGGAACCACTCCAAGTACTTCTGCATTCAATTCCGCTGTTGAAGATTATCGCTCGAACTAGCAGCTAACAAATGTGCCTTGTTTTGTTCTAACTACCACTCCCTTCTGTGACGCTTTTTGACATTGAAGGTATTGAAATAAATAAAAAAGTCAGTTTCGCCGCAAGGGCGAAGCAATGAATGCGATAGCAAGAAACTAATGCTATACGAAGTGAGGCTCGCCAATGGACATAGGCGTGCGCACAGGGGGGGGCGGCCGCCCCCCCTAATCACGTAAGAGGGGGGGGGGGGCTCAAAATCTGCCCCGTACATTGACCCTTCTAGTCACTTAAGAGGGGGGGGGGGGCAAAATCTGCCCCATACATTGACTTAGTAGGATGGGGGGGGGGGCGCTGCGACGAACCTTTGACCCCCTAATGGGGAACCCTGCGCACGCCTATGCCAATGGATACTCTCAGTTTGAACAGCGCTCCTATTGCAAAGGCGGCCGAAGCAGCGAAGGAAACTAGCGTGCTTCAAGTGCGGAGCTGTGACACTTGATAGTTGGCGCTCATCTTCTGTTTGTTCGTTTAGCGGCGTCCCTTGAGCTCGAGTGACTTTCGTACGCTTCGTAACATGAGCGCGGACGTCACGGTGAAAGCCTGAAACATCCCTCTTCCCCCTCACCACGAGAAAATCGCGCGAGCAGACAGCGGAAGGGCAAGGTTCTCCCTGCACAAATATAAGAAGAAGCGAGCGAGCTCGCCGACGACATTTAAATGCGCCCATCGCGCTCCTAGCGCCATCTCGCTGGTAATGAAGAAACGCTTATAAGCGCCTGCCGACTCTGAGTCCGTTCAGCGGTAAAGGGTGTGTATATATTATATAACGCTCGCCGTTAGCTACGTGGAGGATCTGCGTCTCGTGGCGCAGCCGTTAGCGCCAATCGCTGCGGAGCAAGAGGTCCCTGGTTCGATTCCGCGCTTCGGAAGCATTTTTCTGAATTATTTTTCTTTGGGGCTTTTATATATATACATACTTATACATATACGGTGCATGACGGCGGCGACAGCGACGGCAAAATCCAGCCGAGACTGTCCATATAAATGCTATCACAATATAAAAAAAATTGTAGTCGGTTACGACCTAAGCTCCACCCACAGCCATGACTGTCCCACACAGAGAGAATTCGCATAGACGTTCCATCCAATGAGACTTGCTCATTTCCGTGACGTCAAACAGTCGTCGCGTGTTTGAGACAATTGGTGTACCCATACAGACACATGTTCGCGTAGCTGGTTTTGAACTCGAAAGTCCCGGCAAATTTCATCCGAGATTCAGGCATCACTGCCTAGTACTTTTTTTTTTCGGTAGAAACGACGAACCTTTAGTTTTCGGTATGCGTAGTATTTACATTAGCACAGAAAGAAGTACTTCCGGTTCGAAAGGAAACCAGCTCGCACGACTCTATTACATAGGTGGTTGACAAGCGCGCCATGGTTTTGCGGGCATGCGCCTGCACAGTGCCTAAACGCCTGTGAAACTCGCATGCCTCAGTTGAACCAGACTAATGCGATATTCGACTGGCATACATTTAGGCGGATTTTGGCGGGTGTGCCTCATGATGCGTGTCTGATAGGTCTATCTGCAAACCCTACTCGGTTACCAACTTCTTAGATTGCAACAGCGTTGTTATACCTTGAAGAGCGCCGATAGGTCACACGCTAAGCGATGCATGGCGCAAGTCTTTACCCTTGTGGTAGCGTTGAATTGGTTCGCTACTGTACTTTCGAAGCCTTCGGAACTTTTGAGAGAATAGTGCAACTTCATCTGAAAGTGCACATTAACACCACAGTTATCTGCTTTCCTTATTTTTAAACATTAATACCGTTACTTTCTGTGGGGTAGCAAATCGGGTTCGCGTGTAGTTGACCGCCCTGTTTTCTTTTTTTTTCGCGTCTCTCACTGCTTGTCTTTAGAAGGTAATGAATGAATGAATGAATGAATGAATGAATGACAATTCCGGTGGTTTTACGTTCTAAAACCATGATATGATTATAAGGCACAAAATGAAAGAACGACTGAATGAGTGAACGAATCAATGAATTAACGAATTTAGGGTTTATTTCAAAGAAGGAAACGGCTCTCAGGCTCTGCTGGGGTTACGTGGGGGATCGGCGTGGGTTGAGGCATTGATGGATGATGGCAAGTGAAAAGAGCAGTCTAAAAAAAAAGTACCTGGCTTAGAAACGTTCCGGATGTGCCATGGATTTCAATAATTACATATATTTTCCAAGTGCCTTCCGTATAAGTCGCGGCGAATCTTTTTATACTCCATACAACCTCTGTGTAATTTCCATAAGAATCGCATGGAAAGCGCATGGAATTATTGAAGTACATTGAGGACATTTCTGTAGAGAACGGTCATTACATTGTTTCGCTACATACTGCTTAACACACAAAAAAAGCGCATAATGCAACTGTATTGAACAAGTTCTGTGCCGGTAATCAATGCGATGTGTTTTGCCCTTATTAATGTGCTTCCTCCGATATCGAGTCGGCTATCCCGTCTTTGTAAACAGCGGGTCTATATCATCCCAAAGGTTCCCGCTTCGCATTAGCCCAGTGTGCTGCATTACATCGCGTTCCGTATCTGCTCGGAACTACCTTTCAGTATAATGAAACGGAGTACACCCACGCTCGGTCGTGCTTTCGAAATCTGCGATTGCGTTTTTGCGCTTTCATTTATCTTTACTTTTGACGAGACGCGTTCTAACGGTGGAATTTTCGAATGAAATGCTAAACACCGAGACGAACCTTGAAATTTCAAATACAATATCTCGAATTTTTTAAGCAGATTTATTATTACTCTTGCGTGGAGGCCGCCAGTTGGGGAAAAAGGAAAATAAATCATATCTACATCATTTCGTAAATGCATGTAATTCCGCTCACAACAGAATACATTTATAAAATGCATACAAACACGGTTAAGAGGTGAGCTTGTAAATATTAACTATTTTTTTGTTCACGCGATAGACTGACGTATCTTTGCGCTCAAATGCAACGACGGTTGCTCCCTGTCTCTTGGACGTGGAGTATATATTTGTAGTTTTATGTAACACTTTAACATATATAGTGTTGTAGGAGGAAGGGCGAAAGAACAGGTAATGTAGACGCTAATAATAATAATAATAATAATAATAATAATAATAATAATAATAATAATAATAATAATAATAATAATAATAATAATAATAATAATAATAATAATAATAATAATATGGACACTGTAATGCATACACGTTGCAGTCGTACCAACACCTGAAATTACAGAGAAATGCTAAATGTGAGAATGCACACAACAGCATCACGTAACACGGTGACATTAGCGAGAAACTGTGAAAGCAACAAGTTGAGCCGCAGTAATATCAACTATAATACTGTGACAATACCAATAAAACGCACGCTTATAAACGAGGCGTTTTTTTTTTTTTTGCCAACAATGCCATTCCATCAATATTATTTTACCGATATTAAAGCGCACTTTTGCGTGATCATGTTGGCAATGTATCCAAATGTATTCTGTATTCTTTACACTGAGGTGGCCTATATGTACGCTTTTATAAGATTTAGTTCGGCGTCCTATGAAGCGTGTATTCTAGAGGGAGTTGGTATCGCCGTCAACGTTCTGAGGGGTATCCAAGTTGTACTGTAAGTATGTCACCGACCAATAGGAGAAGCGGAAATCATTACTTAAACAAACCGTCGCGACTCAACATTGTAACGACGTGCTGTGCTGCAGGCACTAAACGGACGATGAAAGAAAAAGAAAAAAGTTACTAGTGGCAGTTTGAGAACGCAACCAAATTATTGCTAATTCATTTTGGTAACTTCTGACGCGTTGCAAAAGTCGCTCGGCTGTGTAGGCACGCGACTGGTAGGACAACATAATTATATATCCGTTCGCGCAGAGCTCACCGTTCCCGCTAACTCGCCCGTCAATCGTGTTAGCTTTCAATCGGGGCAACCTACGTTAAAGGAGTGTGTATTGTATATTATGAATTGAGAGGTGCTTTTGAAACGAACTACAATGTTTTTTTTTTACTGAAATGACAAGTAGGAGAGCTTGATGCCTTTATGGAGGCACAGGTGACTGGTCACTTAGCAAACGAAATATACATTACTAAAAAATGAAAATGAGGCAAAATGTGTCGTACAGTAGAACACTGGGGCGTAGCCAGGGGGGGGGGGGGGGGGGGGAGGTTCAACCCCCCCCCCCCCCGAATTTTTCAATTTTGCTTGCGCATATATACAAGCACACATTCAAACGCACGCACGAACATACATAAAGTATGGTTGAACCCCCCCCCCCCCCGAAAAAAATTTCTGGCTACGCCCCTGGTAGAACACAAGATGTGCAAACACATTACAATCTAACTGCACATGGTTGTGTTCTTGGGCCCAACTTTGATGACAGCCAGGCGCTCTTTCATATAGCCAAGACTGCCGCGTTTGCTTTTTTCCATTCGGCGTCCTTCCTGACTGACTTGTTTTATAACCCGGTCACGCTCGCTGTCGCTTACTGCGAGTCGACGTCAGGCAACTGTCGAGCGGACGATTACATTCTGAAGTCAATTAGCGTTTATGTCCCGTATAATTTAGTACCCGCTTATGAAGATTGGCGGCTGAATGCAGAACAGTTCTATTTGTGGAGTCTGACGCGGCGGATAGCTCGGTCTTGGTGCTTATATGCACACGCAGTAAAAGTCAAACGTGCAAGCTGTGTTCTTTCTATTTAACTGCGGCCTTCTTATCTGGACGAACGCTGGGAGCTGGTAAGAAACACTTGAGCGAAACGCTTTTAGAGCACTCTTTCGTACAAATGCTCGCCCCCAATAATTATTAGCACAGTCTACCAGCCTGTCTTGACTCGGTAGCCGAATTGCCTTGCAGCTGAGGTCGAGATAGGTCACGGGTTCAGTTTCGGGCCGCGAAGCTTATACAATTCTCGTAAAGAAGGAACACGAAAAAAAGGTTCCTACATCTTCATTTGCGGGCGCACATCTAAAATCCCCCAAACTGCTGAAATTAATCCAAAGCCCTTCCGACTGTGCGGCGTCGCTCTAAACCCATGGGTCGTTAAACCCAACAGTTTAACTTTACAGACAGGCTGACACACTATAACTTAAAGTGAAAATAAGTATAGGAAACAACTGCGAGGTATAGTGCATTGCTGCCGCTAAATGTGTGCGCGATTAAAACGATATCAGAAGCGGAAAGAAGAGGAAATGAACAAAGAAATAAAAGGGGGGGGGGGGTATATAGGCGAGTGCAGTAGCCCGGTTTGTTGCTGTCAAAAAAACAGCCTTGAGGTATAGCAGCTGCAGCAACGAAATTCTGAATGACGCTTCAATGAAACGTTTCCGACCACGTCATGTGTGACAGGAATTCAATTGTAGTACACGTGTGGCACGTGTGCGCTCGAACACATGTGCTATTCTCCGTTGATTGTCAAACATTATACGGTTACTGCCCCTCCATCAGTTGAACTAAAAAGGGCGAGCAATCGAAAGAGGAGCTGCGAAATGAACCTGTATCAGGGAAGAAATTTATCATCTGCATAAACTGATTTCATGCAAAGAATATGAATGACCAATGCGCCTGTTTGATACAGATAATTGCTTTATTTATAGGTGTGTAAGAAACAAAACTCCCTCTCCCTCCTCTCTCTTTCTATCTCGCTTTTCCTTTTTGCTGGGAGCGGGCCCTATGCTTCGGACTACACTGAAGCCTTGTACTATACGCTCAAACTGCTATGCTATAATATTTAACACGACCGCTGAATACCGCCTATGAACCATTTACAGAAGCTTATAGTTGCTTTTCTTTCACTCCCGGTCCGGTACAATGCCGTGAAGGTGACCGAATATTCGGCCAGCTCGAAGAGAACATTGCGACGGTAAATCGTACAATTTTCTCTAGGAGAGCCAGGCCAGCGGAAAACTTATTTTCTTCTGTTCCCTTTAAAATAAACCTGGACATGTTGTAATCACCGAGGTCGCAGGTGCGTTTAACATGCGACAATGGCTTGTTGCGTGTCGTCGCGAAGCGCAGGCATTGTGCACGCCGTCTCGATTCCGTGACAACTAGAATTTAGGCCGCTGTGCAACATCAATTTGGCGATTTATTGCTATAACGCCCACGTGCGAAATTAAGTCGTACAGCCAAGTTACGAGTAGACTTCATATAGCATTGTAAACTCATATTATTTATCAGGCTCTCTTTTATAGATAAATTACCCTTGCGTCGAAAAATCAATCAATCAATCAATCAATCAATCAATCAATCAATCAATCAATCAATCAATCAATCAATCAATCAATCAATCAATCAATCAATCAATCAATAAAATTACGCCGTTCCTTTCAGTTAGCGAGACAGGAACGCGGTACTTGAGTGCCCTCTTTGTCGACGCGGTCTGATGGTACGAACTTGCCGCGCTGCAACGGCCTGCCGCCTCGTAGGCGACGACCAAATTTGCGGTTCGGTGCCGAGTGCAGGATGCGGTTATGATCAGTGCCACCATAGGCAGAATAGGGCGTGCAACCGTGCGTTGCAATAGTCACCGTAGACGGCTTAACAGACGAAACAGCTAAACGGACAGCGGCCATCTTGAGTCCCATTCCAATTCTCTCGTAGCCGCTAAATAGGCGCAGCTTGGTGAAGACAGCATCGAAACAAATACGATGCAGGCTACTTTGCTGTCCAAACAAGATGGCGGTCGAATAGAAGACTAGAAACTCTCCGAGTTGGTCGCCAGCTCAAAGGAAGACCTCGCTAGGGTTTCTTACGCGTTTAATTCGAGCTACGTTCAAGTTTTTGCGTGTTTGCACACAAAAGAAGGTAAATGCACAGCGATTTCATTCTATATTCTTAGCTTTCTCTTCCCTGCTCGAACTCGCCGCGGTGGATGGCGCTCGACTGCTGATCCGAATGTAGCGGTGCCGAATCCCGACCGCGGCGTCCGCATTTTCGATGGGGTCGAAAAGGCTTGAGACCAGTGTACTTAAGTGCACGTTAAATTTCGGGAGCCCTCTACTACGGCATCGCTCATTATTATATCGTGGTTTTGGTACGTCGAAGCCCGACAATTATTATTATTCTCGGCTGGAGGCGGCGTCACGTCGCGTCGTGCAAACGTCAGGCGGACGCGTTCCATTCCTCGGGCGACTCGGACTCGATGCCGTCTTATAAGCTGTCAGCTTAAACTGTATACGATGCTGTCCAGAACTGGAACACAGCCATAGAAAGAGTGAGCGGTTTGCGGATAATGAGCTAGCACGTGGAGATGTGTGGATTGTTTAGCGCCATAAGTCTGTGTGTCAGACTTATGCACGAAAGAGACGCATAAACAAGAGAGAGGGCGAACACGGATGGTTGATAAAGTAGGCCAATGTTTATTGTTCACATTTACAGGTCGTTAATTCTTTGATGTGGGTGAATTGGGGGCAATTACACTCCGTCGCTGTTCAGTTATATGAATCACTCGTCATTTTGGCAAGAAAAAGGAAAAAAAAATGCGGTGACATGGTGACGGTGGTAAGTAGATATTCATCACTGAAAGGTTGCTCTGCGTCGGGCTGCTCCGAGAGCTTGAATAACAATGAGGCGTTTACCATAAGCGTACGGGTCCCGGCGCCGTCCAGACAAGCGGGGACAGCCAGCATCAAACGCGCACTACAGCACCACAATCAGAACGCGCTTCTTGACAGATGCGCCTGCAAAGATGAAAATGTAAATGTTGGCAACCGCGGGTGCCGTCTTGCCGTCCTCTCCCAACGATTATGCAAATGAAGAAAATGGCGATGAGGACCGAAATATAACGGTCGCATCAACAAAACAGCTCTCTATCAGACACAATGCAATCATCAGCAATATAAATAAAAGAATGACCAGGAACAAATGTAGACATGGCGAGTGTCTAGGTCTTTTAGGAACACCGTTGTGGAACGGAAGAATTACCGACATCGCCCTACATTCCTGTAGCGTCCACTGTGCGTAGATGACCACACAGTGAGAAACTAAACAAGGTAAATGCTTGAAAAGGGAAGAAAAGACTACAAAAAAAAAATTATCGCAGCTTCACACTGGGGGTTCCAAGCCTGAAGGAAGAGCGGAGCTGGGGTGGCCTGCCTTGTTTCTCTGTATTTTTCTTTCTTTTCTTTTCTTTCTCTTTCTCTGTGTCTTGCATCTGTTTTTTGTAGCTGTTGCTTTCTATTTTTCTCTTTCTCCGTCTATTTCTTTCTATTTCTAGCTCTTTATTTCTTTTATCTCTCTGTTTATCGTTTCCTCTTTCTTTATACCTTTCTCTCTCTGTCTTGTTATCTTTTCGCGTCTTTACTCCCTTTATTTATCTTTATTTTTCTTTTCCTCTTTCCTTCTATTGCTTTCTTTCTTTCTATTTCATTTTTCTCTTTCTTTCTAGCTCTTTTTCACGTGTTCGTTTTCGTGTGACACTCGCACCTGCTGTACACGGTAGTGGTGCTTGCCCGATTCCCGTGGCGCAAGCCCACCTGAGGAGTTTTGCACGTCGCCGCGTTAACGATAGCTTAAATGGCTTCACTGTAAAGAGAATGAAGAGAGCGCGCGCGGGTTCATGACAATTTTTTACGACGGAGCACAAGTTACCGACAGCTTAAACAGCTTTACGGATAAAAAAAAAAAAAAAGTTGGAGTTGACCCTAATCCTCGACTTAGATGACTGGTAGCCGCACTCGCACATTGCATTCGTGTGCCCCGGTGTATTCCTTGAGTCAAGTTTGTGTTTCGTCGCGCTGCCGAAGTGGATCTCAGAAGCCACGTAGAAAGAACATGGCCTCCGAGATTAGCCGGCGGCGCGCCGCCGGCAAATCTCGGAGGTCATGGAAAGAAGTACACGGTTTAGATCTGCTCCGCCAGGTGCCTCAACGATCCCAGCTGCTCACAACAAAAGCGTGTGCTCTTTCGATGAACTCATTAAATTAATTTTCATTAGTTATCCTGACAGTTAACTGACCATTACCTTATGTAAACTTATGCTCTGATGTAACATGTAGAACCATCGATTTCGTACAAGTTTTATTTTTTTTCAATACTTTTCGAATCTTCGGAAAACCGGAAGTAAGGGCTCGACCGGAAGGGCTTGGAAGAGACAAAAGTGCGCTCGGTGCTCTTGCCACTAAAAAAGCGGGTGACGTGTCGGTAGTGTGTCCCGCGCCTTTTCAAGTATGAATCGGAACCAACGCTCCCAATTTTCCGTTGTTTTGACACAAGATAAATTGTTGCAGGACCCGCATAAGCATTTGGAATGTGAGTAAAAAAAAAACATGGAACATAATCATAGCCGAAAACGAGAATACAGGTTGCGTTTGTAACAAAAAAGTCACACTTTCGCCGCAAGGACGAAACAATGAACGCGATAGCAAGAAATCGGAATGTCACACGAAGAACGAGAAGCAGCTCGATACTTGCAGCGCGCCGCTGAAGCACAAAGGACGCCCGAAAAGAACGCACAGGCATGCACAGGGAAAGCGTGAACTAACAACGGTCGCAGTTGTTACGTCTTTGTGCTTGAGCAACGCGCTGCAAGTGTCGACAATGGAAAATCAGATGCTCTTAGATATTTCTTTTTCTTTTAAACTGCGGCGCGTGGCGTGACCCCTGCGTTTCCTGCCACAAGGGGACGTCTGATGCAAGGTGCGCCCAGTGTTCTTTGTTTTTTTTTTTCTTCCACATCACGAAGGGGTACAGAAAAGGGCCACTTTGTCGTGCGCGTCTCAAGGGCAGTTTTCAAATTGAAAGAAAATTAGGAGCGTTGCGTCATAGAAAACACGCTCAAGCTCCTCCGAGATTTGCTTACCACAAGCGGTAAATGGTGCATAGAAATAGCTCGCCGTTATTTCGCCGGCGCATGCATGGGGCATGGTTGACTGTCTAATGCAGCGGGCTAGGCGGCGAGGTCGATGGTTCGAATCCCCGGTCGTGTGCTTCGGAATTTTTTCTTCTGCTTTATTTCTCTTTGTGGCACTTTATATATATATATATATATATATATATATATATATATATATATATATATATATATATATATATATATATATATATATATATGGGACATGACGGCGACGGCAAAAATCAGCCGAGAGTGTCCATATAATTGCTCTCGCAATAAAACAAGAAGAGAATCCAATCTGCAAGAACGAAATGCTCTCACACTTCACTACTCGAACACTCACTCAAAGCCAGAATCGACGATGTGTTTATGCAGATGCCCTACTGGTCTGAATTGCCCTGTGATTTGGCCTGCCTTTCGCGGCCAGCCATGCGCGAGTGAAAATGATCTCTTAACTATAAGCAACAGTGAAAAAGCACACTGACTGCAATGATGCCTTCTACTCCAAGTTAAGCACTCATACATGTGTACACTATATTTTCATACAGATTGATATTTCGCGTTGCTACGCGTATAACAAGTATTGCTAGAGATTCACTTTACGCAGCGAATGAATCGATATATCGTGATTTTGCAAAACGCACACCGGCGCTGTAATCAGAGAATTCCTCAGGCTGCCATATACATGAGGAACGGGGGCCGAAATCGCTGCATATTAAAAATTGCGACAGTACTGCAGCGTTTTTTTTTAGTCTGCCTTCATTTATAGATTGAGCGTTGGTTTTTTGTCAGCCATGCTCCCGCAATGCGCTCCCTTTTGTGTGTACACGCGGAACGCCATCGCGGCATTTAATAGGTGGAACGGGTTCACCGCGGAATGGAACAGCAATTTCACCGACCAGGAATGTTCCGTCGGAATTCTCAATTTAGACTCGGGGCTATCCGCAGCTCATAGCTTAGAGGAACGCGAAATATTTAGCTCTTTTTTCCTTTCCCCCCTTACATTTCTACGCCGTTCTTTCCCCATAATGGTCGCGCGATGACATATTTTCGATTCGCGCTCGCCGATCAGAAATATGAGCTTGTTCTACCGATTCAGCCAACCGGAAAACGCAGGTTCTTTCCGTGGACCTGAATTTCCGGAACTTGTATAAGTAAAGTATATATATAAGGAAAAAAAGAACGACGATTGTTGCTTAAAAGAAGTCCACAATAAAAAAATTGTATGGGAGGCAGAGTGTACGCAATAAATCACGTTCGCGCATCTGCACAGAGATTGGAAACGGGTCCGACGCAAAGACAATGACGTTTCTGTGTAATGTCGGACGTATATATACATAAAGCGTATATGCTTAGCGTACACACGCTTCCCTTAACGCTTCTAGGTTTCCTACAGCTTCTTGTTTTATAGTTGACAACAGGTTGACAGTACGCGATGACACATTAAGAGAAAAATAAAAAAATGAGAATTTTAATAACTGGAAGGCTTAGACTGTACAGCGGTAGAATGCATGTCATTTCAGGCGGGGCATATAATTGTCGTCTGAGTCGTGACCTGCGCTGATTAAATACAATGAAATTGTTGAAGAATGTACGCGTTCGCATTAGAGCTAAGACAAGTGAGTCAGTCTGAGGCACCTATCGCGTAAGGAATAAGCGAAAGAAAAACACCACCGGCACTTCAGAACAAATGGCTGGGAAGCGCCACAGTGAACGAATTATGCCCCATTTTCAGTAGATGTATAGCATGAAATGTTCTGTACGCTGTTTTACACAATTTCGAACTCGACGGTGCGCGGTCGTGGGGCTAACATTTTATTAAGACAAAAAGCCTTGGATGCCTCATCAAACACGAAAATTGACCGTCGGCGTCGGTGGCGTCAACACGAGTGACGCGAAAAATCATCACGCGATAAAGTCACCATGTAACGTCATCATGGCGTAACAGTTGCCAAAAGTAGTGACGTCACTATGGCGCCATATAACGTGACGTCACATGATGACGTCAGCACATGGCATCGTCGCTTGATCGAAGGTGGGCCGATTCCGGAGGCAATGCAAAATCAGGCGATGTGCAGGAAGCTGGCAATGACTACGACCCTGGAGGCAGTGCAAGACCACCTTAGGTACAGAAAGCTTTCGTAGAAGCGGGGTGGGGGGGGGGGGGGGAGGTTAGTACATCGATCGAGAAGACTGTTTTCGACTTCGAGTCGTCTTAGGCGAATTCATAGTGAGTTTTTTGCGAGTCAGTTTAATATTGTAATCACTGCAATCACAGAACATTGCAGTCATTGTATATGGAAATCACTAATTGCAATGCAACACTTACTATTCGTCCAGTGATAAGCGCCACTCCTCAAATCTCTTGCCTCGCCGTTTTTGCAAAACGCTCCTTATGTTGAACAAAAGTTTCAGCAATGACCACTTCGCCAATGTAATCAGACCATGCGCTATGTATGTCCCCCATCTGTCGTATACTTCAAATCTTTTTGCGCGTTGGCCGACCGGAAATTAGCTGCCTAACTTTCCCGCTTCTATCCACATCCGCGTTTTCTCTCTACCGGCTCGGAAATTAAAACGCCAGGGCCGGAGCTTTGATCCGCCAGGTTTCCTCATTTCCAAGTGCAAGTTTTCGACGAAGAAAGACGTCTCTTCGGGCCCCTCCCATCGGAACCAGCGGGTGCGCAGCTGCGGGCGCAGCCTCGAGATTGCGGGGAGCGGGTCAGCGTATATCGAGCGATTGATGGCGGGATCGTTTTTGTTTCCTTCCGTGTGACCGGCTTTCAGAGATCTGTCGACCAGGTGCGCTCGGGCGGGGGTGTCACGTATTCGCAGCGATCCAGCGCTCGGTCCCCGGGCACGCGACGGTGCGCGCATGTCGTCGCATGCAAGGTCCTCGCGGGGGCTTGCATGGACTTGTTTATTAAGTGTATACAAAGAGAGGTTGGTGCCTGTGCGTGCCGCCGGCTACTCCTCTTGCACAACAGTTGTCGTCGCAAAGTAGAAAAGAAACACGAGGTTCCTCACCTCAAAGACACACAGACGCTCCTCAAAGGCGCATTGTACAACACTCACGCACTCACGAACGATTGCTTTTTACCATATTCATGAGAGAACCAGTCGGTTCACGGAAAACAATAGAGCGTCTCCAGTATCTTGATTCTAGAAACTGCCGTACACTCTATTCATCTTGCGCATTAAGTTTCTCAACAACGGCCGCTTCCCGACAGTTATCCTATACGCGGTCAGGACCTCCTGTTTGTAAGCACTAACTGGGTCACTGGAACGCTTCTTTATCGTGGAAATCTCATACCGATGCGAGCACGCTGTATAGGAAGCGCATGCTCTATCGAGAAATCTGTTGGCGTAAAAGCTATTCAGTCATTTCTTACATAGCCAATGTTCCCGTTATGGAAATTGAGAACGTGTTTATTAGTTTAAGATGTTTTTTTTTTACAAGGTGAATTTGAAGAAAAAAAAAAACTGTTAGTGTTTTGAGGCGACGCCGGCAACTTCTCGAAGCGAAGGGTATAGTAGAGGTTGAAACCAGGTTCAATATTTGACCCAGTACATTATCTGGCGTGAAAGATGCGGCCATGCACGCATAACATGCAATATGTCTTGAGCAGCTTCTGTAGGAGTGCTGAGAAGAGGAGGAGGAGGAGGAGGAAGGGGAAGGAAATGAATGAAAGGCAGGGAGGTTAACCAGACGCGCGTCCGGTTTGCTACCCTACACTGGGGGATAGGGATGAAGGGATTAAAAGAAAGAAAGAAAAGAGAAGGCACTATCAGGGTACTTATGCGCCTGTCCATTGAATGCCTACAAGCGGTCGCTTAATCCAGTCGATCTTAAAAATAGTAACAATGCTCGCGTCGCTTTGATGGCCTGTGATGGCTAGGGCCACGATCCGAGGATCTTCTCTTCGGAAAAGAGTGCCAAGAAATAAATCAAACGAGATAGGAGGTCAGGGCAAGATGGGTGCCCTGACGTATAGACCAGTCCACTTGCGGAATTAAACGTGGACTCCAGAGACATCACCTGATCAAGAAAAAAAAACTTATTACAACAGGCTCAATGTTTTAACTTCGTTGACTTCGCTATTGTGCTTACTTAAACTGCTCTCAACGTCTTGACAATATTCCGGTTCCCACCATGATAAGCATTCCACAAAATATTCGAATTCATGGCTAATAACAAGACCTTATCAAACTTGTCGCACAGGCTCTTTGAACAGCGATAGAGACAACGCAGGGATCCAGGGGCGATGTCTGCATGACCTTGTTGTGTACGTGTACAACCACGTGTACGACTAGGCTGATTTCGTTCAACATGACGGTGCAGGCGACAGCCAAAAATCGCTATCGACTCGTGCCCAGATCGAGCAAAATTTCAATGGGACGTTCCCGCGTGGCAGCATCTGTTCTGTTATGTATTGCTCAGTGGGCGATACAACACAGTTTTGTTAATGAGAGTTAACTAGATTTATTAAGCACTGGGTACCTACATGGAGGTGGGAATGTCGAGTGTTCAGAGGCTGGGAAGGTCTCGTTTTCTCTTTTACATAGAACCTAATGAAACCAAGAGACAGTGAAGCCAAGCGATGTATAGGGGACATTATTTGTACTGTTAAACTCTAGTGTAGTAATTATGATATAAATGCGAAGAAATTAGAATGGACGAAAAGACATTGCCGCCGGTATGGTCCGAAGCTACAACCTTCAGTCTGGTGCCAGTTCGAAAAAAAGATCACGTTCTTCGTGACGCCGGAGAAGAGTGTTCCACACTCGCCGTCATGGCTACGAGTGGCGGTGACTAACGAACTCAGGTTTACATGCACATAAATACCAGATAAAGTGGGCGGGAGGACGACCGCCGCTGTAGCTCAATCCGTCTCTTTCACGATGCCACTGCGCATGCGCCCTTCCCCTAGCGGGAAAGTCGCGAAGCGCCTGTTCATCTCGGAGGCTTTCGTTTTGGCAATACCGGTTGGCCCGGCCCACGGCCTCTGTCAGAACCCTACCAAAACGGCAAAGGGCAGCACAGGAAAATGACAAAAGGCGGACTGGTATCGTCGGACGCGTTATCGAAGGGTTGTAGGTTCGACCTGTACACCGGTGGCAAGTTGACTTCTCGTCCACTTTATTGTCTCTGCATTTGTATTATGATTATTACTCTATAGTTAAAGACTGAAAATAGTGTCCCTTACACTTTCCTTGGCTTGATTGTATGTTGGTTTCATTACGTTGTATATAACAGAGATGGAAAAGCCACACGACGCGGAGGATGACGGAAGCAGCGGATCGCTTTCATCCCAGAAACGCGGTTCGGGTTAGCGGGAGATTTGAATAGTGTTGCTCCTTTCTCCGTGCGTGGAAGAGGGGACGAAAAAACAACTTCAGTAATGCCACAACATGGTCGGGAGTCTAAGTTGAGTTTTCCGCCGTTCTGAATGGTGGTGGTCAGTAGCTGGTCGCGACGATTTGGCCCATTTCGTCAAGTCGCCTTCAGTCTTGTTGTCTGGGCGTACTTATAGTCTACCGTAGTATTCTACAGTATTAGTATTTAACCACTAGCGATTGCTGAACAAAAATTTTGCTTCGCTTTCAGTTTCTGCGGCATCCAAAGCAAAAGCACTCTACTTTTGTAATGTCTCCCACACAAGTCTGGCAAGAGAATACCGCCCGTCATACGGTGCTCTCTGCACAGTACAGCTGACTCCAAGTTTTCTGGGTGACTGACTCGAGAGATGTGTATACCTTAGGAATGACGGATGCGCACACCGAAGACCCGGTAAGTTATTCCTTTACATTTGGTATACTGCAGAAAGCATTTTCGTCTTGACAAGAATGAAAAATCCGGGGTTTTCTCTTTTTTTTTGTCCTCGTCTACAGTGTGTGGCCGTCTGTGTTACGAACGCAGGTGACGTCGATGAGCCATTCAGTAGGTACCAGATTTAGCAATTAAGTACACGACTGTGTATATTTAACAGGTACATCGTCTGCTTATCTTTTGACACGGTTGACGAAGGGAAAGCGACTATTGTGATTGGCCATCCAGATCGACCGAAGTAACAATACCAAACGCACCCTGAGCTTCACAGAGACAAGACCTGTTGTTTTCACGTAGTCGTATAAATAGCGTGATGTACAATCCCATTCAATACACAGTGCGGACCGCACATACACGCACGGAGAGATCGGAAGCTCGGACACGCAGCCTATATACATTCGTGAAATAAATGTAGTGTAAGGCATATTAAATGATTACGTGCTACGAAATCCGAGATGGCATCTCTGTATTTCCTAAGGCTCGTTAAGAATATTCGGGTCTCCCATCTATTGTGTTGTTAAACGGGGGTTTCTGTACGGATATTGAGGTAAAGAGCGTGTGAGTTACTTCATTTGCCTATGCTGCCTGTATGTTGCGCAGTAATGCAGGAATAACAATGACCTTAACATAAGAAAAACGAGTACGAAAGTGAAACAATCACAAATAAAGCACCATAGCAATCGGTAGTTCACTGAAGACAGTGCACGGAAATATTCGCGCAAGCGCGCGCGCTCACACGCACACGCGTGCGCGCAGCAAGGATCATAACGTGCCCCTTCAAAAAGTGCTGCCCACGACCGCCTATCATAAACACTTGTCTAACTCCGTGTCCACTCTGCGTATTTTAAAACGTTTGTTTATGTATATATAGCTCCCCGGTACGCTTATACTTTGCGAAAGTTCCAATGGACGCCGGCTTCTCTGCAATACCGCGAGAAGGCCACCGGGCTGCCCTTCGCGCGAGGTCGCTTCTAGCTGTTTGCAGTACTCGTATGCGAGTGCGACAACATGCATGGGCGCACGACAGTTTGCGCAGCACCCGTCTGATGCGCTCGGATGCGACCTCCCGCCATCGCCGCCGCCGCCGACCGTTCCTTCTTGTTTGCAGAGCTGTGCGATTGATGCGCTTAGGCAAAGCTGAGCAGTTAATATAGCCGTTCGTTCCTTCTTGTTTGCAGAGCTGTGCGATTGATGCGCTTAGGCAAAGCTGAGCAGTTAATATAGCTCGCGGAGGCGATACGGATCTTTCTCGCAGCACAACGCCACGAAGCCGTGGTTTCGTAGATGTTCGTGGCGGTGGTGCCCGCTGTACAAGACCGCTTTCTTATCGCTGCAACCCTTGCAAAAGATCACGTTTTCTCCATTTAAAGGTAACAGTCGTTTTCTCAAACAGTGGAAACTTTTGTTCACTGCTTATCAGCTGCAAGGTAACTGGGTGTGAAAAAGTATCAAAGTTCACAATGAGTGCCAATAAAAATCTCTATTATTTTCTCTTTTTCGCCCGAATCTTGCGTATAATCTTACAAAAAACTCTTTTTGCATCTTTGCTATCTATTTACTCTAAGTATTTCTGCGCTTGCTTGTTTCGCACTTTCTTTCTTTCTTTTTTTTTTTTGGAACCACGTGAGCGGATTTTCTCGTCTAATGTCTGCCGGACACTGTCAGCTTAACAAAGCACCGCGGTTTTTGAAGACATGATCTTTTTCTGCAACGTGTATCTGTTAGTAATAAGTTATTATTATTGAAAAGGAAAAGTCGCCTTCCGCCTGAAAATAACACTCGCAGCTGTGAAATAGGTAGGCACCGAGGAGGAGGAGGAGAAGGAGGAGGAGGAAGGGAACGAAGGAAAGGCAGGAAGGTCAACCAGATTCGCGTCCGGTTTGCTACCCGACACTGGGGAAAAGGGATGAAGGGATTAAAAAGAAGAACGAAGAAGGAAGAAGGCACTGTCAGGGTACATATGTGCGTCTGTCCATTACACGCCTACAAGCGACCGCTTAACCCGGTAGCTATTAAAAACAGTAGCAATGCCCGCGTCGCTTTCCTGGCCCACGCGCGTAGGGCCATGGTCCGAGGATCTTTTCTTCTGAAAACGGTCGGTCATCTATAGTTTGTTCAGCGCATTGCTTAGAACGTCGCGTTCGCTCACAAAACGATCATATAAACACAGTAGATGTTCTACTGTTTCGTCACTGTTGCACGAGTCGCATCTGGAGGTGTCTGTCATTCTTACGCGATAAGAGTACGCCTTCGCGAAAGCTACTCCTAACCACAGGCGGCACAGTAAAGTTGCGTCATGGCGGGAGAGGTGCGATGGAATTTGCAGCTTCCTCGATGGGTCTAGTTTGGGTAGGCGACGGTTCCAGACACTGGGGTCGCTCGACGAAGTTTGCGACATTTCTTTAGCAAACGAGCAAAAAACCCTTGTAACGTCTATTCTCGACAAGGGTATTGGGGTTGTTTTGGCGTCCTCGTGGGCACACCGGGCGGCATCATCAGCGAGATCGTTACCGATAATGCCACAATGTCCTGGCAACCTTTAGAATATAACGCCATGTCCCTTCGACAAAACTTGCGGACCATCACCCCTCCGATAAACAGCAACTCTTGTGCGAGCTGCCACGTCGCTAAAAGCCATTAGCGGCGCGAGGCAGAATCAATTGACAACTTGGAGAACTGGACACTTGCTTAAGCATACCAGTTAATTATGCCAAACACTTCAACCGACAAGTCCATGATAGCCATCCGGATGCCATGTTCACGATAAGCCTGCACAAACAGGGCTAATTTTCCGACTGACCCTCATTTCTTTATATCATCCTCAAATAAGCGCACTTTATTATAGACACTCTAAGAAATAAACGATATACAAGAGCGAAGAAGTGTGGAAGCCTGCAGGGCGCGAGTTGGTCGTCGATACATGACGATGTTGTGAACAGGGACTTCGGGAAGGACATGACAGAGTGAAATATGCTGTATTATTTAAAAAAGAAAGTGAAGGATGTATAGGTATACACCTCGGTTAACAGGGGTTACGGCCATCACATTGAAAGCACGGGAAACAGCACATGCCCACTGCAGAGCTCATTTGCTCCCCTCTCTCCATTGCGATGTCGATTCTGCGCTTTCCACACCACCGTCACGGACGAGCGAAGGCCACGGAATGACGTTGCACTGGGTAACTGGACAGTGCAGAATTATAAGAAACGCCATGTCCCATGCCATTGCCAAGGACGCCCGATTCTGTGCAACATACACTACAGATTCCATTTTCTCCGTGAGGACATAAGGGCGCTCGTCTCGCACATTATATGGCGAACTCAATTTGCTTTTGTGTGTCTGACGTAGATTGCCAGTGTTCCCATCTTTATCGCATCGACCCTCGGTGCATCTACATCGACGACCACCAAGGGTTTGGACAAACAGTTGATGGCGCCGCTGATCGCTATACACTTCCTGCAGCTTTCTTCCTTTCTTTCTTTCTTTCTTTCTTTCTTTCTTTCTTTCTTTCTTTCTTTCTTTCTTTCTTTCTTTCTTTCTTTCTTTCTTTCTTTCTTTCTTTCTTTCTTTCTTTCTTTCTTTCTTTCTTTCTTCGTTGTGCAGCTCCCCCACGGTGATCTAGTGGTTATGGTGCTCGACTGCTGACCCGAAGGTCGCGGGGTCGAATCCCGGCCGTGGCTGCTGCATTTTGCTGCAATGTTTGAGGTCCGTGTACTTTGATTTAGGTGCACGTTAAAGGACCCCAGATGGTCGAAATTTCCGGAGCCCTCCACTACGGCGTCCCTCGTAATCATATCGTGGTTTTGGGACGTTAAAGCTCAAATATTATTATTATTATTATTCGTTGCGCAATGTGAGTAACCTACTCTGAGCATGAGCTGGGTCGCTGTGGCCGCTATGTCATCGCGCAGTTATGAACAAAATCGCAACAGTATGTGTGTACAAATCTAGACCAGTGATATCACAGTCCACTGGGGTAAAAGTGCAAATTCAATTCGAGTCGCGAAAGCTTTGCCTTTATACTTACTCCAACTAAGTATCATTTACGCATTCTTTTATTTTTCGTTAGTCATATGAGTTTGATTCGCTTATTTATTCTGTCGTTTTCTTTGCCGCATGTTTTTCTCCTAATGTAATCTAAATCACATCATTTTGAACTAGCAAGTCCCGGACATGTGTAGCAGGGCTGTCGTCTTCATTTTTTCATTTAACTGTCTCTTTTTCTGACTAATTGTTATCAATGTTTCAGGGCTATAGTTGCTCAATGAGACGATAGGTTAGGACGTCTTCCATTCTTTTGTGTGTGTTTAGAAAGAGTGGCCGGTTAACAATTTCGAGCACTTTGTACAGTACTCTACGAAATAGCAGTAAGCCGTTTGAGATCCTTTATATGCGAACGTGAGCGTTGCCACCTGTGCCAAGAAAAAGTGGTCGACGGTTTAGAGTACCATGTACCTTTCTTCTCTTTCGTTTTCTTCAGAAGGCAAACGCGGCACATGAAACAACCTTATCGTCTTCACTGTTTACAGTGCTCTCATTACCAGGGACGCTCGCTAAAAAAAAATTCCACAGCATATCCACGGGGTGAATGATGATGAGTGGGGCGAAGCTCTCGTACGGCAGGATCTTGGCGGCGGCGTCGCGCAGCTTCACGCCCAGTACATCATCAACGACGTGAGATCGGGCCGGTTTATACTAAAGGGTCGATGAGAGTAATGGCGACTTGCAGCTCACTTTAATTTTACATTCACAGCGTACATGTAAAATTAAAGTGAGCTGCAAGTCGTCATAACTCTCATCGAACCTTTAGTATAAACGCGCCCGATCTCACGTCGGTGATGATGTACTGGGCAGAATTCACGGAAGATTCACGGTTTACCGATGAACCTCCGCAGCTTCGCCCACTCATCATCATTCACTCCGTGGATATGCCGTGATTTTTTCAACAGCGCGGCACAAAACGAAACTGTTCCACATTCTGATTTTTGACAAGACGTGTCAACCAGTCCAAATGAACACTCTCCAAGAAATCTTGATCGTCATATTTACTATGGTCGGTCACAAACTAAAAATAAATACAAGCTCCACCCACAGCCATCACTGTCCCACTGAGAGAGAATTTGCCTAGATGTTCCAGCCAATCACATTTGCTTATTTCCGCGACGTCAAGCATTTTTCGCCTGTTTCATGTAGTTGGTGTTCCCATAGAGAACGTGTCGCTGGTTTTAAGTCGAAAACTTAAACGTCCTGGCAAGTTTCATCACAGATTCTGAAATCACTGCTGAGCCAAAGGTCGTATTTTAGGTGGGAACAATAAACCTTTGCTTTTCAATATGCGTGGTATTTACTTTAGCACAGAATATTACTTACGGTTCGAAGGGAGACCAGCATGCATGCGGCTTTCTTGCATTGACAAGCGCGCCGCGGTGTTGTGGGCGGAGTTTGTGTTTACTGTCAGGTTGTAAACCGACTACATGAATGAAAGTGTAGCTAAATGCACGACTAAACCACTTATTTTCGATGTATAAAATTAACATCCCCGAATGGAACGGCGAGAATGAGGCATGGTTCGCAATGCGCATATCCTTTCCTCGGGGCATAAAAACGCTCATTCTGTGCCACGTGTGCGTGCGCCACGCACGCGCACTCACACTCGGAAGCAGCCGCGCGCGGTCCGAGCAAGTTCAATTAACGTTTTTCGGCTCATTGAGACAGGTTTTTCTCCTGTGCGTGCTCATGTTTCCCCTCTCATTTGCGCCTCTAATTAATCGCCGCACGCCAGAGGCGCGCATGCAGCACGCGTCGCCTATGGCTGGTTGGGTGTGTATATCGCAGCTGGCCCCTGTGTGAGTCTTCGCACACTCTCATATACGCACGCAGGCACGTACGGACACACGCGCAGCACACCAGGCGTTCGAAGAACGCAACGCGTAAATGTTCCACCGCCGGCGAACCACTAACACGATAATGCAAGCGGCGTGCGGGTTAAGCAAAACGAAGCCGCAAGAAACACAAGAGAAAAATCTTGGCTCGCGTAACAACCGCTCGCGCCGGGGATCATTTCGCGTTGTTGTGCATTCGTGTTTAGTCTAACGACCATGCCGTCGCCGGATGAGACCGGTCCGTGCGCGTAGAACGTTTTCGTCCCCACGGGCTCATAGCGCGTCCGCCCTACGACTCTGCTGGATGCATGCGTGCTGCGAGAGGATATCGGCAAATGCGGCGTGAATCCTCGCCCGGCCGGCGCGTCCAACTTTTTCCCATCGCTCGGTTAACTATGCAACCGACCAAGGGTCGTCGCGGAATCTGCGGTAGTGGCGGTGCCGGAGGTCCCCAGGGCCACTCTCGCTGATTTCTTTGTTTTCTTTTATTTTTCCTGGCGTACACACCAGCTATCGCTGGGTCCCGAGAGGCCACCGGGGGATGAAGAGACCGAGCGCCGATTTGTTCTCGTCGTAAGCGTGCCAGCATGTAGGTGCTCTTTCTCTCGAACTTGCAAGGGAGGAAAAAAAAAAGCGTGTGATGTACGCCTGAAATCCAGCGAGTGCTCCCTACTCGGATACCGGGAAAGCTTCGTTGTGCAGGGAGACTACGGGCGGCAGCGACACCAGAAGCGGCGTGCAGCAATTAGTGCGCGGTGAACAGCCAGTGCGTAATACATGTGAGTGTGTGTTTGTCCGTTGTCTATGCACGTTCGCGTTGGTTTGCGAGTGTTGGTTACAATGCACGTCGTCGGGTGGCAGCCTCCGAAACGACGTCACCGGAGTGGCTACTGCCAGGCACTCGTCGAAGGATGGCGAATCGCCAAGGTGGGAGTTAGTGCGCGACGCGCATATCGTGTATATAGTTAAGGTCTTTACGGTTTCGTGGGACAGAATCGAGAAGATCGTTTTGATTACTGTGAAGACACCGAAACACAGAAAAAAAAGGAAAGATGATACTTTGACTAAGCGATAGTGCAGCATAGTCTTGTGATTTAACCGCTGCACAAATCCACGTCCTCACCGAATGTAGCAAGGCCTTGGTGATAGTATCAAGGCCTAAATACATAAAAAAACTAAATACATGCCCAACGATAGATCTCTATATACGTGATGCCCCAGCTAACTAGCCAGAGTTTAAAAATACGTTGGCGCATTGTGTGATGGTGCGACCGAATGCATGTTGGGGACTATTGCATGGAGTATGTCAAGATATTTTTTGTTTTCTGCTTAATTGCTTAATTAAGTAAGATTAATTAACCAACTTTTGAAGTAATGAAGCTGGACAAAAAATTTCTGAGAAATTTGTTGATCGGTTCGCGAGACGTCCGATTAGACAGTTTATAACTCTGTCTACGAGGTATTAGTGTTTTTCTGCTTGCTACAAACGCCCGCGAAATACAAAATATATACCACGTGAATTAATACATTAAGAAACACACCACCAACAAAAAAAAAGTTAGGTCGAGGCAAAACATTCGCATGATTGCCCTTTAGATCGCGAGAAATGTACTACCGCTTTTGCTCTAATATAATAAACACAAACTTCTTTTCGATGCGTTCTTTTTGTTAGGCAAACCATTACCAAAATTGATTAAAGTCCAACGCGTACGACATCTGTAAAACAAACCGGACTTTTCTAATCTTGTCGGGAAGTTAACACAGCTTCTGATAAATTTTCTTTCCATGCGTCTGGAAACCACCCTACCACAAGGCACCGGCAATCATGTTTTCGAGCGCTCCCTTGCGCTTCACACAGCGTCGTATATGGCGACTATCTTACGCGTATGTATACGTCACGTTAGCTTAGGTGAAGCCTTGAGACATATATAAGTTAAGAGCCCGGCGAGGGGTTCGTTTGACAGTTACGAGATCCTTCTTTATATAGCTGCCTGTCAAAACTACATTAGCGAGATATTTATCGAAGACAAATGGAACTCGCGAACTGGCTCGCACGATAAAGATGGCCCGTCATAACCAATGACGTCACGGAGCGGGAATGAAGTCAATTTGATGGAAGGCAGTTGTTACGGAACTGGTTTCTCGCTTCCAGACGGGTGCTGAGCGAAAGTCGAAGAGGGCTCACTGTTGCCAAAAAAACTGCCAAAGAAGGAAAGAAAGAAAGAAAGAGAAAATAAGAAATGTCAGTTATAATAGAAGAGGCGATCGATCGCCATGCGTCAGAGCGCGGTGCTGTTGCCGCTCCTTTACCGCACGCCGGGCTTCCGGGTTTTGTTCGGTTGGTTCTCGAGGTGGCACTCAGACACAGAAAGACGACAAAACTACACTGACTACTACTGCGTGTCTTACAGATCGCAATGGGAGTCTCTCTTAGCAGTGCCCCACTTTCCGCATTCGGCCTCCGTCGGTGCGCCCACGTCGATGCTATAGCGTCAATGCGCGCAGAACCTTGCGTGCATACGTCTTCGCCACAAGCGGTCGTCGTCAAATTTGCGGACCCTTCTTTTCTGACAGCTCCTGCGAGAGAGGTTTTCCCCTCTCTCGCAGGCCTTAAACCAACCAAACCTATATAAAAACCTAAACCAACCAAACCAATCAATCTAAGCGACGAGTTGATTCATTTCATCACGTGCTTCATGAAAACTCTTTCCTGTGCTCTTTCTTTTGTTCACGTAGTCACCGTTCTACTTTGACACCTATTTCTTTTTGTTCATTTCCCACTTCTCCCAGCATGAGTAGCTGGGTAAATAAATGACCGCAAGGCTGGCCTCTACGCAATTTCTTAGTGATCAAATTTCTCCGTCTCTCGCCTTAAAGCCGAGTAATTCTGAAGCATGAGACTACATACAGACTCATCTATTGAAAGCTACAGACGATACGAAGCAGCTACAGGCAAATCAGTAAAGGGCCAAGGGGCACCAACGCTGTCTTCATGAAGTGCATTCATCCATGACCACTCGCCCCTGCGAGACGTCTGCGTGATATCTTCTCGTCGCCTTCTGAAACGTGCCGATAAAGAAGAAGAAAAAAAAAATGCATCGTTGCGCTGGTTAGGCCTCGTTTCCTACAGCATTGGCAGTGCCGAGGGTTATAGCACTATACTGGGACCAAGTGTAGTGGTTCGGGGCGGAGTCTGGCGGCACGTATATATAACGAGTCTTCCGCACGCTCAGTAAGACGTTCCGCGGTGGCGCGTTTGTCGCGCCCAGGGATAGTCTCGTGCAGTTAACAAGAAGCAAACACGGGGCAACAGCCGCCGCCGCCGCCGTCGTGGCCATCGATTCACGAAGGGGATATATTTACCCGCGTTGAAAGTCTTGTTAGCCGGCGCGGCCCCCGCAATCTGGCGAAGCGAGGATGAGGCAGGCCGTGCGGGGCCTGCCTTTTGTTTTCATATCCTTCTCCCTCTCGGGATAAGGAACTTGCCCTAAGTGCCAATTATAAAACATTTCGCGATGTCGGAGGGGGCATCGCCTTCGGTATCGGGTCTCGTATATATACTGACTGGCGTGCCTCTACCGGTAATTACGAAGGAACAGATTCAATTTAGTGAGCACCCTCGTATCGTATGACAGTTAGAAAGCCAGCTTTGTTGGCATATATCTTTTTAGCGCTTTTCTCTGAAGTATAGTTCTCAGTTTGTGACCTTATGGGTGAGCGCGTTGAACGCTGTTATGTGTGCGCGTATCAGTAATTCTCTCTTTCGTTCCTCATTAATCTCTGCTTTTCCTCCCCTCTTCCCGTATGGGGTAGCAAACCGTCTGCAGCCTGGTTAACCTCCCTGCTTGCCCTTTCCTTTTCTATCTCTCTCTTTCTCTCTTTCTAGTGCTTTTTAATTAGTACGCAATGTCCCACTACAAGAGATAGATAATGTCAGCCTCATTTTTGAGTTTCAAGCTTTTTTAAAAGCTTATTTCTGGGTCACCGCCATAACTTGGTACTACACTTTTTTCCAGTAAATCGGAACTATCTCCTCTGATATGCTTACCGCATTCTCTGATATGCTTACCGCAGCACAGTCGTATTAGGACTGCGAGCAATGGCTTTCATGAGACACAATATTAATGAGAACTAACAGACAATAATGCCAAGGAAAGTATAGGGGGTGTTATTTGTAGCAATTAGGATATGAATGTGGAGAAAGTAAAGTGGACGAAAAAACAACTTGCCGCCGGCAGGGACCGAACCTGCGACCTTCGAATAACGCGTCCGATGCTCTACCACTGAGCTACGGCGGCGGTCATCCTCTCGTACACTTTTATGGTGTATGTATGTGCATTTAAACCTAGGAATGTTAGTCAGCGCCGATCGCAGCCATGGCTGCGAGTGTGGAACACTCTTTTTCTGCCTGTTGGCGTCACGTAGCACGTGATCTTTTTACGAGCCGGCAGCCGACCAATAATCTTTCGCATACTACTTGAAGGAATCAAGTCTGCCAGAACGAGACCCTCGCTATGAATGAAGGAAAGATTACTTTTTTTAAGGGCTCGTATTTTTTTTGTTACACAGAATGAGGGATTTGTCTTCGTACTTCACGTGGAAGTGCGCGCATTGCTCTTGGATAAACGGGCTCCAGCGTAAACTCCAACGTATTACGTTACGGTGCTCTAGACGGGAACCTTCGGAATTGCCGAAGGTCATGATTGTGGCTGCATTGAGATGGTTGCGCACATTTTGTGTCTGTCATCGTTTCTCTGCACGAAAAGAAACAAATAAAAACAAACAAACAAAGGAACAAACAAGAAAACAAAACTCGATGCATTCGTGACCGTTCCCCTTACATAAAAGGAGATTCTTGAACCTTGGTCGCAGTAGACGTCAGCCGGAGTTGTTCTGAAACGACTAACGCGCTTGTTTTTGAGCATCTTCTGGACTATGTTAAAACAGAACTCCTTGCCAGTTGGCTCCCTCGCGCTTGTGCGAGCAAATTATCCTCTGTTCTTCGTTTCTCTTGCTGCTCATGTACTCCACCCCTTTTACACTCCCCTCCCACCCACCCACCCCTCCCACCCCCACCTCCACCTGTTCACTTTCCGGCACCAAGTACCCAACTCAAAAGTCCATCTGGATACCCTCTCTGGCTTTAATTTCGTATTCTATCTCCTTCGGTCTCCAAACAATGCATTTGAATGAGGAAGAATCTGTTCCTCTTGTATGGAAGTTTGCAGTGCTCCTTGCTTCTCGAAGGCTGGGGTTTGTGTCACAACTTTTCCCAATGTCCTGCACTGACGCATCCGAGTTCAGCACTCGCACGGCGGAACAAACAATGGCGCGTGTGACAAATGAGGCGCGTCAGGGAGCGCGTCGCGGACACAGGAAGCATGGACAAACATAGAGCGGAAACGAGCGCAGACATCCGTTGTTAAATGCCTTATTTCATCCACGTGTTGTCGTTGCCTGCTTTCTGCTGCGTGTGTGTCAGCTCGAGCGGTTCGAGTGTCCTTTCTTCAATCAATCATGCAGCCAGAAAAAAAAAAGAGAAACAAACAAAAAACTTGAAGGTATGTAACGTGTGTGCTGCATAGTGCTCGCTTCTGCGGATATCATCAGAAACTACAGATGTAGTACGTTTCATGTCTTTTCGCATTTCCACTTCTGTACTGGAGAATCTCACGCATGTAACGAATGCGTTATTCATAGAGTGGCAGCACCTGCTTATTGTTACGCACAAAAAAAAAAAAAAGGCGGTTGCGAAATATTACAGCTCGCAACTTTCTTTGACGTGTATTGTATACGTTATAGTAATGCACTACTCGAGCGATATAATGTCGTTCTATGAACGTTACGAATGAGCAAAACCTGCCGTTAACACAGAGAGCGTATAAAAGTAGGCAGCGGGAATCAGGGGAAGGTGTAGGCTTAAAGTGCTCAACATTAAACTTGGCAGCCTCTCACTCTAGAGTAGATGTTTTGATGAGTAGAGCTGTCTTCCAGAGAAGAGCTCCAGTGTCTGAGCGTTCATTATAGGCTTTAAAGCTGCCCTATGTTCATTCTTTTAACCGGCATTTCTTGTACATTTTGTTGTTTTACTGAGAAGTTTGCGCTGTCCAATCTGCAGCGAGCACTCATCACGGTACTTTACACGATGAACGACAAGCACTTCCATGGGGCACAAAATTTTGACGCGTTTTCATCCGAGTTTCGGAGAATGTGATGCTTCCCCGTGGAAGCGTACTCAGTTTCCACAACATTCGTGCGAGCTGTCCCACGCGTCCATTTTTTATTTCATTATGTAGTGGCTCGGATGATGGATATTCATCTCGTATGCAGAGAAGCACGTGAGTTTCAAAGGAAGCCGCTCCAGTAACATCAAGAAAACACGTACTTCGTGGTTCTTCAATTGAGCGACGATGCCAGGAAGTCATTACGTGCCTTAGATTCAAGAGGGGCTTGATTGAGAGCCTTCATCTCTCGATCTCTCAATACACCAGAATTAGTAGCTTGTACGTGAGTGCACTCCACATCAGACATCTCTGCGTCTTAGTGAAGGGATTCCTATCTGTTTTTCTTGCTTTCCAGCGAAGCGAAGCCTGTCGTACACGTGCGGCTCTTGATTATCTCGCTCTTCCTCTATACAGCCTATACAAGCGAATTTTCCAGAAGGAGCCCGTATGCCGTCCTGTACGCTCGCCTTTACATTGGTTATTGATCTCGCCAAGTTATTCGAGCACTTTGTTCGTGTGGTGGGTGTTTCGCGGAGGAGCGTTCGTCCTCATTAAACGCGCGTTTAGCAAAATAAGAGTCTTTTTTTTTTTTTATGTCGAAGCTTTATAGAAGTGACTAAGATCAGAAACCTTGCGATAACTGCAAACAGGCTCCGTACATAACTAACGAAAAACCTAATTCGCTTTTAAGTACTAGCAATGCGACCGTGCCGCAGTTGCAGGAAACCCGCGACCAGCACAAGTTTCTATAGATATCCATTCCTAAACTAGAGGCGACGTGCATTTTCTTTTCATGCTGTAGGTTTTCCGATAAGCTTTCCCAAACGGCAAGGCGGGCGAAAGTGCGGAAGCCCGGCTCACAACGCGAGTCGTCGGTGTATTTCATCGCTGATATTGCCACGCCCACGTGACAGTATTAGGAACCAGCATGCACAAGCCAGGCCTGTAGTTCTATAGGATTTCTACTAGCGCGTGTTCGTGTTCCGTGTGTTCGCACTAACTATTCGTTTGTTCTTTTTTCTACTCTCCTTTTTCCTTCTCTATCTTATCTCTTATTCCATCTTTCCCTCACCTTTCTATGCCATTTCTCTTTCTCTCTCTCTCTCTCCTCCTTGAGCACAGAGTGACTTCAGTTTCGTAACAGTGAGCAGCGTAAATAATGACGCAGACAACGAAAGAACAAGATAAGATATAATCGTGTTTTTCGCACAACCTATATATACAACGGGCCGGGGTGATGACAGTCGTTTGGGTTAGGAAAGACGTTAACTTCTGCAACCCTTGTTAAGGGATCCAGGCGAAGCGTGACATTATTGCTTACTTTGTTCGCGCTTGTTTCTTTCCCTCCAGCTTTACCCGGGCAGGGTATAGTCAACCGAAACCACTACTCTTTCTGCTACTATTACTATTACTTAGTACTAGCAGCAGTAGTAATAGCTTAGTACTAACAGTAATAGTAGTACTAGTTGTACTACCACTTGTACATGAATGCAGGTAGAACTCGCGCAGTTTTATGTCGTCCGTATTGGCGCTATAGCTTTTTTTTTATTTTGATTTTTGAAATTATTTTTTTTTATTTTTGAAATTTTTTGATCGAATGATGTTAGGTATCGCATAATTCGATATAGGTTCGGAGACTCTAAATGAAAAAAAAAAATCTCGTGAAATATAGTTGATTCGATCACAAATTGGCGCTCACTGCGGAATAAACTAATCCCATCCCCCACCCCCTCTTCTTTTTTTTTAGACACTGTAGAAATAATCTAATACCCTGTTTATTACAACATTTTTTTTTTTTAGCGATTGGAAAGAGTCGTGTGCTACCAGCACGAGTGAGCACGTTTCGTGTCTTAAATACATCGAGTTGCGACTTAACTGACTGACATAATATACTTTTCTTTTTGCGCATATGCTGCTTCTACAACATTGTCGATGTATAAGCCGCCACCGCCTTGTTAAAATTTGCGCACGCTATAAGCTACTTATAGGGAGCTTACCTCATGGCCGGAGCTTAAGCTCTTGGAGAAGAAGAAAAAAAAAAAAAAACACGTATTTCTCTGCTGCTTCCGCTCCAGCGATCCAGGAATATTCGAGTGCCTGACGTCAGCTTATCTCGACGGCATAAATTTGAAATACGTTAGCCTTAGACACTCGAGCAGTCTTTGCCAACCGTCGAAGCCGTTAGTTTTGGTTGAATGTACCTTGCGAGGAGGCTTCTATATATTTCGAGTGCGCAGAATGATTGCGCAGAATTTTCTTTTATTGTAGCGAGGCCTCTTAATAAGGCCCCGTCTGCGTTCATAGGCTTGCCTAACGACAAGACCGAGCTCACATACACGAATGTATATAGGTTCATCGGAACGACATTTTTTTTCCCCTTTTTCTCATCAAGTGCAATTACACGGGGATGTGCTGCAGCGCGGTGAAATCGTGGAGCGCTGTTTCTCTTCATTTCTTCCTACAGAATGTTTTCAGTAATACGCACGCGACGCCGAAAATTATCCTCGTACAGCAGCCTGAGTGATGTCACTTAATGATGTCTCTAAGTATCGTTAGTATAATATCTTCACAGTGTCTTCATACGTGGAATAGAACATCAGATATACACGCAGAGGAAAGAGATAGGGCTAAATAGAAAGACACGGACAAGATGTATGGAAGTCGTACTGAGACTTGAAAACAGTGCTAGGACGGTACATCGAATAGAAGCGACAGGACGGGGCTCATCTTGTCGCTTGTATTCTGCGTACCGTCTTAACGCTGTTTCAAGTTTCATTATGTAGCGACAAGCCTGCATTGACGCTTTTTCAGTGTCCTATATTCTGCGAAGGGCTAGAGGGTAAGGGGTGTGTAGACGCACACGCACAAACATAAACAATGCGAGTCTACTTGATTTCGCGACCGAAACTATGTTAGTTGTGTTCAGAAATTGTGCTTCCTATACGTGTATTATAGGTGACCGCACGACGATATAATATATGACCGCGCGTCAACAAAGTGACGGGTACGAACCCGCAGATGCACGTTGGTGCATGCCTCGATGTGTAGTGTGAAATGGTAGCCTTCAACGATCGCACGTGTTCACCGCTACACGGTGTGCCCCCCCCCCCCCCCCCAAAAAAAAAGCACGGCAGACGTTGTACGGTTTCATCGTGTATGTGAGGCTGCGGCCCCACGCTTCTTGACACTGATGTAAAATCAGAAGACTTCGTTCTAATATGAACCGGGATTTAAGGACAATACGCCTGAAGGTAAAGAGCAGCGCGTTCCAACGCTGTCGTTTATTCCAGCGAAAAGAACCAAGATCCTCGTGCCACGCGCCGTTTCTTGTGTCTCTCTTCTTTTAGCGCGAGCTATGTTTTCTGTTCTTGACAACTGATACGCGCGGGAACGTATACCCGCAGCGTCCCTGACCGCACCCACTGCATGGAATACGATAGGCGTGAAAGTTCCCACGTATATATATAGTAGACACTCCGTAAGGACCATTCGCAGTGACACTGGGCGGTGGTTATACTTAACTAGGTCGCCCATCGCGGCAGTACATCACCGACAGCTCTTTCGAACTTATAGATTTCGTCCCCTAAACGGCTGGCCGCATCATATAACGGGATCACAAGCGAGTGCAGTATCTGCGTGCTAGAATTTTGTGAGGATGCATCATACTAACAACGTCCATAAGCTACAATAAAAAAGAAAAACAAATGATGAAGAAGCCGGCTCATTGAAGCGTACGTATTTTTCTAAACGCCCGAGGCCGCGGCTTACTGCACTCAAACTGCAACGCAGGTTGACCGAATGAAATGAAGCGAAACGGGACTTGTAAAAACGCGGCAAGCGGGTACTGCACAGTGACCTATTTGCAGTTGACCGCCATAAACCGTTTTTCCAACGAGCTGCAAAGCACAATATCCCAGCATCCGCGTACGCTCTCTGAGCGGACTATAAGAGAAAAAGTGTATGCTCGCTTTTTCTCTTTATACAAAAAAACGTGCTCAGGTTTCTACGCGTCGAACTTGCGGTCGTGCCGACGCTTCCAAATCGACGCGTTGTGCACGCGCAGCTAGTATATCGTAGAAGCGCATTGATAAGCAGAAAGGAAAACTTCAGATTACACGTTCGTGCGCACCTAGTAGCGGCGGGCCTTGAGTGAAAACGATAGCGAGGAGGGTCGACTTGGTGAAGAGGAAGATCGCGAAATGCAGCAGCACGAATGCGAGCCGGATGTTTTCATAGTCTGACGATGTAGAAATATAAGGAAAGATGAAGAAAACAAAACTATACGCTACCGTCGTCTTCGTGCGTATTCGTTTAACGGCGTGCCGTCGTAACATAAACGCCGAGTCACGCCCTCCACCTTTCGCTTCATGCGCGGGTCGTTTCTTTTCCGCCATTCGCTCGAGGACCCCCCCCCCCCTTTCTTTTTTTTTTTTTCGAGAGTCGTGGTTTTTTCGCTCTGCCGAGTGAAATGGCTGCAACTGCAATCGTCGAAGGTGGCCACAAACAAAAGTATAAAAGAATGTAAAAACGAAGGTGGTTTCGCAGACGGTGCCTTCAAGTACATTACCCGACTCCCTTTTTTTTTCTCTATTCTATACACTCCGTATTTGGCTTTAGAGTTTGTTTATGGTATATCCGTATTAGCTCTCCGTTCGAATTTGTTTGTGGTGTATTAGGCCTTTAATTTAAACTCGCGCTATTTTCGGAGATGTCTCGGCACGCACTTTTTCCTTTTGCATTAGTAACGTCGCTGAATTTCGGTAGGCTGCTTGAGAGGCATTAAAGGGAAAAGTGAAAACCCAGGGGCAGTGACCAAAGCTTGCCTATACAAAATATACGCGAGCATCTTACCGTCCGTAAATAAAAAGAAGGGAAACGAGATTTGTCGTGTATGCGCTGCCACGCATCACCTTTCTTCTTTTTTTTTCTTTTTAGATATAGTATACTGTCATTTGCTTACACGTGTAAGTGGAAACGATGAAGGACATGCAAATGAGTTAGCTATTATATACGTGGTAGCTAGAAAAAAACATGTCCAAATTAGAAGTAGGTCACTCGACTTCAAAGAGGACCGCGAGACCGGCTGGGTGGTCATCACGAACATGAAAAAAAAAAGGGGGGGGGGGGGAAGCATGAGACTAATGACGCTGTCTGAGATCTTACACAGCGAGCTGAAATTTCAAATCTTCGCTCTCCGTGGCACCCGCAAAGCGGTAACTGCATCATGCGTATTTCGATCGTGGCTTCAAGCATCTCTTTCATGTCGTGCGCTCCTTAGAAAGAATTAGCGGGGCGCGTCTTTTTTCTTTTTTTTTTTTTTTCACGTTCCCACTTAGGCTCCACGACTACGTGGAACGGATTTGAACTGACGCTCGCCTTAAGACAGCGGAAACGTTTTTCATTGGATGATAGATGTATCATAATTAATTAATTAATTAATTAGCCTTTTATGTAATGACAGACAGGATCGTGCTTCTTGCTTCCATGCGGTGGCTACAAAATAATCGAACATACACTTCGAGAACAAATTGCCAGCGGGTGCAAAGTGAGGGCTCAAACGCCCAAACCACAGTCAGTCTGTCTCCATAATGAGCACCGAGCGCATATATTCTCTGCCACTTGAATTCATTTGACGATCAAACGCGCGTACTCCATGCTATCCCGACCCGTGTAGAGGACAGGCTGCTTACAAAGCATAATATATTGGGAACCATGGTGTCGAGTGCTGCTGACATAATGCACTAAGGGATTGCGTATAGACGAATGTGTAAGCAGTGCGATTACCTTTAAATGCCCAGTGAACCTAGTAGTGTGCGGGGCGCATTATTTTCCGGAAAGTCCTCTTCTCATTTTGTTTCTTCCTACATTTTAAGAGTGACCTTATTACCATATACCTACTTCCATATACCTACTTACCATATACCATTTTCTTTGTGGAATGGAAGCGCTTCGGCTAAGCTCTGAGAATTTTATTTATTTCTTGTCCACTTAATACATCAGTCAATATTCGCTGTCACGCTGCTTGGTTTAAGGCTGTTGCGATCGGAGCTGCCAAGTTTGCTCGCATAACAGAAATGCGGGACCGGCTGATGCACTGGCGTAGCCAGGGGGGAGCAGGGTGTTCATACCCCCCGTTCCGAAATTTTTCAATTTTGCATGTTTATATATACGCGTACACATACAAACGCACACACGAGCATACATAAAGTATGGTTGAACCTCCCCCCCCCCCCCACCAAAAAAAAAATCTCGCTACACGCCCCTGGTCTGATGACTGGAGATAATTATATAACCACATATATTTCGCGACGTGCGCGAGCACCACTTTGCTTAATGATTCCCTTGGGTGGTTAAAATGTTCACGGCTCTGCAAGGTACTTTCTTTCTCAAGACAGATGTCCGGTATAGGATGCTCATCTATAATGAGATCTAACAGAACTCCGCGTCATTTTACTGATAACCATGACTCAAAGCTGGCGTGACAGGAGAGCGAAGTAAATGCAGGGCACTTGCATTGCTTCCTTCTATTTCATCCAAAACAGCCGTGGTATAGCGAGAACGGTGTTGCGCTTCTAAGAGGATGCGGGTTCGATTCCAGGTCACGTCGGCCGCGTTTCGGCCAGCGAAAAGTTCACAAACTCCCTTGCACGCAGGTTTAGGTGCAGTTTACTCCAGGTGGTTAAAATTAAACCGCAATCCCCCACTCTGCTGTGCCTCATTATTATATCGTCATTTTGAAACGTAAGCCCAGACAAGAATTCAAATCCATTCGCTCGAGTGCAAAGTGTTTTAGCACCAATGTCCCTGCAGAGGAATTGGCAGCGCGTACCGGTAGCTGCATTCGGATCAATAGGCAGCTTTAGAAATAGTCTTATCTTAAGTTGGCGTCTGCTATTTCGACACTGCCTGCAAAAACAGCTCGATACAAACGGGAGTTTCAGCAATTCCTCCGGAGCAACGTGTTCGGTACGAAAACATTTCCCTGGCAAGGGCAAGTCACAAAGCGTCTTCTATATCGAAATCTCGCCGAAACCGGCATGTACACATACATGGAAGGCTCTTGTTCTTGCATTTAGATGGGAAAAGGTCACGCTATACTTTTCTTAATACGGAAACTACTATATAGGCTGCACACGTCGTTATAAGAAATGTCCCAACTCGTATTTCGGCAGTAATCGTTCTTTGAATATCGAATGCGATTCCGTTACATATCGGCAATCTTCCGCGCGATACGCGAGGCAAACTGTCGTAGAGTGCCTGCAACCGACATCTCCCGTGGATACTCTTCTTTTTCGCGGTGCATCTATACGGAGGGGCACGGTCATAAAAACTTAATGCGCGCTTTCGCATTGTTGCAGCCGCGCACCAGATATCTACGTGCGCAACTGCTTCTCGCTCATGCATTCCTCATTGCGAACATTGGCGCTGACCGGGACGCATAACCGCTTATTAAGGGCAACGTGTCGCGCAAAGCGGTTCCGCCGCTTTGCGTGACACGTTGCCCCTTAATACGGGGCGGAAAGAGTGGCTCTCTGGCAATCCGAAGGGATGTATCGAGTGATTATCTCGGAATAATTCAGGTTGCAGTGTACGCGTGGACATTAAAGCATGCATAAGTTACGGGCGTCCATTGGCGTCTCACTGCTCTTTCTTATGTAGGATGCAGTATCGCTCGTACTTTCACGACGTGAAGCAGGAAACATGTATAAAAAAATCAAATGTGTGCATGTATGGCAGGTGCATAGCTACTGACTCATTGTCACTCTGTGTAGTGTGCCCATATTTGCCTCTATTGAAGTTTAAGCGTGTTCCAGCTCATAATAGCACATGATATTCAGTTCTATGTGCCTGTTTTACCTACTCTTTACGTCGCCGCTTTATTTAAAAAAAAATCATTTCGTAGCTTAACCGTGTCGGAGGCGTTGTATACTCGCGTCCGAACACCTTGACAGGTTAGGTGCGTTGCGTAAGCGTGCAAGTTTAGAGCAAGAATTGCGTAACCACTAGCGCTCTTTCAAATTACCTATAGAGAAGACGTAAAAAAATTGTGAATAGAGAACATTTGCGCGAAAGGCTTTAATAAAGCATTACTTTTTCATAATTCTGGTCTTAGGCAAGTGACAGATGAGTGTTGCTCATAAGAAAAGAAAAAAGACTGAACGAAGACGACCAAAAGTGGTTGTCTTAAAACAGGCGCAGAACGTTCGTAGCATCAACCCTTGCCACTTAATTGTATGCTTGAGGAGATAACTGCGTGGTCCCGAGTTTTCCACGCTAAGTGTTGCCATATATAGCTGCAGACGCGTGGTGATGGAAACTGTTGCTACATAATTCGCGTGCCCGCTGCCTCTTTTTCGGCTTGTAGGCCCCTAGAAGAATGTACGTTTACTGTCGTGAACTTGTGACACTGCGGCAACATGGATAGTACTGAGGCAACGTGGATGCCGGTTGGCAGCGACAACGCAGAACCATATTAATGGCGAGCTTGCTCTCGATATGCGGGAAGAGTCCTGCGTTACATACACCTGTTTATGGCAGGCAGGGCTGCGCGCCGCACTCCTTAATGAAGACAAACGGAGGACACCTGCCCCCCGTGGATATGTCACAATTAGGGGCGACACAAACAGATTACATCACGGACGGGGGGCATCGAGTTATGGGGCACGAAACAACGCTTTTACCCAACCGGACATATGCTAGAGCAGACGGGAGAGAGTGTGAAAGAGAGACGCAAGGTAACGTGAAAATACACTCCATGCTTGCGCATTGACTCACACGCAATCCGAGAGAGAGAGAGAGAGAGAGAGAGAGATAGAGGTGATAACGCACAAGCACACCATCACAGTTAGTCGCTGTCGCTGCAGGCTGTCACAGCGCGAAATTACTTGTGTACCACAACGAACAAAGACGAGAAGAAATGATAAATGAGAAGACTATATTGTAGTTATCAGCAAGCTGCATAGACAAGAAAACCTTTTGTAGTAGTTAAGCTAACAACTGATGGAGGAATTCGTGCTCGTCAAGATTCATTTAGGAGTATACGGATTCGTTTCTTATCCCTGTCTAGCTTTTCTTTTTATTCTTTTCTTCGTGCGCACTTTCGCCACAGACACTGGCAAGCACACGCAATATGATTGAAGCACGGTATAATTTTCTTCTATGTTTGTCATTTGGCAACGAGAAATTGCCTATACGTGTCGCTGCCTTGCGTGCAACAAAAGCAATCTTCGCTCTCTGTCAGCCTCGGGTGCAATAAGTAACCTTAGCGTATTATGTTTTTACTTCATATTCTTTCGTATCACTTTACGACCGACGAGCCTGCCGACATTGTGAAAGTCCAGACCTGTAATCAACTACTGTCGGCTGGTGGCGGCAATGTCTGGGAGTTGTTTTCGTGGCGATAACCATGACGACGGATTGGCGCTTTCATGCAGGGTGACGAGCATGGGAAGTGAAATATTAATTTTCGCGTTGACGCGTCTCCTTTTCGTTTGAATTCGTCATATAAGCGGCATATTTATCCTTGAGGGCAACTCTTCTCGTTGTAATTACTCTCCGTACGATGGAATGTGCACCGCTGTTGTCTTAGCACTCGGCGAAGTTTCTATATTCTGCATCTCAAAGAGCGTAGACCTCGGGTATATCACATTGTACTGGCTCACCCAATGCGGTGAGTGTAAGTTAATTTTGCTTACATTGTGCAAACTGTACACCGAGGTGACTTTTTCTTCTTTGATGGGTCCGTTACGGGCACCACACTGCGAATACATTGACGTGCTGTCTGAATACAGGACAACGACAGTCCGCAAACCGACATCTCTCGCACGTGTTATTTGAACCTTTTTGTATACGCACATGTAAGTTCGATGTCACGCCCAAAGTCACTCGTGCTGCTGAGCAAGCACCAAGTTTCTCCTGTTGCATGGCGCTGGATGCTGTGACAGGTGAAGTACCCAGATCTATTCGCGTGTAAGCACACTTCTTTTTCCAGCACGGCTGACGTTGCCTGTTCAGTCACTTTGACGACTATGATGATGATTGCCTTTATAAATGGCTCACACCCACTCGAGGGGATTGGCCAAGAAATGAATAATTTATAGATAAAACTGGTCACATATGAATTGTATGACTAATGAATTATAGAATAGTTAGTATAAATTAATAATGCTAATTTAGAAATTCCCAGGGAGAGAATGCTCCCAAGTATAGAATATTAGAAGCAATGAAATCCAATCTAGTTCGATTAAACACCACTTTGAGAATGTTTTTCCTCAGTAAATTAAAGTGGTTGCGTGATACTTCGTTCTCTTAATTTCTTCCTCTTCGCCGAGACAAGAGTGGTGTACGTAGCCTTTTGCAGGCATAGAAACTTTGAATAGACTACCGATGGGTGCTGCAATGAAGCCTATGGCAAGGCATCGACAACGGAGTACACTTTAGCAGGCACGTAGCTCGTGCGCCCTCTTACACAAGCTGCGCCTTTAGTGCAGGCTGGAAACAAGACGCGTTCGACAGATTGACGCCCTTTGAGATATCCCTGATGTCTCCGGTGCTTTTGTCAGAGTGAACCATGCGGAAAGCTTGTTGCATCTTCTCGTTTGCTCTTGATTCAACTGCGACCGCTGCTGGCGCTGTGCGTTTCTGCCTGATATTGGAGTTTAGGTACAAATTCGCAATTTCAATCGGAATTTAGAACATGTGACGGGCGTGACCTCTTTAAGGTGTCTTAAGAAAGACAGCGAATTCCCGAACCGGTATTGAGCAGCGAACTTCTACAATAGCAATATCCAGTCATTCAGTGAAGATGATCCGCCTTTGTTGATTTCGTCATGTGCCGTCTCTACACCGATGGACCTTAATATACAATCTCGAATACATGCAATTTCTTGAACACGCTCTCGTTGCAGTAGTACCACAACGTCAGTCTCTTAATAATAATAAAAAAAGTATCTTAGTGTAGAGAGATTATTCGGGAAAGGCTCACGGCACAGATGACCTTTAGTATACTGCAGGTCTTTCCTGGCTTGCGAAGATTTAGGTCCTTATGTTGATACCATACATAATCCAGCATTACGTCAATAACTCAACAGAAGTAAAGAGGAACGAAAAAAATTCATATTATCTTTTCTTCATACGTGTCAGTAAACGCTCCGTTCAATCTGGTTGGCAAAGACTTCATGCATGCCAGAGACTAAGATTGCAGTCGTTCTTACGTTTTCTACAGTAACACTGGGAAGGAGAGTATTCGATGCTTAAAAAAAAAAAAATCAAGTACTCGGCAAAACGCATACATCGCTATACGTAATTTCTATTCGGCTTGAGAAAAGTGTTCTTCAGCTGTTTATTAACCTCTGAGAGCACGCGTATGCATAACGTCGCAAGCTTGAGGACCGCGAGTGTTACCGAGAGTGCTGACTCAATAATGCCCCGGCGCACTTTCGGTATGAACACGAAACGAGCTTATAGTTCCGCGCTGTGCGCCAATAAGAAAAGACTGCCGGTATACTGAATCCGCAGCTCTTGCCTATGCACATGCCGCTGCTTAAGAAGCGTGCACTACCGTCACGGCGTCTGCCTCTGTTCCGGTGGCTGATCCCGCAGCGGGCGAGCTTCTATTCTATTTGAACGCATATTGTTACGCGTCGTCGCAGTTACATTCGCCGCGGCGCGACGTGTATCCGCAAGATGCAAGCAGATAAGAAAAATGGTTTTGAGAGCGATTGGAATGCAGCACCTAACTGATCAGTATAGGGCGTTCACGTGTATACGTGTTGTAGCAGCGATCAGGAGACGAAAGGGCAGGGACGTCAACGAGAGTGTTCGGTTTGCTACCCTACGCTTAGATTAAACGAAGTAATGGGAGGGCGAGAGGTAAAAAGTGTGCACTGCGTGCCCGACGGCGAATACGAACTTAAAAAAAAAACTGCGATGCTCGTGACTGCTCGTGAAAACTGCTCGTGACTGAAAGGAATATAGTCAAGCCCTGATCAGCTAAACATCCGAAGTCGACCCGCGAAATACATAGTCGCTGATTGCGCAGTGTCTTAACTACATCTATAACATTACGCGGATCATGGCTGCTAACACGCTGCCGGCAAGGTGTACGGTCATTTATAAGAAAGGCGAATAAATTGTCATGGGAAATGGTAGGCCTACTTCTATACTCGTTTCTATTTCTTTCTTTTTTCTTTTCTCTCTAACTGTTTGGAGCGAGTATTATAGTATTTTGCAAATTTCTTCTGAAGCGTTCAGCTATGACACACTGCGAATACGGTTTCGCTAAGGAGTGACCCATCGTACACGCCTTGATTGCTGCAAAGGAATCCATATTGTGGAAGCTCGGACTTCAATAAGTCTTTGACACGCTTAACCACTAAACTTGGGCGTTATGACCTTCGCAGGTGCAGTCTGAATCTTGTAAAATTATATCGGTCCCGTTAGATAACATTACGTTTCAGTGGTTCACACGTCTCGGAGTTTATGCGGATACGAAATGGGGTGCCAGAAGTAGTCTCCTACGGCATTTCCTTTTCGACAGCGATATCGCAAACATATAAGTAAATTAAATACGTAATTCGCTCGGATGAGCCTAGCCTATTTCACTCTTTGAATCATATTATAGGAATAAGTGATACCGATAATAATACCATATTTCGATGGTCCATCTAGTTTTTTGAAGGTTGAAGTTTATTTCATTATTTTTGTGGTACATGTATTTACACTTTTCAATATAATAAATTCAATATAAATATCATAAGTTCAATAAAAATAAATAAGAAAGGAAAGCAATGATTTTTCATGCAAGAGGAAAACACATACTTTTCTTCAGTGGGAGCGACATAGCATAAATTGGGGATCCGATACACGTCCCTTGAGATAACCTTTGCAGCTATGACGTCTTCGGATATTATGATAAAAGCTCTGTAGTAAATAAATAAATAAATGAATGAATCAGAATATTTGTTCATGGTCAAATATACTATATACACATGGGGGTACATGTACAGAAGGAACATATGTGAGGTTCGTGAAGCATGCTCGTTTGGACTGCTTTCCCTACCGCCAACCTCAGTCTCTTTTGTAAAGAAACTTGATTGATTGATTGATTGATTGATTGATTGATTGATTGATTGATTGATTGATTGATTGATTGATTGATTGATTGACATAATATTTAAATGTAAATATTCTGGGACCGCACCACCATCCTGCGTCGGGCGCACGAGGGTTGCATATCGAAGAGTAGTGTATTTCTTTGTGGCTGCGATCCACATTTGGGCGTGAGCTATACAGGGTGTTTCAAGAAATGTGTCCAACGTTCTCAAAAAATCAGGAAAATGCGATGTTTGATTGCTGCCTTCAGAATTGGTTTTTCTGTAGTGGCATGGATTTTAAGATGGTTAAAGAAATTATTTGGGACTGTAACTTAAAAAGTTAAATTAATTAACTTTTTAATTAGTTGAGTTAGGGGGTTGTGTGAAATGAGAGAATTGAAGTTCTTCATGCCAGAAACCCATTCCAACTTTGAGATTTAAGAAGAGCGGTCTCTAGTAATAATTACGAATTAATGAAATTCAACCGAATTCGAAGGCTTTCGCTGTTGAAAGCCGTTGCATTTCGTTGAATTTCATTACGCCAAAACAATTGCTAGAGAACGCTTTTTCAAAATCTCAGAGCTCGGATGGGTGCCTCGCATGAAGAACTTCAATTCTCCCATTTGACACAATCACCTAACTCCACTAATTAAAAAGTTAACTAATGTAACTTTCTTAATTACTGTTGTAAATGAAGTCCTTAACTACCTTAAGATTCCTGCCGCTACAGAAAGAGCAATGCTGAAAGCCCCGAGCGAATATCGCATTTTCCTTATTTTTTTAGAAGGTTGGGCACATTTCTTGAAACACCCTGTATATAGCTTTGCCCACACTCTGTCCTTCTATCGTCTTACCCACGTATTTTCCTTTCACTCGCTCATATAGTATAGACTCTATAACATAAGACAGGAGTTCAGTCTAGTCAACTTCCTAATTTTCTTTACGTTTTAATTGTCCACCGTCGTATGATTTCTGCGGTTCGTTCCACGCGGTCGAGTGCGCTATTTTTTTTTACCTTGTTAGTGGGATTGGAAAATAGCCTGCCCCAGCTTTACTACGGTTGAATTACTTCCGCCGTAGATAGTTAGCTTACGGGGTGGGCGGCGGAAGTGAGATTGCAAGTTCGATTTCTGCCCGCGACATTATTAAAAAAAAAAAACGCGAGTCGAAGGCGCTGCCCAGCGCCTGAAAAATGGAGGAGTCGTTGGTACGCCGATAACTAGACGCGGACTAGATACCGATCTGAATCGGGATTCAAAACAAATTCACTGAGGAATGTTGTGGAACGGTTGCTAAACTGTGCCCCTAATTGGACAAAATGGATTAGTATATATAGGCGAGAAAGTAGCCCGTTCTATTCGTATGCTAAGTCGATGTTCAGTTGTTAGATAAAAGGGCAACCGGTGCCAACGATACGTTTATTCTCTACAACATGCGTAAAAGAGTGACAGAATATGTTGAGAATTTTTTACGCAAGAAGCAGAAAGCCCACCCGACCAATTAGGAAGGTTCAGCAAGTAGTAGCCCAGAGCTTGCAAGTTATGAAGTTCGTGCGGAATCCTTTACTCTCAACATGGGGTGTTTTGGCTGTACAGTCTTCCCTATCGGCATTTACATTTTGATCTGCAGAGGCATTGTATTCCACTTCCACGAAATTCAACGAGGCCTTCGTGGAGCATGTTATCCTGCTACGTTTTGTTTTGCGTCGCGGGTACAACGCGTTTATGTGGGTCACATAAGTTGCAAGCATGGATGTGCAGCGCATTCTTTTTCTTTATTGCCGGACTTCGTTACATAACACTAAACAAAATACAGCGAGAATAAGAATACACAAAGCACATTTGGTGGATGTGTATAATGAGCCGGCATCGTACTAACTTCGTCTAACCAACGCATCTAACTTAAACGCAAAGCCACCAGCGGCTCTACTCTTGAGCTCTTTAGAGCCACTCAGGTTCCGCTGCCGCTTCATGGATTTCAACAAGCCAATATATTTTTTCCCGAAAATACATTCGTGACGGGCGCGCATCCTTATTCAACGTGCTATCCTGCCATTCTAGAGTGCCAAACGCAGTGGAGCCCCATCAACGTAATTAAATGAAAAGCTACGTCATCCTCTATGCTTTCTTAATGGTCCTTTGTAAAACATCCCAAAAATTGACCCCTTGCCAACCGTGTAAAACACGCAATCTATTGTCCCTGGCTGTTCGCAAGTTAAAAAGTCTGATCCCCACGATAAAAATATTACCTTTACGTCCAAAAACTTCTTAACTGATAATGTTCCGGTAGTGAAGACAGACGAACTGACGGACAGACAGGTTCCTCGTTGAGTCCGCATAGAAATTCTTACCGCACTCCGCTTACCGCTTTCCCGCTGTAGAATAAATAGTAGTCTAAATAGTTTCCACATCTTCAAAACAGACAAGTGCTCTGAATAGTTCTTTTTAGTGGAACGAGCACCGAGTGACAGTCTTGTTTCTGTTCCAAACACTTCCGGTCGAGCACGCACTTCCGGTTTTCCGAATATTCATAAAGGTCTTCTAAACGATAGAAATCGATACTCCTGGTTGAAGTTAAGAGCTGTATTGGATGCATACGATATCGCAGCATAACTTGACTTAAGACAAGAGCCAGCTGTCAGGATAATTAATGAAAATTAATTGACTGAGTTCGCTGAAAGATTGTGAGCCGCTGGAATCGTTGCGGCACCTGGCGGAGGAGATCTCAGCCACGCGCTTCTTTCTACGTCGCCTCTGAGATCAGCTTCGGCAACGCACGGAACGCAACGTTAGCCCAAGGAATACACCAGGGCATACGAACACCGATATGTGAGTGCCACTGCCAAACGCCTAATTCAAGGATTAGGGTTGCCTGCAGTCTTTTTTTTTTTTCTGAACACACTTGCCAACACACTTCTGACGCTTGCCAACAACCAGAGTTCAAGCTGCGGGAAATGCAAAATCACGCAGCTTGTGCCTTTCGACAGTGTGAGTTGCCACAAGGGGCGTGCGTGACACACGACCAAGAAGTTCTGTATATTGACTCAAAACTAAAATAACCCGTGGGATAGGAATGTTACAGACTACACTGGCGCCTCCTCGACCAAGACGACGCCATCTTTCGGTTCACCGAAAACGCTCTTGTTCATGCCGCTCGGTTCATGCCGGGTCACCTGAAAACGCTCTTGGATGTTACCCTACCCGAATGAAACGGACTCCCCGAAGCCCCGAAGGATTCGGTTAATGTATAAGCGGCGCAGACGGGGGGGGGGGGGGGGGGGGGGGGGGTAAATGAAGACGCGATCGTTATCACTAACCTCTTTGTCCACTGCACTGACTCGGCCAGCCGCGTCGCGCCGTCCGAAATGCGCCCGACAGCGAAGCTGCGTGACACCGCCGCAGGAGACCTTGTCTTCAAACCACATGCGAAGACGACGCCATTGTAGGCTCGAATTCTCGCCGCACATTTCCCGATCGAATCAGGGTTTGACGCGCAATGCTATCAAACTGCGGGTGCGCGGCCCCCGCCTGGAGTAATGATGACATTAATCTCTTTTATAGAAACCTTCTTTGGCCCCGGGTTCGATCTCGGCCGCGGCGGTCGCATTTCGATGGAGGCGAAATGCTAGAGGCCCGTGTACTGTGCGATGTCAGTGCACGTTAAAGAACACCAGATGGTCAAAATTTCCGGAGCCCTCCATTACGGCGTCTCTCATAATCATATCGTGGTTTTGGCACGTAAAACCCCAGATATTATTATTAGAAACTTTGCAGTAAGCGTCGTTTGGATGGGCCCCAGCGGAACTAGGTGTCTAACGCCTTCAGTCAACCATTATATGCTGACGAAAAAAAAAATATTATTGTTGTTGTTATTATCATATCTGATTTTCTTACGACATTATACGCATGAAGAAAGCTTTTCTTCCATGGAAACCAGCCCAAGTCGAAAGACGAACGTTTATCGAGACTCCGCAATATACCTATTTGAGAATTTTGCGTGTTCCTCTAGTATGTACCACTCTCCGTGCTTCGTTCCTTGCCGTGTGCATGCGCCATGCGGCACGAAACGTTGATGTAATTCCGCAGCGGCGTCGATCGTGCCTGACTCTTTCCGCAGACGGCGGACTGTCCATTCAGTGAAGCACTTTGCGTAAAGGGCTTCACTAAACCGGCACTTGCCCAATTTCGCTGCCCCCCTCCTGGCCTGTGTACGTCTTTCTCATTTTGCTTCCCGCCTGGAGCCGTCCACGTGTATATACATGAAACCTGCGCGCTCGTGCTTTTTTTTTTTTTTTCATTTCTCTCGGACGCGCCGCAGCTCCTTCACTTCCTGGTGCAGCTGAGTGCACGCTCGGCGCTTGATGCGCGGGATGGACAGGCGGGCACCGTACATCGAGCCGCTCAGCGCTGTGGATTTCACTTTCGCTCAAATATGTACGGGCACGTCGAGAGTGCAGAACGGCTGCGCCGCGCGGACGCCTTTGCGAGAGCTGCAGTTCCGTAAGTGCAAGTGTCAATTTAACTTAACCTGAAGAGAGCCTGTTATCTCTCTCTCTCTCTCTCTCTCTCTCTCTCTCTATATATATATATATATATATATATATATATATATATATATAATCTGTCTGTCATCATGCTGACTATGCACAGCGCAGGGTATATATGGGAAATATTGCATAATCAGGTAAAGGTTTGGTTATGATAAAGCCATAATAAAGCGGAGCACGATATGGGGAACTGAGACCGTTGTGCCGTTCATAGCGTATAAATTAGGAACGTAGCATTTGTTTGATCGCGAGGCCACTACGAGTACGGTCGCTCATGCGTAATGCTCTCATTACCTAACAATCACCTTGGTGAAGTCGAATCGCGGTAGCTGTCTATATACGTCTGGTTTCACTAGAACATCAACTTCTAAGTCCCTGCTACAGCTTTTTTTTCTCTATAAGCTCCCCGCCAGAAAAATAAGATCGGCGAGTCACAGCCAAGCAGAACACTGCTGCGTTGTGAGTGCTCAGCCATATGGTTCAAATTGTCTAATTTTATATTCCCTGCGGAGCACTCAGCACGCGCGTTCACTCCGCGGTTTCTCCATCGTTAACGGGCACGCAACCAATATAATGCTTTGCGCAGTGACGCTTTGATTGAAAGCGTTTTCGCGTGTTTTGGAACAAACATAGCGACTTCACCTCAGCTATACTTTAATTGACGCGTGCCTGTTTATGTAGCAGCAGCTTAAGCTCCTCTAAGGCAATTAAGATTAATCGTCGCTTCGTGAGAGTAGCTAACGCGTTTGCGTTACAGCTTTTCGCGCGCATCCAGATCTGAGCTTTTGAAAGTTCCACAGCCTGGTACAGTCGCTACCCACGCCTAGCCAGCCCCGCAGACTCGCAGGAACGCTGAGAGGACGTCATTAACTTAATTCCTTATCCTCGAAGCAGCGAGGGTTGCCTAATGACGGGCCATTTTGCTAAGCGGACGCCTTTCGATGATGCGCTCATGGCCTCGTTCTTCACACTTTATCCGAAGTACACTATCCGTGCAAAGTTCGCGTCCGGGAAGTATCTTCAAGCTTCCATTAAAGCCGACAGCCTCGTTCGCTCGCGCCGTAAGGCTCTGCCATGCTAAACTTTTTTTCAGGGTAAATGCTTTAATTACTTTCTGTTAAATTCGCGCTGCACGTCTCCAGAGTGGATGCCCGCTCAATGCGATACAGTGATCACACATACTGCGCATGCGCAAGAGCGTAATGGTGCTTAAAGGGCCCCTAAACCACTCTGAGTACAAAGACGAGCGAGTTGTTTCTTTCTCGCATTTACTACCCTTCCTACAGGCGCTATATCCACCTCGTGGATACGTGGATAATGTCATCACTAAGCGTTGAGCCTGTCAGGACTTCGCGCTTTTCGGCTACACGCTGTCTCCGCTTGCGCTGTCGAAAGCGCACTAAGCGAACGGAAATCAATTGATTGCGCACGACAGTCATGCGAAGCCAGGCAGAACGGGCGTGCCACTGCATGGCAAAGCAAGGTAGGAGACAATTCACAACCGATATTCCTTGTGTATGGACCAATCGAGAGCTTATTTCCTCGTGACGTCACGTGAACAGACTGCTGGCGTCACCCGAATTGTACCGAAAACACGGGAAACGCAAGAGACAATAAATCAATCGTTCTTTGTACTTTCAGAGGTTGTTTAGGAACCCTTCAATTAGAGTAAGATATAGAAAAAACATGGCTGATGCCTCCGACATAGGAATCGGTATAACACGAAAGTGAACCATGTCTTTACAGAAGCAGTTGATTGTTTATTGCGCATTGATATATGAGAGCTTGTACAATGTATATTGGTGTTTAGCAGCTGCAACACCGTTTGACGTGGATGCACCCACGTTGACGCCTGGTGGCACATCTCTATCCCGACGACTAACGCCTGTGACCATGATTCAATCGTTGTGGTAGCTGAAGTTGTTAACATATACCTGGACACAGCATATTGTGAATCCCACGCAAAGATGCATCAACAAGCACATAATGAACACTGGTACCAGATATGCCTTCCTTCAAAGCATCGTCACTTGAGGAGAGAAACGGCACGGTGTGCGCTCCCGAGTAATAGGGTAACCTACGCCACGGCCGCTCTGGAGGCGCGCGCTCGTTCCCTTCCTTGAAGGAGCGAGCACGCGCCTCCAGACCGGCCGTGCCTACGCCTGTGCTCATGCATACACTACCACACTGCGCTTCAGCAATATGGTAGGCAGAGGTTCGTAGCTTGAGCAGTGAACGCGCAAATGCGGAACTCCCCGTGGGCGTCTGTCTCACTCCACCAAGGCGCGACATTCGGCCGTCGAAATCATTGCCTTTCTGCGGCGCTTATTCAGCAGTTTTATTGATCGGCGCTATCGCACTCGCAGCAAAAGATGACGGAAAAACAGTGTTGGTGCAAGCGGAAGCTACACTGCTCCGACAACGAGCCGCCACACGCTGACACGAAGCGAAAGTCGAAGAACGTAACTGCGCCTCGGACTCCTCGATGCTAGCGCGGCCAGCGTTCCTCGCTGGCATCGAGACACCCTAAATGCGTCGCCGCCGAATCGTTCCCTATCAGCGTTCGTCAGTGTCATGACGCCGCACTTGTCTTCACTGCTCCCAGATGGCGGAACCGCCCAGCCCCGCCAACCAAGAGCAACCTACGAGAGAGAGTGCGTGAGAGATATAGGGCGCGTTTGTGAAGTCTCGTGCTATGCGGCGGTAGCGTAGTAGGTAGAGCGCCGGGCACACATCGTCGTGGACCGGGAGGCGTGGGTTCGTTTTCCGGCGACAGAACTTTCTCTTCCTTTTTTTTAGATGCGAAGCAGCTCTTTGACTAGCCTATGTAACGCTGTCCCTCCGTCCGCACAAACACGAGGCAGCGCGCTTCCCTCGGCGCAGGTGTTGGAGCGGTGCCAAGTAAGGTCTTTAGTGCCAAGTAGGTCACGCCGCAGCTGGGCGTTGGCGTCACGCTCCCCTCACACGCTTCCCTCGCAGGTGCGCGCGTACGACACTCTCCCTCACCCGCCGGAGTGTTCGCAGCTGCCGGTTCCAACGCCCGCTCGCCTCCCGTGTCTGCGTTTCAAACGAACGTTTACACCAGTAAACGCTACACCGAGTTTCGCTTCAAACAAATCTTCCAGCGCCCACCGCAGCACCCGCGTTAGCGCCGTTCAACCCGTGACGCCACCCGTGCGCAACGCTGCTGCTTCGCATCCCATCAGGGTTCCCTTCGGGGAGATGGTCCAACTTTTTTTCTTTGTCATCCGTTAGCGTACCAACGTCATATCCGTCACGTAAATACGTCAGTGAAGTCTTGGTGGACCCCAGCATCAAACACTTTCGTGTTAAAATAAGGAAGTGTTTATGGCTGCAAACGATGCAAAAAAAAAAAAAACAGAAGGTGCAAGCAGGCAGACCGAGATGATCACTATACTCGGTTTCAAACAGCAGGTGCAGCGCTGTTGAAGCTATGCAAGACGTTCGGTCAGCAAAATGTGTAACTCCGCGCGTCTCGTTGTCTGCTTCTGTGGTTGTAAATGCTCGTCCGAGCCGAGCACGCGTCTGCGCGTGAGGCGTCGCGATCGGCTGCAAACAAAACAACAGACACCGAATGCAATGAAACGCCAAATGTTGTGGAACAGCATATCGATCGCCGTATAAGGGAGTTTGCTTGTCTCTAAGGTACAAAACGTCATGTGTTACTCTGCCCAAAAACGAAAAAAATCACAGCATATCCATGGATTGAATGATGATGAGTGGGCGAAGCTGCGGAGGTTCATCGGTAAACCGTGAATCTTCCGTGAATTCTGCCCAGTACATCATCACCGACGTGAGATCGGGCGCGTTTATACTAAAGGTTCGATGAGCTATGACGACTTGCAGCTCACTTTAACTTTACATGTACGCTGTGAATTTTCATTGTTTAGAAAACCATTGCTTTAGAAAACATCTGGCGTTCTTTCGTTTTGCTTTTACAAAACATCTGGCGTCTTACGTTGGTTTATTTCATCAATCAACGGCGTTTTGAACAAAATTTTTTTTGTTTAATCACGCACAGGAGAAATCTCACCAGGCACTACCTTGGAGGTAAACAATGGCTGCTAATGGGAATGAGAGACAGAAGAAGTCGGCTTTTAGCTAACACTTACACTTCTACTTCTACTAACGTTTCCTACTGGAACGTGCCAATGGCTGCTAATGGGGAATGAGAGACAGAAGAATTCGGCTTTTAGTTAACGCGCACGCTGCGAATTTTTTATTGTTCAACAACGCACAGGAAAAATCTCCCACCGGCACCACCTTGGAGGTCAAAGCGTAAGACTGGTTACGCACTACGACTACGACTACGAGGGACGAACGGGTGCCGCCTTAAGGAGCTTCGCCCCTAAAAGACATCAAATTATGGGCGGTAAAAACGTTGGACTACTTGTTTGTGCGAACGCATTTACTGCAAGAAGTCTCGCTAGCCTCTGCAACGTTGCACCTGAGTTATGCGAATGCACGGGGCATGTTCTTGAGATGGAGAGTGACGTGGCGTGCTAGCGATATTGTCGCGCACCTGTGTTCGTAATTTCAAGTAACTCGAATAAAGCGCGAAGGAGGAAGAGAGAGAGAGAGAAATACGTTTTCATTACGATTGCTGTCATTGTCCGCTACACGCGTACAGGCCATTATACCATGACATTTAGCGCATAAAGAAAAAAAAATAATAATCGTGAGCCGTTCCACATTGTGAAGCTGGATGACCAACGAATCTGTGTAGCGCGCGTCACCAAGGGGGCGCTTAATTTTGATGAAAATCAGAGAGGTACACAATTTCCGAATGATGGAAAGAAGGTGACTTTTGAGGGCTCGTATTTCTTTGTTAGACACAATATGAATGAGAACTGACATTTCCTTGGTATTATTGTCTGTTAGTTCTCATTAATATTGTGTCTAACAATTTCCGAATGTAGCTTATGCTGCTCTAAAACACTTCCACTTCCATTTGCGTGGTCCAGAAGTGCAGCGCATTTGTAATACAGATTCGCTGTATAAACAGCAAACTGTATCCTTGGCATTCCGGCTTCTGCATGCTACGTTAGCGATTTAGTTAGTCTAAGCTAGCGCCAGTACACCGGCCATGTTTTGAAAAGCTTTTCAATAAATTTTCTCGCTTCTGTCGCGTTACGGTTTTTTTTTTTGTTTCGCTCTGTCGGAACTCCCGTCGGCGCGATGAACGAACGCGTTGTGTTGCAATGCGCTTTAATTGAAATCCGAGCTTGCGCGAAACCTTTCGAAATATAGTTATTCTTAGCGGGTGGAATAGTGGAGATGGAATGTTCCGCCCACTTAATTAAAATTCTTTGTGTCTGTGTTTTATTGGTCCTCCGCAAACAGTATCACCCTTACTTCCTCTGGCAAGCGTTGAATGCGAAACAAAGAAAGAATGTCTTTTACGTATGGCGGTACTTTTAATTATAAGAGATCGTTCGATAATCGCCGTGATTTCTCCGGCCCTATAACAATTTTCGTTTCACCCGTTGATGTGAGCGTCAACATTTTTTAACTAATATTCGCTCCACGCTTCATCGACTGCGTCAAATTAGTGGGTCCTACAAGCGAACCTGCCGGGTGCGCTATTGATTTCCACTTCGTAGTTTTCGTTAAAAGGCAACACAACCGAGTCTCGGTAAGTTTCGCTCGAACGCACTCACCATATCAACGAGAACGATGTTTTTAATATGCCCGTGTGTCATTAGCATATTTCCCAGTGTGATTAAATGAGGGAAAGAAGAAATGAGGACAGAAGCGAAGAGCGCAAAGACGCAGCACTCTCCCACGAATGGGTAAAAATTATCTCCGCCAGCAGTGGGCACGTCGCGTAAGACGACTCGAAGGCGCAAGCTATCTTCTTTTTCTTCCCAGTCGATGCAACTATCCTGCCCCGCCTCCCCCGAAAGCTTCACCTAACGTGGTTTTGCACTGCCTCCTTGATCGGCTAACCTTTGACGGACGACGATGTCATGTGATACGTCATACTGACGTCACAAAGTTTGCCGATCTGTGACGTCCTTATGACGTCATATCACGTGATGACATATGATGACGTCATCACGTGATTTCTTTTTGCATCACTCGCGTTGACGCCGCCGACGCGGGACGCCGACGGTCAATGTTCGCGTTTGATGAGGCATCTAAGGCTCATGCCTTAATAAACTTCCGTTCTGACTTATCCGACCTGATGTTTTCTCTTTTTTTTACGTTACCGATAGCTTTGTGAGTCTGGTTGTGATCTATATATAGGCTGAACACTCAGTTTCTCCAATAAGGTTTGGAGCTGGGCTAGTTGGTGACTGATCATTATACATATATGGTGAAGTAGCGCCCTTTGGACGGGGACAAAGTGCGCTTCTTGCCCCCTTTGTCCCCGTCCAAAGTGCACTACTTCGTCATATAGGTATAACGACTCAATTTCGCCAAATTTTCGTTCCTTCGGTACTCTTGATTTGTAACTGCGAATCTCTACCGACCTCGCGTACTTGTACATACCGGATCGCGGTGTCGTGACTTCGATTCCAGACGTTGGTGGCTGCTTTCCGATGAGGGTGCTATGCAAAAGTTTCAGAGTATGTCTAACTTCGAGGTTAAACAAACAACAATGGTCAGAATTAAAAACCTGTCTCCTCTTGGGGTTGCTTTCATTAACAAAGGGACGTTCACCTCGGGACGTTCATTTTAATCGATCGCTTGCTTCGAATTGCTGAAGAGCTTCGAACAAAAGCGGTATGCTGATATTTTACCAAAGCATACTGTTGCCTGTGTAGTATACGCACGTGCCATTGCAATTTCAACTGACTACACGAGGTCACACCCTCGACAGTTTTGTGGATGCTGGCACACGACGCATGACTGCGGTGGCCTGCCGTAACTGAATGGGAAATAGGCGAAAAAAATTCTATCTGACGATAAAAGTTACTGGTCAAAAACGACTCCCGGTTCAGTACTGTAGAGACTTATTTGAACATTCTGTTAAAATTAGTGTCCCCCCACAAACCGCGTGGCTTCCCGGAGTGTTTAAAATTTTACAATAGGGCCCCCATGTGTTTCTAGAGGGCGGTGTTCAATTGTCCTGGGAAGCCACACGCTTTGCAGTGCAACACTGCAATTTTACCAAAATGTTCCAGTAGGTCTCTACTGTATAGAACCCCGAGTCGTTTTTGATTGCTTGCTTTTTTCAAGAGATATGATCTTTTTTCGCCCATTTCCTATTAAGTTATGGCAGGGCACCATTGCTACCGCCAAGAGATGGCGCCACGCACAAATGCACCCAAATTGTGGGAATGAATACGGTGCGCCCTACAGTGCTGGATTAATAACCACTCCGCTACCTCAAATATACGTATGTGTATATGGACTCTGTATTGATCTCAGGTTGGAGGTGTTTTACAGCAGAGCTCTTCTGGTTGAGCTTTGCCGTGTGTCTTGGATAGAAAATTATCATCATCTTGAGCCCAAGCATTCTGCACAGATTGTTAACAAGACAAACTGAAACGTGCCCAGCGGCTTTGCTGCGACCCAGCATTGCGCGACTCTGTGCTAGCTGTGCTAATTTTTTGCTTAGAAGTCAAGTTTCTCTGAAGCGACAGTGTCATCAATCCACTATCGTGACTCATGAAAAGCGTTTAATTTTTATGTGTCAATTTTATTTAACAAATGGGGACAAAGTATATATCGTTTTGAATACTGTATAGTCACTGCTGTATTTCAACGTATAGTTCCAGAATGTCTCGAAGGCTCTTGTAGCTCTTGTATACGAGCTTACCTTAGTTTACATAACTGTGGTATTTTGCTGCCGGTTAGAAGTAATCGTAATATGCCTTCGTTAAAATTTGCGAATATTTGTTTCAAACAAAATGTTGTAGAATTCTGATGTTGTTTTGAAATTCGTTAACTTACTGCTCCAGGGCTGCTCCGAACTATTCGAATAGTATTCAATTCCTTTTTGATTCGGTGTCATCACTGTTCGATTCGATTCTAAAATTCTCCATTCGCATACCTCTACTGGCCCAAAGATCCCTGTCTATAGGGTACAGGCTAAATTTGGCCCGGCAACTTGTTGGATCGCGCCGGGTCTCATCAAGGAAAAAGAAAAAAAAAACGAACACGAAACAAACGCGCACAGAGACATCGAACGACGCGCAGCTCTGTCGCGCCTTTTCAGACTCCAAGACACGCAGCGTCGTGCTATCAATAACGGGATTTCTATCTCCTACAGCTCGTCAACCTACGGAAGCTCCTTTCTTTTTTCTCTATTTTTCATATCTGTATGGTCGTTCTGTGCGTGGGAAGACTGTCTTCTGTTTGGCTGTCTATACAGGCACTGTCTGGTTACTAGTTTCCTCGTACGGTTTTCCTTGCTCTTCTGTGCGCGGCAGAGTCGACGTACTGCGTCGCAGTCGTTTAACGGTACAACGCTGCGATGCTTTTGCAAAGTGTCACGCTACTGTGTGCGATGCACGGTAACTGCCAACACGACAGAATGAACTTAGAAGGAAGTCTAGCGTTCTGAACAGGAAGAAAAAAAAAAGAAAAGGCGGGAAGGTTAACCAGACGCGTTGAAAGGCCTTTGCTGGACGAGCTGTGTCTGGATATTTGTGTTTGCGTTGTGTTCGCGTTTTTTTATTATTTTCGAACTCGACTTGTGGCTTTTTGGCTGCTGTTATAAGAATACAAACAACTCCCCTGAGCCTGTGTACTAAGTGCGTGGTAAAACATAACACCCTCCCCACCCGCCCCCCCCTGGCGGAGAACCTTGCGCACGTATGCTTGCAGGAAACAGCTTGTCCCGATTTCACGCAGCGAAGGCGACAGCGTCGCCGAAATAAACTCTCGTGGGTCCCTATGAGCAACTAAGCGCAAAGTCAACGTATCTTGCTGACCGAGGAAAGACACTTTCCTGCACACAACACTCCACCCTCTGCCTCACCTTGTGTCTGTGTACGAGCGTACACGCAGCAGTTTAAGCGTGCATAAGCTGGAAACTTGACACTTTTTTTCACGTCCCCACACGTCTCAGCCCGCTGTGCGCTTCAGGCCGAAGACACGAGCGCGTGGCGCTTTCGCGCTTGCTACGCGTTTCAGTAGTGAAAAAAAAAGAAAAAAAAGAAAAGGCTCCAGTCCCGACGCTGAAGAAGATACAAACCGTGTATACTTAGAAGAGAAAGAACGCAGGTCTCTCAGTTTTCATTTTGGAACAAAAATCTGTCACAGCTGATGCACGGCGCGGACCGCCGCTAGCGACTCTGGAAGAGTTAAGAGCCGCGAGAGATAAAAGCGAGCGGTGGCGACATAGTAGACGGGAACGACTAAACTTGGGGCTCGCGATTTGAGCGCTTTAAAGTCTCCTCGCTTTCAAAACCAACCGGGCGTTCGTTCTCTATCCCCCTTCCTCGCTATATATATATATTTTTTTTTCTCGTAGGCTACCGCGAAGACGATCCAACACGCGCTGGCGCGAAGCATCCAAGCACGAGCCCGTTTCGTTTTTCTCTGCGCGCTCCGCGGAGCACTCTTCACAGTCATCTCGCTCGCTTGACAGCGGCGCCTGGGCTGTCTCCCTCTTTCTTGTTTTCTTTCTCTCTTTCCAGTCTTGTTGACTTTTCCTTATTCTCTTCTTTCTTCTCTTCCTCGCTCTCTTTCTCACTCCTCTGAAAGCGCCGACGCCACGCACGCTGCTGCTGCTGCTCGAAGAGAAGCGGCTTGTTCGTTCGCGCGTGCGAGCCGCTTTTGCATCGCGCGCGTGCGCTTGCGGTGGACGCCGCGTATGCAAATTGGGAGACCAACTTCTGCGCGTGGCCCCCCTCCTCCCCCCATACACAAACCCTTTCATTCTTCCTATCGTGCTCTGTTCTGGCGAGGCGGCTGTTGTGGGCATCGTGTTCTCAACTGACCGGCGTGTGGAATAGAAACATGCTCTCGGTGCTGCCCGCGGCGTAAGAGAGCCAGCGTTTTTCCGGCGGAGCGAGGAACTCTATCGAAGGAAACGGAAGCCGCTGCCTTTGGCATCATTTGTTTCCCGTCGCCGCCGCCGCCGCCACCGATCGCCCGCTGCTTTTGAGGACCCGGCCGCGCGAGTGTGGATCGCGTCGGCGCCTGATAACAAGCCCGGTGTGCCTGTTCTTACTGAACCCGCTACACGCCTCGGCGACCTAAGGTGAGTGCGCGTTTCGACAGCGATTTCGCGTTGCGAGCCTTTGGCTGTTCATGATGTTTGTGCACGAGTACGTGCGGTAGATTTTCACGAACACTGTTAATTATGAGAAGTGCGGAATTTAGAATCGATATTACGTACAAGAGCGCAAAGTTGGGCTAGTTGGTGGACATACATTTTGTAATGGTTTTAACTGCGCTGTAACAGGGACAACAGAAGAGAAGACGCACGTACTGTCTTCTCCTCTTCTGTTGTGCTTATTATAGCGCAGTTGAAACCATTAAAAAACTATCAATATTTGCGTGTTCTAAGGGCAGCTGGCTCGGAGACAAGTTCATACGACTCGGGAGTTCACTTAAATCTTGCACTGTCACCTGTGGCGAATAAGTAACGCACGTACGCAATCGGTTTACAGCATAAGTCCGTTCAATGGCGATACGAGATGTGTGCGTTTACTACAACTGCCAAATATCGCAAGAATTAAGCAACGCAATTTCGTATACGCTCTTATAGCCAGGATTTTCTATTCTCGAAGAAAAGCATCGAATTCGCAGTTAAGATTACTCGCATGCGAGGCGAGAACGTCCTAAATCACTCTCGCGCTATTTCAATACTCCAGGTGAGATCTGTAGAATATATTTAAAAGAGAGAGAGAGAGAGAGAGAGAAAACTGAAGCGGGCTTTGTCATAAGACGAGGTGTTCATATTTGCATGTTTTCATACTAAACAAGCTCAGGGACTTGACAGGTGAACCGGCCACTATAGTTTCGTGGCAGTCTGTAAAACATCCAATAATGCCGTATTGTGATTTCAGGTTATGTGCACAGTTGAATGGATGCAGCCGCACGAGGGGTCTTGAAGGGTTTACCCTGCTTGAAAGCACCATGCGCTATGCGTTCTTTTTTTTTTTTTCGTTCTGTTCAAGTTAGCATTTCGCTGTCCCGAGCGCACCATTCGGATTCGCGAGTTCAGGTCCGGAATGTCGCGAAGTCGTGACAACAGGCTTCAAGGGGATAGAGCAGGACTTTTCTTCTAAAACAAAAGTGTGTTACGCTCCTCAAGTGACGTTCGTAACCCCCTGGTTTTATTTTAACTGCAGATTTTATGCTTTACTTCTCAAATTATTGGAAATTAAATGGCGTTCTCACCTCTGACTATACACAAGTAATCTAACTAAATGAAACGCATTGGCACTTCGTTATCTAGCAACGCCTTTACTCGCTTGATTAGAGCTAAATTATCTTTATGTGGTTCGTTTCATGATTCAAGCTAGGACATTACTGCATTCATAAAGAGTAAAAATTCGAATTTCGGCACCGGTAACCGTTTCTTTCTTTTTTCGCTCGAGCAACGGAGTTTCCCGCTGGTGATAGGGTGATTCGGCATTGCCGGTAATAATACCGTATCGTTCAATCTACGGGATTACCGTTCCATGTTAGAGCACCACGATCCGAAGGCGTTTTAGCTCCGCCAATTGATGCGTATGGTATAACGTGGCGAGGTTATTATAGCGGCTAATACGGGTCTTGCACACCAAAATATCTACGTGCCGACCGCGACGGTACGCCAACTCTGCTAAAACGCCCATTCGATGAACTTAAAATCTCTGTCGATATACCAAGCTCTCGAGGATAGTTTTTGGGGTTTTACGTGCCAAAACTAAGATATGATTACGAGGTACGCCTTAGTGGAGGACACCGGAAGTTTCGACTACCTAGTGTTGTTTAACGGGCACTTAAATCTACGTACACGGATCTCTAGCATTCTACATCCATAGAAATGCAACCGGACCGACCGGGATTCGATCCAGCGCCTCCTGCTTCAGCAGCAGAGCACCGTAACTACTGTGACACCGCGGCAGCTATCTTTCTATAGGGCCGTTGCATTGTGTGCATTGCTCCCCAATATGTCATGACGCCCTACAACTGCGAAGTTATTCTCGATATATAAGTCGGTTTTCATTTTCAAGGAAAAGCATCGCGGTAGTCTTTCTTATTTTCCGATTGAAAAAAACACTGCGGATAAAGTATTCACCGCTCGGTGCCTGAAAACGTCAAGTTAATGGTGTACGGAAATTCCCCGGCTAGTTTTATTTTTCAATGGAGAACATGTGCTTGGGCTGAAGGAGCCTTTCCCAGAGTTCTTTCAACGGCTCAATTATTATTTATATTGTGCGCCGGAGAGTGTACTACACAGTGACGCAGATAACAGCACCCAACTTAAGTTTATAAAAGCTTAACGCAGAAACAAGGTTAGCTCGAATATTTTTTTATTCCTTCTTTTTTTGAGTTTCATTTTACGGTGATCAGGTATTACGGTATGGATACAGGCATGTAATACAGCTTTGATATAGCATGCAGAAAAATGCATTACTGTTAATCTCTTTCTTCAGATTTTCTGTGTTTACAGAAAAGGGAGATGATTTAAAAAAAAAAACTACGTGCTCTTACTGTGGGAGAACCGTTTAAAGTGTCTCGACTTACGCTTAAAATTAAACAGCGCCTCACTAGGCAAGCTACCACTCGGTCCTTCTCAGTGAATGTCATGCATGTGACCCTACTAAAAGATACATATTTCCCGTTAGTCCTTCTGGTGACTTTTGACTTGCCACATCTCGAACTCTCGTTAAACATGTCCGCTAAACCTCCTCAGTTATACTCGCTTCTGGAGAACCGTGGGAGGCGCGATTTTAACGCGCATCTTTAACGAGTGTTATTTAGCGGCAAGTAAAGAGTCACCGGACAGAGTAGCATGCAGTCTTTTTTTTTCCCCTTTAAAGTGTTACACTAAAGCAGAGATGCCAGAATTACTCCTAAAATGTAATTGAGTTACATTTCTTGCTAGAATTTTTTAAAATGTAATTAAATTTCATCACATATTACAGCTGGCCGAAATTAATGATATTACTTTACTATTACTTCGGAAAAGTAATGAAATTACGTTTCCAAGATTTTACCGAAAGTTTCGAAGTTTTAGCTTAAGTTTGACGCTCAGATTAACATCTCTTTATTTTTATTTCCTTTCCTGGTCAATGTTTTATGCCATAACGGAAGCGGATGCGCTATATTTCACTCAGAAGTAATCGAGAAAGTAATGAGTAATTTTCTTCAAGTTACTCGCTTTGAGCAATTCATAACATCACTAAATTATCAGCACACAAAAGTATTCGGTTACGTTATTCATTACCAAAAAAAGCAGTTTAACTGCCGTAATTTCATTACTGCCAAGTCTGTATTACAGTCGAGGTTACGCCGGTGTCGCACGGTGCGCTGCTGATCGCGATTGAGCCCTGTCGGGATCACATTTCTCCCCACTAATTGGCTCCCTTCTGCAGCTTGCGTAAGGGAGCTAATCAATATCAAGAAATTCGATACAGATCAGGTCCGATCGCGACCTTTTAAAAGTGACATTGCGACGCCGGTATTTATAGCTCATGCATCATCTACGCTTTAAAGGGGTACTGGCACCAATTTTCTTTAAAAAAAAAACAAAAACAAAGAGTTCACTCCGCTATAGAAATCTACATGTATACAGAGCTGCTGTGATCTATAGCGTGACGCTCAGTAAATACCGATAAGATACTTTATTTTGAATTAAAGTCAATTTTCGCACGGCGCACCTACTGACATCAAAACTGGCGTGACGTCAGGTTACAGTATCAATTCTGGTGACTTGACGCGCCAGTTGTGATGGCGTCATGTATCGAAACATGCAAAATGGAGCTAAGAAGCATAGCAGCCGTGAAAACGTCACGATATCTTGCGCGAGTGCGAGACGAGAAAGCTCATACCGTGTCGTGACGTCAGGGTTCGGTAGGAAGTCAAATTAGCTCTTAAAAACACGTAATTTTCCGGGGCGCACTCACGGTTACCAGTAGATATTGCAGGCTCTTGAGGGCTTGGCCTTTCATTTGACGCAAGAAAAAAAAAAACACGAAATTTTCGTGTCAGTATACCCCCTTAAAACTGGATCTTTCTCGATTTCACCTTGCGTTTGCAGCAGCAGCATTAGAGCGCATTTATTATATGTTTATCCGAAGAGGGGGCTAGTCGTTCCTAAGATAATATACTTCCGTAAAAAAAAAGAGGGGGGGGGGGGTGAGATGATATCTTGTTCTGGTGTCACGGCGGTGTACTACGTGCCAGTTGGAATTTAATGGGACACCATGTGGTAGCCGGATAAATTGCTTCCGAGGAAGCTACGCTGCTCGGAGACTAAGAAGAAAACATAGGCTGCGCCGGCATAATCAGATTAGGCTAGGAACGACGGAACGGCGTGCGGATCTAGCTTTCTTATTTATTTTGTTCAGGCTTATTCTTTCCAGTAGATATTAATGACGCCCGTAACGGATATCCCTCGTTGAGCAAACACACGAACGTCCGGTGTATATCCTCTTTAGTGTTGACCCATACCGACACTTGTGAACGGCTGCGCAAACTCTATTCGTGCACGTTGTCTACATATAAAGAAAATGTTGCCGTCGAAGAACAATGAAATGTATAGAGAACGTCGTTGATGGAGGTGTATACGCAACACTAAAACAATTTGTTTATTCGGAACGTTTCCTTTACGCATGACATATTTTACAACGCAGCGATAACATTAAAAAAAAAACCCGCTTGACATTGTGTTTTTCTTTAATGCCAAACATGACTCCCTTTTCCGGTGACAGACAGGGCTGCCCTTACATAGTATACGTCCAGGACGAATCACAGTGTCTGAAATTTAAAAACAAACAAACAAACAAACAAACAAACAAACAAACAAACAAACAAACAAACATTCCCCTCTCACTATATTCGATCGAAATTTTCGTTGAAGCCCTGTAGATGTGTAAACGCTGATTCTTGTTTGGATCAATCGTCCTGTGCAGGTTTTCGCTAACAAAGTTCAATTTCGACGCCATTCTACTAACGACGCTTACAGGAATACCAATCTATTAAGGCGTATCGTGTCTCCTAAAGGATTCGTGATCACATAAGGCAGCTTCGATGATTCGATGGAGTTTAACATTCCAATATTACGCGTCCTTAGATAGGAAAAAAAAAAGTTGAACAGCTCTTAGGACACGACAGCCACTACGTTGCGTACGTGTTTGCTTGCTTCTCGTCCCGTTCTTAGCACCGTTGAAGCCTTTGTAATTTACCAGCCAGTAGCAGACACAACATCAATCCGTATAACAGATGTGAAGTGAAGAGAGATAGTGAAATGCAAAGAAAGGCATAGAGGCTAACCAGACGCATGTCCAGATTCGGGGCTCTTTGAGAAAAATGGAGAGTCCTTTGACTCTTTTTTGCCCCATATATAACTGTCACATATGTAACTCTTTAAAGAGAGTTATATATGGGGCAAAAAAGAGTCGTACGTTATTTTCTTCTTTTTTTTTTCTTAAGAGTGCCGAGTTAATGAATAGTGATGTAGTAAAGAATGGTTCGCATCTAGTTTCGACGACTCGGGGATCATTAACGTGTATCGAAAGGTCAGCACACGGACGTTTTCTTTCATTCCACCCTATTCCGAGATGTCGCTGCAACCGCGATCGGCAATCGAACCCGCGACGTTTTGTCCAACACAAAAGAACGCCTTACACACCCATACCTCTACGCGGTATAGATTATAGGCTGTTGCAAGGGAAAAACGAATAGCTAACTAACATCACCGAAGTTGGCAAATATATAAGCGCAACGCCAAAAAGAGCGCTTTTCGAAACTTTTAAAACTGGTCTTGGCTCCGCTTGTAATCGTAAACAACTTGCCCCTCGATTATTGAAGAGAATAAAGTGGACGACCTTGGGAAGAAGTAACGAAATGGCAGGCGGCCCGTATATGATAGGCTCCCTGTTTTTATCTCGGCACGAAATGTCGCGGGCGCCGCGTGTACATATACTACGTATCGCGAGTTGCATCTGGGAGGGACATACTTAGCGCCGGATTTAGGGGTCGTAAATAAACGAAGACGAGTCGGACGGGTAACCCCGCCTTTTATTCTGCGCATTATATAAAAAAAGGAGAGTATAGAGAAACGCAAGGAAAGAGAAAGAAACGTAAGAGATTTTGAATTCGCTGACGATAACGGCCTCTCTTTCTGTGCAATGTATAATGCGTGTCGTGCGTGTTCGGGTCATGCGAGTCTGGCAGGTGTGTTGAACCCAACAGTTCGCGAGATGCGTTTTCTGGTCCTGGACTATTCTGAGACCTCGATATGTGCGTATAGTCGTCGTTATTTCCGTTCCCCTCCAGGTGAACGATAAATGCCTGTAAAAAAAGGTATATAAAAAAAAAAAGCCTGTCATGCGAGACCGGAAAAGAAGAGAAGGGTTAATCACTCTCGCACACCGGTTTGCGCTAAAGCGACGCTTTGGGAAATGGGATGTATGTTATACCACGTTGAGAACTCCGAAGGCTGCTCGCCATTGAAAGTTTGTCGATAGACTCGAAAGGTGCCGAAGGGAAAGTATTCGCACGTCACGTTCGGGAGTTTTCATCTTTAGAAAACCTCTAGGATATGTTTTATCCTCGAAGAGTTAGGATGTAACCGATCGTGGGGGGAAAAATGTACTCTCGCTTGTCTCTCTGGGGCGAGCGCTTGGAACGGAGACGGGAGTGCTTCGGATGAACGGTCAGTGCTAAACGCTTTTGCAACGTAAGCTTCTGCGCCGCACAATACTGCTTCACTGTGAATTGCCACTTTGGTTCTTTGTTTTTTTTTTCTTTTTTTGCATCTGGTATCGTGAGAACGAGTAATAGTTCCCGCCGAGTTCCGCATGCGCGAAAAAAATGAAAAGAAAAAAAAAACACCCGCAAACAATAGCAGGCAAGCACATAAACATACGGAAAAAGAGGCTGAAAATTGTTGAAATCGCATGCTTCCTATTTCTTTCGGCAGTTACGATAATATTTGAACACTTGCCTTTAAATTTCCGGCATCACATCGACGCAGCGCAGTTCACCTTGAAAGTTGTTTCCCTGCCTTTCCTCTTCGTTTCTCTCTCTCCCGGATAAATTACGGTCAGCTACGGATCTTTAATGCGCGCCCATGTCTGTACAAGGGCGTTTTTCATCCCTTTCTTCATCGAAACGCGGCGGACGTGGCAGGGATCGAACCCTCGATCTCGAGCTCAGAAGTGCTGCGTCATAGTCGCAGGGCAACCAGGGCGGTTATTTTTTAACACGTCCCTTCGTGCGTTTCTCCTTCAATGGCCTCATTCGCTCTTCGTGCCTTGGTGCAAGCATCGGACATGATGTCATACGACACGCAAACACAGGCGTTAAGAGAGAATAAAAAAAAATGTGGGCCTCAAGTTCCCGTTATACGCGGTTAAAGATCACAGTGCGCTAACCACATTATGCAACCGACGATCACGAAGCAGGGCTTGTGCGGAGAGCGTGCCCCTCCGGATTGGTCTTACCGAAGCTTTATACACGCGAAGCACGACACGAGGCGTTGCTATGTATGTAACCTCGGCAGGAAAGAGACGCCCAACAAGGTTCTCAGCAGAGGCAACAACACAGGCCTTGCCTAACTTCACCTGACCAAAAGCGGCAGCGGTAGGACCCGCGTTCGTGCCCGTCGACTAGACCACCGTACTGTCCGCCGTTGAAACAGCAGCCCTGGTTTATTCGCGCCCTGATTCGTTGAGCGAACAGAAACTATATCAAGAAAAGCAGAGCTTAATCATAACCATTTCGCTCTTCTTTTTAGTTTAGTTTTCTTTTTGTCTCGTTTTTTGCGCTTTGTACACTATTATGAAAAAACTGACGGTATTGTATTCGCCTCCCTGGCGAAAATTCAACGACCAATGACGTCTTCCTTAACCCCACCGCACGTGCATAAGTTTTGTGCTGCAACTTCTTCTTTATAACGTGCGAAACATTGCTCACCAATGTTGTGCGTAATTCCACTCCACGCCCCTCTACAGCATTGCGGTAACTCGATGTCCTAGTCGATAAAAAAAAAAAAAATGAGCTGAGCAGAGGCGGATCATGTGATGCGCATTAATATAGCCCGCGATAATAACAGAATGTACGTTTCACGAACAACTCACTCATGGCCGGCAGAGAAATTGGATGTGACGGTTGCATTGTATACGAAATATGCAGCTGGTTACGCCTGTTTGGTGCACTCATGGCGACCAAGCTTAATTAGGCGTCGCCGTGTCGTCAGATAGACGGTGACGCCGATGATGACGATTACAGTTACGTTGAATATTTCCCTTTTATGTACATATTACACGGTTGCCGATCGGTTAACGCATAACCATTAATAACGCATAGCATTTACTGTAAAGTTATCACCAAAATAAAGATTATTAATCAAGCACAGAAGGTTCAGTACTACACTGTGAGGAGGAACACCTTTTGAATACTCAGTGGTATGTTCGGCACTTTTTTCCGCGTTACAGGCCAAAAGAAGAGTTAAGCCTGTCAAAGTTCACGGCGAAATGAAGCGTGAACACCCCTATATACAAGGGACAGGGCCCGTCCCGTTGTGTTTTCCTTTATCCTTGTGTTACTGCGCTGTTTTTAAGGTGACACCTACACCGCACGCTTCTAAACACGCATTTTGTTTTTCGATTTTCGAAATCTTGAGCGTGCCTTCACTACCATGTCGCTCCTTTTTCTTCCCTTCCGCGAGCAATGCCTTCAGCACACATCCTTTCACCCTGCTTGCCGCGTCGCAATCTAATAAAAGAAAAAAGTTCACTTTCTACGTGAACTCATTTTTCCAGCCCTAACCGACAGTGCTTAAACCTTCTACGCGGCCGTGGCGGTGCATACCAAGCGCATCGGTTTTCCGCGGCCTGCCACCCTTCCCAATTGCCGCCCGCGAGATCGAACGTGGTAAATTTAATTCCCCGTCGCTGTCAAAGAGGGTCAGGCTCGGGGTGTGTGCGCGCCACGGTGTTTTGCTCCGGTGCGCGGACGTGGCGATCTAAGTCAGCGACGTGACCCGCTTGTCGTTCGGCAATCTCGCTGGCCCTCTCGGTCTGGCTGCCTGCACTCGTATATTGACGCCCTGTCGGCCGATCGCTGCAACGAAGGTCGTGCATGGACGCAGAGGGCTCGCCGTCATCGATGCTGCCGCTGCTAACAAGAACAGAGCTGCACGATATACGTGGCAGTTGTTCGCGGGCATTGTTACGGCAGTGTGTCGCTATGTATAGTCGGGCCCGGCCGGTTCGTACATGTATAGGCATCCCAGTACTATAGCTATATAGCTGATCGTGCGTGACTGCTTGTTGGTGTGCAACTCCCGGATTTTGTCACGGAAGGAGAGGGCGTCGGAAGCGCTGGCTGAAACTATCCGGGACGTAAAAGAGAAAGAGAGATAAGAAAGGCCGGATGCGGCGATCCACGTGCGCAGTGAGTATTATAAGATTGCAGGATGTTGCCTTCGCTTTTCTCGCGATTCGAATAATTTTCGTATAGCTAGTCGTAAACAGCGACGAGACGTTCGTTCATGTTTTTTTTTTTCAACCCTCGCTCATTATTGTTTTTTCGGAAAGGTTCTATTCAATAACTCTGTCGGTTCTTTTCACACGTACATATATACGTTAATTTCCTCTCTAATGAGGACAGGAATACTACTACTCATTATTACTAAGTACTACTACTACTACTACTAACTACTACTACTAACTACTACTACTACTAACAATAATAATCAAACAATAGTATTACGCAGCTAGAAATGACGAAAGAGACACGGGTGCCCTTTAATATGCAGTTTCCCATTTCGACATGCATAACAGCGCTTGAAGGGCGAGGACAGAAGGGGGAAAAAAAGGTGATGACATATCCGCCTGGCGTAAAGGTACACATCTTAGCTAATGCATTCATCTTCTCCAGTGTTACATTAGTACGTACTGCTATCCCGACGCATATAGAGAACGAGTTGATTCGCCATGTTGTGGAAGCTAGTTCACTGAAGGTTGTACTATAGCTTGAAATGGTGAGTGATGACAAGGCGCTTTCAATGTATTTACTTTCTTTGCTTTGCCATAGGTCATATTTACCTGCAGTGCCAAGCCAGGCGATCAAACAGGCTAACATCAGCGACCAACGACGTCTTCCTTAACCCCACCGCACGTGCATAAGTTTTGTGCTGCAACTTCTTCTTTATAACGTGCGAAACATTGTTCATCAATGTTGTGCGTAATTCCACTCCACGCCCCTCTACAGCCTTGCGGTAACTTGATGTCCTAGTCGATAAATTATGTCTCTCGATCTCTTTCGCTCTATTTCGCTCTCTAAGTGTCTACAATATTCCAACGACTCTGGTTTTTTTCGGGAATCTCTGCAATGGCTAGGAGACGGTCACTATCATTGTGAGACGTCTGGAGGCCTCAAATTTGCAAACTTATCGCTTAAACGCGCTGACCGCGCGTGTCAAGTTCCACGCAGCGCTTTTGCGCGTGTTCACGCGATAGCGATCAAGGCCGCTCCCAGGCGTTGGTGACATGCCTCTCAGATGGCACAGTTGCAAGAACGCCTGCAATCTCTCCACATCAGCCTGTGGTTGTTTAATCAACTTCCTCGTACGCTTTATCCGGAATACGTTATACGATAGGGTGTTTACTTAAGGCAGCGAAATCTATGGAGCGGCTGGCCGTTTGCTTTGTCCGCAAAAGGATGTCCTGGAAACCTAAAAGAACGTACGAAAAAACTGTTTGAACATTCGAGTCAGCCCCCTTGGGTCCCATGACGAATGCCATTGATTACGTTTCAGAACTCAATTTAATATCATCGGGTCATTTAACGGATGTCGTTGATGACTTATGTGGTATCCCGAAGTAGCTTTAACGAGGTCGCAGTTGCTGACACTGCAAAATACTCGTTCCACTACCTTAAGAGCACAGAAGATCGGGCAAATTTCACCAGAAAACCAGCTTCCCAATCTCGAGCCTACACCGGTGCACGTCCATTTTGAGAGCCAAAGCCCCGGGAGGAATCTTCAGTTATCCTTTATTGAAAGAAAAGATAAATGTAGGAGTTGTTGTCACCATTACTTGGCGACGGCAATCCCTTTCCACTCGGTTGTTAGGACGAAAATATTTTTTGCAGCTCAGGCAAGTACGAATACACACCGAAAGAAAATTGGCGAATTTGACAACACACAACGCTTTACGTTATCAAATCTGTCATTTCTTTTTTTTTTTTTCGTTCTTGCTTGAGCTACAACAGTGTACAAAACGACGCGTACGGCCCATTTAGGGCGGCCTTCCCGTAAGGAAAGCACGAAAGAGAAGGGAGGCATCAGAGGAGAAGCAAAACACATTAAGGCTTGCAAATGTGTGTACGAAAAAAAGATTGAATAAATGACGCGCAATCGTAAAGCTCGCTTCACAACAACATGGCATTGTGACAGGTTTGTTGTTGTTTTTTTTTCTTTGCACCGAGAAACAGCAATGAACGAAGAGGAACAGTCCGTGTTTGGTGCGTCTGACGGCTGAACGAACTCGATTTTCACTTGCTTTCCCATTTAGTTTTTTTTTTTTTCGATTTTCCTCGCAGTAGCGTTTCGCGTCGCTCTCGCGGAAAAGGAACTAGTAATTGCCTCCATCCGACATGCCTGCGGGGCTGCTGCGTTGACGGCGTCTTCAGCGCGACAGGTAGTTAACCGGAAGCGCGCAGAAGGAGTTCGTGGACGCTTCAGTAATAAACGGTTACTGCGGGGAAAGTTCGTGGCTTCCACCGCTCTGCGCCCCATTAAAAGTGTTTTCGAAATAGCGAACGCAAGCTGTTCAACGTAACCGGGAAAAAAAAAGGACAAGAGTTCTAACTTCACTGCTCACGCGTGCCCCCAACTATGATTGCGAATTAGTTTAGTGCACGTGGGGTAAATAGCGTCCGCTAACTTCCGCGTTCTCCGTTTCTATGAATACACTCATCGTCAAACCGAATACAGGGTCTAACTGGCGTGAGGCTCGTCGGTGTGCACTGCTGTTGAGCACGAGGTCGCCGGTGCGACACCTAGCTAACAGATTTGTTACAATCTGCAAGTTAAACTAACGTCACGACGTTGCACAGCCGCCTTTCGAAAATGCGATCGATAATGTCGCGTAGCAAGAAAACTCAAATCAATGGGTGGTACTCATAAGATATAACGCAACGTTCATAATATAACACAGTGTCATTGGTTAGAGACACTCCAGCAATCAATATACGCAGCGACATTAAAAATAGAAAAAGGAAGTTAAAGCTGTACCATAACGACCAGAAACACCGCTATAGTGTTCAAGTAAAAATTTTAGAGCTATCAAAAAGGCTATATTCGAACATAATATATGTAACGGAAATGTGCGTGAAACTCAGGCTGCAAGAGACTACGCAGGTGACTGCACGCGTCATATATAAAGATCGGTGAATGACAAGCCAAGTTCGAATGCGCTGTGTTCCAGAAATCATCGTAACCGGCCCATCTTCGGCAGCCGTACGGTTTCTGGGTCTCTAAAAAAATACGACAAAAATAAAAAGCTTTTTAGTTCGCGCGTTTTCCGGGAAAGCAGCTGCCGACGCTTCATAACGTAAACGGACTGCCGTCTCCTACGCACGTGTGCACAGTAAAACTGTCAAAACATGGCAACTGGAAATATATTCGAGTGCTTTCTGTTTATCTCTCTCTCTTTCTCTCCCTCTCGCTCACTTTTGGATAGCTTCGATCCACGAGCAGTTCAAAGGAAAAACGAACGTTCTGTATGAAAGCGGCGTTCTTCTCCGCACCCAACTTCTAAGCGCTAGAAAACGCTTTGTTTAGCTGTCTCAGCTGACAATACCACGCAAGCTAAGTACGAAGGTGTGGTCGTTTTCTCGTACTTCTGGACAGAACACGAAAACTGTTGGAAAAAAAGCCGTATATATATACTCGAAAGACAGAGGAAAAAAAAACTAAAGAAGCGACGCGTACAGGCAGCTTGCTGCAGATAAGCAATACGCCACCATACCTGTAAATGCAGACTTCAGCTTTCCATTATTATTATTTTTTTAATGTTCAAGCCGTTTTTTTTATTTTAAGGCTGACGTCATCAGATCTCTCGGGAAGATGCCTACTTTTCAACTGCTATTTTGTGCTGGAAGTGAACTCTTTTCTTTTATTCCTTTCATTGCCATTACACTTTTATTTCTTTGACACTGAGTAGTTCGTCAGAAATGTTAACTATATCCCTTTCCGACCTCGTGCCTGCAGTGTATGGGGCATAAAAAAAAGCGGTGCAGAAAAGCAAGCAAAGCCACAATGGGAGCCGAAACTACTTTGGAAGCTTCTGTAAGAGGCGCGCAATATCTTTGTGAATGTAGTTCCTCCCTCAGTCCCATTTTCTTCTGGGGGCGCCTCAGAGTAATGGCGTCATCTACGAGGAAACGCGCGCGCGTGGTGTGGTCTGGTATACAAAAATATTTGAGGAGCTATCTTCGCGCACTTCAAATAACTTAAATCGTGCGAACTGACTTGTGTCCCCTTGAAACAACGTTGCAGAAAGGTAGCTTTTTAAAACCAGAAGTTTGCTCGCAATGCGAGAATGTATTTATGTCCGGTACACTGGACACCAGGATGCAATTGGCGTGCATCGTGCTGAACATGTAGGAAAGAAAAGAAAACTATGAGGGAGCTTCACGTGATAATCTTGAAACCCAGTCATAAAAAAATGAAACAGGAGCATGCTGGGAATTCTACCAAGAGCACGCAGCATGAGGAGGGAGCGGCGTCGGAGGAGGTTGGCTTGTGGACGCTAGGTTTTTTTTTTTCCCTTGGTGGTGCTGAACGGTACGTGTTACAGTTAACCACGAAAATATTTTTTTCTTTTTCTAGGGTCAAAACAAACCGTTTTTCCGTCTTACAAGACAATTAACCTCCTGACAGGACCAAAAGCAACGTTCTTTCAAGGAAGCAAGCAGAATGTGTGTGTACCCATAAGTGCAACATATGAATCCTAGTGTCCAGTATACTGGGCATGGCTCTCACGCGAAAACCATTGTACTTACAGTCTACTTTATTTTTTAAATGCTTTTCAATAGCCTCTTAGCTAGAAAAGCATATTAAAAAGTTTTGTTCTACCCTACAATAAGTTCTGGACGGAAAGGGATATATATATATATCAGGGGGTCTACCTCTCAAGTTCTTCTTCTTCTTCTTCTTCTTCTTCTTCTTCTTCTTCTTATTATTATTATTATTATTATTATTATTATTATTATTATTATTATTATTATTATTATTACACAATGTGTGCCATTAAAGACTCATCCACGCTTTGCCAGGCCCTTGCAAGGGCGATATTCAAGCACTCCACCTTATGCATACACGAGGGAGAGAGCAAATACAAATGAAGGTAGCAGATTGAAGTTATCGGATAGTGTGCAGGACCATGCTTAGATTTGTGGGTCCCTTTAAGTATGATAAAACCTTGAACACCATCACTTAAGCGAAGAGGTTCGTGAGAAATTTGGTCGACCTTCGGTGGCATCCTTAATGTATACTGCGACGAGAGTGACCACCGGTAATGCTAACAAACGTGCTTGCATAGATTCCTCGCGGACGTGTGTAAGTCCTGCAAGTACACTGAGTATACGAGCCACGTAGATCCTCGTGTGACCCTCTCAAATTCTCAGATTAAATTGTAAAGCACATAAACAATGACTGCAATGGAAAATATATGTTTTGACTGTGGTCACGTACTAACAATCTACGTGCTCATGAATATGCTCGCGTAACTTTGTAATCTCGACTTTCTTTTTTTTTTTTTTTTTGCCTCAAGCGAGAATTATAAATACCGTGTTTGTTCGATTATAACGGTCCCACGATTGTTATGCGCATCTCTCTTTTAACGCTTCAAAAATGCGGAATTCCGTCGCCTTAATCTTTTGCCATCTCCCCGGTAAAGAGAAAAATAGTGATTTGTTCTCGCTATGAAAAATATCTGGTACACTGAAGTCTCTGGGGATGCGATTTGAACACTATGTACACAGATTAGATTCAATCGTGACAAATTCCCCGCACTGGCTCATTTCTGTTAAACGCGTGGTATACACTCCCCTCAAAACCCGACCTACTAGTTCAAAGGAAGAGGATAAAGACGGAAGGATAGGGAGATTAGTCTGTTCTCAGACCAGCTATATCTACCCTGTGCTGTCATTCGAGTGGTTATGTGGTACTTGAACACCGCCTATTCTTTCTGTTCCGTAGTCTATTCTAATAAACGTGGATATAATATTTCGGTGAAAATTTTCTGCGGGAGCAAAAGCGAGCGTTAAAACAGAATAACAACACGGTCCATTCCATTGCCCGATTACATTGCAGGAATCTATTGCAGCTTTTGTTTTTATGTTTGCTCGGTCGTCGCGCCCGGTGTGAATTCACAGTTCGCATTCCACGGTGGGCGAAACCAGCGGCATGCGTTCCCGTTTTTTCGCACCAGCGAAGCGTGACGAAGGGGAAGCATCAGCGGCCGGCACTGTGTTGCGCGCGGCGCGCTACACGACAGCGCACTTAGGAAATGAAGCAGCAGTTTGTTGTGGGCAGCCTCTTTCTTGGAAGTGCAAGACCGCTGCGTGCCTTTGTATAAATAATGCCCCTATACTTGGCTTCACTGACCGTTGATTTCCTTAGGTTATATATATATATATATATATATATATATATATATATATATATATATATTACCGCGAGTCTTATATTTCGTGAGTTGAAGCTTCACCCACAAAGACTGTGGGCAACGCGCTGCGCAGGCCTCGCCGTGATGTGTAGGAAGCTTCGCGATTGTTTTGGAACAATCTGTTAAGATTGCGCGCTGCACGAGAATGTTCCAGCTTTGTCGAGAGATAACGCCGCCAACAGCGATATCGCTAGAAAGTTCGATGGCGCCTGTATAAAAGCCGACGCGCTTGACTGCTTGTCAGTTGATCGACGGTCGACGTTCTGTTCGCCGCTATCAGTGAATACAGTGTGTATTGCTGTAAATTACCTTTCCGTTTCTCGGCCACAAGTTCGGCCAAATAAACAGTTTCACCTCGGACGTGCTGACTGCTGTCTTCGTCGACGTCACGACCACGTGACATCTGGTGGAGGTGCTGCTTCATGATCCGGACGCCACCGCGGAGCGCTGACCCAAGCCCAAGCCGCCAAGAAGACGACTCTAAGGACAACCCGGATCCTCGAACCAGCCGCCGGCAGAAGGGACTACAACCAGCGTACGGACTCCTTCCCGAAAACGCCAGGCAGCCGAAGACCGTCACATCGACCGCCGAGACGATGACAGACCCCCTGCCACCTAGAACGGTCGTGATGCAGCCACCCAGGGAGCCGCCGACGTTCCGTGGTTCGCCATGTGAAGACCCCGAGACCTGGCTCGAGACCTTCGAAAGGGTCTCAACATTTAATAACTGGAACTGCGAGGACAAGCTGCGCCACGTATACTTCTACCTAGAAGACGCCGCGAGGACGTGGTTCGAGAACCGAGAATCCGCCTTACAAACATGGGATCTCTTTCGGACGACGTTCCTAAGCACGTTAACGAGTGTTGTCCGGAAGGAACGGGCCGCGGCTATGCTGGAGACCCGTGTGCAGCTGCCCAACGAAAATATTGCCATCTACACGGAAAAGATGAATCGCCTGTTTCGACACGCCGACCCAAGTATGCCCGAAGAGAAGAAAGTGAGGTTCCTCATGCGGGGTTGTCAAACAGGAACTCTTCGCTGGATTGATAAGGAACCCGCCGAAGACGGTCGCTGAATTTGCATCGGAGGCTTCCACGATCGAGAAAACGCTTGAGATGCGAACGCGGCAATACAACCGCAGCTTCTCGGCTCCAAGCTACGCCGACGTTCAAGCCCTAGGACCCGCCGACCTGCGTGAGACGATTCGAGCAATCGTGCAAGAGGAGTTGCGAAAAATTCTACCTTCGTCGCAACCTCAAGTAGAGTCCATCGCCGACGTCGTGCGCCAGGAGATCCAGCATTCACTCGGCGCGCCTCAGCTAGCAGAGCCGCAGCCGCAAGCTATTAGCTATGCTGCTGCAGCCCGCCGTCATGCTCCTCCTCCACGCCCCCGCCAAGACGCCACACCGCCGCAGTACCGTCGCCAGACGCCGCCGCCGCCGCCGCCGACGCCCTACCGACCACCTGTCGGCCAGCGCAATCACCCCGAGGAAGACCGATGTCTGGCGTGCCCCCGACAACCGCCCGCTCTGCTACCACTGCGGAGAGGCCGGCCACACGTACCGCCGCTGCCAGTACCGACAGATGGGACTACGCGGATTCGCCATCAACGCGCCGCGCCCGCAGCCAGGCGAACGGCCGCGCGACATCGACGACTACCTCACCGGAACACAGTGGCAAGAACGACGACCTTCCCGCTCGCCGTCGCCCGGCCGCTACATGTCACCGCACCGCCGGCCGTACACTGGCCCAAACCGGGGCCGGTCGCCTAGCCCGTATCCGGAAAACTAAGAGCAGCAGCCGATGGAGGTGCGGTTGCTGTACGACGAACTACCGAAGATCCTCCGCCGCCGACGACGACGACGCGACGAAACCATCACAACACGACGCGAACCAGACAGACACCTGACGACGAAATCTCGCGGACTGAAGAAGACCCGACGACGCAAAATGGAAGCAGCGGAACACACCGACGCAGCCGTGACCCCACGCCACGACCTAACTGCAACGCGAGACGACGAACTAGCGACCTCGACGTTCTTATCGACGGCCACAGCGTCACAGCTCTCGTCGACACCGGAGCCGACTATTCTGTCCTCAGTGGACCGTTCGCCACCAAGCTGAAGAAAGTAAAGACCGCTTGGAGTGGACCCGAAATCCGGACAGCTGGAGGCCACCTGATAACGCCGATTGGTGTCTGCACGGCGAGAGTCACCATCAATAGCCGGACGTATCCTGCGAGCTTTGTAATCCTACAAAATTGCTCTAGGGATGTGATACTTGGAATGGACTTCCTAAGTGACCACGGCGCCGTCATCGACCTGAGGTCTGAGTCGATAACGCTAACCTCAGACAAAGCGCTCCCGCCCCACACGACGCTAGGGAACCATGCACTGAACGTGATAGAAGAGCAGGTGACCGTTCCGCCGCGCTCCAGCGTCATTATTTCCGTCGGCACCGAAAAACCTGCGAACCTTGAAGGCGTCATCGAGGGCGATCAGCAACTACTCTTGAACCGTCAAATTTGCGTCGCAAGAGGTATAGCCGAACTGCGTGACGGTAAAGCAAAGGTAGTGCTGACAAATTTCAGCCACGAATATAGGCACCTCAACATTGGTAAGACGGTCGCCTACATCGACGAATGTGTGGCCGCCAGCAATGCTTTCGCCCTCTTCGATGCTGCCGAACCTGCTTCAACGAATCGAGGTCCCGAACCAGATTTCGACGTCAACCGGAGCCTTCCGAAGGTCAAGCAAGACCAGCTGAAAACCCTGCTCCTGCAATACAAGGACTGCTTCTCGTCGTCATCACGAATTCGACAAAGTCCGGTGGCGAAACACCGAATTATAACGGAGGAAAGTGCAAGGCCCCTCGGTCAGAGCCCCTACAGAGTTTCGACTCGAGAGCGCGACGCGATAAAGAAACAAGTCGACGAGATGCTACGCGACAACATCATCCAGCCGTCCAAGAGTCCGTGGGCGTCACCTGTGGTGTTAGTGAAGAAGAAGGACGGGACACTGCGCTTCTGCGTTGATTATCGGCGCCTGAACAAAATCACGAAGAAGGACGTGTACCCCCTCCCACGGATAGACGACACCCTGGATCGACTACACAACGCGACGTACTTGTCGTCGATGGACCTCAAGACCGGCTATTGGCAGATCGAAGTAGACGAAAGAGACCGAGAAAAGACCGCTTTTGTAACACCCGACGGCCTCTTTGAGTTCAAGGTCATGCCTTTCGGTCTTTGCTCGGCACCTGCGACGTTCCAGCGCGTCATGGACACCGTGCTGGCCGGATTGAAGTGGCAGACGTGCCTTGTGTATTTGGACGACGTCGTCGTGTTTTCCTCGACCTTCGACGAGCATCTCCGGCGGCTTGAGGCAGTACTTCAAGCAATCAAGGCCTCTGGACTGACCCTGAAGCCAGAAAAGTGCCGATTCGCGTACAACGAGCTCTTGTTTCTGGGTCACGTGATAAGCAAGTCTGGAGTGTGCCCAGACCCGCGGAAAACAGCTGCCATCGCCGGCTTCGCGCCTCCCACCGACAAGAAGGCCGTGCGCCGATTTCTCGGCTTATGCGCCTATTACAGACGCTTCGTCAAAAACTTTTCACGCATCGCCGAACCACTGACGCTTCTTACGAAGACTAACGTGGAATTCAGGTGGGAAACGGAGCAAGTGCAAGCATTTGAGGAACTTAAACGACGCCTGCAGACGCCACCCATACTTGCGCATTTCGACGATTGCGCCGATACGGAAATACACACCGACGCAAGCAGCGTAGGCCTCGGTGCCGTCCTTGTGCAAAAGACTGATGGGCTTGAAAGGGTAATCAGTTATGCTAGCCGGTCACTATCCAAGGCAGAAGCCAATTATTCCACTACAGAAAGAGAATGCCTTGCCATCATCTGGGCTACGTCAAAGTTTCGCCCCTACCTCTATGGCAGGCCCTTCAAAGTTGTCAGTGACCATCACGCCTTATGTTGGCTAGCTAACTTGAAGGACCCTTCAGGTCGTCTCGCACGATGGAGTCTGAGGCTTCAAGAATTCGACATTACCGTCGTGTACAAGTCCGGACGAAAACACTCTGACGCCGACTGCCTCTCTCGTTCCCCCGTCGACGCGCCGCCGCAAGACGACGACGATGACTGCTTCCTCGGAACTATAAGTGCCGACGACTTCGCCGAAAGGCAACGAGCCGACACGGAACTGAGGGGCCTTATGGAGTACCTGGAGTGCAAGACCGCCGTTGTTCCGAAGGTGTTCAAGCGAGGACTGCCGTCGTTTTTCTTACGGGACGGCGTTCTCCTGAAAAAGAACTTCTCGGCACTGCGAACGGACTACCTTCTTGTCGTGCCCTCATCATCGCGACCAGAAGTCCTCGAGGCCCTACACGACGACCCGACGGCTGGACACCTCGGTGTTTCCCGCACGCTCGCCAGAATACAGGAAAAATACTACTGGCCACGCCTTGCTGCCGACGTCACCCACTACGTCAAGACTTGCCGAGATTGCCAGCGACGGAAGACACCGCCGACTAAGCCAGCGGGACTTCTGCAGCCAATCGAACCACCGCACCGGCCGTTCCAGCAAATCGGGATGGACCTACTGGGGCCGCTCCCGACGTCGACTTCCGGCAACAAGTGGATCGTCGTAGCGACTGACTACCTCACCCGCTACGCCGAGACAAAGGCCTTGCCCAAAGGCAGTGCCGCCGAGGTAGCCAAGTTCTTCGTGGAGAACATCGTCTTGCGTCATGGCGCCCCAGAGGTCCTTATCACAGACAGAGGTACCGCCTTTACTGCGGACCTAACTCAGGCGATCTTGAAGTACAGCGAGACGAGCCACCGCCGCACCACCGCCTACCACCCGCAGACCAATGGCCTCACCGAGCGTCTAAATAAGACCATCGCCGACATGCTCGCCATGTACGTCGACGTTGAGCACAAGACGTCGGACGCCGTCCTTCCGTACGTGACCTTCGCTTACAACACGGCCGTCCAAGAAACGACGCAGATGACGCCGTACAAGTTGGTCTACGGAAGGAGCCCGGCGACGACGCTCGACGCCATGCTACCCAATGTCACCGACGAAGAAAATGTCGACGCCGCCGCTTACTTACAACGTGCCGAAGAAGCTCGACAGCTGGCCCGCCTGCGCATCAAGACCCAGCAGCACACCGACAGCCGTCGCTACAATCTTCGACGACGCTTCGTCGAGTACCAGCCCGGCGACCGTGTCTGGGTCTGGACGCCAATACGACGACGCGGACTGAGCGAGAAGCTTCTTCGACGATACTTCGGACCGTACAGGGTACTTCGACGTCTCGGTGCACTCGACTACGAGGTTGTCCCCGACGGCATCACGAACTCTCAGAGGCGCCGAGCTCGACCCGAGGTCGTGCATGTGGTGCGCCTTAAACCGTACTATGCTCGTTAGAGCACCTGAGGACTCTAATGTTTGCTTTCTTTATTAGTTTTCTTTAGTATTGCATGTGTTCATGTTCTGTTTTTAAGCATCGGGACGATGCTTTTTCAGAGGGGGGCATTGCCGCGAGTCTTATATTTCGTGAGTTGAAGCTTCACCCACAAAGACTGTGGGCAACGCGCTGCGCAGGCCTCACCGTGATGTGTAGGAAGCTTCGCGATTGTTTTGGAACAATCTGTTAAGATTGCGCGCTGCACGAGAATGTTCCAGCTTTGTCGAGAGATAACGCCGCCAACAGCGATATCGCTAGAAAGTTCGATGGCGCCTGTATAAAAGCCGACGCGCTTGACTGCTTGTCAGTTGATCGACGGTCGCCGTTCTGTTCGCCGCTATCAGTGAATACAGTGTGTATTGCTGTAAATTACCTTTCCGTTTCTCGGCCACAAGTTCGGCCAAATAAACAGTTTCACCTCGGACGTGCTGACTGCTGTCTTCGTCGACGTCACGACCACGTGACTATATATATATATATATATATATATATATATATATATATATATATATATATATATATATAGACACCGGCCACGACGAACCTAATGTAATCAATACAGACGTTAAATATGTATAACCTAGTGAAATCAACGGAAAGTGAAGCCAAGGAAAGTGTAGGGGCATTATTGGTAGTTTTTAAAGTCTTGTTGGAATTTGAGGCCCTCCCGACTGCGCTGGCTTCCTCGCGTCCAGGCAGGCGGTTGCAAACCTCGTCCTCAAGAAGAGCTGCTGTTGGAGGGAACCGGACTGAGGAGCTGAAGAAGCGTACAAGAGGTTTATTTACATTTGTGCAGTTTGACAGTTCGTTCCAGAATGTTTTTCTCGTGCATCCACTTGCGTCTTTTACCCCCTTAGCGGTCCCTAGATGTCAGACCTACAGGGAAACGCTTGCGGCCTGAACGTCCAACGAGACTGAATGTCCAATAGTGGACATTCAGTCTCATTGGACATTCCGTCTCGTTGGACATTCAGGCCGCAAGCGTTTCCGATTCTGTCCAATTTAGATGAGCTAAACGCACCCTAGTTTAAAATTTCTCAGACAACTCATTCATTGGGTTAAGATAGAGTACATTATTTTCCTGTTGCTCAGTGAAGGCCCGCTGCGCCCTTCAGGCGCGGTAACCTAATCGTGGCTTCGCCCTCGCTTCGCGAGTGCGGCCATTTCGCTAACGCTCAATGGCCGGTTGACAGGGTCTCCGTCACGCGCTACTTGCCGCTGTCGCGGCCACGCGCTGTTTAGCCCGCGCGCCTGCCCCTTCGGGGCAGGCGCCCGTCCGTGCCAGCGTCCGTGGTGTGCCCGTGTCACTGGGGCGTCCAGACGTAACTGCAACGGCTCCTATCGTTACGTCTAGACGTAACGCTAGACACTGCCAAACGGAAAAGCGAAATTTGTGACCGGGACGGAATGTACAACGAGACTGAATGTCCAACCGAGACTGAATGTCCAACGAGACGGAATGTCCAACGAGACTGAATGTCCAACCGAGACTGTATGTCCAACGAGACAATGTCCAGCCGAGACGGAATGTCCAACGAGACGGAATCCAGGGAAACAGAGGACGACGTTTCCATCCAATCAGGTGACGAATCCTGCGGGTCCCTTTGCTGGCACCACCCCCTAGCGCGCGCGCACACACACACACACACACACACACACACACACACACACACACACACACACACACACACACACACACACACACACACACACACACACACACACACACACACACACACACACACACACGCGCGCGCGCGCGCGCTTTGTTCTCGCAACGATGTCGCATCGGGGGAAACATGCCTCCAGCATGCGGGGTGTGGTGAGTCCCTCGTTTCGCTCCTCGGGCCGACCACCCATGCTGTCTAACGGCGGCCGCAGGCCAGGCAAATCCATTGGTATGCGTCTGGGCAGCGGGCGCTGATTTGAGCGTAAGCGGCCTATCAGCTGGAGACGCACAGCGCGGTGGTCCGAGGTCCATCTTCGGCAGAAACTCGGCGTCGCGGCCTTTCTCGGGGCACAAAGGCGCCATGTGTCGCATTTCCGCTCCGGCACCAGCGACAATGGTGTTGTTTCGAGCAATTCTAACCATGCACCACCTGGTACATCAGAAACAGCCGGGTGTCTTCGCGCTCTTCCTTATCTCCGCAAAGTGACGCGGCTGCCTTTATTCCGTCCCGGCGCCCCGCGGCAAAGGGTGGCTCGCCGATCGCAACAGTCTGTACTCTGGTAAATATGCTATAGATGTGAAGAAATTAAAGTGGACGAAAAGACAACTTGCAGCTGGTAGGGACCGAAAGTACAGACTTCGGACGCGTTATCCGATATATATGTAATATCGAATCATCTGTCCATTTCGTGAACTGATACGTCGGTTACGCACGGATATTTGTAGCTTCAATCAAACAGCGGCACAGCCATCGCAACATCATGTAGCCGTTTGGTGACCCTTCTTTTTCGTCATTTTTTTTTAAGAGAAATAAAGCTAACCAAGCACGGACAGACGCTTCTCCATGCCGGTTCCACTGTCTTCGCGTCACATTCGAGTCATTCATGTAGTTAAGACTAACCACGAACCAAACTAGAAAATGAGCCTATCTTCTCAAGTTGGGTGCCTCGATGCCAGCGCCGCGGAGGAGGCGGTCACATCGAGGCGCCCTATTCTCAAGCTAACCTGTACGCCCTGGGTTGACAGTTCTCGCCTAAACTGTTTTCTTTTTTGTTTTTAAAGATGTATAGGTGGTTGTATTAAGGAGAGTAACGCTAAAGAGACGCCCTCATTTTAGCACTTTGTTAGTTGTTTTCGTTTTCTTTTTCTCGTCGTCATCATCGCGCAGTTTGTGCAGGAAAGTTTCGCTGAACTCCATCAAGACCGACGGACAAGCTGAAAGGAGACGTCGCGTCGATCGCCCGAGTTGTCGTTGTTCTCTTTTCTGCTTTATTTCACCAATCGATTTCGAACCCACGAAGATGGACGAGCACCGACAGCTTGCTTTGCTTTCGGGAAACAGGAGCGGGAAGGGGGCCTCCGTCCCCGCTGAGCGAGAGAGAGTTCTTTCGCGCACGGGTGTCGTGTTTACGTACGTGCACGCCCGAGAAGTTAGTGAAAGTTCGCGGGAAGAAGTTTGCTCCGGGAGCAATTTTGCAGTATTGATTGGAGCCGCGTCAATACCGGCGGTGCGTGGAAGCTGGCGTGCACTTATTATTATTTTTTGTCGCTGTTTGTGCGCGCTTCCAGTTCCTGTAGAGTGGTGCGCGCGATACCTTCAGCTCTGTAATTAGATTACGAGAGTCGGCATGGGGCAATGAGCGCGCGTTTTTTTTTTCGCGGCACAAACTCTCCACTTTGCAGCCTCGAATCGCCGATCGATATTGGGAAAAGGATAATTGTGTGTGTGTGTGTGTGTGTGTGTGTGTGTGTGTGTGTGTGTGTGTGTGTGTGTGTGTGTGTGTGTGTGTGTGTGTGTGTGTGTGTGTGTGTGTGTGTGTGTGTGTGTGTGTGTGTGTGTGTGTGTGAGAGAGCAAGATTTCCTCTGGCGAACCCGTTGCGGTGACTCAGCACTATGGCAAATTACTCCTGGGCAGAAAGGAGGTCGAAAGTTCGATTACTGGCCGCTGCTTCACTCGTAATTCGACAGTACCCTTGCGGCGAACTCCAAGGGCATGTTGCCGTGCTGATCGAACGCAATAATCTTACCAAACACGCGTATGACATATCAGGGTGGCAGGCCCGTAGCCAGGGGGGGGGGGGGGGGGGAGTTAGGGAATCGGGCCCCGTCCCGAAATTTTCATGAAGTAGGTGTTTTTACCAAAAATAAATAACGAGAATAGGCGTTTTTCTCAAATAGTCAAGGTTTTCAGCAAGTGCCCCCCCCCCCCCCCCCCGAAAAAAATTCCTGGCTACGGGCCTGTAGGGTGGTCATTCACGCTCTGGCAATGTAACAATACATTTTCAACGCAGCATTACTAAAACGAACTGTCTACTGTAGTAGTAATGCGGCTTCTCTAAGATCGGTCGCTTCGAGTCTCAGTGAAGATGTATGTATGTATGTATGTATGTATGTATGTATGTATGTATGTATGTATGTATGTATGTATGTATGTATGTATGTATGTATGTATGTATGTATGTATGTATGTATGTATGTATGTATGTATGTATGCAGCGGCTGTCTGACATGACCTTTATGTAGCGCCGCTGAAGTGCTTTGGAATGACCATTGGGAGTATGTTCGTGCGCACCTAGGAACCGCCTTTGCTGCTGATAGCTACGGACACATGTAATACCCCGTACACATTTAGTGGAATTTATGAATCACTGTACATGCAGCAACAATTCATCATCATCAGCCTCAACACCAAGATGAGTGCCGCTACGCTGGTGCGCGTATTGCTTTACAGAACCGTAGTGGGTCTTAATGGGCAAGCCATACAGAAGCCGGCGCGAACGGTTAAGCGTCAAGCTTAAGCGTCCTTCGGTTTTTGTGTCTGTTTTCTCTGGCTTTTTAAAGAAATTCAGTGTCGTAGTAAGGAACGCTTGAATATGCCCAACAACAGCTTTTATTGCGATAGCAATTACATAGACACTCCAGACGCATTTTCGCCGTCGCCGTCATGTTTCGCATAAAGTCCAAATCGATAACACCGCCCCGCACGTCGTATGTTCTATGTGAGAGTGAAAGCGCGCGAGCACTGCCGACGAACGCGGCTCAAGCAGAGATGAAACGAGCCGGCAGTCTGCGTCGCTCGAAAGGCGCGTGGACATATGAGCCGGAGGGGAGGGAAAGGGGGCTCCGCGAGTCCGGCAGGAGGTGCGTACCTTGACCGACCTGACGTGGTCGCCCCCGGTCTGGTGCGCGTATGTTTAGAGGACATCAGCCGATGGATCATACCTTCTTACGTGTTGTGTTCTCACTGCAAAGTTTGCGTTGAAGCCATAGACAGCGCGAAGGTGCTGTCTATGGCTTCAATGCAAAGTCTGTGATAGTACTCTGTTGTCTATGGCTTCAATGCAAACTCTGCGATGGTGCTGTGCTGTCTATGGCTTCAATGCAAATTTTGCGAGATGCTGTGCTGTCTATGGCTTCAATGCAAACTCTGCGATGGTTTTTGTGCCGTCTATGGCTTCGCTCGCTGCAGCAGCCTCGTCTCCTAAAGAAATGAGCTGCTAGGTTTACTTCGTGTACATCAGAAACCATATAGCGCACTAACGAACGCGAGACAAGATGAAGACGGGACAAGCGCATGGTTTCTGAAGTTCGATGAACTGCCAACACGCCCAATCGACCTCCCTTATGAAGTTTACTTCGTATAACATTCCAATTTGTTGCTAGCGCATTCATTACTTCTTCCTTGTGGCAAAATTGTGACTTTTTTCTAGGCGTAATGTTTTGTTTTATTAAAGTTTATTCTCTCTCTACCAGGTTTCTAACACTGTTGTTCCTCTCATTTGCGAAGTTTTTCCCGTTTAGGCGTAAGTCTAATCGTTTCGTATACAAATAATAATAATAATAAACAAAGAGAGAGTAGCGATCACCCGTGTTTATTATTTTCCACTTCAGCATTAATAATAACGAAAACATTTAGATGACAAACGCAGGACTGCCGCGTGAAGGTTCCATGTACTTTTGCCGCAGCTTGAAGCCGAGCGCATTGAGTCCGCCTGCTTGCATAACACTTGCGAGAATACAAGTATAGAGGCGCGCGAGCGTATGGTAGGTGTTGCAGCAGCAGACGAAGTCAAATCATCCGCAGCGAACCGCTGACAGCTTTCTCCGATTTGCGAAAACAAAAGGCAGCAATTAAATGCGCACGTGTTCGCAGTTGTTTGAGAAAGGATTCGCAGCACCTGCGCGGGACGTGCTTTCAGACACGGAAAAATCTCCCCGTTGTATGATTTGTTTGTTTTCGCGGGTTTGCCTTAGCGTTTCGTTCCCGGTTTGTCTGCACGGCCTGGCGAGCTCGTTTACAGCCATAGAAACCAGGTGAGGGAAAAAGGACGGGAAATCAGAATGGAGAAATGCCGGAGTTTCGAGGATTTTTACCAGTGTGCTGTCACTTATTTAGACACGACAGGTGTAGCATAAACAAGGCACGTAGTACATGCACTCTTGAAGCGTGCATGACAGCAAAGCTCCACGGCTTAACGAGACAGGCCTTCCGCGTTCTCTTGTTCAGTGCTTCATACATTCGTTCAGGGAGGAAGTTGTTACCGGCCGTCGGCAACGGGTGCGTATCCTCAGCTCGGTATTTGGTTGTAATAATAATAATAATCGTTGGGGTTTAACGTTCCAAAACCACCATATGATTATGAGGAACGCCGTAGTGGAGGGCTCCGGAAATTTCGACCACCTGGGGTTGTTTAACGTGCACCTAAATCTGAGTACACGGACCTCAAGCATTTTCGCCTCCATCGGGTATTTGGTTGTGTAATTGCGTGTAGAAACGAATCGCAACAGACGTGTGTGTCCCAGCTAACGCGAACGATTTGAGAAAAGAAGGCGAAGCCGTTTGCGTGGATTAAACGAAACGTACGTTAATTTTTGCAAAGAAGCCGCCAGTCTACGTTGTGCTCTTGATAAAGAGTCCGCGATAAAGTATTCGCCTTTTCAAGAAGAAACCTTACGGTCACTATGTTTAGGAAATGATCTGGCAGCGTTTGAGAAACGTCACTCTCAATTATTTGCGACGCATTATCTCTCGCGTACATTTTTCGAAAACATTCGCGCTTAAAAAGAAAAAAAGAAATCAGCTCTGTCGCACAGGCGGGTCGACGCTGAACACAAATATCCGGCGTGCTTCTGACTATCCAACGTACAGTTCAAACGAGAAGATTAAAGGAACGGAAGAAGGTTCTATAGAGAACTACACGGACACGGCATACATGGTCACAGGCTCCTGCACGACTATATGGCTTTTCAAAACGCAGCACTACAGCGGTACACTATATGCCGCACGTGGTGCCGTAGTCTTTGTCGAGTACCCTACTAACCCTATGCCGTGCTCGCAGCTATCTAGCTCGTGACGGCGCCTCGGAGAAACAGCTGCGAACGCTGTCGCTTTCACCTGGGGTTGGGGAATAAGTCTTTTTTTTTTTTTTCAGTGCCCGTACGCGCATGGTTTAAAAAGCAGAGACATCGTGCCATGTACTATCCGTAAACATGCATGCTTTTTTTTTTTCGGTCGTGCCTACGTCACGTTTACACACAATCGAGCGGGTCGAGTTGATGGCCGTTTATGAAGCGTGGCGCACGCTGTGTGCAGCACAGAACACACCTACATGCTTTAAAAAAAAAAAAAAAACGACTGTCCCTTGTCTGATACATGTTCTAGATAACTGCGCTTGGAGCTTGCATACTGAGGGCCGCAGCTGCGCGAAATAGCGTCGCAGTTTGAATGCGGATGTGCTCGCGTTTTAGCTTGTACGACCGTTAAAGCGCAGGCGGTTTCATTTGCGTGGAGTTGGTGTCTCTCAGGTATAACGTGCGTCTTTGTACCGGTAAGACGTCTGATTCTCTGTTTCCTGCTAGCTCTATAGACCAGCGTCTATAGTGGCTACGTCAGCGGCTAGCTGCGACTTTATGCATCCATCATTTTTTTTATTATTATTGCGAATTATAAAGAGAAACCGGTAGAAATGTTGGTGACGCCTAGAACATATTCGCTGTAAGAAGCATTATGTTCAGTACTGCTGGCTACTGCAGCTTCCACATTTCGAGCTGTTCCCAGTACCACTATTACAGAGAAGCCCGAATAACACACTTTGTACACTCTTTTTTTTAGGGTCTGTTGATTCCTTTCGGAGAGTCCTGGCTTGCTACGCATATGACTCTCTTTAAAGAGACACGCCAACGCCCTTTGGGAGTTCATTATACTCTCTTCTGAGAGTCGGGTGGCCCACAAGAGAGTTAACGTGACTCTTTAAAGAGAGTCATATATGCGTGGCAAATCAGGAGTCTCCGAAAGGAGCCGCACATGCTCTTTTTTTTTTCTTGGTGTAGGCCAGCGAGAACGACCTTTCGAAAAAAACTTCGAGCGACCTTGTAATATGTCGCGTATACTGCCTCGAAGCAATCTCGTCAAAAAGAAAAGGCGGTTAATGCGCGATCAAGGTGTGTCGCATTAATACACCAGGAAAGGATGCTGGGGGCAGAATAAATGCATGAGAAATACTGCAACGCGTCGCGTTGAAGGAGAAAAAAAAAGTAGAGAAGGCCTGGGCGCTCCTCCATCTCACCGGCCGGCCGCGCGCTCGCCAAAGGTATAGTTTCGATTTGTTTCGTACAAGGGGTGCTGCATCACCCTTTGACCCGAGGGGCATGCTCCACGTGTAAAAGAGATGTGAATTCGATGCGCCGTATACCGTCGCGGCTTCTGGATCTTCGATAGAACTGGCAGCCACGATATATTATTGTCAGTAATACGTTGGGTAAGCGTAGAGCGGAAGACCAGGACAACGAAGTGGCGCTTGTCATGTTTTACCTAGTCGTTAGCGTCTCGTCTTGCTCTACCATACCGACAACTGTGCTGATTCTTCATATTTAAAGCGAAAATAACGAAATACGTTTACTGATGTACTCGCAAATCAATAACTTGTTCGCGCGCTTTTCTTCTTGTATTTCTGCTATACTATCGGCTCTCGAAAACTGATCAATTCAATCCTCGCAAACTAAGTAATTATCTGTTTGTCTCTTTGAAGATAAGTTGTCCTGCATTAAACTGCTAATTAAGCGATCTAATGAGAAATGTGGTATACTAAGCGCAATAAATCAGGCTCTCGAAAGACTTCAGTTTTTTGCTTTGTAAACATACAGGGAACTGTGGATATAGGGCAGAAAACTGTCAGGCAGAATAATGTGATTTTAAAACTAAGGGCGATATGTATCACTTGGCACTTGCAGCACTGTTGGAAAAATGCCAGTGCTCTACTTTCTGTTAAGGCATGGAGGTAATAAATATGACCCGTCGCAGTGTAGGCTCCGAAAGATGTGCTACATTCTGAATAGAGAAATGTAGTAGCCGAGGTGCTCTTTAACTTAGCCTCTGCAAAGCCAACCGTATATAACGGAACAGAAACATTCAACTTGACACCGCATGTGTCTAACCATTGTGAGAATTCCCCTTTTCCTGAAGTTTCCCATACACGTTTACGGGCGAATGTACAATGCAGACGACCCCCTTGTGACAGCGTACGGCTCTTAACTGTTCTAACCATGCTAGATTTCTCAACTGGAAAGCTGCTTAAAGGGTGGACAGCTGTACTAGCTGCTACATCGTGCTCATCCATGACAGTTAGGTACCAACAAATACAGGCAGTGAGGTCTAAGTAACTGGTTGTTATGCCTCGTTCTAAACGTGTCTTTGAGGAGTCATTTACTATTTGGTCTCTGTTAGCGCTTCGATATACCACGGTGCCTTATTTAGACTCGTCAGGGGAAGCGCTTCGATAAGGGCGCCACGGCTACGAGTTAGTCATTGGTTAGAATCTTTCCCGCCGGCAAGAGGGAGGTCGCGGCTTCTAATTAAAGATTTCACGCCTAAAAAAACGGACAGCAGTTTGTTTTTCAATCCTTTGTTCCGATTCACCAGGATGTGATGTTGCGAGTGACTGCGTCGGCCCTCCTTTCCGTGTCATTACCGCAGTTCGTTCGGGAACTGCGCCCGTATTTAAAGAGTATACGTGCGCCATTCTCTTCAACAATGAAGTTGACTGGGCGCGCGTGCGCCCTTCGTAGCGAAAGACAACGGCGCTCTGTATGTTTCGGCACACAGCGTCCACCATGTGTACTCCAAAGCGTGCCGTACAGCGCCACTGCCGGGGGGGTCGCCCCAAGAGCTGAGCGTCATGGTGTAACGAAACGCGTACAAACTGCCGCAGAAGCCGGATGTCACGTCGTTCAAGAAAGATTTTACCTTTTGTTACGTTTCCATAAAGCGGGCGCGGACCGGAACCCCCCCCCCCCCCCCCTCTTCCAACTCGCGAGCGAGGCATTTTTTTTTAAATAAATAAAAGCGCCCTCAAGGCACTCTGGCCGGGACGGACAACAATTCGGTGTTTTTCACAAAGCGCTTCCGAAAACCATTTTGCACCCGCTTTGCGACGCGTGACTGAGCAGTGTGTCCGTGAAAGGAAAAAAAAAAAAAACGGGAGCAAAGCCATGCGCGTGGCCAGTTTAGTCTGGCACTCTATTCTTTTTCTTTTTTTCTCTTCTTTTTGTTATAGTGCCGCACTGTGCGTCGCCTTTGTCGAAGATGTCCCCAGGGTCCCACCATCCGCGTCGCGCGTCAGTCACGTCAGTCACTTAACGCATCAACGCTGCAAAACAGGATCCAAGTCCAATGAACTTTCTATCTTATGTAGCGGTTCGGTCTCTGTCTTCTTTCTTTTTACACGACATCGTTTTGATGACACAGTTTTGACGGTAAAGCGCATCGCCTTATCGGAACACGCGTGTTAGGGCTGAGTATACTTTCCCTTACTATGATTTTCCATCCAAAATCCAACGTTGAAATTCTCGATACATTGACGGCAAAATATGGTGATAATGTCAACGTATCAAAAAACATTGGGTAGAAGCTATCGGAGAATAATGATGTGATAGGTTGAAGAAATAAACCTGCAGAGGTGTCCACTTGTGTGCGATGCGAGCGCTTGTGCCAACGCTGGCGCGACGACGACGGAGTGGTGATGACGACGGTATGCAACAACGCCAAGGACAGCGACGAAACAACCTGAAAGTTACTTTTCTCGCAACTAAACGTCATGCGGTCTGCTTTAGTAAGTCGACGCAAGTCTTCCACCATTGACGAGTTCTACCAGGGAAATCTCTCGTATTTGATCTCCTCTTTACTACAAATAAATGCGAGACGGCTTTCCTCAAAGTGGGGGGAAATAGAAAAAGGAAAGCTAGAAGTGAGCTTTTTCGTGCATTTGTACAAAGACAAGACGACCTTGAGATCAGTCCGCTAAAGAAAGGAACGCAATGACAAGAAGACAAACAGTATATAGTGCCTTTTACAAGCGCTTCACGAGGATAGCGTCCACTAAAGAATTTACGAAGCAAGACTAGCAGCTAATTCCTTTAGATCAGATCTGGCCTAACTCCACCAAGCAACGGCATAAGGGAGCACGGCCCGCTCCAGGGAGCGAAGCGGTTTTCGCGCTGTCTGTCGCCTCAACGCGAAGTAAGCGGTGAGAGGACAGCATGTACAAGGCTATGAGCCGTCTACTTATCTCTGTCGAGATAGCGCGCGTGAAAGAAATCGCGAGGAAAGTCTTTGCTTATTGGGTCACGGCTATGGTCCGAGCACTTCGATCACTGGAAGAGGTCGTGGACCCTCTTGTCGAGTAGAACTTGGTTTGTATAGGGGTGTCACGAGTATTTCAGATATAATCCCATATATGTTCATTCAAGCCATCAGGCAAATCAAAACGCTAAAATAAAGAAAATTGCACAACGCATACGATGAACTTGGGCATCGAAACTCCCGCATTCGAGTTATAAGCTCGGTGACTTGTTTAGGTGCATGCTTTTCGAACATTCGCAATCTATAAGCAGGACAAGGCGGAGTGTTCCGTGCAAATTCCACAAAAACTTTTTTTTTTTTTACAGATAGGATCGAATCCTACACATTTCAGACAGCTGAAGGAATACGTCGTACACCATCCTCAAATATAAACAAATAATTGAGTTTTCTCGCAATCTAGAAATCCGACACAAGAAAAAAAAACTTTGAATTGATTCCCAGGCAACGGTGCCTGGGAATCAATTCATATAAGCGAATAGCTTGCTCCGCGGGCACGAAAGGTCTAACGCGCAGCACGGAAAGGTCAGAGTGGTTAGCAGAAACGACGTAATGACAGGTGGTGATATTGCTTTCCTCCTAACCCCCTACCCCCGCCCACGCGCACACACACACTCTTTTTCTACGTATTTTTGCTGTTTGCCGGTACACGGCACACCCAGGCATCTATATGGCAGACCGTGCGGCCTTTGTAGAGCGTCACGCCGTACGGAAGATGAGCTCCGAGTCGTTCAAACACCCATTCCCGTAGAACGTAGTTCTGCGTAAGGACCGTGTTTGGCGACCGAGCTCACAAACACGGTATATGGTTTGGATGTTAAGCGTTGCCCCGGCCGTATGTTGGGCCAAGGCCCAAGGAACCGGCGCATACCGGGCCTCGATGATGGTTCGGCGCACTGTTTGCCCGAGGACAGTTCCGGCGCACGACATATCTGTATCGACGACGACCATGTCGCGTTGCACGCGACACACGTGTAATCCGGCGTGTTATTAAGGGCGCGCACGTGTGCATTAAGCGAGAGGAATATGACCCCTTCGCTGGAGCAGTGCATATATTATTACTGAAGTCTTCGTGCGAGAGCCAATGGCATCAAGTGCGAAACCATATCGGGCTTCATTATTGGCCGAAGAGAAGAAACGTGTTATGAGGTTTTTCCTTTCGTTTTTTTTTCCTCCAATGTTTTTCTCTGCTTCCCTGTAAGGCAATCGTCTTTTCACCGGCGCACCATGAAGAGATTAGGCGTCGCTGAATTCTCTCGGCACGGCCAGCGCAGAAGCGTGCAAGACTCCTATTGTAAACTTCCCTGAAGCCAACGAAGCTTTTCCTGTGTAACGTCCCGTGCGCTGACGCCATGGAGGTGGCTATCGGAGTGACTCGTAGAGGAATACCTACATCGCCCGCTGTAAGTTGAAAGTTCTCACATCGGCTGCCAGACACAGTGTGAAGCCAAATTCGCCCGTAGATGTGGTCTTGTTTGTGCGCGTTATGTGAGCACTCGGAATGCAACGTGAAGCCTACAACTGATTGCCGTATGCTCGGTGCTGTGTAATCTTACCCATTGAAGAGAGTGGAGGGGGGGGGGGGCTCGAACAAAAGATACCTCAGCGAGCTGGTATACCAGCTTGTAAGCTTCCTTCTTAGCGGAAAGTGTTGCTTGCTGTCCTTTCTTTCAATCTATCAAGAGTGTTGACGATGTTCTTGTTTAACAAATGTACACATAAAGATTGAAGGTAACCAATACACAGCAAAAAAGTTTCAGCGTCGTCTCCTTCAGCCGTTTTATTTTGGATTCTCCAAGCAACAAAAAGCACGGCTGATAACGGAGTAAATATATAGTTAGGTGGTATATTGGAAATCGAATCCAACGCCTGAACTGTTAAAATCTAATTGTCTCTATTACTCTGACCAAGTCGTTACTTTGCCTCACTCAGTTCAGTTTCTCGTTGCCTAAACTACGAGCACCAAACCTTGTTTCTCTATTACCGTATTTCGTGCTCTTCTACTGAGCAATGTAAATCCTCTTTACAAGGAACACTAAGCCCTCTGGATGCGTTATCCTTCATTAATCCTTGATGAAACTAAACTGGAACGGAGATGGTTTTCTCGTCTACTCTCGTGTTCGTCAGTTCTAAGTCCGTCAGAACAACACATGAAAAAAAATGGAGAGAAACAGAGCGAGCGCCTTCGACTTCGACTGTAAGCGTGCTCTTCCTGTCATCGTAATCACATCCTTTCGGAGCTCAATATCGAAATCTTGACAAGACGACTAAGCGTTTTTTTTTTTTTTTGAACGGAAATGACAAGGAAGACCTTGCCAACCTCGCGACAAGCTGTTTCCATAACTGCAGATTAATTTTACCCAATTTCCTCAAATCGATACACGTCACGACTAGAGCTATCGAAACAAGACTGTGATGCTCGTCGTTGTTTAAATCATCGATCATCAAGAAATACAGATAACAGAACTGACAGCCGAGCTAGTTAAAGAAATACGTCTCGAAGTCGCGGCAATTCTTCCCATGGACACAGAAAGCCGGTTGGGAAAGCGAGCGGCTTTAAGCAGCGATCTAGGTTATAATTCTGTTAATATAATAATTGTCAGGCTTTTACGTCCCAAAACCACGATATGATTATGAGGGACGCCGTAGTGGAGCGTTCCAGAAATTTCGACCACCGGGGGTTCTTTGGCGTACACCTAAATCTAAGTACACAAGCCTCTATAGCATCCTGCCTCCATCGAAATGCGGCCGCCGCAGCCGGGATCTAGATTAATTTCGAGTGTGTGCTTACTACACACTTTGATTATTCTCTCACTAAGTAATGGACGCTACAACGCTCGCCCCCGTTCCGCTCTTTCAATTTCTTTCACAAATGGCGGATACTCGTTTCCTTTAAAATAAACATAGTTTATTTAAAATTAACTCTACTATTTCACACTTTTATGTCGACGGCTTTTCTTCAAGCGCGCCTTCTCTTTCTTCGCAGAGGAGCGCGCAGTGGCACTGGTTCCGGGCGTCCGGAAGTCACGGCAAGAACCGCGCATGGGTTCCAGGACATCGGGCGTCTCTCAAGGTAAACACGACGGCGAGCTGGCGCCGCTTGTTCGCGCCAACTTACTTCTCCTCGCGCTCTAACATCGGGCGCGTGAAAAGGTTGTTTCGGCCCACGGATAAAACAGGGCACCAACTCCTACTTAAGACAGTTGAGATGTCCTCGGTCTCTTTACCGACTGAAAGAAAAACAGAGAAGGTAAACACAGTGTGGAAGAAAAAAATCCGCTATGATGTACCTCACACTGAAGAACAGGGAGTGGAAAGGTTTAAAGATAAGAGAAAGAGGAATCATTGACGCAACGTCGCAGTTCGACACTATTGCCATTCACCGTTGCAACAATACAGTGCAGTGACAAACATCAATTCAGGCTGCAGCCGCTCGCCCAGGTCTCTCGTCCTTAATAACAACAGCAACGGTGCCTTCGTTGCCTTCAGTTGCGACGACTTATGAGGTCAGGTCGACATGTGCAAATTGTTCGCTCCGATATTATAGTCTTTCATCAAAGCGGGGTAATAAAATGCGACCGTACGTCTCTGTGCCATATAGGGATGACGTTCACATAAGGCTATTGAAGGATCTCCACGTGAGTGCGCTTATCACGTAAATCGTCGCCGCCAGCCATTCTATCCGCAGGCTAAGCAGTGCGCTGTTGTATACGGCAGCGCATGATTGGATTAAATGTAACGAGTGGATCATTTAGTATGGCCTCACGTTTGCTATCTGTCTGCTTCCTGTTTAGTTGGAGCGATACAAGGACCATGTCTAATGTGTTTTGGTAGAAAGTTCGATCGCCCCAGACCGTATATGACCAAGCTTTCTTCACCTTTCTCAAAATGCACTTGCTTTGCGTAAGGAATGTGCAACTTACTTGTGGACGACTGTTTGCTTTCGTTCATGTCGCTTCCTCTGTCGTTGCTGTTCTGTCATTCTGCTAAAGTTCTTCCTCGAGCGCTACCACGTAAATTTTCGTTCATCACGCTACTGTAATATCGGTAATTTTGTAGGTTGAACTCGTGCCCGCAACAACAATCTCGCACAATGAGTGAAGCGCCCGCATGCGGCTCTGGTTGCCGCACGTGCCCGGCTCGCTCGGCCCAGCCCTGCCCTTCGCCCCTCATCGTCCGCTTCCACCTTTTGTGTTATGTGTGTGTGTATCGCTGCACGCGATCCTTTCACAGGAACGCCCTGTGTGTACATCGCGGCGCATGCGCGTCGCCGACAGTCCACACTCGCGCCGCGGATCGAGCCGGTGTCACACGCGCGTTTCGAGGAGATGTATGTGCGCGTCTGTGCACCGTGCGTGCTTGCGCTGAAGATGTGCTGGTGGCGCTCTACATGTAAGACGACGTCACTTTCGTATGTCGGGCTAGAAACTGTACAGGCAGGACCAATAGGATGAAACAGACGATCTTGTATGCCTTCCGCATCTTCACTCTATCCGATGAGGTAGCTTAACGGCGAAAGTGGTGAAGCCGCAGTCGAGGATGTGAGTTCGAATCTCTGCCACATTTCTATTGGGGCAGAATGCAAAAATATCCACGTGCATGTTCTTTAGATATTCTTTAAAGAATACCTCGGTCAAACTTAGTCCGTATAGCCTCAGTACTACCTCCTCCCCCCCCCCCCCCCAATCCTCTATACTATGTAGTGTCTCGTAATCATACCGTGGTTTTAGCACGTTAATCGGTAGAATTTAATTAAAGACACCCCTTTATCTTCGCCTTGCAAATGAAGGAAGTACTATGACGTAGTCTGCTTAGCAGAACTTGCGCAGCAAGGATCTACAAGTGAGATTTAAATTCGCATTTCGGTGACGTTCCTATAGGCGACGCCTTTTATACTGTACTTTCCATCGGGTCGTTTAGTACATACAAAGTTCTGTTACTACGCCTGGCAGTATTTCTTTTCATGTATGCACGTATGTATACGTACGTACGCGCTGTCCCAGCCGCTGCATTATGTTTTTCTTTCGTTACTATTTAGTCTCATGCGGAACAGACCGCGAACGGATGTTCGTGGCAACGCCTCTGCAATGTCAGTCATGCAGAGCAACAGGTGACGCGTTTGCCAGATAAGCACGAGCTCGCACGCCGTTGTAGGTATAGTTAGCTTGTTGCCGGATTCTGCGCCGTCCACCCGAAAACGACGCGTCCTCTGCGCAGCAGCACTGTCACGAGTCGACGGCGCAGCAACATTGCTGGGGCCTGCCATGGCGTAGCATGTTCCCGGCCAAGAAGCTCCGGCTCCGGCGACTACTCGCCTGGGCCGCCGGCCTCAGCTTCTGCACCGTGCTGCTGGTCGGACTCCGGGAGCAGCAGCAGGCGCCCGGACTGCCCGACGCTGCGTCGCGAGATGTCAACAACGCCATCGGAGGGCAGCGCGCCGTGGACCAGCAGCCGCTCCCTGGACAAGCACAGCATCCCGGTGCGCCACTGGCGGCCAGGATCAACACCGCCAAAGGCAAGCCGGTGAGTGTGCTGTAACAGCGACGGTGTCCAAGGCTTGTTGCTGTGCTAGTTTGTTCGTTACTTGAGAAAAACAGGTATGGCGCGAAAAGCCCGTCACTCGCATTGATCCTGCGACGGACACGGTTTCTTGTGTGCGGGCATGATTTTGCAGATCGGGTCGAAGCAGTTTCCGGTGCATGTCTTTCGACTCTGTTAGATCAGTGGCTCGTGATGATTTGTAAGTTCATCATTGTTACTCTATCTGTAATGAGATTACCTTGTTCGGCAGCATGTATATATCAGCGTTAGATTCCTTACTATCAACAGCAGTGATTCTTCTTCTTCTTCTTATTATTATTATTGTTATTATTATTATTATTATTATTATTATTATTATTATTATTATTATTATTATTATTATTATTATTATTATTATTATTATTATCTTGCCTCGCGATCCTGTGGTCCGTATACTTTTGCTCACGCCTGCACATCTATAAACACATAACAAAAAGAAGTGAGACTGCAGCTGGCTTCTAAAACCAAGATTCTAAAAAAAATATCAAATAAGTTCGAATATTCTTACTCAGAAAGAGCCATAGTCTGCCTGACATGTATGAAGATAATGCATAATGCATTTTTTAAAATTAAATATAATGCGCAAGTCATATCACGCACTTTACGGGCGCTGATATCAGATACGTTGAGAGGTTTCGAAGACCTTCAGGGACGTACTTCGTGGCAAAAGGCATTCACGTGTCTGAAGTGGAGACAACCAGTGACCTCAGATAAGTCGACAACATCAGTCAGTCAACATCCTCTACGTCGTCGTCCAATAGTTAGACATCAGTAAATTTACCAAACATATGTCAGGGTGTGATTCCAGCTAATTTGCGTACAAACTTGAGAAAATGCCCTATAGGAAGCTGAACGTTCAACAGGTCGGAACACAAAAACAGTTATGGTACAGCGACGAAGAAAATACGTCTGCGTCACACTCACAACTTGAGGCGATGAAAATAAAGGCAAGATTATTTTATAGCATGCGTACTCCCATCAAGTGCGCTCATCGATTTGCGCGGCGAAGATATACTGCGACACTAATTGATACGCCCTACACCTGATTTTGAACCGGGCAAGCTTTGTGTTTTAATCGGGTGGCGGTGAAAGCGGTGGCATCGACTGCATCGACTATAGAACGTTTTCAAACAAGCACCTTTCCTGCATGTCTTAAACGAAAGAGGAAAAAAAAATGATTACCCGCCAGACTCCACGGAGCACTGCTTGCTTAGCTGTGTATGTATACCGCACATATTCTGCTCTCATTTTACTTTATAATAACGCGCAGGTGAACCGTCCGTATCGTGCGCGCGTGTCATCCTCCCTGCAGGTCGACGTGCTTAAGTAGCGTCAAACATGAGCATTCATGAGGCACACACACACGCTGAGTGCGCAGCGCAACTAAACTAGATGGAGAAGAGCTGAAAATGCGCCCGCTGGGATTCTTGTCCTCAATGTAGGGCGAGTTATACGAAACTGCTCGACTGAGAGGTGAATTCGTTACTGTCTGGGTTTCCCGGGCGCCAGAGACGCTACGAGTATGAAGGAAAGTACGCGTGAACTTTGTACAGTTTGGGAACGGGGGGCCACCAAGAGCGTGCGTATACATTAGCTGTTCGGCTCGTTTTCGTCACACTCTCGCTCGTTTTTCTTTCGATCACTCGCGCCCTCAAACACGGCCTCTCGGTCACTCAGCCAGTCATACTGGCCCACGCATATTGAGTTAACCGCGTCGTATTTGCGTCGAAAGACTCGTCGTGGTCAGGGATTCCTGAATATCTGCGCGGATCTGGAAATGAATTATTCGAGTTATAGGGTTGCCACCTGTGTTCTTTAAATAGCGGGCCGGTTCCCGGTCCGCACCGCGCCCCCATTGACCGTTTTTTTTTTTTTTTGTCACAATATCGCAAATATTTATTTTCTGCGGCGTTTTATAAGCGTGAGTTCAACAACTACGACGGTAAGTAATTATCGTCGATCACCAAAATCCTTACGCTATTAGTCGACCACTGTTTAAGATCCCTTCAAGTGTAGCGATCATTGGAATAGAGCATATTATTGCGCGTGTATGTATACATGAATCTCCGACATTTTTTTGTGGCATCATCTGTACACATTTTAACGTTCGTTTGCATCTACAATGCCATTGTCTTGTTGAATTAAGACGCAAAGAAGAGCGTTTTATGGACGAAGTATTGCGGTTCCTTTTCAGTGCAGCACATTCAAAGCAATAAGCGAAGCGCCATTTCAATCACGTTTTTTTTATGCTAGCAATTAGACTATAGTTGAATAGCTTAGTGTGCTGTTTTTCTTTGTGCATAAGGCCTATTTGGCTCAAGGAAAGCAATAGTACATTAAATGGCACTGCATGCCGAACACTTGGCATAGAGTCTTTTGTTCACCATTAATTTAATCTCCTGTTAGCCCATCTGCCCCCCCCCCCCCCCCCAATCGAAGGGCCGTTTTTTCGGGAAAAGGTGACAACCCTATCGAGTTATGTTCATACAAAGTAACAGACAATGAAGACATGAGAAGGCATAGTAGGAGTTAAATGCTACGTCTGATTTAAATGCGGTAATAATGCAGCAAAAAGGGGATAAAAATGGGCGAGAAGGTTGCTTGAATCCTGCGGTGTCCGAACCCTCACCTACCGCACACTACCCATGCATGCGGGATCATACCAATTACCTACGAGGCGACTATCCTGCCACCCTTTTTCTTGTGTGTCTGTGCTCGAGATTAGCCCTGGGGTGTCAGGCAGCGCCACTCACGGCGGCCAACGTGACGTCTTCTTATTGTGTTGAGAATTTGGGTTTGACACGCCTTGTGTTTAAATCTGCCCTCGTCACCATAAGACTGGGCGCATCGTATACAATATATCTTCTACACCTAATCTCTGGGGCTATACCTTAACTAAGGCGAACGTTATCAGCCATCCACTGAGCTGTATTTGTTGGTATTGTTTTTCAAATATTTTGTCGACATCACCACTTCTTCTGCATGCAGGGTAGAACGAACGTAGCACGTCTTGGAACCCATTAAGACACATACGCAAGTTCACAGATGAATCTGTCTTTAAACTAAACTGTTTTTGTTGAAGACCCCCTGACTCTTTTTATTGCATCGGCTTTGCGCTTTCGCAAAGACGAAGTGAGCGCGTTCCTCGAGCAACACTTTTATTACTTAGATTTTTTTTTTTGACCCGTTCGTGTTGGCACCAGCTATGCTGAATTTATGGACTCATGAGACATATAAGAATTTCGCCTTAAAAATTATTATTTCTCGGCTAGTGCGTTGCTTTCGACTTCTCTAAATTATTTCTCAATACTTTATCGCGTGATCTCCTTAAGCGTCGGTTAAAAAGTAAGTCAGACAACATATTACAGACGGGGTGCCAAACAACTTCAATAATCGGTCGTTGCATTCTCCGCCGTTTTTCCTTACTCTCATCGGCTGAAGGTGGCTCATGGCCAGGCCGGCTCTTCCGAGCGTCCCTGGTACATGCGCGGTGGTCGGCGGCGACCTCTTCCCGGCGACACGGGTAGCCTGTGGCCGCACGAGGACTCTGGCGACCGCATCGAGCAGCAGTTGATGTTCGTGCCTGAAGACTACAAGCGGAACAACACGCGTATCAAGAAGATCCTGCTCATGCGGGGACTCGGCGGCTGGGGGGACCTGCCTAGGGGTGAGAACCCCGATACACTCAACTTCTTGGTCTTTAAACTAACGCACGTCGCTATGATTCGATTTTGCCAGCAAACAGTACATTCGTTATTAGTCACGTTATATAACGCATTTAAGGCCTCTGGATGACCGTGTCGAGATGTCTAGCATGCTGTTGCGTACGACTAACCAAGAAAGAAGCACGTTGCCTCTGTCGTGGCTGTCCGCCGTAGCAGCTTATCAGGCTAAGGTGTCGCGCTGCTAAGCTCGAAGTCGCGGGTTCGATTCCCCGCCACGGCGACCTGATTTCGATGGGGGCGGAATGCAATAACACTCGTGTACTTATATATAGGTGCACGCTAACGAACCCCAGGTGATCAAAATTAATCCGGAGACCCCCCTACTCCTTACAATGGGTGCCTCAAATCGTAACCGCATCGCGGTTTTGTCGTGTAAGACGACAGCAATTATTGTTTATCATGCATAAATGATGTCCTTGATGGAACTAATTTGCAAATTACGTCTTGTATGTCATTTCGCTTCCACATATTTCAAGGCATCATACTGAACGGGAAAGACCACCTCTAAATTGCGTGACATAAAATGCCCCGAACGCCTGAGGCAACGGGAAGCGCCGTACAAGGAGTAAGACATATTTTAGGCTTATTAAACCTCGCTGTTCTCTCTCGTTTTCTTGCGTAGTCATGGGTTAGCTTTCTTCACATGAAGTCTCCGTAGAGACGCGGTTAACCAAGCGCTGCGGCGACCACGTCACGCGCAGGACGGGCGGTGTTCCTGCGCGACAAGTGTCCCGTGGACACGTGCGAGATCGTGACGTCGCAGGACGAGGCGCCCGACGCGGACGCGGTTCTCTTCAAGGACCGCTTCGTGGCCCCCAAGTACCGGCGACCCTGGCACCAGGTGTGGATCCTGTACCTGCTCGAGTGCCCCTACCACACGCAGTCGTTCATCAACATCAAGAACATTTTCAACTGGACGGCCACGTACAGGTGCGCAGTGCTGTGTGGATACATAGTAACGTCGTCGAAAGCCTAGAAAGTGCGACTTTGATTTTTTTGTTCGGGAATAAACCTTAAACAAACCTTGCCGATTTTAGCGGTGCATGCAAGAAGTAAGCCGTGCCAGAATTTTTAAGCAGTATTCCTTCATAAATATAGTTGCAGTAACTCTGTTGAAATATTTAAGAGTTTTCTTGCCCTCAATATGCTAAAAGGCATAATCGCCGCTAAAGAAAAAAAGCACACGGCGCAGGGAAAAAAAACACAGACGCAAAGACATGGGCGGCCCTTGTTGTGTTTGTTTCTTCCCAACGTTGTGTGTGCGTCATTCGAGTTGCAATTATGTATTGTAGCAAGTACAAACTACAAGCACTTTGCTCGCCATTAACCATTAATAAATTCTTTGGAGGACTCAATGAGCTATTTGTTGAGAAAGCAATCTAATATCATATACTATATCTGTAAGGTGAAGCGCTATCCGTAAATATTGTCACGTGGTCGTGACGTCGACGAACACAGCAGTCGGCGTTTGTAGGATGAAACTGCTTATTTGGCCGAACTTGTGGCCGGAAAATGAGAACTAGAACTACAGCAATGCACGCTCTACAATGATAGCGGCGAACAGGGCGTCGTCCGTCGATCAACTGACAAGCGATCAAGCGCGTCGGCTTTTATACAGGCGCTATCGAACTTTCCAGCAATATCGCTGGTGGCGGCGTTATCTCTAGACAAAACTGGAACATTCATGTGCGGGGCGCAATCTTAACAAACCGATCTACTACAATCGCGACGATTCTAGAACACTACTTCGCGGACAGCGTCGAGCGTTGATAACCGTCCCTGCCGGTCAAATCCGAATACATCAAAACAAGACAAGAAGTGGGCGTGGCAATATGTTCGCTACTGTACGGAATGTCTCGCCAAGTAGGCGAATTTTTGGAGTCGAAAACTGTCCGCTGGTTTTTACCACCAATTTATGCACTTTGGTGTCACAGCGCCTCTCATGAACTTTTGTTACGCGTTATTTACACTATCGGCAGCATCAATTCGTACTCGCGACGCATTGCAAAGATTGCTCATGTTGAACAAAAAAAATAAGAAATGCTCGTTAAAGTTGGCTTCTCCGCTACACTTTACCTGCTGAGGAAAAGCACGCTTTCCGCTTTTTTCTTTTTTATTGTAATAGTTTGCCCTGCGGCATCAATACACATTGCACAAGCACGCTTTCCGCTATTTCGTTGGCGGCAGTCTGCGCGTTGTTCATGGATAATGTAACCAGTTTTTACGGCGGAGCATCTATACGCTAGTTTGCAGCGGATCGCTGCGTGCGTATACGAAAAGCAGCGGTTGCCGTCTCACGAATGACCTCTTCGGCAGCGCGCCTCTCGCGGCTGCTGCCCGTTGTTATACGGTGGTGTACTGGTGGTTGAATATAAAAACCCTCTTCAGCACAAAATGCAAATCAGGAAAATTCTAGCTTTGGGAAAATTTCAGCTTTGGGAAAATTTCATGCCAAACGTGCGTTTCGTCATGCGCTCTTTAAAGCAGAGATCTTCAATCACACGAGTTGCGAAACTCTGCATAGGGCCCATGTATATCCGAACTCGCCATTGACCGAAATCGCGGGATGAAGGGAACGGGGAGGGGGGAGGGGGGACTGATTGTCGCGTCATAGGTTGACCAAAAGATAAACTAATAAACGCTCGTGACAACGCCAGCGCTGCGTGCGGCGTTGAACAGCTTGCGAGGGGCGCACGCAGGGGCGGCGCGCGGCAATCTAGTGTTTTGTACTGCTGCTCCCAGATGGTGTGACAATCATTGTGCGTTCAATGTAACGTGCAAGAAAACCTGAAACACGTTCTGTGTGAATGCAGGCGATACGCATCAGAAAGACGATTTCTGAATGCACCTTCAACGGGACTCGTGTTTAGAACTGCGACACATTCTGGGCCCATGGCAAAACAGTATACCTGTGCGTTACGCGCAACGAAAGCGCTGCTAACTTTCTTGCAGGCCACAAGCCTGACCGAAACTTCGTAAACAGTGCAGTCTATGTATGTGTGTGTGGTTAATCATCACCCAGCACCTGGAGTAGCATGTCAGGTGAATAGCCAGGCAAACATCTCCAGCTCTTCATTAAAAAATTTCTCTCTCTAATCTGCAGGCCCCCGCAGAATAGGCCATGAGCATGTACGGGTTTCAGAACGCAATTTCGCAACTGGTATGATTGAAGAATTCTGCTTTAAAGGGCCGCTCAAGCTGATGACGAATGTTAGAAAGATGACGAAATGGTGATGCCACCCGAAAGCAGCATTATATCCAAGACTTCAGTTTGCAATGGAACTCTTACGCTTACGCATCCATTAGACAACTCCCGAAGGATATTTTGCGTCCATCTCTGCTCCGCTGGTGATGCGCCTTCACCGAGTGGAATAATCTCGAGTGTTTTTTTTTTGCCCTTTTTTTAAATAGCAATTATGCCAGTAGTCCAGGTGTAATCTGTCGTCGCGCTGTCACGGTATCGACGGCGCATGCGCCACTCGCGCTTCGAAGGTTGATGGTCTTCAGTGAGGCGCCGTACTTCTGGCTGTAGATACAAAGCCGAATGATGGATGATCCGTCATGCCCCGCTCAGTAGACTCGGCAAGTAATCCTGGGCAGATCTATACCTTCCTATGCTGACATAGGCATTGTGCTAATGTGTACATATAGCGAAACGCGGTGCGTGCTCTAATATGACCGGAATAGCCCACATCAATCTGCATTTGTCAAATTATTTTATTTCGCAGTTGCAAACACTGTCGCTTTTCCGTCGCTCTTACCCAGTCACACATTGCCCATTACCGAGACACTCACTCAACCACGCTTGTAGTCTGCATGAGCATTTTAAATTGTGCGCCCGGCGAGTGCTTTCTCTCTCCCCTTCTTTCTCTCTTTCAATCTCTCTCTCTCTCTTCCTTTTTCCGTGTATAAGGCAGCACACCAGACTCGAACTTTGTTAACTTCCATTCTTCTTGTTTATCTGTGTTATTTCCTTCGGATTACACCGTCACGCAGGCCGAGAACACTTCGAACACGTTAGACACACGGCAACACGCGAGCTATTGATCAAGTAGCGAAATATTGACTTACCTTTCGTGTCCTACCATCGAGTAGCTGCTGCCATACTGTTTTTTTTTTTCCTTCTTTTTTCGCAGGCACGATTCAGACATAGTAGCACCGTACGAAAAGTTCGTCAGCTACGACGACGGCGGCACGAGTGCTCAGCGCCCGGCGTCACCGCGCAACAAGACCAAGAAGGTCGCCTGGTTCGTGTCCAACTGCGCGGCGCGCAACCAGCGGCTGCAGTTCGCGCGCAAGCTGGCCGCCTACATCGACGTCGACATCTACGGCACGTGCGGCTCCCTCAAGTGCCCCCGTGCGCAGGCCGGCCACTGCTTCGAGCTGCTGGACCGCGACTACAAGTTCTACTTGGCATTCGAGAACTCCAACTGCAAGGACTACATCACCGAGAAGTTCTTCGTCAACGGGCTAGGGTATACACTGGTTTCCCTTCTTTCCTTCAGCGAAGTTGTATATTGATTGATTGAACTAACCTAGCGCGCAGTGGGCGACTCCCATGTCGGGAGCGCCAGGCCAAGCATGTAGGCCGCTTTGCGGGCCTGTTGGACAGCCCAAATCTGGTCATCCGCAGCCCGTTCCTATCGAGGTTGTATATATGGCTAGAGCAAATCCGTAGTCCGCGAGCAAAAACGTACGTGCCAATAAAATTGGGCAAATCCCACTACTCACCACTGGTTTACTAAATATGAAGAAAGTCGAGTGGCGGCACTTGCAAACCGGACCGTACCCGAGTCCAGCTCTCATGCACATAATACACCCAGATTTGTACACGACAGACAAGTGCAGACATTGCGACTGTATAGAGCCACCCTAGAGCATGTCCTATGGGGGTGTCCAGGCGTAATAAACAATAGCCGTGATGCATCCTCAAACAGCAACAGCCTCCACGCGCGCTGGGAGTCTGCGTTGCTCAGCTCGGACCTGGTGCGCCAACTCTGGGCCGTCCAGCGAGCCGAGGAAGCCGCCAAGGGCGAGCAACCTTTGGCCGAAGCCTAGGCGGGATCCAGGCCCATCCCACCAATTTGCAGGGCACTTAGTGAAGGGTACTTCTTTGATCTGATCTGAAGGAACACACGGGCGTCAAACACTGATTAATATCGCGCACAAAATTCCAATTGAATCCGGCAAGCCAGACAAGGCGACGCGTGTCGCTAAACGGAGAATGCGGAGAAAAAACGCATGCTGCTCAAAAGAAAAATTTAAAGTAGCATACGCCAAATTCAAAAGGGATTTCCAAGACAAACATTGCGGATTCAGTTTCAGGGTTTGTGATCGGCTATGGTTCGAAATTATGTGCCACATCTGTGTCGTCTGCTAAGCAGGTTCGCTGATCATCCACCTTCACGATGTGGAATAGCTTTCTTTTTTTTTTTTGCTCTCACGTCCGGATATTGTTTCGTAGAATGTTCAACACTAAGCACTTGATGTAGTAAGGGTGTGCCAAACGATTAGAAGTGATAATTAGTGCATAAGGTGAACCAAATGTGAACTAACATTGAATCAAGTGTTGAGAGTAAATAGAAGTGGACGAAATGTTAATGTTAATTACAGGGGAATCAAACATGAATTAACGCCTCGGCTACCTATTCTCGCAGAGCTAGTTGTTCTCTTTCGCTCCCCGAGACGTCACAAGCAATAGGAAGTAACAATGCAATCAATTGAGTACATCAAGGTAATCAATTAATTAATTACCCGCCAGAAATTGTCCTACTATTTCATGTAGAAAAGGCTAGACTTACCTGACATCCCAGTCGTGAATACTGCCACGCACGCTTCTTTTTATGTCCTTACATATAACCGGTCCGTTATACGTATAACCACTGCCTTGCGCAAAACGCGCCTGAGTGTCTGGAATCCTTCCAGCTTATTTTATAATCTTCTGATAAGCTTGAGCACGCAACGAGAACAGCAGAGTTTATTCTGGAACTAACGCAGCCACCGACGATAACGCTGGAATCTTCGATGCCGCAGGTATAAAGTGCCGGCGCGCTTAGCTGCTGACCAGATTACCGACGGCCGACGCTCTGTTCGCCGCTATCAGTGTACATACATCGTGTATTGCTTGTACTTTGTCTTTTCGTTTCCCGGGCAAACGTTCGCCCAAATAAAGAGTTTCCTCTTGAACACGCCAACTGCAGCCTTCTTCAACGTCCCGACCGCGTGACAATACTGGTATCGGATGCACTTGTGCATTTGGTACTTGTTTATATTCTTTTCTTTCTTATTATTATTTTCTTCCCTCTCTTCTGGAATCTTGTCATCCCATTTCCCGTCCCTATACAGAGCAGCATGTCAGCGGTTATATACAAGCCCACAAATATTTTCTAATAAACACTGTCTGTCTCTCTCTCTTTCCTTAGAGTTAGCTTAAGTACCTGTAGATACTTCCGTGACGGCACTGATGGCAAAATCTTTCGCATTCAGAGATGTTGTACACGTAACCCTGGCAGGTCACTAACGTCTCGTCCAATGGTTCCTGTCGCAGGCGCGACGTGGTACCGATCGTGATGGGCGCTCGGCCATCGGACTACGTGCGCGCCTCGCCCGCTCGCTCGTTCATCCACGTAGAGGACTTTCCATCGGTGAAGGCGCTGGCCGAGTACCTGCACTTGCTGGACCGCAACGAGACTCTGTACAACGAGTACCTGCGCTGGAAGGGCTCCGGCGAATTCATCAACACTTACTTCTGGTGCCGCCTGTGCGCCATGCTGCACGCGCCGCCAGTGCCAAAGGTGAGCCGACTGGATGTGTGAACGGTATACATTCAAGCGATGACCACAACGTATACGTTCGCGGTATAACTTCTCACGGCGGACTGGGTAACCGAATCTGTCCACCATCTGTCTTATACACCTAGTGACCGTCAACATGCGGAACAGCAGGGGGTGGTTTAGCGGGTTGCAGTTGCGGGTTGCAGTTGCGGGTTGCTGATAGCGGGTTGCTGATTGCTGATACGGATGGTCGCAGTTAGCGGCATCAGATGGTGCAATGGCGATATAGCTGTGTCACGACAATTCACTCGGCGGGTTTAGCCAGTGATTTTCTCTTGTGACCTCCTTGAATGCCGTAGTAGTGTATTATACACGTTTTAATGACCTAACTTCATTCCTACGTGTTAATGCAATGTCGATGTTTACTCGCAGATTTTAAAATATTTGTTTTCCTTCCCTCTGTCACTCGACTAGGCCTATAAATTCCTTAACGCCTCCCCTGTGCAGAGTGACACGTAGGTGATTTATACACACGCTCTCATAGCTATCTGCGTTTCATTATTTAAAGAGATTGGACGGAACATTGAAGTGAGTGACGTGCCAGTCTTGGTAGTCGCTGTTTTTTTCTTATTTTCACGACGAAGACTCACCCGCCCTAATCTCGCTGCGCGTGCATTATATGTATGACACAGCACTCGGCATCACGCACGTTCGAATGCGACCACGCCGAGAGGCGCACCTCGTATATTAGGAACACGCTGCGCACTTCGATTCGTTGTATATAACGGCCGCTGGGCCACTCATATCGATCCGGTGCTCGCAGTTTGCGCAGGTGTACCCAGGACATCGGTGCTTGGTGGGCGGGGCCCGGCACATGCCGCAGCGACCGCTGGAGGGACTTCAAGCCCAAGCAAGACCCCGTCGCGTACGTGCTCACCTGACCCGGCTACGAGGCGAGCTCGCATCTTCGTACTCCCCCCAGCGGCCTGCCAGCCATTAAGCGGCCCGCTACGGCGCATCGGAGAGTCTTGTTCAAAGACTACGGTCGTAAGGGCCCCTTCGACACGCATCACTGGCTGGTGCATTCGTGTGGTCTCGCATGATGCTGCTGGACATGGCACGTGCGCGAGTGACCTGAAACGACAAGCGCGGGAAAACTTGTGGTGATACGCCGGCCAGCAGTGCTTATGACGTGGTTTCCGGGGTGGGTGTGCATACCAGTCACGTGATGCTGGCTCGTTGCGCGCGTCTTGGTGTCTCCAGCTGCAAACCGGCGTTGATCGTCGGCACTGCCGCGAACATGACTCCTAGCTTTTGGTCAGGTTTGGTTTTCGAACGTCCACTGTGTGCGCAGGTGTATGACCAGTCACTCTTAAGGAGGTATGAGGTACACATTGTCGAAACATTCGTTTCGGTGCAGCAACGGATCATTTCGCGGGCGAACGTAACATCCCGTATCTTCAGCAAAGCTTCAACTTGGGCTAGTTGCATGACATTCTAGTGTAGCTGCGCTGAGCGAAAGGCACATACTCGTCCTGTTCTCTTTGTCCTTAGTCCTTGGTGCATTTCGCTCAGCGCAACTACACTGGAAAGCCCGAATCCTATTCAACGAGTCAACGTCAGGCCTTATGAGGATGACCAACTATGGAGAACAAAGTCACGGGTTTTCTACGTTGCGCTGTGGAACGGGGCAGTGCTCACTAGAACGCCCGCAGAACAGAAAGTGAATCTCTAACCGTGCGGGAAACGCCGGGTGCGACAAACCAAAGAGCTAGCAGGCGTGGATTATCCGGGCCACGGCTGCCATTCAATACATCAAAGTGTATCGCATCTTTTTACAAGCTAATTACGAACTTCTTCGCGATTTTGGCGCATGCGTGTGCTCGTTTTTCACGGGAACGTGTTGTTGGTGATATGACGCGATTTAATGATACGTGTCGTAAAGCCTGCGGTAGTGCTTTTCTCGCGAGTTTGCAGAGCGGCCGTGATTTCCGAACGTCAAGAGTGGCCCCGCACGTAAGCTGGTGCTACGTGCGGCCGCAGCCGACTGCATCTTGTGGCTATGTATTTTTGTTCATCGGGACTCGTCTTCAACATTCCACGCTTTGCTGACCGACCGATTCCACGTGCCCTGAAAGTATAAGCATAATATTTAACGCGCGATACTACTGCTACTACTAGAAATAACGCAAGTTTGGGCATGTTGGTATTCCATTTCAACATCTATAGCGCACAACACAAGGACAGACTAGCTAGCGGCTGTCGCCATCGGTTGTCACTCATCCTTGTCTTGTGCGCTAGATGCCGAAATATTACCAGCGCTTCGCACTGAAACCTGCGCACTTTGTCAGAAGCCTCAAAGCCATTCCGTGAACACGATTAGTCGACAGGAGACTCCCGTGGCACGAACGACGCGGTGAATGAACCGGGCAGCCTGTTCATACTTCTCGCTACTTCCAGTGATCGACATGAAGGAGTATTCGTACACGCGTTCGGTGGCTTCGGAACCTTTGGCTCAGGCAGTTCCGTAACTGCCATACACTTAATACTTTATGCCTTTGAGCTCCAAGGCCAAAGCCCAAGTTTGCTATGACAGACAAGACTAATAGAATTTGATTAATGAAGAGGCCTAAAGCTTCACAAGCCTAAAGAAAAAAATCCAGCGAACCTGGTTGCAAGAATGTATGCTTTGTGACACGTCATTTGGTGGATAACGTTAACGTGCACGGCGCGGCGAAGAATTAAACGTACTTTGTGAGCGCGTTAATAAGAGTTATTGATTAATGCATCATTTAGAGCATCCAAACAGCTTGATAAAAGTCGTACGTTTCGTTAAAGTATAGCTGGAAAGTCAACCCTTGGTCATCACAGCGTCTAGCATTACAGTATGGACTTGTCTGTAACATCGTAGCCCTTTAGTGGACTCCACTGCAGCAAGACGGTTTTGTTCAGTCAGTGTGAGTTTCTGCATTCAGACGTTTATCTATAGCTTACCCCACACGGCAGTCTACGAATCGTCATAACTGTTCTTGACGGTCGTAAGTTCTACTTAATACCGAGCTTGGAGCAAAGTACGTGTCCGGATATATGACACAACCATCCAGTCCTGTTTTATATATATTTTTTTCTTTCTAGGCTTCTTATTCGCTTTTCTAAAAAGCGTGTTACATGCGCACGTAGAATATTCGTTATTTTTTTTTTTATGGTGCAGTGCTGGTTGATACGTCACCGTAAACCCTCGGTGCGCCCTACTGGCGTCACATTTAGCGCTCTCACTCAACCACAGAACCGCGCAAGTGCAACGAGCAACCCACCGCACATGACCTTCTATGAAAGCATGCGCACACCATATAGCCCACATAGAAGACGCACAAGACAGGGCTCGCTTCTCCCGCTGCGTTAATGCATGCGCATTTTTTATTTCTTGACAGCTACGAATTTCAGTGGTCAGTGGCACGCGAACAGTACTTTGAATGGTAGAAGTGCCGTCGGTAGTCTTCAGTACATGCGGAGAGGGAGTGTACATACAAAATACGCTTAGCTCTACCATTCGGATGGCGCTGTTGAATAAGCGAGGCTATTCGCGAGGCGCACACGACTAGCGAGTGCCAGCCAAGCGCCGGGAACTCAAGCCGGAAATTCTAGTCTTGATGGACATCGTGTAATGGCCTCTGTATATGGACGGTCTGCACACGGACTCGGTGGCATTAATGGAAGTACACACTGATGACACTACAGAAGTAAGGGTTGCGCGGAACAGTTTTTTTTATTTTCCTCTCTGAATGGCTACAGGCGATATAGGTGCGCCGCTCTCGTATTTATTCTTTCTCGTCGCTATGTGAATGTAGGTGTATTCTGTCTATAAGGAACAACACTGTCCGTACAAGTCCTTGTCCGCGTGATCTTTGTGGGATTGTGTACTCCGAGTGTTCGCAAACAAGAACGAATATGCGCGTCGAAATGGATGTCGTGTTCTTTTATTATATTTTTTTCCTTTTCCTCCATCGTTAACGTCGTTCGGTGCTTGTATACGCAGTTTTTCTTCTTTTTTTCTTCTTCTAAAGCTTTCTCGCGTTTCGGAATCTACGTGGACTGCTGCCTCGGCTATATTGCAGGTGCGAGACAGTTTAATGTACTGTGATCCGAGGGCGTATAGCGAACCACGTGAAGCGTGTGCCACGCCTTCTCATTGGGGGGCGGAGTCATGATGAGCTTGTCGCGGCGCTGTGATCATGTCAGTGTCATCATGACTACGCCGCCGTCTCATTTGGGCGATCCTGTGCGGCATTGTAGGCGCTGGAAGTTCTCATGCGTGTAGGTTAACCTAACAGAGCAAGCACTAATGTTTTTTTTCCTGCTACCACCCCATCTTCACGGTATGTCCGCTACTTGCGGAGATTACTAACGATCTGCGTAGGCACGCGTAATTTTCGCTCTTTTGTATTGCACGGAGTAATTTTTATCGAGTAAGATTAGCTATTTTCGAAGTGATATTCAATTACCCTCTGATGACAGATTATTCTTAGCTGGCCCGCAAGTAAGATGCAGTGATCGAGTAACGAGTAGATCTGCTATTGATTCCATGCTAAAGTAGTATAAGTAGACGCCCTTAAGTTTGTGCGCACCTTTTATATCCTCAAGTCATGACGTAAGGACGGCTCGTAAGCATACTTTATCAATGAACAAGGTCTCGTACCTGCATCTGTTGGCGTTTTTGAACAATTTTCTGCTCTTTTACACCTTCCTTGAAACTCCTTGCGACACTGCTGCAATGTTTCTAGTTCTCATGAGGCCAGTGAATAAAGAAGAAAAGAAAAGAAAAAGCCATGTTTCGTGAACAGGTTCGTAAATGTGGTTCATTCAGAAGGGAGAGGTGTGCTCAACAAAAGAATCTCTGAGCAAGGAACGCTTTAAACTTGCGTTTTATATGCTCTGTTTATACACATACTCATTCACAGTCTTATTCGCGTCATGAGATCTGCAGTCTTTTCGATGTCAAGAACAACGCGAAAAGTTCTTGTATCAGAGCTAGAAAATTTTACAAAAAAGAAATGAACCAGGTTTCTGTGCAGACCTGTTACGTTCCTGTGCAGCTGGCAGCCGTGCAGCGATCAAGCTATGAAGTTGTCAAAACAGGAAACTGTGAACTGTGCATAATACTAGGGGATGACCCTGTCTCACTTTATTTTACGTAAAATTTAAGACCTTTTTATTTCATTTTCAACAAACTCCAAAAGAGCTCATCGTTCAGTTTTTTACTTGTTTTGAGCATTTTTGGTGTATTTCAAGCAACGACACGAAAGAAAGAGAGCACGAAGCGTTGTTTTAACAGTTTGTGCCGAGTAGCTAGGCGTGATCTCGCTTTAGAGAAATTTCATGTGCAAGTTATACTTGATCATAAAAAAAAAATTTAAGAAATCAGCCTTTGTTTCATACACGAATGAATAGGTTGGAGTAACACTTTAAACGTTCGTCGTTTAAGAAGCCTAGAAGAGGAGTTGGTAGTTTTTCTTCCTTTCTTCTTCTTCTTCTTCTTTTCTTTTTTTTTTTGAAGTGTTTTGCAACGACACACGAGCTGCCCCTTTCGCCTTGTGGGTGATTAATTATGCTTTTATGCTGTCTTCCGTAAGGCACGCGGTGTCGTCGCATTTTTCTAATGTGCGAAGATTTTCAGCTGTCTTTTGCAGCTCCGCGTATACTGCGCTGCTCCGATTCAGCCGCAAGTGAACACAAAGCTCTCAGTGCAATTTAGGCGGGCTTTGACCTTCATTATGGAAATACACTAGAACTAAGAAACTCGCGAGAATTTTGCAGAACAGCTCGCATATCTTGTTGTCTTGCATTGTGCAGCCTTCACTATAAGTTATTGCCAACTTGTCCGAATTGTCGTTCTATTACTTGGTACTGTATAGACGTGTCGAGTTCTTGCTGATGCTCGTACTCCCGTGCCATGCCAACTTCATTTTTTTTTACGTCTATAATGCTGCACATAACTACCGCGCTTACTTTCACTCGTGGAAATGCATGCTCGCAAACAGCGTACAGCCGGTCATGAACGTTTTCGAGGCACGTGATTCCAAAAGCTTTAATCTTCAATAATTCCGGGACCCGCCGGGTGATCCGATAAATTACATGGAAGCGCCAGACATGATTAGTCCTGCGGAAATTCACATTTGTCCCGAGATTCGTGTCTCGTCGCAAACTTTTGTGGCCGACTGTACACCGCTACGGGATTGTATATTCTGCGGGAAAAATAGCTGATGCCATTATTGTTCTCGCCTAGTACTGCACGCAACTAATCTTGAGCCCCAAATAACGAGAACATGCGTTTAGTATGTCTCTTTCGTTTTTTTCTGCAAGACATTGTCTTTACAATGTGCACAAATTCGTGTACGCTGTAGGTCATTCTGCGTACGCACACGTTGTACGCACAGAGAAGCGCAAGGCAGGAACGACTTAATTACACTCGAAGATACTTGGCACGTACCTTCTCCCCCCTCCTACGGTCAAATGTTTTGTACGCATCATGTATCTGAGATGAGTGCTTCAAAAGGTGCCGGCACGCAGAGACTAGCGGCGACGATTTCATCTCGCGCGCTGCTCTGTTCATTTCATTCTTGTGATAGCCGAACTGGTCAAGTTGTGCTAGTCATGCTGTTAGACGTCATGAATAGATTTACCTTTACCCCCGAGAATGCCGACAGTCTTTGTACATAACGGAGATCTAAGAAAGAAGCAACAGCCTCATACCATGTTGGCATTTGAATCTCATCCGCATCAATAAAACTGTGTTTCTTTTTACGTTTACCTGGCTTGCGTCATTCGCATGAGAAAGACTCATTTTTACAAGCATGCATGTAATACAGTTGCATACATTATATTGGGTCCATTTGTGTGTGCCATAGCCTTGTTTTGTATACGGATTGATTGTTGCGTGCAGAGATTGCAGAGGAATGCAAATTATGATACACATTGTGACAATTGTGACTGCTGAATAGGAGACGTCGTGACGTGAGGCGACACGTGACATGTACACATACAACGTAGTTGCGAGGACTCATTTATAATTCGCTGAGTGCTGACATTGCGTCGGACCATAAGCTACAATTTACGCGCCAAAGTGTAGCCGACGTGCCTGGAAAACCCACGCTGTACGCACACTAAAACACCGATCCATTTCGTAAGACTTGGACCAAAGCCAAAAAATGCGGCATATAGACAGCTACTCGCTTACTGCTCCGCGTGAAATTTATTAGCACAATGCGTGGGTTCTGCCGTAATTTTTCTTCCTCCACTCAAGCCACCTTATCTACATTGTAATGGTATACCTACGCCTGCAACGAGAACGATTCTCCTCTCGTATGCTTTTTGTATTCTTTTTCGCCACCGGTACTCTAAACGTGTTATCCCTCTCGAAAAAGACGTACACTTCTAGCGGATGCCGTTTCCTCCTAGACATTCTTGCGACGAAGTAGATCATGTTTGTATTCCTTGTTAGTTACAAGTTACTAGAATCGTCGCAAGCATAGGCGTGCGCACGAGGGGGCGGTGGCAAAGTATGCCCCATACATAGACATAACAGGAGGGGAGGGCGCTGCGATGAACCTTCGCTAATAAACCTTCGATGAACCCCTCCCCTAATGAGGAAGCCTGCTTGTTTATTTTTTTTTAGTTCAAATCAGGCATCGCTGGCACTCTTAAAAACAGTTTTCACCCTTTGAAAAGTCTCTTTGTCCCACGACAATAATCTGGCTGTCTTACATTTCCCCTTTTCTTTTTTTTTTTTGAAAACTCATCGCTCGCCGCTTTCCTGACAGGAATGTTATGTCGCGCTGATAGCGAGCACGCTATTCGCGATCTGGGGTGCTATTCTGGACACCGACATATTCCGCCATCTTGTCGAATTTCGCAATGGCGGTATTTTAAGTCAACCAGAGAGACAGTGGCAGCCCTCTTGGCCAATCAGAGGTGACAAATAGCGGAATTTTACAATATGGCGGAATGCGACCGCGTCCCGAATAGCACCCATGAAAACTCCGGGCGCGCGCTTTAAAGGAAGGAATGGCGCGCAAGGAAAGAATTCACCAATGAATACGATACCGCCTAATGCGAATTCTGAGCGCAGCTTCGTGTTGGGGCAACGCCAACTGTGTTTGAAGTTTTGGCTATCCGCAGTTGTAGCAATCTAGCATTCGTTACATAATGCCACAGAAACTGCCAGCGCTCTAGTAATACGCACACCACTCTGTACATTGCAGCCGTCGCGAACCAAGCGAAACGCCGAAAGCGCCGTTGGTTCGTTGTATTGGTTACGCCGCCGACGCCAACGGCGACGCCGCTCAACGCAGGAACGGGCGCCGGAGAGCTGCGCTCCAAAGGGTTCCAAAACACGCTCCAAAGAGTTCAACTGTTCTTTGTTTACGCCGTTGACGGGCATCGCCGCACTGCTTTGCTCTCGCTGCTCGCTCGGCGTCATATCGCAGATCAGTTCATGGCTTCATGCCTTGTTCATCTGCCTCGATGGTCAGAATGAATACGTGACAAGGTAAGACGGAAAAGCTCGATAAGGCGCCGACCGACGGAATACGCAGGAAACAAAGTATTAGACGAAAACGACTGCATCGAGGCATCGCTCGTGGGCCGTGTAGAGGAGGGATCCGGCCTATAGTTTTCGCAGGCTGATGTTCTTTGACGTGTACCGAAAACGCGGTACAAGAGTGGTTTTTGCATTCCGAACCCACGGCCTTCCGGTCAGCAGCGGACCGCCGCACACAATGAGCCAAGGGACATTTCCATGGCACGGCCAGGTAAGCGCGAGTTCATTCTTGGCAGGCACTCTCTTTGCAAGAGTAAAATAATGCTTTATGGGGCAGCAGGTGCCATCAGTATTATAAGGCGATGTTACGTAAAACCAACGTCGCTTGAATCATTGCACATCAGTCGAAATACTTGAAATACTTGCAATGGCTGGCTGGAGCACGTGTTTACCGGGCTGCATCCTTTTCTCGCATTTTTATCTGTACATAAACTACGTAGTCATGGCAGAAGAAAGAAATACAATAGAAACCATTTATCGATAAGTGTCGCAGTCATTTCGTAAAACACTGTAATTGATGAAGTGTTAAGATACTTATCTGCGCACTCATTCGATTGAAAGGCGACTACGGCACTTCGTAAGCGTTGTGAAAGCGTGCCTTAGGGCCCCAACTAGGTAACTTTGCACAAAGGACAAATTCTAAAAAAAAAAAAAAAAAGCATTAGCATTCTGGGCAACGTGCCAAGCGGCTGAACGCGCTTGCTTGCCCGCGGGACACTCTTAAAGCTATTTGGTTAAAACATGCGCTTGTGGTGTACGTTGCCCGAGGCACGATTAGAACTGTCTCTTGCGCAAAAAGCCGGAAACATTTGAGAGAGAGAGAGAGAGAGAGAGAAAACATTTGTTGAAGAAAGGCTTTTTAGTAGGGATGGGCGAATATTCGGGCGTTTCGAATATTCGAACGAATATTAAAGTATTCGAATTCGCTTCGATACGAATTTAGATTATTCCAAATTTCGAAGTATTCGAAATGAACGAATGTGTGTATTAGAGCACTGCACGGGCCGATTTTTCCGGCCCGGGCCCGGCCCGGCCCGAAAACGCCATGCTCCGGCCCGCCCGAGCCCGGCCCGGTGTTCTTAAATGTGGCCCGTACCCGGCCCGGGCCCGAAAGGTTTGGGCCCGGCCCGGCCCGGCCCGGCCCGACCCGTTTCAGCTAGTTATGCCTTGAGCATAAAGGAGGCACTGTCTAACCTTCGGTTATTGTGAAGATACCTGCCACACACAAGATATTTTCTAGAGATTGTTTTGGGGACTCCTTTCAGTGTCACGACTTTCACTGGTACTGTGTATACTTTCGGTTAATTACGCCCGTAACACTCTTGCGAAATAATTGCAGGGCAATATAAAATATAATTGGAGTCATAGCTGGCTGTTTTATGTACGCACGCAGTGCTAACCACGCAATCTTATTTTTGCATTTCAAAGAACGACTACAAAATATACCTCCATAAACTGAAAAAAAAAAAAAAACCATGGCAGACATTTTTAGTTTGTTTTACATCAATTGCATACGAGCTAGGGCTGTTGAGTAAAAGTAGCAAGTCTGCAAACTTCATCTATTGCACAATGCAATGAAAAAAAAAAAGCCGGCAGATCCCACGCAATCTGGGAATCGAAGTAATGCGAAGCAGCCAGCAAAGAGCTGCATATATTGTCTTGTTTGTCATTGAGGCAAACGAAGTCATTCATGTTGTGACATCTAGTTCACTATATATTGCAAGTTTGCCATGAATGGATAGATGTACAATCTGGCATATGCCATGCTAATGAAACGTGCATTCTGGTACATATATACGATTCGTGATCTGCTATTTATATTCGACACGCACTCAGCTGACACACTGATTTTGGTATATATCCAGCTAACAAAACGGCCGCGAGCGCACCACGAGCGTGGCGTCTAAATCATGCCCTACATGACATGCGCTCATGATTGTCATATTAAATCCTGTTATTTATGGTCGTCAGACAGTCACGTCGCGCAATACCAATTTTGGTGAATATCAATCTAGCCAAACGGCCGCCAGCGCACCATGAGCGTGGCACGTAAGTAATGCTGTACATGATGTTCGTGTCGTGATTTTCACATTAACTCCTGTTATTTATGCTCGTCACACAGTCACGTCGCGCAATACCAATTTTGGTGAATATCAATCTAGCCAAACGGCCGCCAGCGCACCATGAGCGTGGCACGTAAGTCATGCTGTGCATGACATGCGTGTCATGATTTTCACATAAACTCCTGTTATTTATGTTCGCCATACACTCTTGCCAAGCCATACCAATTTTGGTATATATCAAATTAACGAAACGGCCGCAAGAGCCCCAAGACTGTGGCATATAAATCATGATGTACATGGCATGCCTGTCATGATTTTCATGTTATGACCAGTCATTTATGTTCGCCGTACAGTCATCTTGTGCCATACCAATTTTGGTATACACCCCATGAATAAAACGGCCAGGAGAGCACAAAGTCGTAGGCGGCTAGATAGATAGATAGATACGCTCAAAGTCGTAGAAGTTCGCTAAGAAATGCTTCGCACTTAAAAAAAAAAAACGTGCTCTAGCTGCTTCTGGTAGGAATACACGGGGCTGGGCAGCGCATTACATAAATTAAAGCTGTCGTGTTGACTCCTCGGCAGGCAACTGCACCCAACGTACACAACGTTTTCGTGTTCAAAACAAGAACGTTCTTTGTCCCACCCTTCTTCCCCGAGTCACCGCCACCGCAGTGCCATAGATCTGTCAAAGCGAGGCACACCCGTTAGAGGAGCGAGCCACCGTCCTCGCTGTTCCCTGAAGATGGCTGTCTCGTCGTCTTCGTGTGACCGCCTCGGTCTTGGAAAATGTTACGCCGTAAAGCGAGACCGGACTAAGGGCTTCCAAAAACAACTGTCTATTAGAGCGCCGAAGTGAACCAGCCGGCGCCCTCTTCAGCGATCCCCGTCGACGTGACGTGTCGGGTGTCCGGAGCGCGATTATACAGATGCGTATGAGACCCGGGCCTAATACGGGCCTGGCTCAGGCCCGAGCCCGACCCGAGCCCGAAGATCACGGGCCCGAGCCCGGCCCGGGCCCGATCCAACAATCCCTTACCCGGCCCGGCCCGGCCCGCGGGCCGGGCCGGGCCCGGGCTTTCGGGCCGGCCCGGGCCCGTGCAGTGCTCTAGTGTGTATACATTTGACCGCACATAACCCCCTGTAAAGGTGGTTTCACTGTACCGTTTAATTGCTGTGCCGCGAAACAACCTACCCAAGAAAAGTCTGCACTGCCGCGAAGCCACACTTCAAGGTTAAATGTACATATTTTTTCAAGTTTAAAAGCGTGTTATATGGGCTTACATGCGCTAAGTATAGAAATTTTAAAATTGTAACGTATTGTACCACTTATAACTTGCCCCCTATTCAAACCTTGATACTATTCAAGGCTGCTACCACTTCATTTCAAACCAAAAAAGTGGCATTCACTCATACCTAGTTCGAATCTTTAAAAGAATTGTACAAGGGTCATGACAAAAATGCTCATTTTTTTTAATATGCGGTAAATACTATTCGAACTATTTGATTCGGAATTATTCGACCAAATCACTATTCGCTTCGGATTCCCTTCGAACCTCAAATTTACTATTCGCCCATCCCTACTTTTTTTAGTGAAGGTGGGGGGGGGGGGGGGGGGGTGTACCTTATTCCAGGAACCCTCTGGCCTGGACCGCCCGCCGGGCTCGGGCAACCAGTGGACGCTGGTTGACCGTATGCATTTATTGGGTATTGGATTCCGATATTTTTCTGGGATGTGTCGCAAAGAACCCCGCCCCCCTTTCCAAAAAAAAAAAAAATCACAATTTCGCCGCAAGGGCGAAACAACGAAAGAAGGCTAGCAGCTAACTCTTTTGGACCCGATCTCGCCTAACTCTACAATTTATGCATGGCTTTAACTGACTTAACGTCGTAAAGGCCAATGTATTGTCGTGACTTAACCTCGTAAAGGCAGTGATGTAACTATAGCCGGCCAATGGCCGGGTAGTTACATCTCTGCTTAAGCCGAGTTCGTCGACCCCGCGCGCGCGCTTTTACCCGCGGGTAGAACATAGGATGCGCGGGCGACGTTATCGGTGTTGACTTTATACGGAATATGACGGCGACGGCAAAAACCCGTCGAGAGCGTCCATATAATTGCTATCACCTTAACATACCGGCTGATCCCCCCGCATTGTGGGAATGGGGTTGCATGAGAAGGAGCCAGCGAGTAGCTGCTTATGCTGCATACTTTGTCATTGAGCCAAGCGTTAAGAGGTGGATCGACGTGTTTGTGTGAATGGGCCAACGTGTGCACATGTTGGGCTTACGTACCAAGCACGTTGACTGGCGCTGTAGTAATGGTCCCACAAAATATCAGCACTTTCGCTACAGCACCGTAACCACTGTAGTACCGTGGCGGCTCCAGGAAATTCACCTCTAGTGAGCATATATAACTGGTCTCACAACAGAAACTTGCGAACCCACACTCAACCGAGTAACCCAATTCCTGCTAGCCACAGCCGGCTGATCCGGAATATACCAGTATTTTCTAGTACACTCTAGATGCATATATCTAGTATATGAGGCCAAGAAATAACTATAAATTCATAGGGGAAATTATGTAGCTTTAAATTGGTAACTTTCTGAATGCTAAAAATATGCCTCATGTTTTTGAGTGTATAAAGTGTGGTTAGTTGTTAAAAATATTAAAGCTACACGTAATTAATCCTGGCTGACGTACTCGTAAAGTGAATGCTTACGAGCAGGAAGCATTTTCCATTCGTATTGTGTCTTTTCGCTTTGGCACAACACGAAATGAAAATGTTTCCTGCTTTGGCATAACACGATTTAAGAGTAAGTTTTAGCGCAGTTAAGTTTGACTTTTATATAAGGATAGACGTGTGAAATGGGTAGATTTTTCTTTCTTATGACACAAACGTAGGACACATTTGACTAGTGTCTATTGCGTTTGAGATACTTATATTCGAGTTACTGTAGGTAGCAGTCTTTTCATTCGGACCTGCAATGTTTTATTTTTTACAGCGAGGCTGCCTTAGGCTCGCCTGTGCCGTAGCAGTAGTAGTAGTAGTAGTCGGCGTCCGCAGAAATATGCCACTAGCTGGAGCCGGCAGGTCACGTGATCTCGCTTTGACCAATCGCGTGTAAGCGCGCGCATTTCAAATCTAGCGACGGATTCACATCACGTGATATCGCCAGCCAATCATGTAGACTCGCACGTGCGTTCCTAACCACACGTCACCTCGCTAGCCAATCGTATAGACGTCTCCGTAACGCTGCGTCTCCGTGCCGAAGACGCAGCGCTGCGACCTCGCGAAGCGGAGGCCAGCGCCAGCGGAGAACCGACGACTCCGAAACGCGAGCTCGCGAAGCTGAGGCGAACTCGTGAAGCCGAGGCAACACGGCAACGAAGGCTTGCCGCCACTATTGAGGGCGGCAGCAAGGGCCACTGCAAGGAATTCCGCAAGGGGGATCACTACGCATGCATCGACAGCTTCGCACTACGACTATAGTGTAATCTAGTACACTATACTACGACCATCTTCACTGAGTAGACGGGTCGTAGGTCTTTTTTTTTTTTTTGTACGAATACTTACAAGGATTAGTGCTAAAAAAAATGAAAGGCGGCACAATTTACAAACCCACAGCTATGCCTTAAATCCTGTTACAGTGATGGAAGTGAGATTTCGCTTTTTGGAGCAGATTCTGGAGCAGAAAAAATGGTACTTAGGAGCAGCCATAAGTGTTTTCGGAGCAGAAAAAAATGCCAGTTTGGAGTAGCCATTGGTGTTTTCAGAGCAGATAGCAAAATATTCCAAACGACTCCTGGAGTTTAAAGGATCATTTAAGCATCTCATAAATATTATTTATTATAAAAAAATATGGCACATACAATTATCACTGCAGATTGCAAGAAACAAATAATTAAGCAGATGGATGGTCACTGAATACTGAGCAAAGTAGCTATTTGGGCGAGTTGGTAGAACATCATCAAACAGCGCACACACACGAAGACAAAAGAAGAAAAAGCCGACGACACGAGCGCTGAATAGTATGATGAGCTACATATATCTAACATGCAAGTACTTGTGGTAGAAGTGATATAAAAGCGATAAGGCAGTGCACCAAATTATAAAAGTAGCCACAATCACATGCAACTATCGCCAAAGCAGAATTCATAATCGGCACAAGATCAAAAGGAATAAGTCATTTTGATGTTTCACCAAAATAGCCAGCATTGAAAATTAAAAACAAAACAAAATAGCTAAATGAGCTATACACTTAAAATGCCAGTTCTTGTGGCATATAAATGACGTGAAAGCTGATAGACAAGTAAATGTAATCAGTCACACATCAAACTTGTCACAGCAGAAGTTTGTAATCAAGATGATATCGAACTAATCTCACATACATTTCAGCAAAATAATCTGCTTGTCTTGTCAGGTACAGATCAGGTACTTTAATTCCTTGTCTTTCCTATCTGTTAGTTCCAATTAATATTGTGTCTAGCAAAGAACAACGAGCCCTTAAAACGCCCCCTTCTTTCGTTCATTCATAGCGAAGGGTCTCGTTCTGGCAGACTGGATGCCTAAGTTAGTATGCCAGGGATTATTGGTCAGCTGCCAGCTCGTAAAAAGATCGCTAGCTTCGTGACGCCACCAGGCAGAAAAAGTGTTCCACACTCGTCGTCATCGCTACTAGCGGCGCTGACTAACACTCCGATGTTTAATACACATATATATCCCATAAAGTGCACGGGAGGATGACCGCCGCCGTATCCCGGTGGTAGAGCATCGGACGCGTTATTCGAAGGTCGCAGGTTCGGTCCCTGCCGGCGGCAAGTAATCTTTTCGTCCTCTTTTCTTTCTTCACTTTTACCTTACATTTACTACTAACAACATCCCCTATACTTTCCTTGGCATTATTGTCTGTTAGTTCCAATTAATATACAGCTAAGAAATACATAGTACCAGTACTTGTGGCACGGCCGCTGGATGAAAAAGCGCACGGCGGCCGTGGTGCTAGCATGCAGCTAGTATACAGCTTGTTTTTTGGTTTCGTTCAGGCTGGCTGGATGGTCACACGGTTAAAGTTCATTGTTTTCAGTTTCCCAATGCCACTTCGGAGCAGGTTCGGATCAGTTACTAAGAAACAGAGTGTCGGAACGGAACGAAAACCGAAAACGAAAAACGAAAAAAAAAAAAACGATATTTTTGACCAGAACGAAAATGTAACCCAAACTTTATCTATTATTTCGTTCCGGAGTGAAACCGAAATTTTTTCAATCGTTTTTCGGTTCAGGAGAAAACTTCGCAATCCGGAACAACTGAGCTCATGCAATGTGAGCATATCTCAGGGTAGAGTATTGGCACGTACCTCAGGCAGGAATTCCAGAGCAAAGATATGTTGAAATTGTGCGAAAAACGAAAACAGTGGCAACCAGACATGTTTATATTAACGCAAGTGGACTTCTGCGCGCCTGTCACGCACTATAGTTGAGAGGACATTGTGGGCGATGAAGTTTCTTACAGCGAAAGCTGTTATGAGATCACAATTATAATATCTGATTTTGGCGCCATCGTTGTCCACCGCCGTCGGTGTCCGTGACCGCTATCACGTGATATAAGCAAAAATTAAATTACAAACAAATTTCTAGGATCGGATGGGATTTTAACCCGCGCCCTCTGCGTGGCACTCCGGTCTTCCACCACAGTACCACGCTGGTGCTTGTAATTCCTTCGCAAAAATACTCTATACAGGCGTCATGTCGAGCAAGGAATCGTGTTAACATATGTAATATAGCGTGGCAGTTGCATATTTTCGCGATCTCGGGATAGAATGGGGACAACGCTTAGAGAATGGAATGGGAATGGAATTACGTCTTCTTCCGAAAATAGAGCACGTTTTCGTCTACGTGCTGTTTTCAAACTTCAAACATTAGTAAGTCAGATTCTCGAAGTTAACAATAAAGCGGTATTTATAAAATGGCTTGGCTAATTACAAGTACGGTACATTTATAAGCAACGCGCCTACTAGAAACCGAAGTATAAGCTAGTGTACAAACAAATGCATTATCCCAGCAGATACTGAAGAAACAAATTACCCCTGCGCGTTATTCCCACCCTAGCAAAAATCACCCATAGAAAAACCAATAGCCTATCGGATTATTGAACATATTGGTCTATTGGTATCGTATGGGTCTATAGGGGGTATGCACTGTACCTTGATCCGCGAGGTGGCGATAGCATCGCCGGGCAGCTAAAGTCCCTATCATTTTGGCGGTCCGGCCGTTCGTGAGCGCAGTAACAGGTAGCAGTACCGCCAGTATCGGGCTACGTTCTGTATGCGTTCTGCTTAGCCCACGCACAGCAGTGTCTCGTGCACGGTGCGTATTTATTACGTGAAAATCTTTGAACGAATTTATTTGTGTGTGCGGAGAGACGGTACGTGCCGTGGTTGCACGTCAGCCAGCTGCGACAATGGTGAACTGCGCCGTGTTTGGTTGTAACAACCACACGAAAAAGGAGCCTGCGGATCAGTATGCTGCCTCGGTTGGTTTCTTTTTCATACCAAAGGCCAGCTTTGCAGGTGCAGTGAGCAGCCTGTACCTCACCGTCTTCTTTGATGAGAAGCCACGGCGTAAGGAGCTTTTCATTAAATGACTGTGAATGACGAACCTGGGAGTACAAACAGACAACCTCAGTGATGTGACCTAAACATTTGAAATAAATTAGAAAGCTATCGTAGCTGCAAAGTTGGAACACTAAGAAATGTCTGAATAAAGCAACGTCAACGCTGATTTGCACGACGTAAGTGATCGACGCAACGCGGCTTCTTAAATTCTGGCGATCGCGTTTAACGCGGAATGGAGTTAGATCATACTTAATCCTTCAGAAAGCTGCGCGTCGCCCTAGCTAGAACTGTCGCTTAACGCTTTCGATAACTCAGCTACACACGAGCAAGGCAATCAGCGGTTGTTGAAATGCGAAAACCATTTAGAAACAGCCACTGGCAAGTGCTGTAATCCCTTCCTGCCCTGACGTCCCGTTACCGTGTTTGCGGGTTTCACACGGCGCTAGCACGACAGAACAAACGCGATTAGAAATAACGGGGAAGTCGGCTTACTTTTCTGACAACAGCGATTGTGCTGTACGGCAGAACTTTGACGCCTGCACTAAAAAGCTGCGATAAATCGGCTACACATTAGCACCGCACGCAGCGGTTGTTGAGAAGCAAAAACCATTTGAAAACAGCACTGCAGCAATTGCTGTGATCTCTTTTCTGCCATTACATCCCGTTACTGGGTTTAGAGTATCGGCAGAGCGCTCGCACGGCACAATAAACGCGATTACAAGTGGACGAGGGAAGTCTGTTTACCTTTCCAACTGCAACTATCGTGCTGTCTTGAAGAACCTTGACACCCGGCTGCTGCACCCATCCACTCGTGAGATAGTTGTGACCGTGCATGGATTTATAAGCTTTCAGTTGCTCACGCGACACAAAACTTGTCTCGTGAACAGGTAGTCCTTCATGTCGGTGAAGTCGACCCGCGGCAGCATGCAGTGCAACATCGGGTTGAAGTTCAGCGTCTTCGAGTTCGAGTGGGTCTGCGCCGCCACACAGACGCACTTTCGCCAGGTAGCGCAATCGCGCAGGTTTATCTAACCCACGTGCGTATGCGCTTAAGTCCATTGCAGTCCACAGATGCACCAAGAAAAGCGAAAAAACAGATAGTTCCACAGTGCCACCATGAGCGCCGCGAACCACCGAGACCGCCAAAATGGCGGCATCCTGGAACGACGCTAGCGCTCCTTGCGGATGACGTCAGGTGCATACCCCCTATAGGTGGCGTGCTGGTCTATTCGACCTCTATTTGTTTATTGGTGTGTTTGTCTATTGGCACTTTATTTGCCTATTGTGTTTGTCTATTGGCGTACTCGTAGTATATTTGTCTATTGGCATTCTATTTGCCTATTACTACTGTATTTGTGTATTGGAAATCTACTGGCATATTTCTCTGCTGGGAACTCGTAATTTTGGCATATTAAATAATGGGCATTTGAGGACTGCAACATAGCAGCGCGTGTATAAAATGAACAAATTCTATTTGAAGGGAGGCATGTGCTATATTTATCATTATTACAGGATAACTTCATCACATCGGCGATCTTCCCCGCAACAAGCTTTCCAGGCATGCTGTGCTTCCTTGTCAAATGTGTGCAACTGCACCGCTTCTCTAGGTAGTGCCTGAAAAAAAGAAACAAACATAAAATACCAGGAAGTAAGAAAGAAAATATTTAGATGTGGTACTGAAAGAAAACAAGCATCAGAATAACAAAATATATGCAGATACAACACACTGTAGAAACGGCATAAGGGGAATTCCGGTGAGCTGGCTGTGGAGCGGAAAAACTAGAACAAACGAAGGGGCTAACTTTTTTTAAAAAAACTATGCCAATTTAACACGACCACGTGTTCACCTCCATTCCAGAAGTGGATGCGCCAGCAACACCACATTAAATGCTCAATGTTTGATCCCTGTGGTTCATTCGCCTTATCAATAGCCTGTGGATGTTGAATCTGTTACATGCTGAAAAAGTCTTGAGGTGTCTCGTGTGCAGAATGCCATAATAGCGTCCGTGCTGGCCTTGTTCCGCCGCTTCGACTAGCAAATAGACTTAATCACCAGAAGGTAGCATGTAGTAGAGCACTGCACGGGCCCGGGCCGGCCCGAAAGCCCGGGCCCGGCCCGGCCCGCGGGCCGGGCCGGGCCCGGGTAAGGGGTTGTTGGATCGGGCCCGGGCCGGGCTCGGGCCCATGATCTTCGGGCTCGGGTCGGGCTCGGGCCTGAGCCAGGCCCGTATTAGGCCCGGGTCTCATACGTATATGTATAATTGCGTGTGTATGTTAAGTGGCTTTGTTTTTGTTGTTTTTGTGGGGTTTAATTTCCCGAAGCGAGCCAGACTATATGAGACGCCGTCGTTGAGGGCTCCAGGTAATTTAACCACCTGGAGTGCATTGGCGTGCACAGAAATTGCACAGTACAAGATGTCTACAATTTTGCTCCATCGGTATGCTACACGGGATTTCAAGACACGCCTAATATAAGTTTCCGCCATTATAGTGAGTGAAAGACGTTCTTGTGTACCGTGTAAGGAAAGCAACGGTAAACTGCCTAGATTAGTGTATATAAGATGTGCGCGTTTGTATCTAGGGAAACATTTCGAGTATGCAGCTACGCTCGCATGCCCGTAGACTGGCCAACGCGACTTGTGAGTCATTAATATCTCAGGAGCTGTTTTTCGTGCATTTTAAGTGCAAGATGCAGAGCGACTCTTATCACAGGGTGAACGCCGTTGTTGATTTTCTCATTACTAGTGGTGAGGCGCCAGACCATAGAGACACTCGTTTCCCTGAGTGTGGCTCACAACTGGAGCGATGAGGCTAGAGAAGCGATCCGGGATTCAGGGAATACCCAGCACACAGACTGATTAGTTTTATTTAAACCACCCTTTATACAACACACCGTTACTGTACGCACGTCTGACACGAGGACGGTGGCTCGCTCGTTAACGGGTGTGCCTCGCTTTGACAGATCTATGGCACTGCGGTGGCGGTGACTCGGGAAAGAAGGGTGAGACAAAGAACCTTGTTGTTTTGAACACGAAGACGTAGTGTAAGTTGGGTGCAGGTTCCTGCCGAGGAGTGAACACAACAGCTTTAATTTATGTAACGCTGCCAAGCCTGGATATTCCTCCCAGACACAGCTAGAGCACGTTTTTTTTCCCCATTGCATTGTGCAATAGATGAAGTTTGCAGGAGACTTGCTACTTTTACTCAACAGCCCTAGCTCGTATCAGGGTTGCCACTGACTTTCGAGTAAATGTCGCCAAACGACGAGCAAAAAGTCGCTAAAAGTCGCCATTTTTTTACAAATTTCGCCAAAAAAGTCGCCATTCTAGATATGTGCGTCATACCTATAGTAATAAAATTTCCTCTCACGTATGGCGCCGTAGAATACAGTACCATCCAAGACCCTTAAATTATATTGACGTTTCTCAATGCCAGTCGTATGGCCCGCTTCACCATGGGAGTGCATGGTGCTGCTTCTCCGACTAGCCGCAAGATGTGCGTGGTGGCGCAAGGGTGAATGAATGAAACACTCACGATATCCTTCCATCCTGTCCGCTCGTTAAGGTAGAAGTGTGGTAAACATTGGGCGAAAACCGTGAAAGCGTTGTTTGTAGCCAGCTTTACGCGAACATTATGAATTAAATGGATTAAAAGGTTTATTGAAGGTAAGACGACAGAATTTCTTACAGGAACCGATCATTAGTGAGTCTTACACCTTTCAGTGTGAACTAATATGATAAAGGACGTCACCGGCCCTTTCTTATAGTCCCTTATATCTACACGCGTCAATCCGATGCGTTATTAATGAACAGGTAGGCAATGTAAAATGTTATATAGCAATTGTTTTCATTGCACACGCTCACCGAGAGCAGTGGAAAATGCCTGAATAAACAATTTTTATTGCACAAACAGCCACGTATCCACCTCTCTTCGCTATTCCAAAACAGTCTTTACCAGCTGAATTGGGGGTACTGCAACAGTGAATAAGTCGCCGAGCTATTAAGAACTGTTGGAGCTTTGACGGAACAAATGGTGGAACCTTCAGCCCCTTCAGAAGCGAAATTTTAGAGAAGCTTAAAGCGCCGAAAGCTATTAACTTATAGTCAAAACACTGCCCCCTCGCGGTTTACATTTTGCTAGAATGTCTCTGGGGGACGTTGCAGTATCTCCTGCCTCTAGATAAATTGAGGAGATACGCACGAGTTACAAGACGGACATACGGAATGACGCGTAATGTGCACATTCTACTCTTGGGTCTAAAACCAAGAAAAATACAGAGAATGTTGCCGCTCATTCGTTGGGAAGACACTGAGCTTAGGATGCATAATTCAGTGGAGACCTAAGCCGAAAATCGCCAAAAATTCGCCATGTCGCCATTCATAATTTTAGGTCGCTACGGGCCCCCTCAAATTCGCCAATTTGGCGAAAAGTAGCCACCATTGGCAACCCTGGCTCGTATGCAGTTGATGTAGACTCAACCTAAAAATGTCTGTCATGCTTTTTTTTCTCCAATTTATGCAGGTATTATATTTTGTAGTTGTTCTTTTAAATGCAAAAATGAGATTGCGTGGTAGCACGGCATGCGTACATGAAAGAGCCAGCTATGACTCCAATTACATTTTATATTGCCCTGCAATCATTTCGCAAGAGTGTTACGCGCGTAATTCACCGAAAGTATACACAGTACCAGTGAAAGTCGTGACACTGAAAGAAGTTCCTAAAACAATCTCTAGAAAATGTCTTGTGTGCGGCAGGTATCTTCACGATAACCGAAGGTTGGACAGTGCCTCCTTTATGCTCAAGGCATAACTAGCGGAAACGGACCGGGCCGTGCCGGGCCGGGCCGGGCCCAAACCTTTCGGGCCCGGGCCGGGTACGGGCCACATTTAAGAACACCGGGCCGGGCTCGGGCGGGCCGGAGCATGGTGTTTTCGGGCCGGGCCGGGCCCGGGCCGGAAAAATCGGCCCGTGCAGTGCTCTAGCATGTAGATCTTCCCATGAGGTTCCCTTTATAGACCAAGGGCCACGGCTTCAGAGCCAGTGGCCAGCTGAGGCTGAGAGAGGACGCGGAGAACAAGACAATCATCTCGAGGCCCACGGCCGGACTGCCAAAATCACCAGCGTGGCCAGCCAGAGTGAGCCTTCTAAGAGTGAAAGTACTCCCGGCCGGTCATCTTCTGGCTCTCTAGCCAATACCTCTTAGCACAGGGAGGGAACTCGAAGCACGACAGGAAAGTAGTTATTGGTTGTGGCTTCGTAGCTGTATGGTGCTTTAATGCATTCACATTGCGATTTTCCGATATTTACAAATAACATAGAGCTTCCTACACCAACCACACCAATCTGGAAATGAAGGAGCATTCTTGTTTGCCTCGTGGCACCACAGCAAAGAAAGTTTGGCGATGAAAAAGTACAAGTTCCTTTCGTTTCTGTAAAAAGACAAAAAATCAGTAGATCGAGACGCCTTATCACTGAATCAGCAGAAAATTTAAAAAGTCAGTAGATCTACTGATAAATCAGCAGCCGTGGCACCTCGAGTCGTGACACGAGTCGGCCGAAAACATCCGCTGGGGCTGTGGCTGGCTGTAGTCGGCTCGCTTGCTGGCTGGCGCTCGTGCCGTGGCCATACCACAAAAACAAGATTTTATTTTTTGCTACTGTATTGCAATATATTGCTCTATTTCCAACCCCTCGAAAATATTCAGCTGCTGACACATTGGAAGGAAGGTTATGGAAAGCGTAGCGAACCGAAATTTCAGCTGCAAAAATAAAAATAAAATAGAAGACATACAGCGCCCTCACGCGACAGCTATTATCTTCAATGAGCTTTTTTGGCAAGCCTGTATCACTTTGGTTGGTTGCTCGTGATTTTATTATCGTCATCGTGTTTCCGCATGTTCCGAACTTCAGATTTTTCTCGTTTTTATTTGATGCGCATTAAGGGTGACCCCGCAGGTACAGTCATAGAGTTCGGGTACAGTAACCTGCGGCAGCGAACGCGATGTTCACCGTCGTAAGAAGTGCAAGCGCTCGAGCGAGCTTGCACTTGCAACCTACCACCTACTACTTACAAAGGCGACGAAAAAAACGCGAACAGCGCTGTTCGCATTTGTCTTCTCCGCGCTCTTAGCTTGGCGACAATAAAAAGACGCTAGTCTCGTGAATTTATCATGGATAACTTGTCCTATTACCAGCCAGGCTACAACTGTTTCGAAAAGTAATGCGACCAGCGGAGCTGGTAGATGCCGTACTGTTCGCGCTTGTTTCCATAGCGTGCTGTCGAAGAATCGCAATAGCCCACCGGCTGAAAAGAACGATGTACATTATGTGCACACATTCAAGCAGGAAGTGACGACTTCTACCTTACATGTTGACTTCGCTTATTTTATTAGCAGCTTATTTTCCCACCCCGTTTGCACCATGTAAGGATAGCAGAGTACAAATTGCTGCCTTTACAAGAACATTGAGTACCCAAAACTGGGTACTCAATGTTCTCGCGTTCCCTTTTCAACTATATGATCACTTTCTCTTTCTGGAAACCTGTCTTTTTGCGGGTTTATCCCACAAATATAATGCATAGCCATAACCTTGAGTACAGCATGAAATTTCACAAATATACAGGCGTCTGCAGGCCCGTAGCCAGGTATTTTTTCAGGGGGGGGGGGGGGGGGCACTTGCTGAAAGCCTTGACTATTTGAGAAAAACGCCTATTTTCAATATTTATTTTCGGTAAAACACCATGTATCATAAAAATTTTGGAAGGGGGGCGCGCCCCTCCCCCCCTGGCTACGGCGTCTATCTTGGTGAGATTTATGACAAATATGGCTGCGATATTTCGGAACACTGTTATGTAAAACAGCTGCCACTTTGCTCAAATACTGAACAAATCAAAAACTGCCTTTTGGCTGAATTCGCTACTGCATGACCCTGTAAGTGAATTAAATACATATAGGCCTTTTAATACCATGCATAACCCTGTGACTTTGGTGGCAATTCACACCTGCTAGTTCTATAAATGACAAATAGCTGCTATTTATTGGTTATATAGGTGACAAATAGACGTCGCCTATTAAAGCCTATTGGTGCCTACTGGTTCTATAAGTGACAAATACCTATTGGTACTAACATATACCTATTGGTTCCATTGGTGACAAATGGATGTCTCCTATTAAACCCTATTCGTGTGTCAATACGGGTCAATTGGTTGTATAAATGACAAATAGCTGCCTGCTATTCGCAACTTCCAGGTACCGTGGCGCCGCCGAGTGGTGGCCGCCGGAAGCTCTGTTGAGATTATTGAAATGTTGGACCCGCTTGAGTCAGCGAATGTTGCCACTTGTTTTGTCTCGTTTGGGCTTGTTTTGCGACGGTGTGCACGGTCTCGATACGTGACACTTTCCGGTTCCTCAGTGTGAACGGAAAATAAAAGAAAAAGGCAACTGATTTTACTGCGGGCTTCGGTACTCACAGCGTACAGCGGGAGGCAAAGCAAAAGCCTCCCCTTCAGACATGGGCGTCCGGAGGGGGGTGCAAGGGGGGGCGGCTGCCCCCCCTTGGAATATTGGATAATAATTTTCTATGGAGTAGCAGTAAGCTACACAGCTTGATTAGCACTCTCCAGTCCCACATATCCACGTGAAATATCATTCAGGATTACCAGCCAACTTTGCACGTTACATGCTGCTATGGACGAATCTTGCCGGTCATGTCACGGCAATGAAACAAAAGCTACCTATGCTGTATGCCCCCCTCCCACTCCCCCACCCTCTGCTGATGCACCCCCCTGGAAAAAGTTCTGCGGACGCCCTTGCCTTCAGATTAGCGCCTCGAAAACCCGTGAGTGGTTAAGCGGGTTAAACTTCGCAAACAAACAAAGGCCCATGAATGTATGCAGAATCCAATTTTGTGTCCGAGTACATATAGGTAGCGGGAGAACTGCCCGTATGGGAATTAGTAGGGTGGTTGTACTGCACCAGATATGTCACCAAGCTACTTTAACTGGACCTTGGTAACGTGTTTTGCGTACTTTTGCAGTTCTTAATGCATCTGATGACATCAGCTTTATGGGGCGTTCATTCTTAACTCGATAAAACTATCAAGATGTCTTTCCTACGTTGAGGAATTACAGGAATGGAATTGAACTGCCCGGCCATTCCCAGAGTGCGAATGGGCCGTTCTTTTTTTCATTCCGAGGAATTGAAAAGAAAGGAAATGCGGCAAGTTCTAATTTCCCGGAATGGAATGGAATGGAGGCGCCCATTCCGCAACACTGCTTCCCACACACTGCAATGTGCTGAGCCATAATTCATCATCATCAGTCACAGCACAAAAAGCACATAATGCCTTACAGATGTGTAGAGGGTACCACGATTAATGGCACAGTGGGAACTTCGATACTTAGAGAGAGAGAGAGAGATGAAAAAAGGAAGGCCGGGAGGACAACCAGATATTAGCATCTGGTTTGCTACCCAGCACTGGGGAGGGGAAATAGGGCCAAGAAAGAGGGTTAGAGAGAGAGAGGGAGAGGGGAAAAAAGAAGAGAGAAAAAAAAACGCACGTACACACACAAGATATAAAAAAAAACACACACACAGGGACGAAATTCTTCTTACAATCGTTCAAAAAGGCCGGTAGATCGCAAGAAGCGCAGTAGCACTTGCATGGCCTTCTTCTGTGACGTTGCGTCTTGTCGATGGCGTAGAATTCTTTCCTCCGACAAAGGTATCGATACATAGAAAAACTGCGATGATTTATGACGTGAGTACTTTGCATGTGTACTTGTAATAGTTGCCCCAAGAGCCTCTACAACGGGCTCTACGAAGTCCGCTCTTCCAGCTTTCGCTGTGACTGTGCTGCGTGTTCCGCGCAGGCCTGGCGATCTTTTTATTAGAAAAGCGGTCTCGCACATCAGAGAGTACACTCAATGACGTGCTGCTTCTGAGATCGTGCTCACTCCCTTGACACAAAGCATTGAGCCCACTAAAAAAATTAGTATTTCTGTGGAGAAAATTTATAATATGACTTTGAAATTAATACTGGTGTGTGCTAGTTGGTAGAAATTCGTGATATAGTTAAGTCCGCTCCTTTGAAGAACGCGTTTTACCCTTGTCCCATTTTCTTAAGAGGAGGGCAAGTAACTACATCACAAATCCAATGTTTTCTTATGATTACCTTCACTTCAAATTTTTGCATAAAAAAAAAAACCGTTACGAACCGTTACGGAACATTTTTTTTTTCGTTCCGGAACTTAAACGGAAGGGAACTTTTTGCGGTGGAACGAAACTAAAACCGAAACGAAAATCATTTCGTTCCGACACCCTGCTAAGAAATATAACTTTGAAGCAGCATTTCTTTTTGGAGCAGTTTGGAGCAGCACTTTCATCACTGCTGTTAGAGCACTTAAAGCATAAATGTAAGAGTTCACAGTTTACACAAAACTTACAAGGTCTACGGGTATTGATAAAGTCAAGCTGGAAGAGCACCGTTCACAATTTTCCGTGTTCTCATGTATTTAGGAGGGAATCCCTGCACTAAAAGTGCGCCTATATTTCACCCACGGAGTTTTTGCATCACAATACATTTGCTGTATCATTCTGAAACGAATGCAACGCAAGTACAAAAGGTGAAGTGTGCAGATGAAGGTTATTCAACTTACAAATTACAATACATGAAAAAATTATGCATGACATTTCCCATTTCACTCACCCAGCAAGCACTTAAGCTACTTGCAATAATAATAAAAAGAAAGCAGCTTTCTTAAGCAGTAGCAGAATTCCGGTGTTGCCTTCCCATATAACCCGTACAGTGAAACCCGAATATTTCGAACTCTGATAAATTCGTTTATCCTTTATATCGAACTCGACGATGCTTTAACGTCAATGAGTAGAATCGTCTGCGGCTGCATCGAATATAGCCCTAGCATTACATACATCAGGAAGCACGAAACACCCCAAAAGGTACTTACGTTTTCCCTCGCAAGTTGGCTTTTTCTCATAGAGAGGTGCTTTCCCGCGTGCGTTTGGGAGCGCGAGCGGTGCGAATGAGGGTGTTGTGCGAATACGACAGCGCCGGGCGGAACGAGTAGAAACTACCGCTTGCCATCACCTGTACGCGCAACCACGTGAAATGTTGAGGCACTGTTTACGATACCGTATTTTCTCGTGTAAAACCCACAACCCCAACTCCAAACCGCGCGAAAAAAATTAAAAATATTCGCATATTGTCGTGAAGCAGTGCTGTGAAGCCAACTTTCTCACCGCAATTCGCGTTGGAAATACGGGAGTTAGAGTCTAAGTTTTATATCGAATTATACGATATGGTATTGAACTGATTATGCTTTTTTTTTGCAAGTTCAATATATTCGGGTTTAGTGCTTTCCGACAGATGTTAAAAGGTAGTGCCTACATGCAAACCATTAGCACAATGTACAGTAGGGCATTTCTGCCCAACCAATCAACATGAACATAACACATTTGTAGTGTGCCTTCTGCCTCGCATCTCTCGCCGAAAACTGTCAATCTCAGCTGCTGCGGATGGAGTTCTAGGGCAGATTCTTGTATACTTTTACCTCAGCGCTTTCACTGCTGCTGAAGCATCGCTAGGTACTACACCAAGAAAAAACTAAATAGAAATGCACACAGCTTGGGGCGCAGGAACCCTTTAAAAAAAAAAAGGAGCGAGAATTAACAATCCCATATGGGACAGGCTTTCGCGTACACAATAGGTGCGGCTTTCTGAGAAGCGAGTAGACCATTCCAAAAAGTTGTATATTTTAAAAATACTTTTATTTCACGGTAACAAGTGTGGCACCATATGTAAGACATGGTACGACAAACACCGACTTGAAACACACTAGTAAAACATGCAACATTGAGGAACATTGTACAGTGAAAAGTATGTACATGCATGGTATGCAATTTAAATATTTGTACACTTGGCTTGTGACGTTAAACAAAACATGTCGTTGTACGTACGTACAAGTTTGTCGAAGCTAAAAATTAAAAGTGAAAAAACCTTGTGACACCAAGAATAATGTATCTAGAAGTTGCCAACAGTTTTCATTCCTGGATAAAATCGCGGAAGTAGCAAAAAATAAGAAAAAAAGGGCACATTTTTTTTTGCAAGCAGTCATGGCGTTTAGATTTCCATAACCTGCCCAGAAAAGTTCATTCCACTGAATCAGCCTCGCATGGCTCTGTGAGTACATAAAGGACCTTGCAAGTCGTCAGGCCGAGGTTCCTCAGTGTAAAAGGCAAGCCTGCGAAGAAAGAAAAAAAAAAGGTTTCTTTTTGTTTATTCCGTTATAAATGGAAGACTTCCAGGTAAATCCTCATTACCAACAGATGACCTTTATGTGGCTGCTTCTATTTAAGAGCAAGTGGTACCCATATGGTACCCACTACACATATAAGAATTATTTAAAAACTTGTATAAAGCAACGCATCTTTCAGAAAGTGCACGGTGCGGGCCACTTCGAGCAATGGTAGAGGACACAAATCAAATCTTAACCACACATCGTGTTCAGGCTAAATATAGAGGTCTTCATTATACACTGTAGTAGGCAATACCTTTTGCTATATTTACCTAATGTGGACTGCCCTGTGCTACACATTTATACGATATTCCGTTCCCTTTGTACTCCACTGCAGCCCATCCTCTGTAGAGGTGACTATAAGCTTAAGTGTCATGCTTCTTGTGCATAAATCATAGAAACCTCTGCAATAGCCTACCAAGATAGGCAACTATAGGCACCGGGCGTGGGGCGAGTTAGGACTGGTGGCGCCTCTTTCGGTGGAGGCGCGGAACTAATGGAATGTGAGTGCCAGAAAGGAGCAGGCGCTTGCTGCGGGGACGCGGTGCTGGATGTTGGCTGCGCTTCATTGTGCTCTCGTCGCTTGTGTCCTGTGCTGCCCAAATGCCCCGGGAACCAAGCCCGAGCAGACAGGCTGCGCTGTAGGCTGCACAAACAGCTATGCAAACATGGATAAAGCTGGGGAGTAGATCCAGTTCCATCGGTTCCCGTCTGCAATCGCCGTCACCGACGGCCTTGTTCGCGCACCGGCTGCTAACGACGGCCCTCGTTGCGTCAAGCTACATGAAATACATAGACTGAGGATAGCTGTTGAAATATTAGAATCGGCGAAGCATCGAAAAGAAAAGGAAAGCAAAACGGGAACAGGAGTTTGCACGATGTACACCGAAGGAACAGCAAGTGCGATCGACCAAGCATTGCGTAAAGAAAGCCGAAAATCGAATAGGAGACGTAGGGTATCCTTTTCAAATGTTGGGAGACAATGTTAACGTGTAGACAGAATAACAAGGTATTAAATATTCGGCAGATTCCATGCCTTGTGGGAATCGCTTTCATGCGAAGCAGTCAGGGAGTAGTTTTATGCTGCATTTTTTTTTTGTGTTGAGCCAAGCGTTACGAGGTGGATCGACGTGTTTTTGTAAGTGCAGTAGTTGTGTACACATCGTGGTCTTACCAGGCACGTCGACTACACTGGCGTTCAAAGGGTAACTTATGGCCTGACATAACGTCAGCACCCACGTTACAGCACATACGTCAGTATTTTCGCAGTGAAGTGCACTTTACGGTGCGATTATGTGAACATCATACGTAACTTTCGTTTGCGTATTCCTCCGGGGTCGAGAAACGCTTGAATTTAGCTTGCTGTATCATATAGGAATACAAATGTACCGTTTATCACACTGCTATAAAAGCAGAGCAAACACTGGCACCACAGACGTTAACCTGACATGACGGCTGTATCATAGGAGTACATATGTAGTGTTCATTGCTTTGTTATAAAATTAGATAGCCAGCACCACAACCACAACTGACGTTGCACCGACATTACGCCTGCATAGGGTGTTTTTCCAAAGCAGGTTCTAGACCTGGCGTGGCTCTTTGAATACCTGACTGCCGCGCAGAACCATTGGGTTCGATTCCTGCTGGGATCTTAATTTTTATTCTCTGCGTTCGTCGGGTCAACGCTGACGTTGTCGGTTTTTCTTAACGCTCTCGCATTTTAATCAGATACGGCGGCGCTACCTGAGAACAGTGGGCCTTCATCCGACAAGACCACCGGATTATGATTTGTGGCTCTATGGGCGCCACCATAGAGCATTGTTGATGTATATAGCGGAAGCCGGCCTCTATCTGTATATTTAACTATGTATGCCATTGGGCAAACTCTCAAAATTAAAAAAAATTACCAATGTCTGTTCTCGCCGTACCTGGGTAGATATAAACTGTCAATCACCTGTGGCGCATACCCGTACACCGATGCCCGTGGTAAACGGGTATGTGCGACACGTGTCTGGAGGAAAAGGTTTGACGACGTACGCGACAGGATTTTCACCTTGTCATGAGCGGACAGTCATATTCGTCAAATCCGCTTACCCTCCCATGCCAATTTTGGTCTACACCAAGTTAAGGAGGCGATCACGAGAGCACCCAGACGTAGGCGGCTAGATAAACAGATACCTAGATAGAAACGCTCAAAGTGCCTGGGGTTCGCTAAGAAATGCTTCGCATTTAAAAAAATAGAAATGGTGCTACTTACATCTAGCTCCACATCGTAGCTTATCCCGTTAAGCTTCGTCTGCGGGGCGCACTTGCAACGCTATTCGCACTCGTTGTCGCCTTTATATTCTGTGCTGTCGTGCACGTGACCTGCTTCGTGCAAGCGGAGACCCTTCTCTAGAGCAGACGCACGAAAACGCGTACGCCAGCTGGTCAAGTCTTTGAAACTTGCGCAAAAAAACTGGCAGCGTCATGGGTGAACTTGCGCTGTCAGGACTTGCCTTCGCGCCGGGGGCTTCCAGACAATAATGAGGAACAGCGAGTTCGGCAGTTAAAATGCAAAGATGCTTATTTTACATCGTGTTGCCAATCGGGCCTGCCTCATTTGCGGTCCCGAAAGGGAGGAGGCATCGTGCCCCCTCTGGTCCGCCTCCGAACGAAAACAAACGCCTACAAGCACTGCACCACGCAAAGAAGCTGACTCGTTTGATGTTCCGACAGTGCTCATCGGTGTGGACATGAAAGGGACACCGTGTCATTCCTTCTAGATGAGTTGGCGGCCATTAAACGCGTCCACGACCGCAAATGACTGCGCGGGAATCTGGCTGAAGCCCGACGACGGGCCCCGTTGTCTGAACACATGTCCGAGAGTCGAACACTTCGTGCATTGTTCAAAGAACACTGTTGCTACCGCTTCTCTTTGCCTCTCGGCAAAGAGAATATGCCACAGCTTCGAATTGCTCAAAAAGAAACGCCGCGCTTCTCTTCGAATACGTGCTGAAAGTAGCAGAGCCTGCTCCGCGTCGTCTGCTTCACATGCCAGTGCTGTCCCTGCCGCCGCTTGGGGCGCTTTTCGGGAGAGGCGTAGCTGGCGCCTTACAACGGCCGCCGGGTGCCTATAGAAGTCTAGACTCCTGCTCGGGGTGCTATTTGAAATGCTTGTCTCTCGGCTGAAGTGGGTGCCTACCCACTGGACCACAGCAGTGTGTAGTATTGCACTGCTATTAAATGCGAAGCATTTCTTAGCGAACTTCCGAGAGTTTGAGCGTATCTATTTATCTATCTAGCCGCCTATGACTTTGTGCTCTCCTGGCCGTTTCGTTAGTGAGATGTATACCAAAATTGGTATGACATAACATGACCATACTACGAACATAAATGACATGTCATAACACGAAAATCATGACATGCATGTCATGAACAGCATGATTTACATGCCACGGTCTTGGGGCTCTTGTGGCCGTCTCGTTAATTTGATATATACCAAAATTGGTACGGTGTGACAAGAGTGTATAACAAAATGACAGATCCTTAAGTTCAAATCATGACACGCATGTCATGTACAGCACGATTGACTACATGGTGCCGGGGCGCTCGCGGCCGTTTAAATGAATGGATCCATACCAAAACTGGTAAACATTTCTGTATGACATACAAAACTGACATATGGTAACATGCAAATCATGTCGTACATGACATGCATCTCATGATCTTCATGCCCCGCTCATGGTGCCCTCGCGGTCATTTGGCTAGCTAGATATACACCAAAATTGGTATCGCGCGACGAGACTGTATGACTAATGCAAATCAGAAGTGGTAACGTGAAAATCATGACATGCATGTCATGTACGACGTGATTTACATGCCACGCTCATGGTGCCCTCGCGGCCACTTCGCTTGCTTGATATACACCAAAATTGGCATTGCGCAACGAAACTGCATGATCAACGTAAATCAGAGGTGGTAACGTGAAAATCATGACATGCAAGTCATGTACGATATGATATACACGCCACGCTCATGGTGCCATCGCGGCCATTTGGCTCACTTGATATACATCAAAATTGGTATTGCGTGACGAGACTGCATGATGAACGTAAATCGGAGGTGGTAGCATGAAAATCATGATATGCAAGTCATGTGCGACATGATATACATGTCACGCTCACGGCGCACTCGCAGCTGTTTAGCTCGCTTGATATACACCAAAACTGGCATTGTTCGATGTGACTGTATAGTAAGCATAAATGACAGGTGGTAACTTGAAAATCATGATATGCATATAATTTATGGCACGATTCACATGCCACGCTCATTGTCCGATCGCTGCCGGTTCACTCCCTTGATATACATCAAAATTGGCATTGCGTGACGCGGCTGTATGACGAACGCAAATGAGAGGTGGCAACATGAAAACTATGACATGCATGTCATGTACGACATGATTTACATGCCACGCTCATAGTGCCCTTCCGGCCGTTTTGTTAACTGGATATATACCAAAACTGGTATGGCACGACACGAGTGCGTGATGAACATAAATGACAGGTCATGCATTGTATATTCCAGAATATACATTTCATTAGCATGGTATATACCGGATTGGACATGCATGCATGCACGGCAAACATGTGATATATAGTGAACTAGATGCCATGGTATGAATGACTTCATTTGCCTCAAAGACGAACAAGGCGATGTAGCAGCTCCTTGCCGGCTGCTTCGCATTACATCGATTCCCACAGTGCATGGGATCAGCGGTATTTTTTTTTTGTTAATGACACGCACACCAACAGATGTTAAAGGTATACAATTTCACAAGCTCAAAGGCCACAGTTAGAGAGCTGAAAAAAATAATCCAGACAGTGCGAATGTTCTGCTGGTCAATGCAGCTTTTGACTGAAAGATGTTCAGAAAGTAATGTCAAAGAACTTTAAGCAGCTAAACAATGCACCATTTGCCTCACCTCATTTCAGGTTTGAGACTACCTCCTCAAATGATGCAAAACAGTATGAACTTTTTTCGCCCTTCAGTAAAGAGAGATGATCTAGGAATACTGCAGTGAATGCCTTAGAGCTTGTCATGTCCCAGAAGAAATGCTGAAGACCAACATTCAATTACCTAGTTTATTATGTCGATTAAAGGCCAACTCCGGCGATTTTTTGGCCATGTCAAAGTAATGGTGCTTTTATGTTCCTGAGACGCTCCTGTTACGGGCCCGATAGCAGAAATGCTCAGCAAATTGGAGAATAATTTTAAATAAGCAAAAAAGCGCAACACCGAAACCAAAACCCAACCGAGTGTACTGTCAACGTGTGACGTAGACGTTGTTACGAATGAACCGGAAGTCGTGCAAGGCATGCCGGTCACACCGGCGCGGAGTATGAAAACTGTGATAGCCGGCACGACCAGCGAAGCGCCGGCCAAACCAAGGCTGTCTGTCGCCTTGTGCACAGCAGACGCTCGCTGTAGCGGTCTAAGCGCCGAAGTTAGCGGTGCCCTCAGCTGCATCACTTCCGCCGCCTTGCCAATACTGACGTCACAGACGCAATGTTGCCAATAATTGTGGGAAGCCAGGAGGGCGTTTGCAGACAATCTTTAAAATTCATTTGCAAACAATCTGCGCATGTCTCAAGCCTGTAATTTGGCATAAATGACGGAAACGTGCAAAAGAACGTACCCAGCGAATTTCACCGAGATCCATAGACCTCGAAAAATCGCCAGAGTTTGCCTTTAAGTGCTGTTTCTAAACCCCGTCCTTCTTTTTTAAGTCTTGTGTAAAAGATTTGCGAGCACAGTACAATATATTCAACTTGGGTGCCCTTCAAGAAGCAGGGACATCACAGATAAAATTATTTCCTGAATTTAAAAAAGAAAGAAAAAGCATGCACTTGCGATTCAAAGGCACTGAGGAATGAAAAAAGTACAGACAATGAAATAAGCCATAAATAATTTTGACAAACCCCTGCAGACGTAGAAAGTTGATCCTTTTCGGAGAATCATCCAAGTGCCTCCTAATGTTGTTATGTTCATTCCGTTATCAAGAGCGTAGAGAAACTGAAAAGAACAGATAAAACCAACGAATGCCTTACAAAGCACATGAGTAGACACAGTTCGTACAGGAAGCATGGCATAACACGCCTCCGAAATATTTGCAAGCAACAGTTTACCGCCTGCAAACAACACCCTAACGTAGTAAACAGAACATGTTGCTTTTAATTAAAAAGGGCTCACAAACGTATGCATAGGTTGGCAAGCTCACTCGGACTCTGATCGGGCCGCTAGTCTGAGTGAGTCCAGGTGAGTAATATTTTGGAGAGCTTGAGTCCGAGTGAGTCCGCTTGAGGAAAAATTGTAGCGAGTCCGAGTTCAAGTGGGTCAAGTTAAGGAAAATATTGGCAAGTCTGAGGCTGAGTGAGCCCCAAGTGATCTACAGCATTGTTATCAGCCTTATACTGGCTTATGTTTATGCTCAAGTCTATTCACACATATCTTAATGCACTAGCGTTCACGCACAAGCTCAACATTCATTGATCAGAGGTGTGAGCAAGGGGGAGGGAGGTGGTGCCATGACTTCTGTCCGCAAACTCCTTTACTGGAAGTTCTTGATAAAGATATCTTATTTGAGTCACGTATTTCATAAACATGTACTTACTGGAATCAAACTACTGATAGCTCGTATTTGAAGGTACAAGATCAAAAGATGTATCGTAGAACACCGATTATGTGAGATATTGGCATTAAAGAGCATTGACACCAAGATCGAGAAAACTGATTTGATGCTAACGGACCCGTGAGTCTGCTCCCTCAGGCTCACTCAGACTCTGGTCAAGCTGCGAGTGCGAGTCTGAGCGTGTCCGGCTGAGTAATGTGTTGGCGAGCGAGTCTGGATGAGAAAATGTTTAGAGAGTCTGAGTCCGGGCAAGTCCGGTTGAGGTTGTCGAGCCCGAGTGAGCCCTCAGAGCGAAGCGCATTTTTTGGGCGAGTAGGAGTGAGCACCAATTTTTCTGCCGACCTATGGTTGTACACGGTAGGCATATGCAAATATTCGAGCACTTCAAATCTTCCAACGAATATTACAGTATTCGAATTATCTTCGAAACGAATTTATTCGCTCATTTGGAATACTTCAGAATTTCGAATATACATATATAAACCGCATGCAACCCCCTGTAAAGGTGGTTTCACTGCAGTGGAGGGATGCTATACCATGAATACACCCATCCAGGGAAAATACGCACTGCCGCGAAGCCCCACTTTAAGGTTAAATGAACATATTACGCTGACATTGATTCATCATTTTTTAAGTTTAAAAGCTTGTTATACTGGCTTACATGCCCTAAGGATAGTAAATTTTAAAGCATAGGATATTTTACAGGTTATCACTTGCATTCAACCGAAAATAAAATCCTACTACTATTCAAAGATGCTTTCACTTCTCTTTGAACCAAAAAGCGTGACATTTGCATGTGCCTTGTTTCAATTTAAAAAAAGTACTGTGCATTTTAGTTGGGTCATGACAAATATGCTCATTTTCAGTGTGATATATACTATTCAAATTCGATTTGAAATGATTTAACCATAATTTGCTTGGAATTCCATTCGAACCTAAAATTTACTATTTGCATATGCCTAGTACACGGGTATAATCTTCAGTGCTCTGTGCCTTGGGCACCTCGTAACTCAATCTGCGTGGTTCAGCAAAAATAATATTTTCGTGGCTGCAAAATTGACTACTTTATTAAATAGGTTCTCATTCCACATCTCACACGATACGACAGATGATTACACGTGTATTATTGCGGAACAAAAGACTCTTTATCCATAAACGTTGCAGTAGACCAGAAAATTCGATGGTCAGTAACGATAGAAAGTTACATGTGCTGCGGTACTAACCATATCATTGTCATTGTTGGCAGACAATGGCTTTTCACTATTTGGGCCTAGTCTCATCACACCCATGGTAGCCGTGCGGGTAGAAAAATAGTTGCCAAAGGTGATACCGGAAACACCACCGGCTTGTTCAAGAGGCATGTCCATGAACTGCAGTTCCTCCTCCGTGGTGTGAAATGCTGCACAAAAGTTGCACTCATGTTACTAAAAAAAAAAAGGAAGAAAGAAAGAAAGAAAGGGAGTTAAATGAAAGAAGCAGCAGCTGTTTCACTTGTTTCCCAGTTAAACAGTGGAATTCTTCACCGCTCGCAACAACAGCTGGACAGAAGTGGCAAGAGCATACACTTTACCATTGCTAATTAAGAGCAGAGCTGCACGTTACTGAGGCATACCACGATTCCTTAGCTGACACCAAATAGCATTTATGATGCTTTTTCACTGAAGGCAGGAAGCTACATTTGCTTTAAGGCGAGTGGCTTGACGTAGGTGTCTCGCCTTACCACTATCAGGACAAGGAGGGGAATTCTGAGAGCCCGTTTGTTTGTTTGACACAAGCTTAATGAAAACCAGCAGATAATGAAGCCAAGGAAGGTACAGGGGACGTTAATTGTACCGTTTTAAGTATATTGTAGTAATTGTGATATAGATGTGAAGAAAGTAGAGTAGACAAAAAGTTAACTTGCCGTCAGCAGGGACCAAACCTGCAACCTTCAGATTACGCGCCCGATGCTCTTGCCAATTGAGCTACGGTGGCAGTTGTCCACTCGTCCACACTATCGAGTATTTATGTGCATGAAGCCTGGGAGTGTTAGTCATCGCCGCTCGTGGCCATGACGGCAAGTGTGAAACTCCTTTTGCCAGATGGAGTCCTGTAGCACGCGAGCTTTTAAAGAGTGAGCAGTTAACCAATAAGTTCTCTCATATCAGGACAAGGTAGTCAAAGAAAATTTGGACAGAAATTCCAACACTTAAGCATGAAAAAACGCCAGGCCTGCGCTGAAACCGCAGCACAGTCACAGCGAAAGCTGGAAGAGCGGCGTTTCTAGATCCCGTTGTAAGCTCTCTTGGGGCTACAATACAAGTACACTAGAAAGGTACCCACTACGCCATAAATCACAATTTTTGTGAAGTTGGGAAGCACCTACTAAGCCATTATTAGTCATTCTGCGGAGAAGCGAGGCACCAGCTACACGTCTGTAAGGCATTATGTGCACTTTGTTGACGCGACGACTGATGACGATGAAGAATTATGGCTCAGACCTTTGTAATGGGTTGGAATCTTTAAACGGCCCACCAATTATGTAATTTGCATTGGGTGACGCCCGGTCGCTATTTCCCTCTCCCGTCATGCTGTATAACATACGTTGACGTGGGAGAGACGGGGTGGGGGGGTGAAGAACTTTACTGAGACCCCGAGGAAATGGATCATGCGCTTATGGGCTTCCTTGGCAACCAATACAAGTGCACTTGCGAGGAACCCACTACGCTATAAATCATTGTAATTTTTTAGAAGTAGGGCAGCAGGCACTGTGCCATTTTTAGTCATTCTACGGAGAGCGTTGGTACCTGCTAAACGCATGTAAGGCATTATGCGCACTTTGTTGATGCTGTGCCCGATGACGATGAAGAATTATGGCAGAGCCCTTTGTAATGGGTTGGAAGCATTCAACCTACTCGTTGCGCAATTCGCATTGTGCGATGCCTGGTTACAGAATTCGCGCTGTGCGACTCTTGGTGCTTATTTTACTCTTCTACCACGCTATATTGCATATGCCAATGTGGTTCCTTCCCGACATGAAGCCTGCATAGGACCTTTTTGCAAAGCAGTTTCAAGCACCGACATGGCTCTGAGGTTGAATACTGGGCTCCCACGCAGAGGGCCCAGGTTCGAACCTTGTTCCATCCTGGAATTTTTTTCTTATTTCATTTTTTTTTTCTTATTTCGAGCGATACTGGTTTCGGACACCGGCGGCGGCGGACAATTACGGCGCCAAAAACGGCGCGCCAAGACGGGACAACGAAAAGAAGTAGGCCTGTGCCAATATCAGAGTTTCGAATCGAATAGTTCCTAATCTAATAATTTGACGAGACTTTCGAATAGCTAGTATTCGAAGTTTCAAATAATTCGACAAGACGAATATCTAAAATGCGACAAAGGCCAATGGTGCAACTTGGTTAGGGTAGAGTGGCTAAAACTAATGCTAATGTCGCCGTTCGTTAAACTTTCACTGACATCCTGGTTCAAAAGAGTGCATGTTGATCTTAGAGGAGATTATGTCATTTCCACACGCAGAAAAACACATGAGGAAACTGTCCAGTCCTTCACAACTTTGACCCCGAAACAAAGGCACGGACTTCTGGAGTAGTTCGGTCGCACATGCCGCAAGCGCCGTAAAACGACCTGACTGGCTTGCGAAACCCTCTGTGATTGGCTTTGCATGTAAAAATTCATTCACGCTGGGCAGTCGCCACTGCCGCACCGCACCACTAATTCAGAAACTCCCATCGTTCCGGCTCGCAGTTAAACGTTGCTGTGAACGGGCGCCCGAGGACTTTTGGGCCCGGAGCACCCATGGCGATGACGCACAACGTTACAGTTGTCAGTTGGGCCATGTTACGCGACCACAGGGGAAAAGAAAGACTAGCTACTGTACACCCCTCTGTTAGGAGGTTAGAAGTGGTGCTGCTGACTGGAATGGCAGCTCTTCTATCAACATGCCTGCGTGCCCATAAAAGCTGAAACAAAAACCACTCCCGAACAAATGCGTAATGAAGCTGTCGGCACGCTGTAGCATCCCCGATATTTCCTTTGTCTTGCCGTAACTGGCGGTACACATTTTGTGTAAATATATATTATTTGATATTTTTGGCCACTATTCGGCACTATTCGATTCGAATTAGATTCATACATACACAGAGCTGTCCTTACCAGCACAATGTATGTGTTCTTTGCGTTGTTCCGTCTTGGCGCGTTGTTTTTTCATGCTCAGTATGTACCACCTGGCCCATCTACAAGCAGTTTTCTAAAACCTAGTTTATCATACACTGTGTGCTGTCACAATTCAAGACAATGTTGCTAGATCTAAAGGGGGCGCTGAGCAGCATGATGTGAACAGCATACATCCATAGGCATACCTTCCAGTGAAACCTCGGTGATACGAATCTCACGGGACCACCAAAAATATTCGTATCATCCGAAATTCGTATCACCAGAAAGCATGAAAAATTAGCATGCGACCAAAGAAAGCTGGCGCACATTTTCATTTATTCTTTTCAGGGCCACAGCAACGTCAGGAAGAACCCTCAATGATTGTCAGTCAAGTTCTTAGACTTCGGCAGTCATAGCATCACTCGTAAAGATACAGCCGGTACACGCGTATTTAATTAATGAACCAGGCGCACAACGGCAGTAGCCCCTTCGAAATTTTAGTATGTTCTTTTGCATGAGACCAGAGTACTGCAGCGAAAGTAACGAAATAAGCGCTTTGACGCGATGAATCAAGGCCACAAAATTACAGAACCACGGTCCTGTGCTATGATATTGTTATCGCGGAGGTGTTGCGGATGTTTTTTGGGAGAGTCACGGCCGTGCCCGCACAAGTGCGACCTCAACGGTGGCGCATGTTGATGTTGTGAGGCCTGGCACCTTCTCCAAGACCATCCTCGCCTTCTTTCGGTTCTGGTCCACCTTTCATAGGATGTCTCATGCACGAGGCAGGCACGTGTAAACACAGTACAACAACAGCAGCCACGTCGACGGGTTATAAAAAGAAAGCATGGCGGTAAAGTTATCTGTATTCTAAACGCGAAGGGTACGGAGGCACATAAGAGCCTCAAAGATTCACGCACACAATCTCGGAGACCGTCACGCGTCTCTGAAGGTTTATTCTGACCGTAAGAAAAGTGTTTTTCTTACACCGTGATTCTGACGATTTGGCGGTACAGCGCGCATGCTCACGCCGGCGTTCCCGCGCTCGCACGTGCTTGGCGCGTCTTCCGAACGGGTACTTACCCGTCGCCTTTAGTGTACAGCAAATTTATTGACAGCATAAAGCCGCACTGCCCTCATTGCGACGAGAGATGATGCACGTTAGCCCACATGCTCTGGCAATGCACGGCGCTGCGCGATTGCGAGAATCTCAGCACAGAGGACGCCTAGAGGACGGCAATCACCAGCTCGGACCGGGAGGTCCAAATCCGGGCTGTCCAAAGGGCCCGCAATTTGGCGGAGGGGCTCGCTCTTCCTGTCCCCACGTGGGTGCGGCCCGCAGCCGACCCTCCCTCTTGAGGGGAATCGGCTCCTCAGGACAATTTATAAATAAAGTTTATTGACTGACTGACTGACTTCCGCGGCAGCGCGTACAGCACCTCTTCGTACCTGGGCGGTAGCGTACGTTCGTATCAAACGTCGCTGGGTGAAAATCGGTTCGCAGCAACCGTACTCCATTACATTGCAGGCCAATGGGCCTTGGCCGGGACCAACGAAAAATTCGTATCATCCCGAAATTCGTATGAGCTGTGATCGTATCACCGAGGTTTCACTGTAGACTTGTTGATTATTGTGTTATGTTGTTACCATTTTACACAGGGTAAAGAAACAAGAACAGCAAAGACGCTCTTTCCTGTCCTGTTCCTTTGCGCTGTGTTTCATTGTTACCATTTTGCATAACATGAACCAGCACACACAACAACGTTCCGATAACGTAATTAATTAGATGGTTAAATTGACCTCGAATGAGGGTTCTCACTAGTGTCTCCACATAATTATAAGGCATAAATTATTTTGATCCTGAAATATGTCCTCGCCAGATAATTCATACTTCTCTCTGGTCAAAGAAAATTTGACAGCTATGAGAAAGTCAAACAGTAGGAGAAACTGGCATCACTCACCTCCACGCAAGCGCTTCCTGGCTGTTCTATCCAACGTTATGTTCCTTCCGATCATGCACACAAATGCTGCAAGAAACACCACTTGTTAAAATTGCAGGTCAAGCACAGCAGCAAAGTGCTCCTGTAAAGAGTCCAAAAAGACTCAGTTAATCTTGCAAGTGAATTGATACAGTGAATTACAGAAAAACACTTCATCTAACCAAACAATAACTGAACAAGGTGACAGCAATGTGCCTTCAGAAAAAGGTGCAGCATTGTTATCTGCATATATAATTGAAGTGTGGTTCTAGTTTAGATGTAGCAAAAAGCAATACTCAGTGCAGTAGTTTCAGAATTAAGGTCAGCGAGTATATAGGGAATGGTACAATAACAATGCAGGCAGCATTGCTCGTTTGGATCACTTATAGTACATACATTTATACAGATAACAGTCAGATTTATTTAATTAGCACACGTTAAGTATGCTTACAAAATCAATAGACAAAAAAATTTAGGATATTGGATTTAACATACGGAAGCAGCACAATGGGTTATCCCACCCCTAGGTTCTCCCAAATGCTGGAGGTCACGATCATGCGGAGAGCACCATTTCAAATTCTTGTTCTCTTCACATTTTGCTTAGCCGCGTTCTTCCAGCTGCGGCACACTGGATGAAAAATTATTCACGGGCCATGCTCACAAACATGGGTACGTTTGCGGGGGGCTTTCCGCTCTCTCAGACTATAAGCGAGCTCAACTCAAAAGGGAGAGCGCATCATGCTTTGCAGACATGATCGTGAACCGATAGATCCGAGGCATTGCGATTGTCCGTTTCAAACGCCGGAACCTGGCAAAGAGGCCTTTAAAGGGGTCATGAACCACTTTTCCAAGTAATGATCTAATGGCCTCAGTATCGGAGTGTACTGCCTCCCGAATCGATTGCCGCAAAAATTTCTCGAATCCGTCAAGAATCAGCGGAGTTACGGGGGTTTGGCGCACGCTCCCAGCGCTTTCTCTCTTTTCTCGTGCCGACGAGCGCACTGGAAGCTAGACAGGGAGGGATGGCATGGGGGAAAGAAGTTACGCCAGCGCGCGTCATGAAACGCGATCGCTCTCCCGCTGTGATTCGCTTGCGCGAGTGCGGCTACCTTGTACTGAGGAGTGCGGCGCCGGCAAGTGGCGGCACCCCGCGGCAAGAAGCGCATCTGATCCGAACGCCGCTCTCGATTTACGTCGGCTATCGGCCAATAATATGCTATGTCTCTTGCGACGTACAGCGGACAGACGCCCCGCCCACCGACGAGAGTGAGAACCGGCCTCTGTTTGAAAAGAGGGTGCCTGGGGAAACGGCAACTTCGCGCTCCGCTTGTGGCCATTACGCGGCGCGCACGACTGTAATATTTGGCAGAGCAGTTCATAGCCGTGTCAGCTTTCCGCAGGTTGTGTTTTTTCAACAAGCCCAAGGGGTGCTTCATGACCCCTTTAAGAAGCACAGTCTGGTACAAAAGAATACGAGAGAGAGAGAGCTATAAAAGAATGCTGTAACTCTGAACCAGGCAGCAGGTATTAAGCATTCTAATAAGCTGGATAATTTGAAGGAAATGGAGTTGTACATGCCCCTCACAAAATTGAAAAAATGTGCTTTACAGAACATTGCTTCGTAGGTTAAGTCAATCTAGGGACACGTGCGCAAGGTCGGAAAACGCATGTGCATCTATACTTGTCAGTTTGAGCATGCAACTAAACAGGATGCTTTATCTTTCAGTAAATGAATTCCTTCAAAATAGAAAAAAAAAACCAGGCAAATGACAATCTTATTGCAAGCGATAACTTTCTATCAACCCAATCATTCTGCAATGTATTGACTGTGTAATATTCGAGCATCAAAAGCATCAGTGATACTGCATTTGAACTCACTTTTTAAATCACCTTTACACATTACATTTAAGTTAACGTATATACATAAACAAACGAGGTTAATGTACAACTTACATGTCTGTACAGCAGCATCCTTTGCTTCACGTTGAAGGCCGCCTGAAACAAAAGCAACCATAAAGCAAGATTTATAGCTTACATGTGCATCAAACACATTGCAGTTATGTCAAAAACATTTGTCAATATGCAGCTTACTTGTCTTTGCCTCATTCTGAAGACCACCTAAAAAAATATAGCAATCATGGAGTAAGAATTACTTATATCACATCTATGTATCCAAGCACATCTAGCATACTGCAGTTATATAAAAAAAAATCAATACAGCTTACTTGTCTGTACAACGGCATCGTTGACTTTATGCTGAACACCTGAAACAATATAGCATCCATGAAGTAAGCTGCACCACAGACTGCTGAGGCAAAAAAAAAATATTTTTAGTTCTGTGTCTAGTAGAGAATACCAGCAAGGGACATTTGTACTAAGGCTTCCCAAGCACTATTTAAACTTTACAATGTTGTCCCATTGCTAACGTTTCACACATTTTACGCTCCATATATTTGCAACACATTCAGCATGGAATCAATGAATGACGCTATCAACTTAAGCTCTACCCTTCAGCACACTTTTCAGTTGCAGCAGTTTAAGCATATAACAGTCTAAGTAAAATACGCGAAATATATCATGAAAGATTAAAAAGCGTTACGTTGCTCAAACGCTTAGTTAATGAAAAATTTGTAAAGTTTATGTAGTAGAGACGCTGAAAACAGGCCCTCGTATCAAGCCACAGCAACAACAATCTGTAACAAACACAAATATGTTAATCAAAATTATTTGCATAATGCAACATTCATGTAATGGCAGCTTAAACGATCACTGCCATTATCCACAAGTTGCACGAGTGAACTGCGCCGCTGCAGGCAGGTCCACGCTATTGACAAGCTCAAGAAATCTGGCTCTGAAAATTAGTTGGAGACTTTACATCACGTTTGTCCTAAACGCAGCACAAGTGAAACATCAAAGACAGATTTGTAAACTTTGCGTTTCGAGCTTCTTAGAATATCTGCGATAACTATGAGGTTTTAAAGTCAACACCATTTCTGAAGGTCAGTGGAATACAGCTTTCTTTCATATGCACCAAATTAATCCTTCAAACCAGTTTAGTGGTTGTCCTGTGCAAGTGTGTATGGGTGCTGGAGAAACACCCAAGCATTTCTAAATTTTACAAGCATCGAATTAAAAAAATCTGGGTTGCCCTCCCGGTTAAACATGCATCTTAACCACTCGTGCTAGCCTTTATAATCATTCACTTGGCAAAACAGGGGCCATGTTTCCTTTTGTGCTGAAGCCTTCATGTTGGTGCGTCTTTGTATAGGCATAGGAATTATACAAACTTGCTTTGTTGAGTTTTTTTTTTCTGTAAAAAGGCAACGCATGTTTCGTCCCATAAACAATTCTACAAGCACAAGCCAACTGTCAAAATCCATGACATTAAGCTAAGCAGGTGTGTAAAGGCCAGGGCAACATGCCCACCAATCCCTAGTCTCCCCTTCATAGCTTACCGAGCCTCTTCTAAGGTCAAGTGTGGCAGCTTTGCAACTACAGACTGGCAAATTTTGTGATTGTCCAAACTAATTTCCTCTTAAAGGGACACTAAAGGCAAATATTAAGTCGACATTGATTGTTGAAATAACATTCTAGAAACCTCTTAGTGCTACTTTTGTGCCAAGGAAATGCTTATTTTGAAATAAGATCACGTTTTAGTGGTCCGAATCACGTTAGCGCACTTCAAATCACCCGACTGAAAGCGGTGTTTCTCCAGTCACTGCTGCCGTGCCCAACGTTGCCCGACTTTACTGCGCGGCGGCGTGCACTGGGGGCGTGCGTCATTCGGGCATCCGGCAACATCACATGCATGGGGCATTTTGTAGAATTTTTTGGCACAGAGACTTTCACGAGCGCGCAAAACACACGCGGCAGTACGCGATACCGAAACTACCACCGAGACATGACCGCGTGAGCGAAACAGGGCGCCGGGCAAAGTGCAGTTCGGCGAAAACGGAACCTTGGCAACGCCAAAGAGGTTCTTTTTTCCCATGAATCAAACAGAAACGAACAAGCAGCATTTTATTACGTCTCTTGATGCACGGAAGGTTTTTTTTATTGCAGCTAGTTTGATTACGAGTGATTAATTGTAGTCGAACTCTCTTACGTCATCAGGATAATTTCCAAAACGTACTGCTCATGGTGCGATAAGTTTAGCTTAATTTCTCTGTAAGTAGGGCACTGCTGCTGATAATATTGCCGCTTTAGACATTGTCATACATTGAGCTTTCACTCCGACATAAATTGTTATTTGCCTTTAGTGTCCCTTTAAGTGCCACTTGTAGCTGCTGCTCACACAGAAAAGTGCCATAAGCAGCGTGCAGCCAGTCTGACCTTGCGCAATGAGCATGGCAAACACGCAAGAAATATTTAACCCTTTCGCTACCATTAAAAGGGACCGACAAGTGCCCAGTATATGAAATGAGTTGACTCCACTGATGTAAAGATTGTCCGTTGCACTGACTCAAACCAACCCTGTTTTTTTCGTGAGAGATGGATTTATATTTTTATTTCTTAATTGAAAGTCGCGAAAAATGACCTGTGGCGCCTCTGGCGGCAAAAACATGAATGATCCGATGAAGACTGCCACGTGACCGTTGATTGCTGTACGCGGTCGACGATTTTATTATTATTGAAATATTGTTAGTTTCTTTATATTAAAAGGTATTACTCCATGATAATGTACATATAGGCCTGCGTTAGTAGTATGCATTAAAGTGGCGCTGCCTTTGCGTGACGTAATGATCCCATGCTCGTCAGCGCGTCTTGAGCAACTTTTCAGCGTGCTCATGCAACCGTGCACGCAGTTTCCAGGTTGCTAAGATTTTGGAGCGACATAGTTTTGCTACCTACACCTCGTCTCAGAAATGACGCGCGCTGTTACTCAGTGCGGCCGTGCATATGCACAGTTACGTTTTCGATTACTTGGCTTGGCTCGTGTATCAAGAGAGTAACGACGCCGGGACAAGTCATTCATGACACAGGCGCAGGCAACCTTGGGCGCAGGCGCACACAACGCTGTACAAATACCGGGAAGGTGTATAAAGCCACATTGTCTCATTGTAACAGCTTGCTATTTTCAAAAATGGTTGGAAAGCTCAAAATAAAGGTGGTTAAGCATAGTTGCAGTAACTCCTGCGAAAGCAGAACAACAACAGATTTCACAAGGGCTCGCGGCATCGCTATTAATTCTCCGCGTTGCTGGAGCAAGCCTCCATGCGTGTTTGGAGCCTTTCAGATCGAAAAATACTGCTTATAAAATAACTACGTGCTTTTCGGATAAACCACTGCAGCTACAAACGCTACGAAGGGTGAGCTTCCTGTCGCGCCGTAAAATACTGGGTCGAGAAAAATCAGTTGTCGGTCCCTTTAAGAAAAAAAAACATGCCAAAATTGCCGAAAATGTTTTTTTGCTCAGTTCCTTTTTTTTCCTGAATAAAACTGTACCATTCTTTCAATTCAATGGGGTTCCTTTATTTCACTAAATGCATAAAAGATATAATTCGAAGGTGGCTTCACCGCCTGGCAATACAATGAAAAATGGCAATAAAATGAAAAGCAGAGACACAAATGGCCCAACATGGACAAGTGTGGCCATCTAGCATCAAGAAGCAGAAGTATGACAAGTACAGTCTGCATTGGTTCCCTGTGGGACCAATTTTTGTTGATAATTATAGTCATTGGTCATTTGGTTACGAAATCTCATCACTATACTCGTCAACGGTAGCGAAAGGGTTAAAAGCGTTCATGATTGCGGAAGGTTCTTTCCAACGTCATGCAGTGCAAAATGTTTCTGCCTGTAGAAAGGGAGTTCTGAGGGCTCGTTTCTTTTGTTTGACGAAACCTTAATGAAAACCAGTAGACTGTTGCCAGCAACATGGTTGACCACCATAAACTTTATACGAAAAATGCACTCTCACCTTTAGGTGGTTTAGGGGGTTCCTTGCAAGGACTGTCAAGCGCGGACAGCTTGGAGACCTTGCGACTGGGACGAGTTGTTGAAAGGGCCTTTGTGGACCTCATCTCGGCAGCCTTTGCAAGTTCAACCTCCCTTTGCCTCCAGAGAGACCAAATCCAGGCATCCTCATCCTCCTCCTCTTCCTCTCCACCAGTCTTGTTCAAAAGCTCTCTTCTAGTTGCAGGTACTTTGGGAGGAGTTTTCTCTTTCGCAAACTCTGCCACTGGACTTCTGGCACGCCAAGCAGGTTTGTTCAAACGTCTCCCTGAATTTTGCCAGAAACTGCGCTTTGGCTGGACGGTTTCAATGGGAGAGTCGCGCACCAATGAGGCCTTGGACGTACGAAACTCGTTCCTTTGCGTTTCACAAGGCTCCTCTGAAGCTCCATTTTTCGGAGTTTCGCGACGCACAGGTCTCTCTTCACCCACCTCCGGTAAAACTGCGTCGTGCTGAGATTTCTCGAGACGTTTTTCAAGTTCTGCCCTCTTCTGCAGCAAACCAGTTCTGTACCTGAATACCCTCGCTCCATTAAACACGCTCGTACTTGCTCGCCCAGTGTTCTTGTCAGTTGCAGAATCTTGAGATTTCAAGGCTTTCGGCACATACCAAAAGCTCCTCTTTCCTACAGGTGCCCCTTCGCGATGAGCAGTGGGCCTACTGACCTTTGGCTCAGCGGTCTCTGCAAGTGGGCTTTTCCTGGGCGAGCGAGAACTTTGCGCGGATTTCGCGCTATCTGACGTGGCGGAAATTCCTGACCAGGCCCATGGGCTTTTTTCTTTTACAAGTTGGGGAAACACCTCTTTCATAAAACGTTTATAATTTTCGTGAGCACGAGCAGACTTGGAGAGGGCTCTGTTTTTGGCATGGCTACGTGATTTCGGTGATGTCCTTGGACCTGTGCTGGTCCAAAGGTCCCGAGAGATCAGTGGCGTTGGCTTAGGTCCTTTCCCATTCGGAGAACATATTGAAGAGCTGGAACTCTGGGATTGGGGCCGTTTCCGTTTGTGCTCGCTCCTGCTTCCGCGAGCCATTTGTTCGCTTTTTTGCTTTGAATCTGCTGCAGTCTGTATGTTCTGCTTTACCTGTTGACACATGCCTGTGGTTTCGTTCTCTGGCTTGCTTGTTTTTGCTTCCTGCAATATATGTGCACTGGGTCTTTTACTCCGCAAAGTGAAGAGAGGCGTGTGATCCCCTAGAAGCTCGTCTTCTTGAACTGCGGGAGCTTGACAGTGGTCTTGGGGGGCACCGAGTGTTCGTGTTCCTTGATTGTGTTCAGAAACGTCCGAGCACTTTGCCTCGTCACCGGAGCTTCTGGCACCATTCGAGAGCTTGCGTCTCTTTCTGGCACTGCTGCCACCAAGCCGTTTGCCGATGTTGTCGTCTTTATCCACAGTTGCAGGAGAGTTGCTCGTCTCACCACTGCACGAAACTCTAATGGCTATTCTCTTGCTAAATCTTCTTAGAGGACTCAACGCTGCACTGTTGTCTGGGTCCTTGGCAACTGAACAATCAACAGTTGGTACGCATTGTTCAGGCTCATCCGCTTGAGCTCTTGATGTTTGTACACAATCATCAGACATCACTGCAGGGCTGTGGAGAAGAAAAAAAAACAAAGAGGACAGCAGCATGAATTAGCAAGCCTTTCTCTCTGCTGAACTAGGTATTCTTTAAGCAAATGGAACAGCTACTGCATGTCGGCAGGTTATTTTTCGCAAAAAAGTAACTGTTCCATGCATTAGGTAGGCTTAGTAAATTAATAAAGTCAAGAATAAATCACAAATCAAGAAAAGATGATCCCGGGCCCGGGCAAGTGATCACCCTTAAAACAGTACTAGCACAACATTTTCAGGGAGGAACAAGTTTATTCATTGGATTTAAGAAGTCTCCATCCACTGCCAAAAATTGACATAGGATGCTGTGGTCAGTGAGGAAACAAATTCACATTTACCAGTACGTTGCCATGAAAGCTTCACACCAGCAGTTAATGGACATGGCACTTAAATTTTTTTTTTTTAATTTCTGATCCATTTTGATGAAACTTGATAAGTTTATATTTATTTTTCAAGTACAGTGTGTAGTCCTTAAAATACAAAATATTTCATATGCCTTTTGGGGACCAAGATGTTTTCTAAAATGAGAGAGTTACAAATTAAATCAGTGTATCACAATAATCTGGAATCAAACGTATGCAGCGCAAAAAAAAATTGATGTTTTAAGCCGATCAGAATAAAAGTTATGGTATGTTGAACATTCGTGAGTGAAATCCCAGCTTGAAAGCAAGTTACTCGTGAATGTTCAATGTACCATAACTTTTGTTAAAATGGGTTTAGAACATCCATTATTGTAGCACTGCACACAGTTCCGATTCCAAATTATTGATATGCTGATTTAATTTGTAACTCTCTTAGTTTAGAAAAAAATCTTGCTCCCCCAAAAGGCACATAAAATATTTCGTATTTTCAAAACCACGCGTTATACAAAAAAATATTTGCATATTTGAAATCAGCACACAAATATACACAAACTCATCAGGTTTCATCAAAACTGACTGAGAAGCAGTAGTATTAGCTGCGGTTAAAACCAAGTCACAAGGTGTTGCTACCTCTGAGGTGGGACTCCGACGAGGCCTTGAACATCTGGAGACAAGAGATGCAAGCACAGGTCAGATAAGTGCATCGCATGTGGTGCAGTAATCTTGGATTGAAACAGAAAAGTTGGAACACATGGCTGGTACATGCAGTGCAGCCCATGAAAAGATGTAGCACAGCAAGGATGAAAATGCTTTTGATGCAGGATTACCAGGTCCAGTCACCGACTGGCCAGCCTGCAGTTCACTGCCACTCCAGTGGGGTACTGCAATCTCAGCCAGTTTCAGCAGGCAGAGCGTGCAAGCGTGTCAATTCCAAAGCACAGAAAAGCGTGCCAGGCTTGCAATGCCCTGCTGGAGTTGGGCCGACCTACAGAGACGCTCACCGATGACCTGAAGCGGTAATTCTACTCAAAACAATCTCGCTTTCGTGCTGTACTACAGTGCAACACCTTACTTCCGCGAACGCCTATTAGCAGTGCTGCATGGAGCCTTGGGCTCCAACTGTTGCTTTTCAATCCATGTGCACTCTACATACTAGTAGCAGAAAAGTATTCAAGCCATGGTACTTATGAAGCAACCAACCTGTTCGTGTAGGTGATACACTTACGATACTGTTGAAATATCGTTGCCTGTCAAAGAAACAGAGAAAGAACAGAAGTAATGCAAAAGCACTTTTTGCACTTGTGAATTATGGCTGGTGAGTTACATAAAAATGCCAGTGGAATTTTAGTATGCACTTGCAACACTTATGCTGCCTATACAAAACTGCGAGTAGCAGTTGGTAGTGGGAAATGTTCATAATGCAACATCCCTCTTTTGTGACAGCGTAAACACATTCCCTTGGGAAGCAGTACAATATGGCTCCTACCATTATGATTACGTGAATAAGTAAATAAGAAAGGACTACAATATACCATTCCAAAATGGGAATTGTGTAACGTGGAATGCAGTGCAATATTTGTGGCTATTCCAAACTTAATTTGCAGTAGCTATCACATTGCTCTGGGTGAAGGGGCCAGTCAAGCTGTGAAATGCCGATTTGTTCCCTTTGCACCAATCTACATATACAGTGTATTTTCATGTCGTGTGGTTGAACAAACTCAACTCAACCTATTACAAGAAATACATCATTTTAAATGTATGACAATCTGTTGCTGGCCATGCCTTACATGGCAAAATAAAGACAGAGATAGTTTATGTACTTTAGTAGTTGAAGCGTTCACCATAATATAAATTTATAGAAAAAAAAATGATAACACTATGAATGTAAAGGTATCTCTGGCTAACACGTGTGAAACATAACGGTGCAGCAGAAGAGATAATTTTAAAAAGAAAGCACGAGAATACATACAGCGAATAATTCTCTGGCGACACTGGTCTTGATTCCATCCTTCGGACGTTTTCAACGAACAGGAGGGATGATCGCCCTACGAAAAAAAGAAAAAAAAAATTGCAATTGAACATGCTAAGGCACAAGGTACGACAAAAATGACTGGACAGAAACACACATCGCATGGCGAAATTCATGCACCACACTTTCCTTTCTATAGTTCCAAGAGGCAAATTTAAAAAGACCACCTGTGTGCTGCTAGCTACTCTACAGTAAAAGAGGAGAAAGAGTGTTTGGGTGATGATGACACACGGACATGTATAGGCACCACTAATGCTGCAGTATAGACTGCAAATGATGCTGCTAACTGTCTGCAGGCATGGCTACAGCCAATGTTTCCACAAGGGAATCAGTTTTCATCGGAGTTGCTAGTCATACTTGTGACACTGATGGCGAGGAATCTTCACAGGACAGGGAAAGTGCGTAACGATTTGTAGCAATGGTGAATGTGACGAATCATGTGTAGTGCCCTCGAAGAAGCGTGCTACAAGTTTACAATTTAAGTAACCATAAAAGAAAAAAAAAGGGAAACGAGCAATCCACAACATGAGAGCCAAGTTTAGACGACACACATGAATAAGAAGGGAGGTCAGCGTTAGCTAGAGAATGCCCCAAAATGCGCACCAAGGAGCCGCTTGCCTTTGTAACAATGTACTCGAGCATCTTCGAATACAGGTCTCGAAGTCCACACTTTAGCTCGTGGGACCCCGAAAATTGTCATGTGTGTCCTATGCTACGTTAGAGATGTGCTCATCATGCTGGAAAAAAGGACTGAACTTTCACAACCTATTTTACCATTCATGAAATTTCACAATAATGATCGGACTACCCGAAAAGCTCAACAATATTGAAGGAATCAATCGCACAACAAGTGTGGACGATATTACGATCCGGACAACTGAGAACTAGAGCTGTGCAAATAGCAAAATTTTGGGTGCGAAGCAAATTCGAATAATGAAGATTGAGTGCGAATCAAATCGAATAATTTCGAATAATTTGCAAATATTTCTCAAACATTTTTCGAATAATTCGAAGTGAAATTACAGAAAAAGTTGCAGAGAATCCCTAAGTATGTTCTTGTGAGATAGCAACATGAAAGTTTCTTTTCGCTAGGTTGATGAAGCGCTGGTGGGGTCATATTTCATAGTTGTCTTTCTTATCAAGAGTGAGGCAATGTAGAGGCCGAATTGTATTTATGTACATGATTTGGTGCAACCAAAGTGTTGCCGGCAACACTACACGTGATAGGCAGAGATGCCATTTCCTCAGCCTCTCCTCCTCTTTCAACTGCTGTGGAAGGCCAACTGATGCGGCGGACAAGGGTGAGCTCCCTTCAAATCCAGAGTTCCAAATCTGCCTCGTAGACGTCAATATATAAGAACATCTGAAATTTTGGAGGCTAAAAAGCTTCGGCGTCCGATTTTTCGGACTTCCTGTCCAAATTGCAGGTCCAAAACAGCATTAATTGAGCCCCCAACTCTGCCACATCTTTCATCTCCATACTGGAACCAGCGTTTTCTTGAGTTGATACATTTGCGACCGCAGCGGAGCTTGAAAGGCAGCTTTGCCGCAATACAGGGGTGTAATAAGGTGAAGCATATTTAAAATCTAGGGACTACTTCCAAACGGACGTTGACTCTCTTGGCTAAGTCCGACCGTAACGGACCTTGAAAGGCAGCTTTGCCGCAATACGGGGTTGTGAGGAGGTGAAGCATATTGAAAATCTGAAGGGGTCACTTTCAATTGGACATTGACAGCATTTGTCTTTGGGAAGTTCGAATAGTTCGAATAGTAAAATTTCAGTGCGAATCGAATCGAATAGCAAACACTATTAGAAAAATATTCGAAATTTCGAATATTCGCACACACCTACTGAGAACTCCAACATGGGGCAAGTGGAGGCCAGACTCCAGGAGGCGGTCGAGGCAGTAGAAAGCTACCTAGCCAACACTGGGCGACAGTGCTCCCCAGAGAAGTCCGAGCTGTTATTGTACCTCCCCAGGAAGATGGGGAGACCATCCAAGGGAACTGCTGACTTGCAGATCAAAGGAATCACCCTGACCTTCAGAAGTGGGATGACGATACCGATCGTGCAACGTATGCGAATCCTAGGTGCAAATGATAAGACGATGGCGTGCCTCAACAGCAGTCACAGCAGTGATTAATGCAGAGTCGCCAACAGCAGGAAAGGAATCCAGGAAAGAAACATTCACACGGTTAAAGCCTTTGAGATAAGCCAGATGATGTATGTAGTAGCCTTTGTCCGATGGAACAGGGTGGAGAAGGACAAGATAGATGCACTTATAAGGAAAGCCTACAAATCGGCCCTAGGCCTCCCCTCATACACCAGCAACAGAAGAATGCTCCAGTTGAGGGTCCACAGCACGTTGAACGAAATAATTGAAGCACAACACATAGCCCAACTTGAAAAGCTCTCCAGCACATGGACAGGCAGAGAAATTGTGGAGCAACTGAATATAGGTTACCACAGAATGAAGGGTTCCAAGGAAATTTGCCACACGCACGTTAGAGCCACAATTGTTCCCAAAACAATACCAAAAAACATGCACCCGATTTACAGCGTGAACCGGAGGAAATGCAACACTAAAGCAATTCTGAAAAACAATGGCACGAACGAGAACTACCCATTCGTGGATGCGGACAGGTACCCGGGAAAGGAAGCTTCCACGACCATGGCGATCGACATGACAGGAGAGACAACATTGGCCTACTCACTCAAAGCCAGGCACTCTGAAGCTAAGGAGGATTATTGTACTAGCCATACTAAGGAGGCCTGGGAAACTGTGGAAAGGCTAAACCTCACCAAGAACACTTGGGCAGATTTCCGAACGGCGTGGAAATTTGAAATTATCAGCGATATTGAAGGGGGCACTTGCTTGGGTGGGAGCACATGCTTGGAATTTTATGTATCTCTAGTCTTTTTAACATGTGCCTAAAGGCAAGTACAAAAGCTTGCTTGCATTTTATGCCTATTATACTATGCCCGTGGGGACAAAATTTATCTTAAATTTGCACTACTACAGCATTTATTTCAATGCAGTTGATGTATTAAAATACTAACTAACTATTAGCAAATTAGCTGTATCTATAAACTGCGGCTACTTAAGAGGCCAAATAATTTATGACACTAATTTGATATTCCAAATTTTCAAATATGCACACGCCACAACATATGATGTGCTCAGAATCGTTAGTGTAAGCTGTACATATTGCTAGGGTAGAGTGAATCAAACTGCACAGCTGATATTGGCGTCTGAACACATGCAAAGAGAGTAGTATCTGACCTTGCATCTTTTAATCCTGCCGCATCGAGCCAAGTTTGCACGATTTCTACAGCTCTGTATTAGGGCAATGACTCTAACAACCACGATAAAAGTATTCAGTCATGCACGCACTGCATGACCAATGGAGCGTATACTTACGCCAAAAGATACGGTTTCTTCACAAATCACTCTCCTAAAACAGCAGTGAGGCACAGAAATGCCATTATTTCGACAAGAACTAGAATTTCATTGATCGATTAAGGGGTTGACTTTCCAAAGCAACAGTGGGCAATTAGATGCCACAGTGAAAAGCTTGAGATTAATTTTGACCACCTGGATTTCTTTAATGTGGCCCATAAATCTAAGCCCTTGCATATCACCCTTATTGAAACTGAGCCCACATTTCTGTGCTCCGAATACAAAGACCACCGAGGCACCAGTGATGGTCTCCTTTAAAGCTTTTTTATCAATTATAAAAGAAAATTAAGTGTGGGGACCCACTCGCACGTTGAACAGTGCGGCATATCAGAGGCTTTACAATATTTCCTAGTATTTTGGCCATTTTTGCTCAGTAAATCAGATAATTAGAACTAAGAAGAACCTGTCAAGTTGCATGATACCAATGCCACAATGTGCTGGTGTGCGATCGTCAAGGCGCTGTTCATCTATTAATTTTTTTGTTGCCTTTTCTGCATCATTGTGCCTCAAAGTAAAAAACGGATTTCCCATATTGTAGAATGGCTGTTGGGGCCTTTGTAAATCACCGAGATGTTTGCAAAGAAAAACAATACATACGCGCTGCTTCACTCCGATGTGGAGGCCGAGCATCATCGAAGCTTCTGAAACGAAGACCAGGATAAGGTGACAGAGCTCGCGTGAAATAAGTAAAATAAACAGCCGACAACTCTTGGTTACTATACCTTTCAAGGGTGCCATTTTCGTTATGCTTCGAAGATGATTCATCAGAGTTTAAGGTGAACGTCTCTGGCGAGATTGAAAATTGTGAGAACACTATTAGGTATGCAAACACTGCGACAGAACTGGTCACTACTGCACGTTTATGCAATGCTCCCTTTTGACTAAGTCAATATTAAATCACACTAAAAGCCGAACACGCAGGGGCTAGTGCAAGACTAAAGCTTGTAACAACAGACCTTCAAAATCGAGCTGAGCTAACAAGGAAAGGAACAAAGAACAAGTAATAGATTAGCCTTTCTAGAGTTTGGTAAAGACCTTCGCGGGTTGGGATCACTGCGAAGCAGTCGCTTAAATGTTATGAACTGCAATGCGTACAGCTGTCATCTACGCAGTATGAAAACACATGTTCCAGCAAGTTTGAATGGTTTAACTTTTCCTGGGCGAGGGCTGCACGCATCAATATAGGTTAAAAACTTGCCTTGAGTCTGGTCCCTCATTGCTTCGCATTGCAGATGCTAGAAAAAAAAAAAAAATGAATGCATCAGAATTCGCACAGCCACGAAAATTATTGCTTGTTTGCCCTAAGGAGACTGGCTCATTAGTCGTTGCAAAGCATTTGCACACGTTGCACGAGTCAGCGCGCGCGTACTTTCGTGACCTCTGCCTCTGCCCACTACTACAGGTGGGAATATATCAATGTGTTCAGAAAAGTGTGTCGTTTCACCGGCGGTTCTCCTCGTTATGAACAGTAGCCGAACAGTTGTCTAGAAGACGAAGTAACAGCTACGGGAGAGTACTTAATTTTTTGATGTTTCACAGAGTTTACATTTTCCTTTATTATCGACAGCGTAGGCAATCCGACAAAACAAAGTAGAACGGCGGCAGTGTCACTGTATCATAAGGGGACATTAGGTCAGTGTGAAGCGATGACAGGTAGCTCTGTTCAGTGCTTATTTAATCAACTGGGAGGTCCTTAATTTACAGGCATATCGGCTTTACAGCGAAAAACAACTCCACGCATGATCACTGGAGGGAGACGCTACACAAACCATTCAATTTCTGCAGATAATTGCTACAGAAAGGTGCGGCGAGTGCACGAGAACTAACCGCAATATCGACATTATCACTACAAACAAACATTGATTCGATACCTAAGCGCGAACATGAAATGAAATGGGAGTGGATATTCGCCCGGCATCCGGCTGAATTGCGCGAGCGGAACTTGGCCGGCAGTGTCTCCTCATTGGCCGGCTGTAGTGACGTGGTTAATGCCGGCATCCTGTGGCAAAAAGCGCTTTGCCGGCACGGGTATATTTGCCGAGTGTCATTTCGCGAGCGGCCGTCAAGCGAAGAGTGCCGGCATTTAGTGAGAGAACAATTATATGCCGGTAGTTTGACTTCCCCACGCCGTCGCCACATCTGAAAACGCACGCCGTGACGGCAACAGTTGTCCGGTTCTGGTTTGTCCGGCAGTTTGCTTTTGCGGCCGGCCGTCAAGCGACGAGCGCCGGCACTTAGCGCACGGGTATTTGCGAGTTTCATTTCGCGAGCGGCCGTCAAGCGAAGAGTGCCGGCATTTAGTGCGAGAACAATTACATGCCGGTAGTTTGACTTGCCAACGCCGTAGCCACGTCTGAAAACGCACGCCGTGACAGCAACAGAGTCGTCCGGCTGTGGTGTGACCGGCAGTTTGCTTTCGCGAGCGGCCGGCCGTCAAGCGACTAGCGCGGAGACAATTATTTGCCGATACATGTCAAGATAGTGTGACGTAGTCCCGCCACGTCGGTGACAAACATGGTGAAATAAAGGGGAAAAAAAATCACCGACGATTACGCGCAACTGTTTAGGTGTTATCAGTGCCCTCAGTGATAAAATTCTTGAAGAAGATGTGAAAACAAAGCCAGATTTGCTGAACTGTGGTGTTTTGGATGAGTGCATGGACATCAACCTTGTAAGGCCCTTTTTCAGCAGTGATGCATGGCTCTCTATAACGAGCACAGTGAAGGTGAAACATATCAATGCACCAGTGGGAATGTGTCACGAAGAGCTTGAGAAGTTTGACTATTTTTTGTGATTGGTGTCTCTGCTGGTACCATATACCTTGCACATTGTTGAAGAGGCAGCCTAAAAAGAAACTGTGGCAATGTTCCAAGTGTGTGACTATTATATAGGTCAACATTGTGCATTGGCTTTCACGTCAACATTGTACAAACAACTTTGTTACTTGTTATTGATGGCTTGCATTGATGTCATTGAAAGCACCGTGTTGGAGCACCAGCATGTGGGGATGCGGCGTTTAGTGATGCCACATTAATGTTATCAAAACATCACATGCATGTACTTTTGTTATTTGCACACAGAGATGTTCCTGCCATGTTCTTTTCACAGACGAAACTTGTTTGTCATCAGAGCCACCATCGTGCAGTGCCATTCATTGAGAAGCTGCGTCTATGGCATCATGTGCAAGCCATTCTGAAATGACCTTTTGTGTACCATGCAACAACAAAAAAAGTGAGAAATGTCATGGAGACAATGAAGGGTTTGACTGGCACTGTAGCTGGTATCATACCCCTCCATCTGATTTGAGGTAGCCAAAGAAGAAACTGTGCAATGTTCCCACTGCGGGTGACTTTTGACAATATATTTATGTGCATATCTTCCATGTTAAAATTGTTTGAAACTGAAACGTGCTGCTTTTTTATATCACCTGACGTTACCCTTTGTGTAGAGTTTGACCTCTACTAATTGCCATTATCATACCCCTCCATCTGATTTGAGGTAGTCAAAGAAGAAACTGTGCAATGTTCCCACTGCAGGTGACTTTTGACAATATTTATGTGCATATCTTGACCTTTGATAATATCTATGTGCATATCTTCCATGTTAAAATTGTTTAAAACTGAGACGTGCTGCTTTTTTATATCACCTGACATTACCTGTTGTGTAGAGTTTGACCTCTACTAATTGCCATTATCATACCCCTCCATCTGATTTGAGGTAGTCAAAGAAGAAACTGTGCAATGTTCCCACTGCAGGTGACTTTTGACAATATTTATGTGCATATCTTCCATGTTAAAATTGTTTAAAACTGAGACGTGCTACTTTTTTATATCACCTGACGTTACCTGTTGTGTAGAGTTTGACCTCTACTAATTGCCATTATCATACCCCTCCATCTGATTTGAGGTAGTCAGAGAAGAAACTGCAATGTTCCCACTGCAGGTGACTTTTGACAATATTTATGTGCATATCTTCCATGTTAAAATTGTGTAAACTAAGACTTGTGTTGCCTTTTATAACGCCTGAAATTACTTTTTGTGTACCGCGCAACAAGAAAAAAAAAAAAAAAAGCAATGTGAGGAGTGTGTTGTCGACATTCAAAGACAAATTCAGGATAAGATGGAAGCTTGCAGAGATTTAAAAAATCATTGAAAAGGCATGTTGCTAGAGCCAACATTTCGACAGGTGGACTTGTTATCATCAAGGCTGCCCTGACAAAGCAGGCCCGTTTGTTGAAATGTTGGCTCCAGCGACATTCCCAGGCCAAGGACTTTTTCATCTCATAGAAACGCACAAGATGTTCAGTAGCGCCTTTGCTGATATCATACATAGCCCTTCCATATGTCATCAGAGGCAGCCAAAGAACAAAAGTATGAAACTTTCGTGTGAGTATTGTGCATTTCAGAATTTTTCGTAACTTCTAAATGTATGACATTTATTTTGGCAACATAGAAATAAAAAATTGAAACACGACCCCCCCCCCCTTTTTTTTTTCACTCCAATGTGCACTATGAAAGGCAACGGTACACTTGCGAAGTTCGCAGGGCATTCTAAGTGGAGGATATACCGTCAGGTTCTGAGTTAAACGAAGTAACAGCGCAAATGCCGGTCAAACAACAACCGGACGACCTGTGCCGTCGTAGTAGTCAGAGCATGTTTTCAGGGGAGGCTATACCATGGATAAGTAAAACTACCGGCAAATAATTGTCTCCGCGCTAAGTGCCGGCGCTCGTCGCTTGACGGCCGGCCGCTCGCGAAAGCAAACTGCCGGTCAAACCACAACCAGACAACTCTGTTGCCGTCACGGCGTGCGTTTTCAGACGTGGCGACGGCGTGGGTCTAAATGCTGGCACTCTTTGCTTGACGGCCGCTCGCGAAATGAAACTCGCAAATACCGGTGCGCTAAGTGCCGGCGCTCGTCGCTTGACGGCCGGCCGCAAAAGCAAACTGCCGGCCAAACCAGAAACTGTTGCCGTCACGGCGTGCGTTTTCGGATGTGGCGACGGCGTGGGTAAGTCAAACTACCGGCATATAATTGTTCTCTCACTAAATGCCGGCACTCTTCGCTTGACGGCCGCTCGCGAAATGACACTCGGCAAATATACCCGTGCCGGCAAAGCGCTTTTTGCCACAGGATGCCGGCATTAACCACGTCACTACAGCCGGCCAATGAGGAGACACTGCCGGCCAAGTTCCGCTCGCGCAATTCAGCCGGATGCCGGGCGAATATCCACTCCCAAATGAAATAGTAGGTAACAGTACTCACGGTCGAGCGTTGCTCTTTGACACAGCCACACGGCCACACTACACCACGTCACAGAACGTCCGCAGCCCCGCAGCCTCCCAAACTTGAGAAAACAGACCGACGAGAAGACAGAACGCCTGGAAAATGTGTCGTACTACGAACGCGGCGTTGTACCAACTACCAAACGATTCCCGCCAACGACCGCCTTCGTTATATAATATAAAGGAGGCATTGGCCTAGCCAATGGGAAGTCTGCGATGGAATTTCGAAAACGCTTAGTCGAACCACACACCTTTACACGAATAAATGCTTCGTAGCCAAGTCGTCCAAGTCGTCCGTGTCCAAGTCGAGCCAAGTGACACGACTTGTGGCTGGAGTGAGAAAAAGCCGAGATTGCACGTCTTAGCTCCGCTTTAACCGCCTAATTATAGCAGTATAAATACACCTGGAAACACACAGTAAACAGCCAACGTGGCTTTGACGGTATGGTACGCACAGCGTGCCTGTAGCTGGCTGTGGCAGCTGTAGTACCTTTGGCGACTGCAGCGTCACTTGCATGAAATCGCACTCGCTGAGCAGTTGGTAGAAGGTCGAAGTAGGAGCACTCACCTATTCGTGTCCGCGAACGAGGCATCCATGTTCGTTCTGCAAGTTGCTGGCGTGCGTTCATGCGGTTTGTGCGGCCGTATTTACCGTGCTTAAGAAGGTGTCGCACTCTGGTCGTTATACGAAGATTAACCTGTCCAGTGCGTAAGTCACATCTGCAGCATGGGAAACTGGCAGCTCGAAGTGTGGAAAATGGCCGTATACATGACATTCCCGGTCGCGCTTTTCTACGTGTTCAACCAGCCACAGTTATTCGAAGAGTGGGTTGTAAAGAAAAAGCGCGAGTGCTTTCCTCCTGCAGACCCTGCAGCGGACCAACAACTCAAAGAGTTCATGGAGACATTCAAGGCCAAGAAGCGAGAAGAGCTGGTGAAAGAACTTGCCGCCGTTTCTGATGGTAGCACCTCGACGTGATCATTAGTGCCAGCGACTTGCCGGTTCGTCATGTGCAGCGAGGTGTTTTTTTTATGCCGTGGCACATTCACAGTGTTTCCGTGAAAGTCATGATGCTGTCATGAAGTCATCCAGCCACTTCTGTGGCGGTCGCGACACTGTCCATGGCTTCACTTACGTGTAGGAAGATTATAGTAACGTTCGATTGTAAGGACAAATATAGCTGAAATATTTATCACAGAGCACTGTATTTGGTGGCTAATTTCGCTCTGTTGTGACGTAAGTTCAAGCTTTTCCCGTCCAATTTAAGAGCACTGCGAACAAACATCCAATTTCTGATCACAATGAATACTGACTTAGCGCTACTCAAAAACAATTCTATAGTAGCTCAAGTTGAGATGACAAATTGTTGAACAGGAAATATAGCTGGAGCCAACACTTTGACAAGTGGATTTAACTTCGTTAAGGCAGCAATATTCAGAGAGACATCCAGCGATATTCCCTGTTAAACGATTTCTCATCGTCCCATCTTATCTTGTATATATCCAAACTACCACAGTGGATGTGTACCACAATGTCATAAACAGCCACATACATTAGCATAAACATTGTTTAGCCACCAATTCTGACCTGAAACTACGTAGGTGTTTCTATTCCTCCAAAAGTTAGATACACACCGAGAAGCAGTAAGCTAAACCTAAACAAGATAAGCACACAAACGGTGTTTGTTTGTGATGTGACTATGTCACATGGCCATTCCTATTCTACTTGGTTTGGCTGGTAGCTAGAATCCCTACATTGTTCATTATTCTGTAAATTTTTATTCGCACAGGTGTCCAGCAAGTTTTATCCTTTGTTTTTTGATAGATCATACTGAACACATAGGTGTGCACAGGGTTGCCCATCAGGGGGAGCGAAGGTTCATCACAGCACCCCCCCCTCTTAGGTGACTAGGGAGGGGGGGTCAACGTACAGAGCAGATTTTGCGCCCCCCCCTCTTAGGTGACTAGCCCCCCCCCCCCCCACTTGCACGCCTATGCTCTAACACAAAAAGATTTTGTAATAGACAGTCGAGAAATTCTACCTCATCGAATGTCACTGGCACGGAATTGAAGAAGGCAGTCCTGTAAAACCAGGAGATTGTACAGTGCGGTCCACTGTTAGAGGGAACACGCGATCGCGTGGCCGGCGGCCCGCGTGGCGCAAACTGGCGGCGAGATTTGTAAACGCGGCGCACGCGCATAAAGGCGTAAGGGCGGTGTTTGCCGCTGTTCGTCTGCTACTTTCCGCCCCAGCGCTTGGCGAGTGCTGGATTGCTTTCGTTTTAGGGGCCCCGTTCGTCCCTCGTAGTCGTAGTAGTGCGTAACCAGTCGTAACGCTAGTACCAGATCTTGACCTCCAAGGTGGTGCCGGTGGGAGATTTTTCCTGTGCGTTGTTGAACAATAAAAAATTCGCAGCATGCGCGTTAACTAAAAGCCGAATTCTTCTGTCTCTCATTCCCCATTAGCAGCCATTGGCATGTTCCAGTAGGAAACGTTAGTAGAAGTAGAGGTGTAAGTGTTAGCTAAAAGCCGACTTCTTCTGTCTCTCATTCCCATTAGCAGCCATTGTTTACCTCCAAGCTAGTGCCTGGTGAGATTTCTCCTGTGCGTGATTAAACAATAAAAATTTTGTTCAAAATGCCGTTGATTGATGAAATAAACCAACGAAAGACGCCAGATGTTTTCTAAAAGCAAAACGAAAGAACGCCAGATGTTTCTAAAGCAAAACGAAAAGACGCCAGCTGCTTAACGAAAGACGCCAGATGTTTTCTAAAGCAATGGTTTTCTAAACAATGAAAATTCACAGCGTACATGTAAAATTAAAGTGAGCTGCAAGTCGTCATAACTCTCATCGAACCTTTAGTATAAACGCGCCCGATCTCACGTCGGTGATGTACTGGGCAGAATTCACGGAAGATTCACGGTTTACCGATGAACCTCCGCAGCTTCGCCCACTCATCATCATTCACTCCGTGGATATGCTGCGATTTTTTTCAGTGGTGGGATTCATGTAGCTGCCACTCTACCTGCACCTGGTCGGGTAATCAGCAGGCAGAAAAGAAAGGTGTTTGTTGGTCTGGTTCCTCGCCAGTTTTGATGCGATTCGTGGCTCCAGCGTCCGAATTTCAACTGGGCCCCCAGCTGTGGAATTCTGTGAAAGTGATAACGAAGCCTGTCACTTGCGTAACCTAGTGCTCGTTGCGAGGGAAACTGCGCAAAAAAAAAAAGAAACAGCGTCGACATAAGGAGAACAGAACAGCACAAGCGCATGCGCTTGTGCTGTTCTGTTCTCCCTTTGTCAACGTTGTTTTTTTTGCGCAGTTTCCCTCATAATGAATTACCAACTAGCCCAACAGGCTATTCTTGTAAGTGCTCACCGATAAGTTAGTGGTAAGCTTTCAACATGCTGCTCGCACCAGCCGGCCGTTTTTTATAACAGACAAGCAAGTTTGTGTCCGATGCAGAGATCATAGCAGTCTTGTCCTTACAAGCGTAGTAATATAGAATTTCGCTATCGCGCACCGAGCGCTGGGGCGAAGAAGTAGCAGAAGACGCGGGGCACGAACCGCCCTTGTGATTCTACGCGCATGCTCCGCGTTTCCAAATCTCGCCAGCAGTTAGCGCTCCGCAGACCGCCGGCCGTGCGCTCGCGTGTTCCCTCTAAGAGTGGACCGTACTGTACCTTTTCATTTTGAGTGCGACTAAAAAAATACGGAAAAATATTTATTCAGCTTGGTTTATCGCGGTGGCATGAGCAATGCACAGTGTTGTTGCTGCAGGACCTGGGTGTTTTTTCACTTGACAATGTCCGAGATAGTTGGGGATGAGGCCACTAAAGAAGTTCGGAGACTGTCAGATGAAAAGTGAAAAAAAAAACACCAATGATTAAGATACTGTCTAATGCGAATTCTGAGTGCAGCTGTTTAGGCGTTTTGATTTTGCAGTAAGTTGAGGCGTGACTGCCTCGTTAACTGGGAGATCGCGGAAGGCAGCGCGTGGGCACATTCCACAATAGCTGCCGCAGACAGGCCTCCATTCATGCAGTGCTTTATTTCCGTATACGGTATCGGTGGACGCACTCGCCGCATACCTTAGTGATGACGTCATCGACGACCACACAACGGCGCACAATGCTGTGGTGCCACAGAACCTGTATCTCGCCACTGTAGTTCCCTCCTCGCTATCGCCGTCTTTCATCCTCCGCATTCGCTCTCTTTCGCACTATTGGTTACCGTTGACGGCGATGTCACTTGACACAGGAATGGGGGCCCAAGAGCTGCGCTCTAAAATTTGAGGAGCCATTCCACTCTGTGAAGGTGGGTGACCAGCGCAGCTGTTTAGCACACGACACAGAGGTGGCGCAGAATTTTGAACCATTGCCGATCACACACCCTGCAACTAAAACCAAAATGTCTGTCCAGAAAGTCGCTCTTAAATTTAGCGTATTCTTCTTCAAAGTTTTCCATTTGAGTAGCATGTGTCTTTTTGCCACAACGTGTCGTCTTGTCTGGCTTGCCGCATGCACTTGGCATTTCATGCACGATCTTAATTGTTGTTTGCCTCCATTGTGTTCCCTGGTCCATGTTTAGTGGACCAGTGGTGAGTAGTCGGGTTTGCCCAATTTCTGTGGCACATACATTCACACGAACAGACAAATCCCTTAGTCATATACAGGCTCGCTAAAAAAAATACTGCCTGCTGGGTGCAGGAGGACTGGGAGCATATGCTACACACTCTTAACTCTTGCTAAAACTGGATATCCGAGTTGTTCCGAGATGGACAGGGAGCCGTAAATATTTGAGAGCATTTTACTTGCAAGTGCTTCAGTGACCTGACTAGAGCCATTACTCGTCGCATAGAAAAACATGAATGCATTGAACATGTGCCTGTAGATTGATAGAATGTTCTTGATGCTTCACTTTTAAATGGATCAGCCATCGTGCGTACCCATTTCTGCAGGTATTTGTACAAAGCCCTTTCATGTTTAAAATATTTGTGGCGCAACTGAGACAAGCAAGGAAACAAAAGAAGACAGGATGTTTCCTCGCTTGTCTCAGTTGCGCCGCAAATATTTTATTAAACTATGCACCAACTCACCCATCGTCACACTCTGCTAAAGCCCTGTCATGTTCCATCCGAGAGATTGCTTAAATGTTTCAGTGATACTGTCCTGCCAACTGCAGTTCTTATAAAGACTAGGTTTTCATTGGAAGCACAAGGCAGCCTCCAAAACATTGTTATCAGAGTTCACTAAAATGACGCCTCAACAGACGTACGTGTGGTACATGGTACAACTAGTCATTGAAAGAGACAGACTTGGCTTATCCTAATCCATAATCTCCTGCCTAGCAGTAGAATGCCGCGGCCACTGAGGTGGCTAACGAAAACACCTTGGCATATACACCAAATATGTTAAAGGAAGCTTTTATACAACAAACAGCTTCAATGAGTAGTTTTTACAAGGATGCTGCAGGGATGTGTAGCGTAAGACAATGGAAAAGATAGTGAAAGGCATTGAGCAATGAGTGAAGCCAGGTTGGATTGATGCAATGAAATAAATGCGTGAAAAGGTGGATGAAGAACTAGAAACGGCAACCTAAAGGCTGGCAGACTTGGGCAATTGGTAATCCGCTGCTGCCCAAGATAAGCAGAAATCCATCATCGCTCTGTCCTCTGCAACAAAAGTCTATGACCAAATTGCCCTGTCTGCCACCTATCTAAATATTGCAAAACAACACTATCTCAACAGTGCAATAGCAGAAACCTTTATTAACAACAATCACACACACGCTCGCCTTCAGTTACTGCAGGGTGCACAGAAAACTACCGTAAAGTGATGTGCTTGTAAAGTGAACGTATATTACAAATGAGGGGGAGGGGTCTCTGATTCATCTCAGTTTCTTCAACGAGCGGCATTACCACCTCCCTGGCCTTCTGGATTTGAAGCACCCGAGATGAGCAGGAAGATGAGGAGCGGCATGATGTACATCCACTGGAACAAACACAAAAAATTATCACGTGCGTTAGCATACATGTTTAAAGAGAAGCAGGAAATCGCCAGTGCAGCCACCTGTGGCCTACAATCGAGGTACCACATTCTCAGTTTCCTTACAGCGCAGCTGTCATGAGGAGTTGTACAACTGTTTTTTGGTGCGTGATGGAATGGTCATTGTTGAATGCTATAATGCAACACATCCAGTGTAGGAGCCCCAAATTTCCTTTTAAATGTAACTATCAGTGATCTTAGAATGAAAGTTAGCTTGTGTATACCTCATTACGTGTTTAAAGAAGTAGTCCGCAACATTTGTGAAACAGTCTAGTAACACCAGCTCCACAATGGGGGTCAGCTTGGAGTTTGTGCAGCTGTGGCAGTGAAAGCTAACACAGTGTTTCAATGCAGTCAGTATGGGAGCTGTCAACACTGTACCTGCCAACCTTCCTGATTTGTATAGGAGACTTCCGAATTTTGAAAGATTCTCCGGATTTTACAGACATGACCATAAATCTAAGATACTGCTCCGACCCCACCATGAAAAGAAATATTAAAATAACGGTACAAAAATAAGAAAACAGAAACATGACACACAGCTCAGTTTCAGCTTGCCAGCAAAAAAAGCGAGAAACTTGCTCTACAGGGCCAAGGATGAAGACATTTTGAGTGATTTGAAAACTGATATGCGATTGTCTCAGCAGTAGCTTCAAGCTTTATATTGTCAGTATCTAAATAACTAAGCCTATTAGATAAGTTAACAATCATACTTTACAAACTAACCAGAAAATAAAATTATATAACGATCTGCGATATCTTCCAAATCCAATAGTTTGGTCTTAAAAAAAATGTGATAATCATCTTGATTACATTGCTTACAGGAATTTTTCATACTCTTCCTCTAAGAAACATCCGGTATCGTTTTGCATGCTTGAAATGTAGCGACGAAAGCCCGCAGTGCAGGAAACGCTTGCAGTGATTCGGGTAACTGCAGCAACATGCAAGACATTCATCAGCGATAGAAGAAACTTACATATTTGGCGAAAAAGGAACGGTTGTCCGCATTTTCACCACGTGCCCTTTCTGCCTTTTCCTGCTCCATGCGTCGAATATAAGTTTGCGTGTCGGGCCTGCAATTAGTAAGTGCGGAAGTGTAAGATTCAGTACCAAGAATTTATGCGCATGATTCGGCAGTCAAGAGCAGCCTGCACACAACTAAAAGGCATTCATTTCTTCAAACAAGTGTCCATGAAATCTGCTAATGGTATGAAATTAACACTTCTAATCCTGGGTGCTATCGCTTATTCAGATCATTTATTCAGACAATTCTAACAGAGAAAACACACTTTCACATATCGGCGATGATAATGAGGCGTGAATGGCCGCCCATAGTGTATCATACTCTTTGCGGGGGTTTTATTCTATTGTATTTTTTTTAATGTGAGAGTAAAGTGTTGCCTAGACCAAGCCTAATATATGATACCACCTATACCTCCCAGCGTTCTTTCTTTTTTATTCCTGCAGAATTTCTATGACTGAAATCCATTTGAATTCTTCACTTTCTGTATATTACATTATAAGATTGCCATTAGTACACAACTCACACCGGCTATAATGAACACCATTTCTTCACCCAAATGTGACATCCACACATGTAACCATTGAGATATCAAGAGTTATTATGAAATTGACAGAGATACCAATAAAGAATAAATTGTGCAAGTGCTTGCATATTAATGAAGCGTTTCCATCAAAGTGGACGGTCTCGTACATTTCTGGCTGTATTTGTACCTAATATTTATAATTTGTCTGTCTGGCTGTGGTAAGTTTGCTGAGACGACTGGAACAGTGTGTTTGCAATGACACTGATGCAGAGATCAAAACTTATTTTCATATTTACCCAGGAGCAATGTTGACTATCGATACAGATAGAGTAGTGTTGAAATTCACAAGCTTGTGGTCTGGAACATGCGCGCCCGTGCACTGGTGGCCAGCAAAGTCTGACACCCCAAGGAGGGCACCAGAACGGTCCAACGTCACCATGAAGTGGTCCTTCAGCTCAGACTCGTAGAGGGAACACTGGCATACAGAAACAGGCAAGAACAATTAATTACATAGACAGCTGGAAAGTGAAACATGACAAGATGAACTGCAGTGTTCGAATAATTAAGCTGATGCTTATATGCAAATCTTCACGAGACTGTGAGGTAGACGAAGTTGCAATTTTCACATGACGTATACTAAAACTATATATATATATATATATATATATATATATATATATATATATATATATATATATATATATATATATAGATAGATAGATAGATAGATAGATAGATAGATAGGCTCATTAACTATAATACAACAGCGCGAGAGCCGACCGACTGATGGATACATGAATGTCGTACATACTGAGGCTATTTTAATTCATAAGGGTTAATTAGATGCACTTGGAATCTGCTTACGGCTTTTGCAAATGACGACGCAACAAATGGGGAGTCATTTTGTTCGCTTGTTACTCGCACCCTGTACAGGCCGTTCTCCTCTGCAAGTTTCTGTAAACGAAAAATGAAATAATGCATCAAAGTTGAGGCAAACACATGACTACTTTCGTTTTCGCAATATGCTAATTAGAACGAATATTCAGTGCATAGTTACCCTTAGCTTGGCTGCATCAGACGCCGAAAGTGGCGCTTGGTTAAAAGTACTTTCCGATGGCCTGGCCAGGGGAACAGATAGGACTGCCCTACTAACGTAGCTGCTATCGGAACCTGGAACAGAGAAGACCAGCTGTGATGTCTAATACACTTTGCCTTCGGCAGCTGGCGGCATTCACTTTGCCAGTTCGTAAAGCCGCTCGTACTTACCAGAGCCAAAAGAATGAGACACTGTGAAAGTGATCAACTTGTCTTCAATGTCATTCTGCAAAAGAAGCAACCATAAAAACGTGATCAATCATTAAAAGTGAGTCAGCAGGGCAGAGAGATGCCGGCCGGAAGTAAATAGCAGTTAAGTCGCAAGGAAAAACAGAAACGAAGTTGTAGTTTGCTAAATACTGAACACACAAGCAGCCAGTATTTACTGAAAAGGGATTGATGCTTACTGCGCGAGTACGTTCAGCAACAGCAGCAAATAGCGTGATCACTACCAGAACGTTCACCATTTTTCACCGACCACGGCTGGCGATGATGGATTGGATACGATTCAGCGCTTCATCAACTTCGACGCAACTTGTTGCCAACCGATCATTGCTATCGCGCTGTCCTTAGCTCTCGCAGGAAGTCCGCGTATTGTGCACGAGTGAAAATATGAGATTCTTAACCCTTTCAGACGCGCCTATGAAGAACTGTCTGTAACTCCGTCATATTTACACATTATCTTAAGCCACTCAATATTCAATCGCTAGAATATGTTGATTTATACTTTTTATAGCAATTGGTATTAATGAATTTATAATTAAATATCTATTTATTCTCAAGCCACTCATGTTCTGTTTTTGCATAAAGAGAATAAAATTTCAGGCTAGAAATAATGTGAAAATTCGTTTTCGCTTATGTTTTTTTCGAGCAAAGAAAAATTGTACTTTTGACATTGCTCGCGGAAAGTGGCACGTCAAACATTCAGCAAAGTAATCGTATGCAACAGTACACTGCAAAATTAGGTTAAATGAAGACACATTTGTTAACCAGGAGGTTCAATTCATCCAAACCTCAATGTATCTCGTTCTTTCTTAGTCACTACGGCACAACTCAATGGGGTACAAAGCGTCTCAAAGGGTTAAATGAATGGTGTATGACAGACTCACTTTATTGGTATACGCTAATTTGAACAAGCAAACCTTAGCAGCACACAAGGTTCATTAACCCTGCCACACATGTGCCAGGCATTTTGTGGGTCCACACTGGTCTAATTTCTCTAGTTCTCATTGATGTCTCCATCTCTCAAGCAAACATGCAAAACGTTTACCTTACATTCCGGCACACATACATGCCTTTGCTAAAACTCCGCTTCTCAGTGCCCAGTGGAACCTGCCATCACAAAATGCAACCACTCTCATTGCCAGCAGAAACACACAATCAAGTTGCTCTCAATACCATGTAGAACCACAAAACAACTTACACATATTCATTTATTGGTACATAAATAATCTCTCAACAAAAAGAACATCATTTCGGTCTACTTTCGTTGTGACTAGGCTAAGCTATGACGAGTCTTTTAACAGAAGCTGCACCATTAGTGGATCAAGATCCAATTGCTTGGCGCATTGTAAGCCAACAATATGGGGCAATGCAGCAGCAAGGAGATCGCGTCACCTGCAAAACGATAAATAGGAGTATGACTATAAGGGAAACAACAGGGCATTTTGCACAAATATACAGTTTGTTTGCGACTGTTCAGTTTTCAGTATAAACTGGATGTGAGAAACTCAAAAGTGAAAGAAGCTGCTGCAGTCTAATAGAAGTGCGAATGAGCATACCAATGCAACTATCTCCGTGACAAACTGTAGCCACATATCTATCAATTTAGATTGACATTTAGATTGACAAACTGTAGCCACGTATCTATCAATTCAGATAGACACTGACATTTAGATTGACGGGATCAACTCTAAATTGCTAAAGAATACTATAAACACGTCACCAGTACCTTCCTATGTCACATCTTTCAGCAATCTCTGTCATCTGGAGTGGTGCCGCAAGATTGGAAGGTGGGCAAGATAATTCCAGTACCAAAAAAAGGTTCATCATCTTCATGCAATAACTATCGTCCAATTTCCCTGACCAGTGTTTGTTCGAAACTAATGGAACATATAATCTATTCTCACGTGGTAAAGTTTCTAGCATCATGTCATTACTTCAATCCTAACCAGCATGGCTTTCAGAAGGGTATGTCTTGCGAAACACAACTCGTCCTCTTCATCGATGACATATCCTCTCACCTTGACCAAAACATACCCGTCGACACCCTCTTCCTAGACTTTCAAAAGGCATTTGATAAGGTTCCTCATAAACGGCTCTTTCTAAAACTCTCATGATTAAATCTCAACCCTCCTGTTTACGAATGGATCTGCGACTTTCTGTCTAACTGTCAGCAATTTGTTTACGCTAACCAACACTCCTCTCCTTTATCACCTGTTGTCTCCGGCGTGCCACAGGGCACTGTTCTGGGCCCGTTGCTCTTTTTAATATACATTAACGACTTACCCAAGGGTTGTGCTTCTAAAATCCGACTGTTTGCTGATGACTGTAATTTACCGTCCCATACTTAACAACACTGACATCCTCACCCTGCAGTCTGACCTTTCTCTCATAGAATCTTGTTGTAACAAATGGCTAATGTCTTTAAACGTGAGCAAAACATCACTTCTAACTTTTCATTGTCGTCAATCATTCGTTTCTGCTAAATACATGATAGCTGGCTCGGAAATATGCGCAGTTACATCTTACAAATACCTTGGTGTTAACTTATGCAATAACCTTACTTGGTCCCTTCACATTTCTAATATATCAGCAATGCAGCTAATTGTGTGCTTGGCTGTTTGCGTCGTAACATACGCCCTGTTTCTTCCCCGGTGAAACTACTAGCATACTTAACACTCGTTCGACCAAAACTCGAATATGCATGCTCAGTTTGGGACCCGAATCAAACTAACCTTTCAACCGCTCTGGAATCCATACAAAATCGTGCAGCTAGGTTTATTTGTTCAGACTACTCTTATCACACCAGCGTCACCGAGCTTAAGTCACCTCTTCATCTTCAAACTCTCGAGCAGCGCCGCAAGACTGCAAGATTGTGCCTTTTTGATAAGTTCTATCACCTTTTACGTCATCAGGATGACATCGAACCCTTGCATCGTACTTCATCTCCTCATGGCCACCCAAAGGCAGTCTATCCTCCGGCAGCCTGCACTACCGCTCACATGAAATCATTCTTCGTTCACACGGCAATGGACTGGAATCGTCTTCCTGCTGACATTGTGCACCACTCCAGCCATGCATCTTTCAAGGCATCCATCGAAACTATCATCGACTAGTTATGCCCACCCCTCATGTAATACCCCTCACGGGGCATTTGAGGTATTAATAAGTAAATAAATAAATAAATAAATAAATAAATAAATAAATACAGGCACAGTAACATCTTCTGCAATGAGTGTGATCCCGCTGAAAGCCGATGCTAGTAATTTCAATTTCTTAAAAAAAAAAAAAGCATTCCTCCGTTGCTTAGAGTACAGATAAACAGTGTCGGTACTTCAGATATGCTATGATCAACATGAACCACTGCAGCAGTACATGGCATTGGGCCAACAAACACTTTACACTAGAGTCACTGCTTTGCAGACAAGTCTCTTGATGCAGGCTCAATGAACTGATAACTTGCCTCAACAAAAACACAAGTACACACCTTCTATGCTTGAAGAGATGCTTATCCAGTCTTGCAGATAGTGCACCATGTCTCGTTTGCTCAAGCCCATAGGGTTAAAGCCTCGGAGGAAGCACGCCTAAACAAAGACGCAAATGATGACATGAGTCGCAGCACTCAACCTTTGCAGTACCAAAGCAGAATAAATGATAATAAAACCTCGTATGTGGCATCTCGCAAATATTAAAATACGTAAAAGCCCCACAGACACAATACAGGAAGTGGGTAATAGCATGCATTAGCTTTCAGTTTGCCTCGAGCACAAACATTTTGTGGAATGCTTATGCCATTTATTGATGATCATTTGTCTGTGGGTGCAGCACAGAAGTAGGAGCAAACTTGGAACAGCCCAAATCAATAAGCTACACAGCTTTAACTTTTCCAATAGTTTTGCTGTTGCCTATGTCCTCCACAAACCTGTCTAAAAAGATTCATTCGAAGCAGGCACCCCTCTAATCTCCTTTCATAATGACAAGGCTTCCAAGGGTATGGCAGAAGATTGATGAGATAAGCAATTTTTGCATGCATAACTTGTTTTTCATAGGGATTTGCGAATAGTACACTTGAGGTTCGAAGCGAATCCGAAGCGAATAGTGATTTGGTCGAATAATTTCTAATCGAATAGTTCGAATAGTATTTACCGCATATTATTAAGAAAAATGAGCATTTTCGTCATGACCCTTGCACAATATTTTTAAGAATTTGAACTAGGTATGAGTGAATGTCACTTTTTTGGTTTGAAATGAAGTGGAAGCAGCCTTGAATAGCATCAAGATTTGAATAGCAGTCGGGTGCAAGTTATTAGTGGTACAATACGTTACAATTTAAAAATTACTTTACTTAGTGCATATAAGCCCATATAACACGCTTTTAAACTTAAAAAAAAAAGAAACATGTACATTTAACCTTGAAGTGTGGCTTCGCGGCAGTGCAGATTCCCCCTGGAAGGGTGGTTTCACGGCACATACAGGGGGTTATGTGCGGTTAAGCATACATATATTCGTTCATTTCGAATACTTCGAAATTTCGAATAATATAAATTCGTATCGAAGCGAATTCAAATACTTTAATATTCGTTCGAATATTCGAAACGCCCGAATATTCGCCCATCCCTAGTTTTTCGTGACACCTATTTAAACATTAGCAAAAGTTATAAGAAGATATAGAAGTGATATGCTTTACATACGAATTCGCATGCTTTTCATACGCTTTTCGGAAAACTTGGGAGTGTTCACCAAGTTTGTACGCTACATACCCATCGCAACTCGGACAAGTCCATTTCACCAAGCCCTTCTCGTGCCATAGCCAGATCCATCTCACGGACGAATCCACCGTGTTTCCATAGACGGCGCTTTCGTCCAAGAAAGAATGCACTCTTTCCATGAATCCTGCAAAGTGCCACCTGCGACAGGAGGAATTCAGTGTCTGCTTCTTGTAATCATACATGTTGCCTGCAGTCTTACCAAGTGGTTTCTGCTCAGACTTGACAGGGAAAGAGGCTTGGTTGAAAAGTACTGCTTGATGTCAAGGATTTCGGCCACTGTTGGATGCGTGCCACTTCCTAGCTGTGTGAATGTACAAAGGAGCTTTAGGAAACGACTTAAAAAATAATTAAGTAAGCACACTGGACATAATTTATTAAATTAAATGTGCAAAATTTTTCTTTGAACAAATGCAATGTCCAAAGACTTAAAAGTCTACGGCTTGCCATATTAAGCAATAAGACTACATCTAACTGTCTATAAAATAAAGATCATTGCACAATATACACCAGGCATTTTCTTTTTACGCAATGATGACAAAGCTTTAGCTGTCTGAGCAAGCAAATTATTTTGCCTAAGATGTACAGCATCCCCATTCCAGTAAGCTGCGCGAGGAAATTTTTAGAACGATAGCTTTACTACTCCCCAGGTACAAACCCAGAAAAAACCCGGTTCCATAAACCTGACCGTCAAGCTCAGCCATGGTCATCCCAGCATTAGTGCCGCAGGAAAGTGTTTGCATATTGCCTGTAATATGGCGCAAAGTTCTTGCCGATGAGCTTGCGCCAATGTTCTTCCAGACTATTGACATGTTGACAACCTGCTTCATTCCACGCACTTCACGTGTCGTCGAAACGCTAGCCAAAGAGTGAAATGCTAGTTGCGCTGAAGAAAAAGCGCGCTCACATGCGTGTCTGCAAGCAGGAACAACGTGCAACTGTACGTGAGACATGCCACAACTCAACGCCGAAGGCTTGTTGACAGGATCCCACAGTTCCGGAGCACGAAGTGGAAGCACATTACCCCTAATGCTGCCTGCCTTAATTCTTATAGTATTACAGTGTACTATTGCTATCACATTAATTGCTTCGCCATTCTGGCAAAACTGCATTTTTTTCAGACTGTCATATCTAGGTGCCTGATGTTATTTTGCTGATAGGATACCTGGCTAGGCGGACAGTAGCAGCTAATGAAAGCGGCAACAACCTCACCAATTAACCAACTATGCTAATAACTGATGCAGTAACAGACGAATACGTACGTACACGATCCTATACCGTTACGAATGGAGGCTGGTATTACCTTGTGAAACACGCTGAGAAGCTTTTTCCCCTCTTCCCCTTTGGGAACATTGGCTTGAAGGTGTCGAAAGACACTGCGATAATGGTGTACCTGTGTACCATAGATACAGTTAGTCAAATGCACAGCAAGTAATGCAGATTAACACCGACACCATATGACGGTGAAACAAGACGTACAATAGATATGTACATAATCAACTGGGATAGCAGACGCTCATTGCTACACCTTTTTACTGTAAGCTCGGCATGCTTGTAAATGTGTCCAAAGTAGGAAAAGAATGAAAAAATATATGAATAACAAGAAAATTGGTTGGCATACAGTACTAGCAGTAGTGCTAGTAAAACTACTGTAATTTTATATGACGTCCTTTTGTACTGCCTATTCATGTTGATTAATCGAAGTGGTAATACCACTTTTGAAGTAATAGTAAATTATAGTTTACGTCATTAGCAATGGATGAAGTAGTCAAGCAGCGTTGCTTTCAGCAGCGAGAAACTGTTAAACTAGTAGCAATATTTAACACTAATGTGACATATACTCCAACACTACTATACTAGCACACATAATTGCACTTAGGTTAGCTATGTTAAAATATGAGTGCCGTCATTTTTAGTTAATGTGCCGGTTATATCGAGATCTTCTTCCCAGTTTTTTTTTTTTTCAAGGGACTATAATTGATAGCGCCGGTTATGTGAAAATGAAGTATGTTATGCAAACCTCAACTGCTTCATGACGACAATTAGAAAAACGCATGAAAAAAATGACACTGCTACATTAAAAGACAATGGGGGAAAGAATTTCCAGACGCCACGCATGTATGGGAATCTGGTATAATTGAATGAAAATTTCTTTGATGTTTACTGGAGTGTCTTTAGCTTCTCTGAAGACAGATGCTCCTCACTCATTGCAATCTAAAAACAGTTGCAACTTTTCAAGGAATCTTCTTGTCCCACAAGAATAATCGTCCGTTCACTTGCTTGCGTTTACTTTCTTGAAAAGTCTATGCTCGCTCGCCACTTTGCTATAGAGAATGCTATATCACACTGCAGCTGTGCATGACCTAGCACATGCCCTGGGGTTCATGACCTCGAATGTATCAGCTGCGGTTATTTTCATGGGACAAAAAGATGCCCAAAAGGATGCAAATGCTTTTAGAGTAAGCACGTCAAAGTGTAATTCAGCTGATTTCACATTTTTTTCGCACTCAGCTGCTTTCGATGCCAACCTTTTTATATCCTGCCTCTTGTTTTGCTTGTCTATCCAAATGCCTGACCAGTGGTGCGTAGCCGTTCTTTGCATAAGCTCGAGAAGTTGGCAAGTTCTGAAAACACTACCTTGTCTTTATCCTCCCCACCTTCTGCACTTCCGAGTTTACTGAAATTCCCTTTATTATGCCAGAATCTCTCATTCCACGCCACTTTGCTGAAATCATAAAATCAACTACAGTAAAACCTCAGTGATACGGATCTCGCGGGGTTTCGTATCACCCGAAAACATGGAAAATTAGTATGCGACAAAAGGAAGTTGGCATACATTTTGATTTAGTGTTTCGCGGTGCCGCAGCGATGTCATCAACAGCTCTGAATGGTTGCCAATAAACTTTTTAGACGTAAAAAATCATGCTTGTACTCGTAAATTTACGGTGCATGCGGGCGTGTGTAATTAATGAACCAGATGTGTTGTGACACGTGACCGCTAGTAGCCCCTTCCTAGTCGTACTACGCTTTTCTGCATGACAACAAAATACTGCGGCAAAAGTAACTTAAGAAGCGATTTGCACGCCACAGAGGAAAATCAGAAAATTTTAGAGTCACTGTCCTTTGTTGCTTTTATTTTATCGAGGTGGTGTTGGGGGCGCTTTTCAGGAGATTTACTGCCGTGCCCGCACAATCGGGAGGTTTGCTCAAAATTTGGGAGTCTCCCACACAAATCGGAGAGTTGGCCGATGTGCGTGTACGTTGCGAGGCCTAGCTCCTTCGCCAAGACTGTCCGCTTCGGCCACCTTTCATGGGACTTCATGATGGACCCGCAGTCCAAGTTTCAGTTTTGTTTCATGGAACGTCTGATTGCGAGGACATAGCTTGCAACGACGTGGCAGGCACATGTTAACGCAGTACAAAGATGCTGCTGCCTCTAGCACAGCAGCACACTTTGAAAAAAAAAAAAAAAAAAAGATATGCGACATCAATGCCACCTGTAATCTAAACGTGAAGGCGCACAACGGCCTCCAAGATTCCGGCGCACAATCTCGGAGGCAAGACGCACCATTGATGGTCGAGCAGCACGCATGCCCGCGCCCGCGCGGGACTGCCGCGTCTTCCGCGACAGCACCTGTTCGTACCTGTGCGCTAGCGTACGTTCGTATCAAATGTCGCGGGGTGAAAATCGGTTCGCAACAACCGCACTCCAATACACTGCAGGCTAATGGGCCTTGGCCGGGACCACAGAAAAATTCGTATCACCCCAAAATTCGTACGAGCCGTGATCGTATCACAGAGGTTTTACTGTATACACGATGGGCATGTGTTGTAGTGGCATTTGTGCAACACGCTAGTATATTTACAGTGATAGTAGGGATCTCACCTTTTTTTTATGCAGTTCAACAGAGAAGTCAATGCGTTGTTCCAGGCTCCAGAACTGCCAGGTGAGGAGGCGTCGTGGAAAAAGGTAGCTGCAGGCAGCATTGAACAACTGTGTCACAAAAGTGTCACATAGGCCTGAGGGTGCAGAGTTTCATCAATAACGGCGCTTGCCAAAACACAACATTTAAGGTTGGGATTAAAAAAAAAAAATTTTTTTAGACCGGAAACGTTCTATAAGAATGCAGTATTATAGCTTGAGCAGACAACTAAAATACTTCTTTGAAATAATGCAACGCTGAATTTTTTCCTTGCTTCAAGTTTACTTAATATATGATAATTCTCAGACTTTTAAGTCCCAAAGATAAACAACTAAGTGTGAAGGGTGCTGTGGCCAAGTGCTCCAGGCAAAGTTGTTCAATGCATTCCTAAACCTAAATGCATCAGCATTCTTGGATTCCAACCCTCGTTGAACCAGAATACAGCTGCAACAACAGTATTACCCATGAGCTTTCTTTCTCAGCAGCAGAATGCAAATTACACTAAGCTAATGTGGCAGGTGGTAATGCATTTTTCTGCAAGAGTATCACACGGCGAAATCTGCCTTGCCAGACATTTTCTGCACATGATACAACTTAGCCATACATTTAGCACATTCAGCAGATACGGATGCACTGAATGCACACACACACACTATCATCATAATGTGGCATAACAATGTGCAATGTTTCACATTACCGTCCCTTTAACAGTGACTGCTGACAGAGTCTGGAGCACCACATTCAATCATTGTTGCCTCGAGAAAAAAAAAATTCGCAAAGCTTGCACTAAGTCGCGCAGGGCTTGAAGCAGCGAAACTGGACGATTCTAAAGTCTAATCTGGTTGCTAGGTTAGTCACGACACGGATGGCCAAACTCCAGAACCAAGCATTCACACCTCTCATAGAATGACCCTTTCTTTATCTCTGCTTTTTTCTCTCTCTTTCTTTCTCTCTTGATCTTTTTATTTATTTCTAACTATTCCGGTGTTTCTCTTTCTATATCTTGCTCTCTCTTTCCATCTTTTTATGGCTTTATTCATATTACTTCTCTCAATTTTTCTCTCTTTCTTTCTATAGCTTTTTATCTCTCTCTTAGTGAGCCAGCGGTGAGTAGTGGGATTTGCCCAATTTCTGTGTCACATACCTGTTCATGATGATGATAGCTTTATGATAGGCTGCACAAATTACGGCTAGCTCAAAACAGCTTCGCTGTTAATAGATAAGTGAACACTAATTACAAATTATATGTGGCATAAATTGACTTTACGACTCTATGAAATAATAAAAGAACATTGTATAATAGATTGCTCGGGAAGAACGGCAATTTGAGGTTGAACAATTTTAAAACGTATCACCTATGTACTTTACTGAGTGATCAAATCATTCATCATTGTTTCACAGCAAAATATTGCTTCTAGACACAGCTGTTTCCTAACATGCACAACATGCAGAATTTAGTGATGTTTAGGTTCAAATTTTTGTAGAAGGATGGGTCCCTCGCAAAATTTTCAAAGGCTGTCCGACTGACCGATGTTCAATGTGTGTAACTTTAATGCAGCATACGTTTGAAAGTGACGTACAAAGGCACATCTAGTTAGCAATACTTTTATATTTAATTTGAAAGCTAGAACGGCACCACAGCCAATGTTATCTGGGTTACTTACATAAGAGGGAACATGACGAAGTTTGTTCCGGGCAGCGATATGATCGCCAATATTGGTGCCATCTTGAGTATGTCCCGGGGCACCTGCAAATTCACACAAAAAAATTTAGTTCTGCACTGCATACAAGACAAACTTCAATGCCATGCAAGACGAGTCTGCATAGGCGTGCGCACTGGGGGGGCAGGGGGGGCGGCTGCCCCCCTAATCATCTAAGAGGGGGGGGTGCGAAATCTGTCCCGTACATTGACCCTTCTAGTCACCTAAGAGAGGGGGGGGGGTGCAAAATCTGCCCCACACATTCACTTAGAAGGGGGGGGGGGCTGCGATGAACCTTTGCCGCCCCCCTGATGGGGAACCCTGCGCACGCCTATGCAAGTCTGGGTACGAAGAGTTGTGCACATTTTTGTATGTGCACAACCCTTTGAATGCACAAATATTTGTGAACTATTAGGTATGTGGGAGATGGGAAACTGCAGTGATGCGTTTCAATGCAGAAATCACTGCACACAATTCTTCCTGTCGCAAAGCAGACCAGTATATTGATAAATCACCCACGTGGCCAGCCATTCACAATGTGAGAGTGAGAAAAAAAAGCCTTCTACAAGCCTAAATCTAGTAACTGACAACATGGTGCAGTGAAGCAGCATATAGCTAAGTGTTGTAAGATTTCACTAGGTTTTTAAGTAACGAACCATGGTATACAGTTTAGCAGCTACGCTGTTGTGCTGCAAAGCATGAAGGCAAGGGTTTGATTTCTCGCCACGATGGAAGCAAAATGAAAAAGAAATAAAAAAGGTGTAGTTAGATTTAGGTGCGCACTAAAGAACCCTAGGTGGTCAAAATGAATTCCGAGTTCTCCACTATGGCATCCCTCCTAAGCATAACAACTTTCAACAAGTATAAGTCCACCTGCCATGGTGGTCTAGTGGTTATGGTGCTTAATTAATTGCTGACCCGAAGGTCGCGGGATCGAATCCCGGCTGCGGTGGCCGCATTTTTTATGGAGGCAAAAATGCTTAGGGCCCGTCTACTCACAGTTAGGTGCACGTTAAAGAGCCCCAGGTGGTCGAAGTTTTCAGAGCCTTCCACTGGGGCATCCCTAATAATCATATCATGGTTTAGGATGTTAAACTCCAACAATTATCATTAACATATATAAGTCCAGAATCTCATTTTAATATATACATGATGTCTTACTTCTATTACTAAAAGTTTACACGAACATCTACATGACTAATTAAAGACGACATATGTTCATATCAGTTCAAAGTATCATTTTCGTACGTTTTAATTAACGAGTGGTGCTTTATATTGTACAAACCCAGTAATAGAGTTCAAGTTCTCTCCTGGAAAGTTCTCTCACGGACTTGCCGCTTCTCAAGTCTTGTGATATCTTCATGTAGGTTCGAACGTCCTGATACAGGTCCTTCGTACCTGCGGAGCAATGTTTGATATCGTGGAAAAAAAGACAAAATATTTTGTCGAATTCTGAAAATATGTATTTAAGGCTCTTTTCCACTGTGAAACAGTCACCAAGGGTGGGGGTTACCAAACTGATCACAAAGAGCAAGGCTCACTCGTTCATATTAGTGAAAAACCGATTTCTTTCTTACTTTGCAGCTCGCATTTACGAAGCACAGAGGAAGGCAGTCAGACAAATTTTCAAAAACACGAGTGGTGATGCAATATGAAACGGAATAACTTGATACAAGACACGATATCAACTTCTGTGAAGATCTACACACGACCGTAAACTAATACAGAGACTCGTAGCATCAGCTAGCAAAGTGGAGGACGGAGGAAAGACTGCAGAAAATAAGTAGGCTGCTGGACAACGATTAATTTAGAGTTAATAAGTGATCCCGGGGCAACGAAGATGAGAAGGAAACTCACCGACAACGAACACTTGATGTAGCCGGTACGCCACGGGGAATTTCTGCAAGATTTTGTCGTAGCCTTCGAGAAAGAACTTGAACTTCGAAAACACATACTGCCCTGTTTTCGCTAAAGGTTTGACGATACTACTCGGAGAATCCTTCGGTGGCGCTGTGCTGACCCTCGAAACTGACGCTGTGACCCTGGAGTGAAATAAAAAGAAGACGGTAGGCTATATGTGTATATATCTTCTTTTTCGCTAAGTAGTACAACACACTTTGTGAATGAAACGATCAGTGAGTCGGACGAGATGGCCATCGGCAAGAACACGACGCAACCAGAATAGTTACGCTATCGTGCAACTCGGCAGCGAAAGTGGATGTGCGGGTAAATGGCTCTTAATGTTTTACCTGAACTGCGGAGTGATGATTTTTGTACGTCCGAAACCATAGCGCGCATTCCGAAACAGCCAGTACGGCGCCGCCATAATACGGAGCGATCTACGAGCTGGAACGTAACGTGCAAGCGAGATGATGCAATTTGTATCCTAAGTTATTACAATAAAATAATTTATTGTTATAATTAGACGTGTAAACGCTTGTACTAGTTTACTAAATCACACAATTTGAAGCTTTTTGTGGAGTGTCTACAACAGTGGTGTTTTGATGTTTTGATCGTTTAGTTTGCCACATTTTCTTGGCAGTTGTCCCCAAGTCAGCTGTTGGAGACGGTCGTAGGAGGCTGCTCCGTGGTTCCGTAGCACAGCGTGACGAAGTTCGTAGTTTTGGCGCTTCGTGTGGCATTACTTGTATATTAGTTGGCCATTCCCTTCGACGCGGTGCAATCAAACTAGGTAGAAGCGGCGTCTACATAGCGCGATATTCAAATAGCATTGCCAGGTTTCTTACGTCAAGCGGCTGTCGTTTTTAGAGATCGCCAGCCAGTTTCACACAAACCTGCTGCCCGATGCAACGTCCTCTCGCCTCGCAAGACGGTGCCGCCACAATCAAATTGTCTGTGTGGTCAGTAGTATCCGCGATAAGCTGATAGAGACGTCGTTGTCGCCGCTGGTGCGCGGGTTTGAAACGGATATCTTGCTTTCTTCGTCAGCTACGGTATAGAAATTGGGATTTCTGGCAGGGAGCCGGAAAAGACGCCGATGGCGACCAAGGTGTTCCGTGCAGTCATCATGGGTCCACCGGGATCGGGCAAAGGCACGATATCCGAATGGATCGTGAGAGACTTCGCGCTCAAGTACCTCTCTTGCGGAGAACTTATGCGCCAGAACGTGCGGAATAAGACGCAGCTGGGTCTGGAGATGGCACCCTACGTGGAGAAGGGTAAGGCGAACTGACATTCGAGGCCCCCTTTGTCATAGTTATAAACTATTTTGGTGTTATCACAAACTACGATCTAACGGACCGTTCCTCTGTTGTGTTCCCTATTGTCGGCTCTCATGCGCTACGCTGACACTTGCAGTTTTTCCAACTGTGCGTACTCTGCCCGTCGACTCTAGGCTGTACAGCTGTTGTGCACTAATCATGCGTTGCACTTGCGTACTGAAGGCTCAAGCGTATGACGTGATTATATTTCCTCTCTGTCTTCAATTTCCAGATAGAGGATATAACATTATTAAGGGCAAAACAGTTTATCGGGAACCGAAAGGCCAACTTTTCCCAATCCATTTGACCACTTCAAGAAAATAATTTTTTGTCCTTGTATTAACTGCATTGTATGAGCTTCTTTTGCACCCTACATGCGTGTTACAGTGCGCAAAAAGCGCGTTGCTCATGTTAGGCATGTTTGTAGCTTCCCACACAGAGGCATACTACATAGGATTTAAAGGCAGGGAAACAATAAAGGCTGTTTTATGTCCAGCTTAACCACATTGCTTGGCGCAATTTGCATGTATGTTAGTCCGAATTCATAAGGCATGTAGCACTTGTCTTGGAAGCATAGGCGTGCGCAGGGTTCTCCATCAGGGGGGGCGAAGGTTCATCGCAGCGCCCCCCTCCCCCCTTGTAAGTCAATGGACGAGACAGATTTTGCGCCCCCCCCCCTCTTAGGTGACTATAGGGGGTCAATGTATGGGGCAGATTTTGCGCCCCCCCTCTGAGGTTATTAGGGGGGGCGGCCGCCCCCCCCCTGCCCCCCCTGTGTGCACGCCTATGCTTGGAAGCAACATTAATTCAATGTTATCTGTCCCGGCATTAAACAAGTCATCATGTAGAACTGCTAAGCTTTAGTTACATGATCTTACTGTCGTAACGTCATTGTAGCAGACTTCTTATACCCGTGCCACACGGGCACAGAAAATGGCATTTGCCTCCTAATGCCTTCAGATTTAATGCCATTCGTGCGGTGCCACACGGACGAACGAAATGGCATTCGCCCAAATGCCATTCGTCACCTAATGCCATCGCCAGAACTCATTCGACTGAGAAATGCATACTCTCGACAGCACAGCTGACGAAGTGCGGTATACCTAAGTTATATAAAACGACATCCTATTCAGCTAAAAATAAAGTTTTCACGTCTTTTATTTACACTAATCACTTACGCAAGCGCTTCAAACGCTGTATTTTGGTTGCGACAGGCGCCATTTTCTTTTTACGTTGTGGATCTGACTAGCGTTGTCTTAGGTTACTACGGTCGGCTGCAACGTCGTAAAAGAAAGCAACGAACTAAAGCTTACCGCAGTGTAATATGCTTATTTCTACGTTTAATTACTCTCGGGGGTATATGAAGCTCGTAAACGCATGTTTATTTTTTTATTACTACTCAACAACTGCTCACTACAGAAGATGCTGCGATCGACATCATCAAGTCAAATGTCATTCAGTTTGGACGTGTAGCAGCTCCGCCGAAAGAAATGTCATTCGGCAACTGAATGCCTTCACTACCGAATGTCATTTTCTGTGCCCGTGTGGCACGGGTATTAGATAGGAAATCTCTTTGGTTTGAGAAAAAATGTCATGAAGGATAGGATGTCACTGACAAAGAAAGAGGGTAACAATGTATTGGTTCTCCTATGGAAAGCCTTGTTTGCAATGTAGCCACATGGGCGAATGATTGAGTAGGCTCAAGTGGATTCATCTTGAAGGAAGGTACACGGACACCAGAGACCTCTTTTGTGTCCATGTCCACATGCCTTACCTATGTTCAATTGAATCCCTACCACCTAGCTCAACTTCACATGTTATCGAATTGATGGCACACATGTTGCTACACCCATTTGTATTGATGTAAATCTTTCTTCCGTTTATGTGTAAGGGGTTTAAGTACCTTGGTTCAAGTACACCTGAATCTCTCGCCCATATTTTAAAGAATTAACTTGGCTCCTGTCAGGGAAGCTCTGACGTACGTACTTCCATGTTTTATATTGACTGCATTGCTTTTTCCTTTTTGGCCAGAATAAAAGATGAGAAAGGGGATTATTACTCACCAAAATTTCATTAACCGTGCGATTGCGCATAGGAGGGTGCGCCCTCGAGCTGGATTAGATAAATAAAAGCACAGAGCTGTGAGGATGCTATGCCTTCCCTTTCCTGTTTGTGAAGCCCGTTCATTTTTGGTGAAAATGTACCAACTACCTATCAGCATAGTCTTTACCATCATGTGGAAAAATAGGCAAGCCGACTACTGTATAACATGTAAAATGGAACAGCATGGTGGTACACTGGATACGTGCAAACTGACACTTTCATTTCAATGCAGAGGGTTAATTGAAAAGAAGGAAACAACAGATCAGTACAAGCAAGGACACAATACTCATTATGGTAATGAAAGAAAACATTTCAGGTGTCACCGAGGCAATCAAACTCGGGATGCAGAGAAACGTGCGACAGTTAACTGCCTCTTTGAGTTTGATTCTTGCTAGTATCGCTGACTTAAGCAGTCTTTTTTTTTAAAGAGCTTTTTTCTGTGCCGTAAAAATGAGATGCTTTCCATCTAGTCTTTTTTTCCGGATTGTAAAATTTTAGACTTTATTCCATAAATGTATAGCATATCCATAAACTCGTAACCTTTTGTATATAACAGCGTTATTCGAACCAGAGACAACAGTAAAAGCTTTTAGCGACACCTTGTGGCACTTAGTTTAAACTGCAATGCATCCTGAAGTTTTTTGGGGCCTTATGAATGTTCCCATTAAAAGAAAATCATAAAAGGACAGCATCTTAATAGTTATATCATTACCAAGGCTTTACTCGTCAGCAGGTAAATGGAGCATGGTAAGTAATGGAATTGTGTGCTCTTAGGGGAAATTCTGCATCACAAAATGTTGCTACCAGCGTTGTTGCTGTGGCACTCCTTTGTGGTAAGCTGGTATTTCACAAATGCTGTGATCACTGACACAACACCAATGTGCCGGTAATCACAATTTGAACCCTACCTGATTCGTTTGCAGGGAAGCTGGTACCTGATGAGGTAGTGACGAAGCTTATTCTCCATGAGATCAACAACACCTACAAGAACGATCATTGGCTGCTTGATGGTTTTCCTCGCACTGTGCCGCAGGCAGAAGCTCTTTATCAGGTTGGTATGCCTGCATTTGCAATGTAGTAAGATGCTTCGGCTCCTCGTGACAAGACTGGATTCGAGATACTCGCCTTGTTTCCACTGTTGTTCCTGTGTGAAAGTTACAGCTTTACCAAAATCAAAGCTTGTTCAGTGCCATACCTTACAATGTGCATAATGTGACCTTTACTGTTCATCCAAATCACATGCAAATAACTTTGTCAATAAAATTATCACTACAAATAGCAGTTATAGGTCATACAAGGATCATATGTTAATACTGTACGGTATATGCTGTGAACAACTTTTATACTGTTTGTGCCCTACGTACACTACAGATAATGCAGTGCAAGAGCATGGCAATGCATCCTTAAGTTTTCCTACATTCCAATAGATATCAAGTGAACACATTTCTTGGGATAGGCATGTTGTTCACACTGACAGTAATTTTGCATAAAGTTGCGCTTACCGCATTTGCTTGATTATAATACACATCCGAGTTTTGCAGCCTGGAACGAAAACGGCAGTGGTCTAAATTGTAACACATATACCGATTCTCACGCTTCAACAATTTATAATTGCAATGTTCTTGGTTGTTCACTTGCCAGTCTTTTATGGTAGGAAGGAGAGAGTAATGGTCAGTAGTTCTAACTCAATTAAAAAAGCTGGTCGTTCTTGTTGATCTTCAACTATAGTGTTGTTGATTAACTATAGCATAGCTCACCATTATCCACAGCATTGAGAATATATTATAGCCTGACGAACCTACAGGCACAAACCTTACGCAGCCCATACAGGTGCAGCAAATTGCAATTTTATCGGACTTCAGAATTTTTATTGCGAATGGTAATATAGCAGACTGTTGCCGTAGCAGATATAGTTTCATGCTGGAATCTAAGGCACATGTTATTTTTTTTTCAGTAAATGTTTCAGACAAATATGTCTGTTAGAATTGGCTAAATGGAATAAAATCAGTTATGTTATGTGGATGGCTAGAGACTGAATATTTTCTCCCAGGACACCCTTCTGCCTTTTTTATTGTTAGCTTAAAATTTCTTTTACGCATTCAAGGTGTGAACTGAAGACTTAGAAGCATGATAGAACACAGTCATCTTTTTTGCACCGTGTTAGAATAGCATGGAAATGGCGGCATGAGCGCCAAAGTTTCAGAGTTGTATTTTAATGAATAAGATGTTGCTTAAAAATTAATAGAGAGTAGTATTCATGAGTGAGAGATTCAAAATAATTAATTGTTGGGCTAGTTGGTTGAACATATCTGGGTTGGGAGAGCGAAGGCTTGGAACGAAAGACAAGACCACACAGAAGAACAGACGCTGAGCGCTGGAAGATTCGTTTGAAGCGAAACTCGGTGTAGCGTTTACTGGTGTAAACGTTTGTTTGAAACGCGGGCACGGGAGGTGAGCGGGCGTTCGAGCCAGCAGCTGCGGCGCTCCGGCGGGTGAGGGAGAGAGTGACGTACGCGCGCACCTGCGAGGGAAGCGTGCGAGGGGTGCGTGACGTCAACGCTCAGCTGCGGCGTGACCTACTTGGCACCGCTCCAACACCTGCGCCGAGGGAAGCGCGTTGCCTCGTGTTTGTGCGGACGGATGGACAGCGTTACACAGGCTAGTCAAAGAGCTGCTATGCATCTAATAAAACAGTATTACCGTATTTACTCGATTCTACCGCGCCCTCGATTGTAACGCGCACCCGTTTTCCGCGACCAAAAAAAAAAAAAATTATGACATCGATTGTAACGCGCACCCATGTTTCCGGAGAGAAAAAAACAAAAAAGTCCGCAGGAGTCAACCTTCGCACATTCCGTAGAATAAGTATTTGGGTTTTAAAGAACTAAAGTTTAAAAAAATAAAACATAGTCAAACAGCGGGCCTTGCCGCTAAAGCTGTCACCACTACGGCGGCGATACGAGTCGCGTAATGGATCAGTCCTCGTCGCTGTCGGACCACTCCTTGTCGCTGTAAACGCTCTTCGATTTCGGGAAACCGGCCCTGCTTTGGTCCACTGAAACCTTTTCGTGAAGCTTTGTCGTAAAAAATATTCTGCTTCTGTTTGCGACAGTCTCGCACGCACGTTTCGGGAACTCCGAACGACCGCGATGCGGCCCCATTTCCGTCCGTCTCTGCACATGTAATAACTTTTCTTTTAAATGCGGCATCGTGGTGCACTCGTCGAGTATTTGGAGTCGGCACTTCCATGCCGTCAATGTGAATGCAGAACGGGATGGCAAACTCCTCAGCGCACGTACGAACTGAAACAATGGCAGAAATAGCAGAGGCGCGCCGCGCGTAGGAGGCGGCCATTTTGAAATGCCGATGGCAATATGATAACCGAGTTTTTTTTTCGGTACTCGATTCTAACGCGCATGCGATTTTTGGACTCGTTTTACCAAAAAAAAGGTGCGCGTTAGATTCGAGTAAATACGGTACATGTCTGTATTGCCCTCGGCCCCTTTTCTCACCACTATCCTCTGTAGACTGTGGTTTTGGTACAAAAGCCTCCGAATTTAATTTGAATTAAATTGTTTGCCATAGAGGGCATTGTAAACTTCTGTAGACAATGCATTTTTGTGCTCTGACTGGTTTAGGGCCTTTTGGTGATGACTAAGTTGACTAGTTCGAGTTAATAAATAGTTGGTAGCATAATGAAAAGGTATTGCGAGTCTGGACAGCAGTGGACTGCAATGAACAGTGTTTTGTTTAGCCACTCTGCTCATCTTACGAGATTAGATTAGCACCGCACGGGGATATTCTGTTTGCGCAGTTCGCTTATGTGTACTTCTGTGATGACATGTCACTTACTATCATGTGTTTGTCGTGCATGCTTGTATGTATACTATACCATGCTGATGAAATTACCGCAGCTGCCTCGCAACGTTTGTATCATGTCATTTGTGTGATTGCGTACAGGACACGGCGCTGTCTTGCGTGCTCAATCTGGCCGTACCTGAGGAAGAAATCACGAAGCGAATCGAGGGCCGCTGGATACACGCTGCCAGCGGTCGGACATACCACACGGAATTCAACCCTCCCAAGGTGCCCTTCAAGGACGACGTCACCGGGGAGCCACTCGAGCAGCGGGCCGACGACAAACCTGCTACGGTGAGATGGCAAACATTCACTTCTGCAAACGGGAGGAAACCGCAACCTCCAGCGATGAACTAACAACTCGAAGCAAACATGAAATTTTGTTAGAGAGGCCTTATTATCTCATCCCAATGCAAAGGCATTTTTCGGAACATTTTTATTGGAAAAAAGGAAAGGCACGATTAATATTGGTACAAATCTTTGTTGTGAGCTTTCACCTTAGAACGTATTGACCCAGGAGTCGTCATTTTCAGTTGAAGACGTCAGTCTGATCCAGGAATTGTCATTTTCAGTTGAAGACTTCTTGTCGTCAACATGTTCACTATCTCTTTGTGGTATCAATGACGTTGCAACCAATAGGGTTAGGACTAGAGTTGTTTACTCTAATCATAACTACAGTTATGAGTAGAGTCGGTTTTGACTAGGGGTGTGCGAATATTCGAAATTTCGAATATTCGCACATCGAAATTTCGAATATTTTTCGAATAGTGTTTGCTATTCGATTCGATTCGCACTCGAATTTTACTATTCGAACTATTCGAACTTCCCAAAGACAAATACAGTCAACGTCAGATTGAAAGTGACCCCTTCAGATTTTCAATATGCTTCACCTCACTGCACTCTCGTATTGCGGCAAAGCTGCCTTTCAAGCTCCGTTACGGTCGAACTTAGCCAAGACACAGTCAACGTCCAATTAAAAGTGGTCCCTATATTTTAAATACGCTTCACCTCATCACACCCCCGTATTGCGGCAAAGCTGCCTTTCAAGCTCCGCTACGGTTTCAAATGTATTAACTCAAACGCTGGTTCCAACATGGTGATGAAAGATGCGGCAGAGGTGGGGGCTCAATTAATGCTGTTTTGGACCTGAAATTTGGGCAGGAAGTCCGAAAAATCGGATACCGAAGCTTTTTAGCATCTAAAATTTCAGATGTTCTTATGTGTCGACGTCTACGAGGCAGATTTGGAACTCCGGACTTGAAGGGAGCACACCCTTGTCCGCCATATCAGTTGGGTTTCCACAGTAGAAAGAGGAAAAGAGGCTGAGGAAATGGCATCTTTGCCTATCACATGTTAGGTGTTGTCGGCAACACTTTGATTGCACCAAATCATGTACATAAATACAATTCAGCCTCTACATTGCCTCATTCTTGATAAGACAGCATGAAACACCACCCCGCCAGTGCTTCATCAACCTAGCGAAAAGAAACATTCATGTTGCTATCTCATAGGAATATGCTTAGGAATCCTCTCCAACTATTTTTTCTGCAATTTCGCTTCGAAGTATTCGAGAAACATTCTAGAAATATTCGAGAAATATTCGAAAAATATTCGATTCGATTCGCACTCACACTTCAATATTCGAATTCGCTTCGCACCCAAAATTTTGCTATTCGCACAGCTCTAGTTTTGACAGAATCAGAAGTGCTCGTGCTGACAATTCACATTGGAATATCCAATTAGTATGTGCGTGTAGGGACCCTTCGTTGGGGTTTAATTAACCGAAAGATTGAAATTCAATGACGTTTTACTGTATGACAGCGCTGCACATTGCACAAACCTAGCGGCATTGTCTGAATGATCCATTGCTTTGGCAAATTCAGATAACAACAATTAGTATAGGCTGCCTGGACACATGCAATTCTTATTGAACAGCTGCAACTTATTGAGCAGATTGTCAGTTACTCCACTGCATTCATTTAGAAATATCCCTGTAGAAATGTTCACCAACTTCAGGTATTGAATTCTCATATTGAATGCGAATCTAGTTGTACAAATATTTCAAATACTTTGCACCCTTAGAAATGAGCCATTACAGAAAAGAAGATAGTATGTGCGCATCTTATCAGAGCTCTGTTGATGCCAAAAAGTTTGGAATTTACGGACCGCATTTCTATCGCAAACACAGTTCTTGAGAAGTGTGCAAGTCGAGAATGTTGTATAGCCTAACTTTCCATTCTGTTTGAAAGCACGAATCCGTAAATTTTGTATTGCTGCAGCTTTAATTTCATTTATTCATGTACAAGGAAAAAATGGTCTCTATTGAGGCAATTTTGGGGCAGTCTGCCTCATTTTCACTCGTACAGTTAGGGTATTTGAGAAAAGTCGTTTGCTAGACATCATACAAGCAAATGTCATTTTTTAAATAATATTGACTGTCATCAGGTCTCCTGCAGTGCATGCTTATTCCTGCTGCACTTACATCTGGTAGCCGCATTAATAACCAGAATGGAGTGAGCTGGCTAAATGTTACATTATGGTGTACGCAGCTCCTGGAAGCCGAAACTAATTTGGAGAAAGAAGTATTAGTACAGGCTGTACTATTACAGTATGCATTGTAGTAGGTTATTACATGCGTAGTAGGTGGGCTTGTGCGAATAGTAATTAGGTTCGAAGCGAATGGTGATTTGGTCGAATAATTTCGAATCGAGTTCGAATAGTATATGTCACATATTAGAAAGAAAATGAGCATATTTGTCATGACTCAACTAACCTGCACAATATTTTTTAAAATTGAAACAAGGCATGTGCAAGTGTCGTTCTTTTTGGTTCAAGGGGAAGTGGAAGCAACTTTGAATAGTAGCAGGATTTCACTTTTGGTCGAATGCAAGTGATAACCTGTAAAATATGTTATGTTTAAAAATTTACTACACTTAGAGCATATAAGCCGGTATAACGAGCTTTTAAACTTAAAAAATGATGAATCGATGTGAGGGTAATTTGTTCATTTAACTTTGAAGTGGGGCTTCGCGGCAGTGCTGATTTTCCCTGGAAAGGTTTATTCACGGTAGAGCACCCCTCCACTGCAGTGAAACCACCTTTACAGGGGGTTGCATGCAGTTTATGTCTATTCGCTCATTTTGAATACTTCAAAATGTCGAATAATTTAAATTCGTTTCGAAGCGAATTTGAATACTCTAATATTCCTGCGAATATCCGAACTGCTCGAATATTCGCACAAGCCTAGTAGTAGGCTATAAATTATATGTAATGTTATACTTAGTTAGGATGCTGTGGCACTGACAGCATGTTTTCCAAGGTTTAAAAGGGTGAGATCTTTAATGTGACAAGTTGAAAATTTTGTGTTGGACTCCTTCAATGCAGCTTTCATTGACCCTAACACCTGGCAAGCAGCCTCAGCATGGTTTGAATTTGAATTTTAAGTGTGAATTTACTGACACTAAACAATTTACAAAAATGTAATAAATGGAAAAACGCATCTGAATCCCCAGCCTAAGGCTAGTTGGGATTCACTAAAATGTAATTATGAAAAAGCGCAGGTCACGTAGCAAAATAATAAATATACAAACACACATATTTTACTGACATTACAGAGCGTAGCAATTGATGATAGGTACTTTAGGGGAAAAAAAAAGGAAAATATGTAAGATAGCGTATAAAAAGAACGTCGCAAACAGCAAAGCAATAAGTGTGCATGCAAAAGTAATTTACTGACATTATAGCACTTTGAAAACTAATTATGGCATGTATCTGCAGAGCATAACAGTAACACGTAAAGACAAAAAGAAAAGAAAGAATATATGTATATATATGTTGGATCAGTCTGTGCACTTTTGTGACACTTGTGTTTCGAATGAGCCTCCGTCAGCTACCGTGCTAAAAATGAATAGCATTCAACACACACACGCGTGGCATGGCAGAATATGCTAACGTTGGTCATGGCCTGCACTGGTCGACAGGTGCGAGCTCGTCTGGCGACCTACCGAGCCCAGACTGAGCCCCTGCTGGCCTACTACGACAAGAAAGGCCTCCTGCACGAATTCCACGGCACAAAGTCCAAGGAGATCTGGCCGCACGTCTACAAGTACCTCAGCAGCCTTCGCAAGCCTGTCCGTGCGCTGAGCATAGATTGAAGGAGTGCGTCGCATGCAGTCACCAACACTGGCAGCACGTCATGCCACGTTATTGGCTGGTTGCTCCTTCAAAGAGGCCTTGGTGTTGAATCAGTTGACAGGCTTACGGCAGGCATGCATTCCTAAGTACCATTCCTCTTTGAAAAGGCTGGGCATTCGCTGTACATTAAAAAGGGCATTAGTGAGCGTCCCGCTAAAGATCAGTGAAAAACATTTTTCAGTCGGACCAGGTAAATCACCTGATTCTGCAGAAGACAAGCACTTTTAAAGGGACCCTTAAACGGTACAAACGCATTGATTTAGTAAAGCAAGTGCTAAGAATCGTTTGCAGACTGATTTAAGGTCTCTGTGTCAACTGTGTAATTTATTACAAGACTTTAAACATGTGACTGCTACAGATTCAGCGGCTCAGCCGAACCAGTTTTCTACTTCCTGCGTCCTTCTTACTTAGCAATTGTAGGAGGCGAAGCAGTGCAAAGAAGGAGGCCATGACTATAATTGCCTGCAGCTGCCTTGAGACACGGTGCGTCACTTAATTCGTGGTGCGAATGATTTGATAATGCTGTAGCCTGAAAGCTGACAAAATTTCAAAAATCGTTTCAGGGTCCCTTAAAGGAAATTGTTTGATAAGCCTAACACATAAGGATCTTTGTTCAGTACCCATAAGTTGTAGATGTTGCTGTCAATGCGTGTTGGGTTAGCCGGTAGAGGCCGTGTAACAAAATTATGTGTGTGCTTCCACTTGATCAGTGCTATTTTTATTTCTCATAGTACTTTAGAGCATTGACAGAATGGCCATTGCTTCAGAAGGAGTGATATTGATGAAAAGTGAGTGTGTTTTTAGAAATAATTGGCTTAGAATGCAGCCTCGGTAACGGTCTGTTTTAGATGTGAAGCATCTTATAGCGGAGTTCAATCCGGTGGTGGTGGTGGTGGTGTGCGGCGTGACCACCCTTACTGCACATGCGCAAACCTTCTCCCCTTCCCTTTCCCCATCTCATTTCCCTTTCTCATTCCCCTCTCCATTCCCATCTCTCCCTCTCCCCTTTCCCCACTCTCCCCTTTCCCCTCTCTCCTCCCCTCCCCCTCTCCCCTTTCCCCCTCACCACTCCACCTCTGAAACGCGGGCTCTACATGCCGAAACACTGCTTCACATCGCCTCATGGTCCCCTTTAGCGGGAGATGGTGTGATTTTTTAGTTTAACTCCTGGTAGCGTAATGATATGTGAAAAAATAAAAAAGAACCTTGAAGGGAGGTTGCTACGATTAAGGATACGCAAAAATTTATGCGTATGCTTTCTTGAAGCCTCTTTCACAGGCTGCTATTCTTGCTCTATGTGCATTTCACCTTTCCCATTCCAGTAAAAGTACAGAAGCACCACAAAGGAAGTTAAAAAGATTACTGCGAGAACGTCACACCTCGTAGTTACCCGACACCCTACACATGGTTACTCGGGAATTTTTCATAGGGTAAGCTTTGTGGTGTAGAGGGAGAATGGAAGAAACAAATAAAAAACGGAATCGGGGACTAGCATAGAACGGGAACGATATGTTGTTCTGCTAGGTTGTGGTCGAGGTTATGTGGTTCGAAAATGTTTCTGCGTGCACACATGCTGTAATATTTTTACAAATTCTACGTTCTGACATGTGGCAGTGAGCAATGAAGGATCTGCCTCAGATTCATATCACTGTAAACATGGTTAGTCTCCTCTGGCTAACATTTTTAAATCATATCACCTGCCTACTTCCCTTTTTATACATTTCTTTTCATTCATAGTCTTAAAGATCTGTGTGTTCTACGTTCAGAAACCCCTCAAAATTACTCCTTTTCTTGCAACGTACCGCTAATGTGGTGAAACTAGTCTGGTGTTCTCGTTTTTTTTTTGTTTTATTTTTTTCTTCCACTGATACCTGTGAGAAAACGTTTGGCAACAGCTGTTAGGTTGGCATAATTGTTGCTGCTTGAAATGAAATGCTGCATACCTTTTTTGTTAGGTAACGTATGTATGGCTTCCATGGTTAGCTGTTCTCTTGTGACCTTTGCACGTTTTAACTACAGCAAATATCAATCCCTGGCCAATTTGGAACTCTGCATTGCATATTTATCAATTAGCTTAAATCCATTGCATTTGTTAATCATTGCCTTTACCTTGGTCTGAATGCAGCAAACTGAATTTTCAAATTGTTGGCTTCCGGTTAGGCGTGAACGAGGCATGCTGTCATTATTGCTGCCGCCATAAGTTATGAATCCTCGACTCTGAGAGGAAACTCGCATGCTGAATTTTTCTACAGGATCTTATACATCGCATTGTATTAATGTGTTCAGGTGTGTTTTTCAATGTGTTATGTAATAGGTTCACAACGAATTGGTGCAGTTGGCTGTGCCTTGCTAGAGGAAAGGAGTGATTAAATGCCTTTGGATGCTGGGCAGAGAGTAATTTTTAGTCAGTGTTTTATAAACTGTTTGACAGCATTATACACCATATACAGCTGTGTCCAAAGGGATGTGCTTCCGCTGTGCTGTTGTATAGTTTTGTATTATGTAAGACCACACAGTTTTACTCTGCAGTTTTGATATCCCATGTTGTTAGGCCAGTTTCATAACTTGTATAGGCTAGTGGTGTGCATTACAATTTGGATGTTTCTACACCACATCGTTACGAGCTTCTGACTTTATGACATATGCTGACAAAGCTGTCGAGTTGAGGCTTTAATGTAATATCGTTTTGAACACTGCCGTTTCTGTTGGCTGAACAATTTTAGTTATTTGGCTGTGAGTTGAAGATGTGGAAAAATTTGTTGAAACTTTGTTTGTGAAATTGGGAACATCGAAACAGTGATGACCACGTGGAACTTATTTCAGTCGTATCATCAGTACTGCAGTGGCCCATCTGTTCTATGTTGCAGATTGGCCGTGCCACCATTGTGGTTGGATCGTATTACGCATGAATGTATAGTGGCAGTCAGATAAAACTTTGGACGTTACTGCTTATAAACCTTGAAACGGCGATGCTAAAGGGATTAAGTAAGAATTTTGTACATTGCAACGCTTTTTTTACTGCATTTAGAAGTTTCATTGGATATAATATAGTTTTTGCATTCATATCTTCTTTTTATACATGAATATTGTCTTTCTTTTTACAAATGAAAGTTGGAAACTAAGCAATTTATGCGAGTCCAAACATCAGCTCCTGTGTGGATTGTGGTCAAGTGGCTGCTACCATATTTGCAGGAGTAAAACACTAAAGAGGAATAGGATGCTTTGGAAAATGCAGAATACAAAAATGGTGCAATTTGTAGAACATGCATGAAAGCTTTCGGGCTCCAAATTTCGCATCTTATTTATGACAGTGTGATGCATGATCTGTTACTCCGTGATGGATTCAATACACTTCAGTTTCTTTATAGCTCATTTTTTTTTTTATAGAAAACTTGCAGCACCTGCTTGAGAAAGTGCTGATATGAAACTTATTTTTGCACCATTGATGAAGTTCCTTGACATGGTCCTATTTCCAATTATCTGCACATATTTTGTATTTTCCTAGGCTCTGTGATAGAACATGTATACTACTAGACTTTGAACTCTGTACAAAAAGAAAGGGCTGCCTTTAGGAATTCAGTACGATGGGCCTGCTGTGTATGTGAGGGGCTTGCATGTAAGTGGTTGGATATTCTAGTATGTGCTGAAAGTAGTGAATAAAATTGAAATGAGTACAGAAAGTCTACACGGAAACATTTTTTTTCATTGTAGCAATAGCAGTTTTCCCACGTTCGTTCTATTCAATACCGCATGTGTTGCTAGCTCGGCATTTTGAAGCTACTTCTCAGACTTAATGTGCAGGCATCCGGCTAACAGGAAATGTATTATCGTATAGGAAATTTGCCGAGGAGCTTCCCAGAAGCAGTTGTCGCTCCGAAGAGTGCCGATCCCCTTGTTGGATTGATAGGTTCGCCTATTGCATGGGCATACGCAGATAAGTTTTCGTGCCTTCTTTCTTTTCTGCTGTTGTGCGTTACTTCAGTTGTTAGTCGGCGTTTGTGGTGTCCTGACTTCTTTCTTGTGTCCGTGTTTGCACGCTCTGTCTTTTTAAAAAAGAATGAATACTTACCAACTAGCTCAGCTCACTGTTATTTTAAGCCCCTTGTTGGAATGTTGGCTCTGGGCTGAGGCTTCCATTGTTTCACTGTTGTTCTTAACCTCCTAGTTAAAGCTTTGCCTTGTTTGATTAGAGGTGCTTGAAAAGCTGAAGCGCTTATCAAAACAATCTCCACTGGGTTGATAAAATTAATCAGTCACATTGCACTCTGATATGTAGAGCACTCAGAAGGAAGACCAGGAGGGTCGCTGCTGCATGGCACTACTTTATTTGTTGTTTGCTTAAATAACTCTGAAAATGGCCACTACTGCTGGAAGAAAGTTGTGAATTTCATCCCTCGAGTTGTGGAGTGGGTTTACCTTGGTCTTCTGCTTGTCATTACAGATTGGCTCTTCGTGATAGGCTCTCTCAGTCTGACTGACACCTCACTATGTCATTATTTCTCATTTTAGCTTGTACATTTTGGGAAACATTGCACAATCCTTATGCCTTGGATGGAGGAGTTTGTGGTTGTGAGATAATGTAGCTTAGTGTCGCACAACTTCATACTTTCTTGAAGAGAGCATGATGTATGATTCTGTCGCCATCGTAGACTTTACTTTGGCAGTGGGAGTTATTAAATTATGTCAGCAAGCGAAGAAGCCTGGAATAATGAGAAGGGCTGTAATAAGTATTTGCTTTGTTATAAGCGTACCTTTGCAGATTGTGGTCTAGCGAGGTTAAAATTGTGATCTGCAACGATAAAATAAATTTGAATTGCTTTACTTAGTCCTCATTCATCTCAGAAAACAAAATGCCTGGAAAGCAATATTAAAGCTGCCGTGTATCCACTGGAGATCTCAGTGGCATTGCAGCACCTTGAGATGCTTTTCTGGTAGCCCTGTTTTTAAAGAATTTGTGGAGTGCAATGTTGGGGATGAGAGAAATATGTTCCTGCTTAACGAAACACAGTTGGCTGAGCGCACCATTTATCTTCTTGATTTTTATCTAACACGCATTTTTTATAATACTAGAAGTTATCTTTAGTACCCAACCTGTCGGCGCGTTGGGAGCACTGAGATGGGTTTCGTGGTTTTGGAATGTTCATGTCACACCCTACTTTTGTGTGGCTTTTGTATGTCTTGGACATTGTGTGCTAGTTTGCCCCATGTTGCTTATGACTGTGTTACTGCACATCGAAATATATATTAATATGGTGCTCACCCAAAGCACAGTTGTCACTACATTGCTGAAACGAATGCCTATACAGCCAAAACTGAAGACATCAGCCCACTGTCTCTTTTGCTTAGAGCTATGTTTATCCTCTAACGTTACTGTAATTGTTAGTGGTTGTTCAGAATGTGATGGAATGAAGTTCATCTTAAATAGTGAACAGTATTTAACCTCAAAGTTGAATGTAATTTTATACAAGAAGCAGCCTACTGACTTTCTTCTTTACATTCATTGATCTGTCACCCAATAAATGTGTGTAGCCAAACTACCCAAGTCCACTGGTGTGTTGTTCTGACTGATTGGCGCAGTTCTGAACGCAGTACAGTAATAGTACTAACCACCGTTACCGCAGTATGTCACTCGACTGCTACCGTGTTCACTTTGTCATTCTTTTCATGTTGTTGCCCCTTTCAAAGTGTATGGATAAGTTATCAAAAGGTTAGCACGGCCCTGTAATGTATTAATTCACAAAATTGGTGAAATTTGTTCTTTCCTATCCTTCATTCTTTAGAAGCGTTGCCTGCTGTGCTTCTAAAAGTAAAGTTTCGGTGTCAGTAAATAATGACACTTGACATTCGTAAGTCCAAATATGTTCTTAAAAGGCGAGAGGTCCAGAGCTCTTATTTCATAATAATGAAGTATATAGGTACTAGTGAGCGCATGTTTATTGCACTTGGTGCTCGGTTAAAAAATAAGTTATATATGTATATATATATCAAATACAGTACGTAAAAGCAAACTTGCTTTCATGTAAGAGTATCTTCTGGGCTGGGAGCTCTAAGGAGTGCATGCTTAAATGTTTCCTAGCGGATTGCCTAATCTTAATGCCCCATGCAATCCTCTACTGCTTTTGAATAAATTGTGCTTTCTTTTGTGTGCACTCCACTGATCAAAATGGGTGACACCAATGACTGTTAGCTTTGTACGGTGCGTGTGCAACATCGATTATTTGTCTTAACCTTAACGTGGATGTTGTCTAATCCCATTGCAAACTTTGTCCATAATGCTTAATATTTTATAAATGTTCAGATAAAGTTATGGTGTATATAACTTTTGCAACATGCAATTTGGTGAACAGTTGAATGCTTTGAACTGAGAGAAATCGCTCAAGCACATTTGCTCAGTTGCGTTGTGCTGAAATTTTTTTTAAACGAAAACCTCCATCACGAACTTTGAACCCATCCTCCATGAAACTTATTGAAAGCCTGGTACTGCCTACCATGTCTGTGTGTTCAGTGCCTGATGTCACATGTACAGCACACTTTTTTTCACAAAAGGTTGACTGTATAGCATATCTGAGGCATTGTCCCTTGAACTGTGTGCTTATGCTTAGGCAAGTGCTTTGTACTGTTACAATGATTTTCATGGGAACTGACAACGATGTACCGGCTCCACTGCTTTGCCCTTTGGACTGTTTTGTTATTTATCAGGCAGTGATAAAGCCGAGAAGCATACAAAATGTATTCTCTGATTATTATTGTTAATATACTTGCAGAAACACTCAAACACTATCAATACCCAGATGCACCAAAATTTTTGCATGCCTATTGACATTAAGAATTTTATATTAAAATGCCATAAGAAATTTTTAGGGCTCGTTAGCACTTGTGTGTTGACATGAATAATTTTAATATTTTCATTGGCGCACAATATGTTACGGGAAAACTTAATTTCAAAGAATTTGAATACAACCACTCACTGAATTCTTCAATGCCCAATTTTTCATACTCATAAATTACATTGACACCAACTGTGACACTGACTTGTTAACCTGATGTATGAAGGCAATCAAAATTTCTGCCACTGTTACGTGCATGTGTTGTGAGTGCAGTTATGAAGATATGTGGCACCAGTCATTTTTGCGGAGACTACAAGGCAAAGTGTGTGCTGATAATGTCTCTGTAAAACAAAGCCTGTGACTCTTTAACAGCGAAAGTTCTGAATCATCAGCTTTTAGTATATTTCACCAAATTAAAAATGTCTTGGTTGGGACTGTAGTTTTCCTTTTTTTTCAGTTTCTTACGTGGGTAGGTCTGTTTTTACCGTGTTTTCATGCTAGTATGACTGTCATGCCTTGTTTTGCTTAACATGGCTAGCCATATCAATGCTGTTCATCTTGGTTAAGTCGTTTCAGGGCATTGGTTCAATCAAATCTTGCTCAAGATGAACTATGTTTAGCAGCTTTCGCTTCACATGCTGGTAATTGCTGGATGTAGTTTCTTAGGAAAGTCTAGTATACAATCATGTCACAGCATTCATCTCGCAGTTGCATATTTTTTCAGTGCCTGTCGTCTTGCAGGTGTAGCCTGTTACCAGCACAATCATGAGCCTCCTGTTACGAGTCCGTTTTCTTCCCCCTTCTTCGTCATGTCTGTGATGTTCCAAGGTGGTTTATAAATTACTAGTAAGGGGCTCTGCTGCGATTTTATTCACATGAAACTACATTAAACTGCATCTGGTTTCATGTGTGAGAGAACAGGACGTGCTTACGAATACGTTGGTGAAAAAAAAGGAAAAAATTATGTGCAGCATGCTGACATGTAAACAATGGACTTTTTGAAGGAGCTTGATATCTCATGTCAAGTTTTCCTCCTTTTGAGACTAAGGTCCTGTTCAAGTGATCCATGCAATGAGAATAAGAAAGTAAGCTTCAGTGATGCAGATGCGACCAGATGAAACAAGCTGGAAGCTTTGAACATACACGTGGAAAGACAATGGTACAGTGCATTTTTCGGCCTCATGGAACTTGTTTAACTGCGTCATCATATGCCTTTAAATTATTGATGCCATTAAACACTAATGTGAGCAAAGGAACTTGGGTGACAAAACTGTTCGGGGACTCCTCTGATGCATGAGATTAAAAGCTGCTGTGAAATACCTGTGAGATCATACCGTGATAAATGGCATGCTTGTTATCTATAGATGAGGCAGCTCCATCTACGTCCTTAAGTGTTTGCTAGGTTGTGGTGTTGAGGGCCACACTCATAGAAGCTGTCTTAAGTGTGTGTTATTTCAGGCTGTTTAGGTACAGTAGAATCTTGCTAATCGAAACTTCGCTAAATGAAACCAAATTAGAGGCAGATGTTTTGTTTAAGCAGCAATGCCATTTTAAGCAATGTTTATTTACCGAGATTCTGCTCTATTCTTCATTTTGAAATTATGAGTGTTAAATGTTATAACACTTGTCACTTGTAGTTATGTTCGCTATATTTTTTTGCCTAAGTTGGATGCTTTCCAAACTTTATTGACCTGTTTAGATCGCAGGTGGGTGTAAAACATTTTTTTCCATGCAGAGCTAAGCCTGAATGCTTTGTTCTGCTGAGAATGCATGTCTCAGTACCTCTGACCTGCCATAGCTAGGCATCCCATATGAGCACTGATGTGTTAAGTGTTGTGCTGTACTATATTTTTGTACTGAGGCACTACATTTATGGGAAATGATCTTGTATTCAAGTATTATTTAAAGTCTATTTTTGTTTTACTTTTTTATATATTTTTTTACTGGCATGCTAATGTGCTTTATACTTCATTAAACTGTTTTGGTTTGAATAAAGGCAAAGACCTTGTCGCTGGCCCTGCTTTTTTACTGATGTTTTGACAAGAGATTCAGTATTTGTTGAAGTCATTGCTATTATCATTGCAGGGCCAGTGCTTTGTAGCAATGCCTTTTGTGATGCTAATACCTTTTCATGCTTTTTGGGCTGGGCCATAGGTCAGATAGATGGCCCGCCCACGTTATCAGTGGAATTGGCTAGCCGTCAGTGTTGAATAAAACCGGCATAGAATTAAGCATAACGCATTGCTACAAAAACTGGCCCTGTTATGGCTATATTTGATTAATGTTTAGGAATCTGGCTTTCCAGAAATCTGTCTGTTATGTTTTGGTGAATAAATTGCAAACAATGCTAGCTGCAGTGGCTGGTATATTCAAGTGTGCTTATTCCCTGATATGTAATTGCACCGTAAGTTGGTATGTCTCCGCTTACTTCACAATAGGCCAAACAGATATCAACATGTTGACACTAAAGAGCCCACATCGCAGAAAATGTGTTGTCGTTGGCAGCATTGTCCGCGAGCAAAAAATCCTGACGAATGCAAAGAATAAAAATCAGCGGTTCGTGCATCAATCGAATCCAGGCATGCTGCATAGCAGTCATGTCTTCTACCACAGAACCTTGCAAATGCTTGAAACTGCTTTGGAAAAAGACCTCAAACAGGCGTCATGTCAAACGAGGAGTCACATTAACAGATGTAATATTACATGGCAGAAGTGTAGGATTGCACTAGGTGTCACACTACATGTATTATTGTGTAATGTATGAGTGGTTTAATGCTGCCCACCCATCACAGATGACTGAGCAGTAATTCGTCATCCTCATCATTAGCTGCCGCATCAACAAAGTGCGTGTAGTGCCCTACAGATGGGCAGTGGCTACTTTGCTACTTCGCAGAATGGTCAATAATGGCGCAGTGGGTACTTCGCAGCTCTACATTGCAGAAGGCACCCTAGGAGATTTTGCAACTGCGATTGTAATGAGCAGGGACATTCTTTTCCTTGTGGCATGGCTATCCACGAAAAACTTGGGAGAAGTGAAACACGTCAAGCGAATGAGAAGGCGATGTGAACGTGACCTGAAATGCTTCGCAAAGCGTCTGCTCATTCTTTATTACAAATTGGCAAATTGGTCAAGTTCTTTTCTTTGAATGCTGATTGTTGTGGAGTACAAGCTGGAGCATACCCACAATGGGAAACTAGTGTCTGAGGGTGTTGTGGTTGCAGTTTTCGACAACGGTGCCTTCATTGTAATGGCAGTGTACCGCATAAAAAGCTGATGCAAATGAGAAGATTGCAAGCATTAGACTGGAGTCATTTTCCTCGGTGGCTTTGATAACGCGAGTGTTGCTTTATAACATTAAAATTTATCACTCACCATGTCACAAGAAAAGCTTGATGCTAAGGCTAATTGCGGAGAAGTTTTACTTTGCCTGTGTAGTGTATGCTATTCAAGCTGTGTTGGCAAAACTGTAGGTTTGATAACTGCCAAACTTTCTTATTAGAAGCCTCTGAAGCAGACTACACGTACATGTGATGGTTATCAGATATGGTTTAAGGGGTGTCACTGGTCATTAAAAAAATAATATTTATCACATACAAATGAAATTTTCTGGCAATGCATATTTTAGCCTGCTAGAAGCAGATATGCAATTCATTTTTTTTTAATCTGAAGTAGTTCTTGAGATATTTAATATATTATGAAAAATCACCTTGACCAGCTTTTCTGCAATTATTGAATATCCTAGAAAAATTTATATGGGCATGTACTAGAACAACCAGAGATCACGACTAGAGTACCATTGCAACTTCTGCTCTATTCTTATGAAAGTTATTGCCACGTCTGATATGGTGGTTGGGAACGCCAGAATTTTTATCAGTTGTATTGCAAAAAAAACCTTTCACATGAAAGATACTATAATTTATTAGTATTATTGCGTGTAGGAACACTGAAAGCTTCCAAGTGCCACAAGAATAAACAAAATTTGACTACTATATCAAAAGATAACGTGGGCAACAGTACAGCACACGGAGAAAAGTCCCTCTTTGTGGAGGGCTCTTTGTGGAGAAATTGAAATCCGATGGTTTCCTGCACATACGGGACAAGTGGACGAGGCTCGGGTCAACCTCAACGAGGTAACGAATGACCTGGCACGAGGACTCGCTTGCCGTGCTGGTCAGAACCGAACCGACGCCCACTGCCATTCCGCGAATCATAAAGATAATTTACTAACCTACAACGAGATCACTAAATTGGGGCGTAGGCAATTCCCACTGCCGCACGTAAAGTTGAACAGGGCTCCAGGCAGTCACGCTACGTTTACTGCAAACTGGGACGTACCCCACTCCGTATTTTGTAAAAAAAATTCACCCCGAAAGCGAAATTAGAAAAGAATGTGACGCATGCGATGGCATCATTGAAATCAGACACATGCTGGCGGGCTGTCCCGCGAATCTCGCCAACCCCGAAGAAAAATGGCTTCACTGCAGAAGATAATCTCCAGCTGTTCATATCAGGATCAACTACGGGCTGCCCAGAGGGTTCACGATGGCGCCCTAAGGCTCGGCTTAACGGTGCCGACGTGGGCGAGGCCCGCCTCGGTCTGAAGAGACCGGGCTTCAGGACTCTCAATAAAGTTTTGTGAATGAATGAACGAATGTGGAGGGCGTTTGCGAGCGAAAACGGTAACGAAGCTGACTTCAGAGCGCACTAACAAAATACTCGACAGAACACATTATTATTGCAGCAACAAATTCTCTTGCACGTCTAGACGCCGCAAAAACAAAAAGTTTCAGAAAGTCGATTTTTTGGTGATTCCTTGCAGCAAGTTGCGAGTGCCGCCTAACAGGGCTGGGCAATGATACTTTGAAATTGTATCGCGATACGATACAAGAAACCCAGGCAAGAAGTATTGGAGATACAGATACAAGATACTGCCGCAATAATTGTATCCGATACGATACTTGGCAATTGTATCTTGAGATACTTCGATACATTCTCAAATTTGTTATTATAGATCGATATAATGTAGCAGCAAGGGCCACATGAAAACGTCTGCTTGAAAATTTCTTAACTGTGACCTTTCTTGTTTCACTGGAATGAAATGTCTTTAGTAGCTCAAAAGTTTTGCCCTTCTTGCTCAAAGTACATTAGTTTCCTTCCAAAACAACTTATTGGGGCTTGTTTTAGTTTCTTCACAGGACAACTCTTTATACACTTCACTGACAGCGGTTCTTGCTTGTCATTTTTGCAATTGATGGGAGTCGCTGCTCAGCTTGCCGACCAGCTAGTGGGTTGCTATATAATCACAATAACGTCAATAAGAAGCCTTCGCACGACGGCGCAAATACCGGTCTGGACTTTTACTTTGTCCGTAAAAGACAGTTTACACAATAACGCATATCCGGACAGGTGTACAGCAGCAACAACGCTGGTAGCGACTTTTTTGGGGGGAAGGGGGGGGGGACCATTCGCTAGCGGCCCGGCCGGCACACATGACCGTCTCCATCCCATTTGTTTTTATTTTCTAAATAAGTATGTTCGTGAGCTACACAGACATGACTGGTGTCAGGCATTTCTTTTGTGAGGGGCATGTGTCACCATGTGCTGAACATAACCATGTAACAAAAACTCTATATTTCAATCCGCGTCCAGATTAGACATTTCGGGGGGGGGGGGGGGGTTCAACCCCCCCCCCCCCCGAAAATTTGCGATTTTGCTTGCGTATATATACGCGCACACATACAAACGCACGCACGAACATACATGAAATATGGTTGAACCCCCCACGAAAAAAATTTCTGGCTACGCCCCTGGGGAGGGTGGTTGAAGGGGTTTAAATCCCCCCTCCGAAAATTTTCACTTTTGCACGTGTATATATGCACGAACATACTCAAACGCACGCGCGTACATACATAAAGTAATTAAGGTTGACCCCCCCCCCCCCCCAATTACCGCAAAAAATTTCTGGCTACGCTACTGCTGCTGATACGCTTGGCCATTCTCGGCTCTGTGCCCTAATTATTATGCGCTCGACCTCGTGTTTACGCATGATAGACCCTATCGCTCCGCTCGTTGCTTCGATCGCGGCGTGCCTACACTGCCTACTCGATCGTCGCAGTTAGGCATCGCGCTTTGTATGTTTGCCATTCGCTTCGGCTCGTCCGCACGTTTATGTATTTCTGGGATCTGTGCGATTGCAAAAGTTTGAAAATTCGCGATTCTGCCATTCGTTCATAGATGATCTTTTGGTGTTGTAGCTCGAGGGCTCGCTGTAAAGAACGAATTCCGGCTAATCCCACGCTCTGGGGGCCGTCAGCTTATGGTGCAACCATCCACCCTTAACCATGCCGACGACACCACAGTATACGGCGCATCGCGCAGATACGCGAGTTTTCAAATACTGCAATCGGGGTTTTCGTATACGGTACGGAGACTGAGCACATCCAGGCCGTGGTAAATTGATTGCGACATTGGCTACGTTGAGTCGGCATAGAAGTGCGTATACGCATTTAAAATGATCGTCGACGCAGACTACTATGTATTCAACACTGAGAGAGCTGAACCGAGCAGGCTACGAAGCACTCACGAACCGCGAGAACAAAACTCCCAGCTTTGTAGTTTCAGTCGGTTTCTTTTCATTCCGCGCTGAAGTTTGCATGTGCGATCAGCCCCTTCTCAAGCTAATTGGGCCACGCGGACCAAGAAAATTGGGTTGAAATGTGCGCGACGCTCCCCTACAGTGTCTGTACAGTACCACTTGAATGAAAGATTCAAGCTTTTTGCCAAGCGTTAGTTCAGTAATCTTGTGATATGCATTATTTTGCTGTGAGCCGTAATGTTTTCATACCCCCCTTCTTTGCTAATCTATACTCGCTAATCTATGAGGCTCTCGCGATTTTTGGATTGTAGCGGTTTCTAGCGCCGCAGGCCCGAGGCCTCAACCTCGGTATTTGTCAAGGAGGTTGAGGCCCCGTATGTTCCCCATGGCGCCCGACTTCAAGAGACTCGGAAGCTTCTACCGTTGCATTTTCCCACAGATTGGCGCTTGTGGTCGAGGTCATGCGCGGTGGCTGCTCCTCGGTTTCTGCAGAGTTTATTTGTTAACCTACCAAGGCCTTTGCTTCAGATTAAATCCTTTGACACCGCAGTCCGAATTCAGTCTAAGGCTATAGGTTACCATTGTGCGCACCATAAACTAACAACAAATTCCCAAGCCCGTCTGTTTCACTACGCGGCATTTCAGCTTATATTGTCTGCAGGTAGTTTCCTTTTCAATGGAGAAGATTCTAGTGACGTAACTCCCGTAAAGATAGTGTGTGCAACTATTCGAGAACTTTAGCCTGGCCGTAAACGTGCAGCTTATGAATTACCGGAACACCGGAGAAGTCCCGACGACAGATGGTGACGAGGATCTTTCAGCAAATAGTCAGACCTGTAATAAAGTGTTCTAAAGTTAATGATCGAATGACATTTTGTCTTACGTATTTAAACTGTGCATGTGTAAAGATCTAGCGTTTTGGCGTTGTCATATAGTATTTCTTCATTGAAGCCGCTATTCCTACAATATTTACGCCTGTCGCGACTCCAGTTATCACCATCCCTTCTAACCATACTTGTTTTATGGCGATGACAATGATGTCGACACTCGAAGCGCTTTTTTGGCGTCTTCGTGGCCGTCGTGTTCCGTATAAAGTCCAAATCTATAACATCGCCCTACGCGTCGTATATTCTGTGTGCGAGTGAAAACTTACAAAGGCTGCAGACGGGCGCGGCTAAAGGAGAGATGAAGCGCGACGAACGGCTCCGTCGTGTGAAGGAGCGTGAAGGGGTGCCGGTGGGGGAAGGGCCTGCGTTCCTCGGACACTGACTGCGAACTTTGATCAAAAGGGTGTGGCCGCGAGCGCTATTTCTACAGATATCATTAGACGGCTCGTACCTTTGTACGTGCTGCGCTCTAAGCGCTTACTTCTCGTTGAAGCGACAGCCAGCACGAAAACCACATCGCTCCCTGGAGCGGCCGTATTCCTTTACGCCGTTTTGTAGAGTTATGCCAGATCGCATCATAAAGGAGTTCGCTGCCATAGCCTTACTTCGTGTAACATTAAATTTTGTTGCTATCGAATTCATAACTTCACGCTTGCGGCGAAACTGACTTTTTTCACCTAGGACTTTAAATGTCTCTTGCTTATCTCGAATGACGCTGTCAATACTTTTATCTGCTCTTTTAAATCCGAGCGCGTGAGAATATTGGACGCTTTCCACGGGTGTTGCCGTGTGGATACTTTTGTACTGAATTGCGATGTGCGGAGTCGTTTCCTGAGTTTTGTGGCAGCGGGTACATGCATTATCATGTTGCGAATATTTGCTCGGGTGTATTTTTGTCAGGCGACAAAGATTCACGCGTCAAATAGCAATGCACTGGCCTTTGTGAACTATACCATTTTTTCTTATGTTTTTCTTTTTTGCTGTCTTTGTTGCCGTATTTCCTTGGCCTTATTTGTTACTTGTGCACGCTCTTGAGGTGCAGATACTTGTGCATTTACCCGCCCATTTCCTTTAATCTGTTTTCTCAAGTGTTTCTTTAAAAAAACTAATTTTGTTCTGCGTTTCCTTTTTTTTTAATTCCGAGGTGCAACTCATACCACATTGCTTGATTTGTTGTTTTACAGTGGGCCCCTTGAGTCAATCGGCTTATTGAACTTTGGTCGAACCTACATTACGCTTCCCCTTCATTCTCAGATTGTATTGAAGGATGTTTGATTGTGCCCTTCATTCGTTTGTATGCACTAGGTAACAGCATCAGCGCTAACGGTACAACCTTATGGCGCTTTTCGCCGTCACAACGTCTTGAAAATCGGTTTTTAGCTGTTGCTGTTAACACATCGGCATTAACAGCGTTGAACAGTCGTTGAAATGGTACTTCGGTTTACTTCATGTGACGTCGGTTTCGCGTCACGAAATGACGTCACATGAAGTAAACCGAAGTACCATTTCAACGTCACCATGCAGCCGCTCTGTGCTGGCTTATTTTTCTGGTGCTTCGGTAGCAGTACTTGGACGTGCATAGGAGATACTGGCGTGCTATTTAGCCGCACGTGATCTGTGGGTCGTTGACAGTAATATTTTCAGTCTACAAGTAGAGCTCACTTCAGTGCCAGCTGGCATGTTCGGTAACTGTTTGGCACGTCGGGTTCGTCTGAACGAGGGCCAGCGATGGCATTGATTTGTTTCATTGTTTCAGTTAAAGAAAAGAACACTAACAGATTAAGGGGCTCAACTATTACAATAGTTACCCGTATAGATGTGGGCCACAGGACAAGGTGGCGCCAGCATCGCGCAATCGGTGGGAAGGTCGGTTGGTGCCGACTTCGTTCACCCTTTGGGAAGCCTTTGCACAGAAATGAGGCAAGTGTCGCAGAGCGCATAACAACATTTTATTTGCAATATGGTATCAACAACACATTGTAAAGCAGACCCAGTAATGGCGACTGGGGATCGCTTGTAAGGTATAATACAAAGTAGGAGCTGCAAGGATTCACTCCAAGACGTCATGCCTCAATAACTACGTCAAGCCGAAAGCGACACCACGTGCACAAAACAAGACTTCCCAGTAGACAGAATGAAAGCGCTGACGACCAAGTCATCGACGACACGCCCAGTTTTTCCAGTTCGCAAAACATGGCGCCATATGTGCCTATGGCACTTCGTCTGCCAAAGAATTGAAATATCTATGGCGCTTATTTGGTTCAAAGTGTCGTCGCTTCGGGGGTAGAAAAAGCGGAGTTAATGAACTTGTGCATCACTTTCACATGTCGCGCCGCTTTGAGGTTGTAGTTACGTGGGATTTACTGAGGCGAGTTCATTTAACCATTCACACACACCTTACGGTAGGCAGCTGAAGAAAAGCAATAAAGACGTGAAGTGAAAATATGGACTGAAGTGGGTGACATTTCAGCATTGCATACTGTAGGCACACAATATACGTCATTTGCTTACGTACGATGATTGTTACTATTGACGCTACTCCAGATGCAACCAGCCCTACCGACCTCTGGTTTGGCTAGTGGAGTCATGCTTACTTTAGGAGCAGAGTATACTAGCGAGCTGGCTGTAGCGCTCAGCCGTTGGCATCCGTGTCAAATCTCTATTCAAGTATCACACATAGTGAAGATGCATTTGTCAACTAACAGGGAGTAGGGGCACTGAACAATCATGCCCTGACCATATCGCGGGCAATATGAGACGAAAGAAAGACGAGAAAAAAAAAAAAGAAAATACAGATATGCATCACAAACAACAACTATACAAACTTGCTCTGCCAACCATTCCAACTACACCATTCCAGTTCGTGGCCATTGGCGTACTCCACCAGAAGGGAAAAAAAAGGACAATTCTTAAATTTGCCTGCCGACTAGACAAAGTTCTTAGTCGACTTTCCATCCTTGAGAGGTGACCTCTAACACCTCGCCATCCAATAACTCATTCAGGATCTCATTTAAATAGAAACAAGAAACAGTTCATCTATTGCCTCGTCGTTTCACCATTCAGCGTGACGTTCATTTTGCGGCCCTTTGCAGTTTGGTCAGTCGGGTTCCCGTGCTATTTGTGGAGGCGGTACCGTTAGCCGTCGAGTTGTCGGGAGTGTCGATGTAGTCGTAGTAATAGACATAGTCGATGTACTCTACGTCGTTGTTGTTGGTCGGCGGCGTGGGCTGGCCTTTGATCGTGGAGTTACCGGACCTTTGCTGCTGTGCGCCATCCTTTTGCAGAGCGTTCGCCCGCACCGTGTTCGGGGCGTCACCGAGAGCCTTCTCCAAAGTCCTAGTTGACGTTGAAGGCGGTGTGGTAGGTGTTGCTGGCGCTGTGGCGCTAGAAGTAGCGGGCTCGGGACTCGTGAGCAGAGGGATAGTGTCGTTGCGTCCGGACAGAAGTGGCTGTGTTTGAATCGTTGTTTGCACCTGCGGGCTCGTCTCGGTGATATCCGAACTTGTCCTCGATCCTGTCGTCGTCGTCACGGTCTGCGGTTGGCGGGTACCAGTTGTTGTCGTTCCAGCGGTTTTCGTGGACGTGCTGGGTCTTGTCGTTTCAACATTTCTCGTCGTCGTCGTCGTCGTCGTCGTCTGTTGAGTGATAGTCGTTGGCGGTGTTGTAGACGTCTCTGTTCCTCTGGGTGCAGGCGTCGTTGCCACTGCGGACGTGGTTCCAGCAACATCAGCGTTGGTCGTGCCGACGAAGACGGCCTCGGTCTCTACTGCGTTTTGGTAAGAGCGAGTCGCAGACTGCGTTGTCTCTGGTCGGCGGGAAGTTTCCGGCGCGCCCGTTGTCCTTGTCGTTGTGACAGCCGCCGTCGTCACCTCTTGAGTTGAGGCTGGCGTAGACAGCGTGGTTGGGACAGTTGTGGTCCTACCCGGCGTTGTTGGCGTCAAGGTAGACTTCGGTATTGCCGATGTGACCGTCGATGCGGGAACACCAGTCGTCGTCCTGTCTTCGGGTATCTCGGATGAAAGATTTTCAATTGCGAGGTTCACTTTAGCTCGCGACTGTGTTGCGATACTTTTTACCAGCGTAAGAGTTGCATCCCTTCCCGTCGGTTGGGTCGTCGCGTCTGTGCTGCTCTCTGTTGTTGTATCAGCAATCTGTTTGTTCGTTGTAGTTGTGCCGGTCGCTTCGGTGGCCGTAGCTGCAGTGGTGGATGCGACGTCCGTGCGTGCTACTTCTTGCGTCGCAGTCTCCGTTCTAGCGAATGCGGCGGTCGTCGTGTCCTGAACGTCTTGCTTCGTCACACGCGGAATGTCCATGGCCATCTTGGTGACTAGTTCTTTCTGGAACTCTTGGTTGTCCGGGTCTGGCGTGGTCGATTCTGGGCTGTTCTTTGGTGCGGGCTGATCCGCCTGAAGGTCCTCGACAAATAGCGTCGTCTCGTTCTTGTCTTTCTGCTTGCTCAGCTGCTCCTTGACCAGTGCCATCATAGACTCTGGGATCCTTCTCCGGTCTCCAGGCCTTTCTTGAGCCAGCTGTGTTAGGTTGCGCTTTTGACCGGGAACGTAGTAGTCAATATAGTCGTAGTAGTCGAACACGTTGTCTACTAGGGACCTGAGAATTGTTGGCAAGTTGCCGCTCTTCTTTCCGGCGTCACCTCGCTCCTCTTTTATCGTGGTTTGTTGGTTCGTTTCGGTTGTCGCCGGGGGAGCAGGCGTAGTTTCAGCTGGCAGCTCCGTCGAAGGCAATGATGTGATACCAAAGATGGACTCGGGGACAGTAAGACCGAGCGATCTGGTCGTCGTTTCATCGTAGATCTCCGTCAGTGGTTCACTTCTGGGCGTCTCGGTCGTGACAGTCACTGCAGGCTTGTTTGTGCGGTCAGATGTGAATGCGGCTGTCCTTGTAAGTTCGGTGACCTCGTCTTGCTTCTTCGCTGTGGTGGTCGTCTTGGGAGTCTCTGGAGCTCTTGTGGATGATTCTGCTTCCGACGATGGAACCACGGGTGCGTCGTTCAGGAAAAGGTCGTCGTCATCTTCTACGCCGACAGATGGCACTGTCACACTCTTTCGCGGCTCTTGTTGCAATGAGTCACTCTGGAAGCCAGTACCACGTATGACCTCGACTGGGGACTCGGTTGGTGTTGTCTGCACAGGCGACGTCGTTGTGATGGCGCCATCTGTGGTTCCGAAAGGCGTGGTGTCCTGTGTCGTGACGCCAGGACCCTGCGTAGTTAGCAGAGCTGCCTCCACCATTTCATCCACGCTCGAAGGCCCACGGAAGGTAGCGTCACCCGCCGTTCCGTTCCCGGCAGCGCTTGCGTTGGCAGCGGCTTCAAGCGCCTTGATGCGGTTAAGGATAATGGCGTCCAGCAGCGTAGTGTTCTGGACCTCTAGGAACCTGAAACCACGCAAGAAAAAGTAAACTCAATTTTCATAATCTCACATATAACAAGCAATGGGTGGATGGCGTAAATACAACTGCCTCCCACGGGATTTTGTTGTGTTCACGTGACTGAGAAATGTGGCTGACGCCGGGAGCCTGCGCTATTCGTATTAGCTGCACTATATAAAAATATCGAAAGCCCTACGTAGCGTTATTTGTTGTTTTCTTTTTGCACTGCCGCGTTTCGGCTAAAGAATGCAAGAACAGCAAACTTACAACAATATTGCCGAGATGTGTTACAGAAATTGTTCAGGAAGTGTTTCGTGGATTGTTCTTACGACGTCATTTGGTGTTCCGTCGTTACATGCCATGTTCTTTATGTTATCATCTGGCTTCGCTTAGTATACCTGATAATGAACAAGGAAATATGACAAATCTTCTCTTTATATATGGTCCGCTCCTTCATAAGTGTATACTGACTCTAACTGGACAACAAGCCTGACTGCAATGCTACTGACAACGTTTGCACCAAGGGATATGGGCGACGCCAGGGTAACGCTGAAGCGAGAGATGCTCTTTGAAGGCTGTCATCATTTCCTCATTCTGACGCTGATTTAAACAACCAAGTCATCCCTTTAGGCATGACCGCAAATCCGAGAGTATACAATATGAATGTCTATGGAGGAACACTGCACCTAACTTTGACTTGGTGGTCACGTACGACCGGCTCACTTTCTATTTTCTATCTGAAAAACTACAACCATCGTCGAATACGTTTCGCAGCCATCCAGCTTCCTTACACCGCTTCGTGTATTTGCTTCGTATACCACGGTGTCCTATGAGTGTCTATGGCGTGGTGCAGCTGAGCACGAGGTCATGGGTTCGATTCCCGGCCTCGTTGGCCGTGTCTCAGTGGATGCAAAATGCGAAAGCGCCCGTATGCCGGGCTGTCGGGGCACGATGCAGAACTCCAGGTGGTCAAAACATTCCGGAGCCCTTCATTTCGCGTTCCTTCATAAGTGCTAATCCAGTTTCAGTGCGTTAAACCTTACAATGTCTTAAATGCACCGCATACTTATTCACATTGTCTAAGGACAATTGTCCGAGTAATCTGTAATCGTGCTGTCAGCCCCTTGCGCGCAGTACTCACGTACTTTCTTTTTCTCTCTGTTCTGATTTCCTCTCTACCATTGCAGGTTATAGTATACCGAACGCTAATGTGGTTGACATCGACAACTCTCCTCTTTGCCTTGTCTCTCTTTCTCTCGTTCAGCCCGTCAGCAACGTTATCTAAGAAAGATCAAGCAGTCAGTGTTTCAGTTAGCGCTTAGACTTGCTTGCGACTAGAAGAATTATGAATAAAAGTGTTAAATGATGAAGAGCTGCGGCTGACGTCGCTTTGTCCCATTCTTAACTTTCACCGTGTCTTTAACTTTCGACTTCCATATTAGGATTTTCTCTCTTCGCGGACAGAAAAAGAGAATTGTGGGCATGTTCACTGACCTCTTGAGGACGAAAGGTATCTTGCGCAGCTCCTTGTCGACGCTGACGTGCGGCGTGAAGGGCTTGAGTTGCGTCTGCGTTGGCGGTGGCTGCTTCTTGTGGCGCTGGCAGATCATGCGCGGGCAGCATGCCGGGAACGGTAGACGCTTGTCTTCGATGATGTCGCACAGAAGCGTCGGTCGGTTCTGCAGCCGCGGGCACCTGCGCACAGCAGGAAGAAAGGCCGCGTAAGAATGCGCAAGTATACGGACGCTAACCTTGAGTCACTGATATCACTCATTAGTGACGCGAGCACCAAGCGACACTCTTGTTTCTCTTCCAAACACTTCCGGTCGAGCACTTACTTCCGGTTTTTCGAATATTCGGAAAAGATGTCTTCTAAAAAAACATGGCTGATCCCTCTGTCAAAGGAATCGGTAACACGAAAGTGAAACGTGTCTTCACAGACGTAGTTGAGCGTTTGTTGGGCATTCTTTCGCCCCAAGCGCGAAGGAATGAATGTTAAACATCAAATTGTAATGTTACGCGAAGAACGGCAAGCCGCTCGAAGCTTGCAATGCGGTGCTCAAGCACAAAGGACGCGCGGAACGAACATACACAGGATGAGCGCGAACTGTCACAGTTGTAACTTATTTCTGTGTGAGCAGCGCGCTCCTTTCGCAAAAGCAGCCGCTGCAGTGAGCGAGGTGACCTTCGTGCTCTCAACGGAAACTTGCAGGCAGAGCGCAAGACGTACAAACCACCGAGATCACGAGATAAGCGCCCGAACGAGCGACCACGTCCTGTCGAGGCGCGCGCTAATTCGCGTGGGGGACGACTTTTAAAGCGCGCTCTTCGAGCCCTTCGCGCCATCTCGCTAGTGCTAGCGAAAACACGCTTTACCGCCGATATCTGAGTACCGCCACCAGCAAATGGTGTACATAAATAGCTCGACGTTAGCATAGCAGAGAACATGCCGTCTGTGGCGGAGTCGTTTCGTGCTGCACGCTGGCGATCGAGAGGTCGTAAGTTCGACTCCCGGTGACGGAACTTCTTCTCATAGTTTTTTTCTTTGCCATATGTTAGTCTTTATATCTTACGTCATATCCGTGACGGAAATGCGTCAGTGGAGCCGTGGTGGACCCCGGCATAAAACACTTTCGTGTTAAAAATAGAGCTGGTATGAAATCGATGGTTCTGGTTCAAGCTAAGAGTTATATCGGACACACGTAATATGGGGCCATAAGTTTACTTAAGATAAGGGCCAATTAACTGTCAGGATAGTTCGTTGAAAGAGCAAGCGGTTTTTTTTTTTGAGTAGCTGGGATCGTCGGGGCACATGGCAGAGTCACGCACTTCTCTCTACGTGGCCTCTGGGATCCTCTTTGGCAGCACGATGAAACACAAGGTTAAACCAAAGAATGCACCAGGGCACACTGCAACTACCAGTGTCACTACCAGACAGGATTAGGTTGGCATCCAGTTCTTTATCACCTGTTAAGCATGGAATCGGGGGTGAAATGGAAATCATTGCGAGAGGCCTTCTTTGTTCTGCGGTGGTAGTAGAACAGGCTGATGATGCCGATGAAGCATGCATATGTAACGTTCACCACGCTCTGTCGTAGGCGTACATATTTCACTGCCTCATACCCATGCCTATTCGAACGGTTCCTCCTATTTCGGGCTTGTGTCGACCCTTTGAATCATTGCGATATTGCACTGAACTCCTTGGTAAACGTGCGGACGTTTGCACCGATCAGTCGTCCATCGCATTACGACCGATGAATGCTGGTAAACGTCGAGGTATACTGCAGGGGCGTAGCCAAGGGGGGGGGGGGGGGGGGGGGGGGGGGTTGGGGGGGTCCAACCCCCCCCCGAAATTTTTCGATTTTGCTTGCGCATATATACACGCACGTACACATACAAACGCACGCACGAACATACATAAAGCGTGGTTGACCCCCCCCCCCCCCGAAAAAAATTTCTGGCTATGCCCCTGGTATACTGGTATATTTGTGACAGCTATTCGAGGATGCCGACATGGCACCAAAAACTATTGAACCATTCACAGTGACACTTCGTGCAGCATTGACGTAATGTCATAATAGCTGGAACATAAGCATAATCAATGCTTCTAAATGAAAGCGACGTATTTAGAACATTACGTATGTGGTCGTACGTAACTGAGATGCCATATAATGTGACATCAATGCCTGGTCCGTAGCACAATAATACTCGGAGAAAAATCCTGAGAAATGGCTGATTTCTTCGCAAAAAATAATAATAAATAAATAAAGCGAGGGATATCTTTTTACTGACTGGCCTGTCCTTCTGTGCTTCTTAACGCGGCTGTCAGCTTCTGCAATGAATGTCCACTGAACGTCAGTGAGCTTCGCAAAACATTGATTCCATAGTCCCTTGTGACTTTCACACATCTCTCTATCGCATCTGTCCCTCGCACAGTCACAAAACAGCTTTAGCCACACCACATTGTTTTTGATAATAAACGTTATTTGCAAAAGTGAGTATATTGAGCCCACATGTCCAACTGCATGAAATCCAACAGCCGAAAATGACTCTTGCATATAATGCTGAAGATGAAAGGCCATCTACATGCCAACATATGCAACAGGCGTGTTTCTAGAAGGGTGCATCATATGTTTCAAAGGTATATTGCGTCACTAGTTTAAACCCTCGTTCATCTACCATCGCCGCAACCACATTGTATGAAGTGTCATGGACGTTGGCGTTACGTTCACTATATATAAGTACGCTTGCGTGTGCTGCATGGTTGCTTATGAAACGATAAGTTCACAGCGGTAGACAACAATAAAAATATACTCTCACGTCTCCCCCAGTGTAATCCGTATAGCTGCACGTCTTCAGTGTAATCACGTCTTCAGTGTAATCCGTATAGCTGCAGCACGCAAAAAGGGCACGTGTGAACCTGCACGGATGGCTCTCGATAACCGTAAGAAGTCGCATATAAATCACGCTTAGCGTGCGCTATTCTTCGTACCCGCGATTGTTCCGATAGCCAGGTTAATTAAACCTAGAAGGAAGTGAAATTTATGAACCAATAAGCTACCCCGCCCGACTTTTCTTCTAGTGAAGAGGCTCGTTTCGCTTCTGCATGCCTCAGGGCGTCTATTTTCAGTTCCGTCCGAGATGCGGGCACAGTTCTCTCGGCGCCCAGTTGAGACACGCCTACCGTATACGTCGGCCCTACGATGCTGTATGCTCACGTGCTGCATATATATACGCGTGTAAAAGATAGCGTGCAACCACACGCCTCGGTCTCTGGAAGGTACAAGACCGATGATAGTGTCTTTTGTTCGCGACTAAGCAGCGAGCGGGTTCAGGGTGGGTGGGTGTGGAGATGGAGGATGGGCGATAAAATGGCGCGGAACCGCAGCCGACAGCGCCGTCGAGACGGGCTGGTGTGCAGCGGTACAGCCTAGTTTTGGTTACCTGGCAAAAATAAGAGAGGAGACGGGAGTGGTATTTACAGGAGTGGATCTCACTCTTACGGTTTGTCACGTTTCTTAGCGTTCTCGCATGGCTTATACAGCTTATATTCGTACGTTTAACTTTTTTACGCTCCGCTCGCCCGCTGCATTTGAATAGGGACGGGCGCCATTCGCCTCCGCCGCTTCGCGCGGCAATTCACGGCTGTTGCAAGGCGACGCGACTTGCCTTTTGGGGGGCCGCGTGTTATCCGTGCGGTGGCCGTTTATGCAGTGTACGAGGCATCGCCGTTCGCGGCACTTGCAGCACAACCACCCTGCAGTTTTCGAGGGCGAGCCAAATGGTGTAACCAGCTGTTCCTTCTTTGGTGTCGCCTCGGCCGATGCACGGACGGTTGGAGCCAACAGATATGAGTCTTCGCTGGACGCGTCGTATGGCTATCGAAAGCGCTTCTCTTTTCGCGTCGATCATGGAGGCCACGCGGATGCTTAAAAAAAAAGAGCGCAAAGGAAGCTGCGGACCGTGCGAATGACCGTTGCTGCTTGCTTTTTTCTGCTTCTTTCTTTAGTTCGGTGCGAACGAGTTGAGCAGATCTTTAACTGAAAGTGTGACCGCTTTTTTAGTCTTGATCCATGGTCGACTGCGATCTTGAGGACGTCGCGAACTGTCAAGTGGTGGGTATTCTGGACGTTGCTTATTGTGGCTCCAAAGGCACGCGTAATGTTATCTCTCTTTTATTGGTAGTTTTATTGGTAGTTTCAACTTTGTGAGCAACTTTGTAGTGGGTGGTGCGCGCGTGTTCCGCGCATGTGTGTGCCAATCAACGGTTCATCCGTGTTGTTAAATCATGCTAGGCGTTTACGGCCAGGTAGACTTCTGCTGGGTTCATTAAACAACATCGCTCGATGGGGTCGAGAAATGTTGCGCACCAATTTGTGACGCCAAGCTACTTTGACGCTTGGAAACCAAAGGGTGACTAAATCGTACTATACCTTCGTATTAGATTACCCTAATTAAACTATATCCCCTTCATCTCTCGTTTTCTCTCTCTCTCTCTCCCTCTCTCTCTGTGCGCGCATGTGTGTGTGTGTGTGTGTGTGTGTGTGTGTGTGTGTGTGTGTGTGTGTGTGTGTGTGTGTGTGTGTGTGTGTGTGTGTGTGTTTGTGTGTGTGTGTGTGTGTTTGAATTGCGACGTATTTTTTAGTAACGGGGGCAAAGTACAAGATGCGGGTGGACGCTTACGTAGTGGGCTTGAACGTTACGGACAACGGACAGTGTGCCTGCTTAGAAGCCCTGTTAGTTTGGTTAGGTTAGCACGCGTCAAGATTTGTGGTGCAGAACTAGCTTTACCAGAAAGGCACGCATCTTGATAGATTTTCATGATCGGGTGACAACAAGGTCAAGCTTGTCATGGTGGTCAGAGCAATTACCGTTTACTTTATGGTCAACGTCTTTACATAAATCGCTTTGGAAATATCAGTTCGTGCTTGAGCCTCGTATTTATACAACTGCAGCACTGCGTAAAAAAAAAACAAAAAAAAAAACCAAGCAGGCCCGTATCTGCAAAGAGCTCTCGCGTTAAAATCTTCGCTACATAGACGCCAGGCTGTTGTGATGGTGGACATATAATTATGAAAGTGGCTGGACAGGTGGCCAGGAGCATTCAACGAAAAGATCTGCGCATTTCTGAGGGGGACAGAATGCACAAAAGCTCCTCTACTAAGAGTTCACTCGTTAAAGAACCACTTGCGGTCGTAGCTAATCTGCAGCACCGCAATACGACGTTTTGTATATTTGCAGTGACGATTTGGACCGTCAATGGCCTCAATGGCCTCAATGAATGAAACACTCTTTTAACGATACTATAGCGACTGATTTAATAGTCAGAATTGGCTACGTTGCAGTGAATAGAGCACTTGAGCTATTCTTAGAAGATTAATGTAGAATTTCTTATACAGAGCGTCGAAAATATTCACCACCGAACCTTTGCGAGAACACGTTTAGAAGTGTTGGGCCACTTCAGGACACAAGATTCATCAGTACTCGCGCGGGCTACGCTCGCGTGTCAAGACTGGAGAGCGTGCCTCGCGCGAACGCTACAGCGGTGCAGGAAAGCACCACCGGCGCTCTCACAAAGAGGCAGGCCGGCTAATTACGACCGGGGCCGGGCCGGGTCGCATAGCGAAGGCAAGCAGCACAAACGCCTCGGCGACCACCGCGAGAAGAAGAGCCGGGAGTCCGAAAGAACGGAGGAGCAGTGCTGCTGGTCTTTGTTCTTTCGCGGACACGTTGTAGGTATACCGTTGTTTTACGGCGGAGGAGGGTGCGTGGGGGCGAGCTCTGAAACACTTCCTGAGATGTGACCGAGGGGAACCGCGCGTGCGCCCCTTCCGTTCCGGCCTGGGGCGGCTTCCGTTTGTTGGTGTTGTTCTTGGGCAGTGCCCGGCGGGCGCAGAGAAAGAAGAAAAGTGGCCGCCAGCGTTCGTCCTGTTTTTCCTAATAGCGCTCGGAGAGCGCAAGAAAAACGCGGCAGCGCGGCGCACGCTTGGACCAGCCGGAGGCCGGGCGAGTTTAGGGTCAGTTTGTGAGTAGCCCGGGCGCACATCTCCGGCTCGTCGCTGTACAACTCTAAGAAAAATAAAATAGTATGTGTTACTCTTTTCGGGTATTCCGGTTATGTCACGTATGTGACTCACTTTAAGGAGACACGTTAACTTTCTTTTGAGACTCACGACTCTCCGAACGAGAGTGTAATGATCTGCAGAGAGAGTTCACGTGTCTCTTTAAAAAGAGTCGTATAAGCGTCAAGTCAGAACTCACAAAAAAGAGTCGAAGGACTCATTTTCTTTTCTTGGAGTGTGAACACGAGTCGAACGTAGTGGTCGGCGATTGAAAGGGGAACAGCGCGTACACGCAAAAGAGAAATTACTGAATCAACAAAGTAATCTATCAGTTAAACGTGTGGACAGCATCGTCCTCTAGAATCCAACAGCTAGAAGTGACACGGGCTCACTTTGACATGATGACGTTTCGTTTACTCGGCGTTCCACATCGTCAGTGGGTACAGAAATGGACCACTTTTTAGTGCGCGTCTGAAGGAAAATGTAGGAACGTTGCTTTAAAGCGCGCCCTTCGGGCAATCTCGCGGTTGATACTGCACACACTGAAGCACCTCCAAGCTCTAAGTGACGTTAGCGTTAAATGGTGTATATAAATAGCTCGCCGTTGTTATGCTAAACAGCCGGTGTCGCGTGGCCGAGTTGTTTAAAGCAGCACGCTGCGGAGCGAGGGGTCGAAGGTTCGAGTCCTAGTGGCGCGCCTCGGAAATTCTTTTCTTCTGATTTATTTTTCTTGGTGGCTTTTATTTATATGTACATACATATACATATCCGGGGCATAACGGTGACGGCAAAAACCAGCCGAGAGTGTCCATCTAATTTCTATCGCAATAAAATAAGCGATTTCAAAAGATTGTTCAGACCTTTGTCAACTTGTGGCTTCAACAACTTGTGTTGTGAAAGCCTGACCCTCTATTCACAGCCGCATCCACGTGTAACTGGTTTTCATGACATTCACTCCAAAAAATATAGCGAACTGAATTCATTAATTCATCTCCCTCTCATTGTAAGGACAACCTTTACATATTGATCAATTATTTATGCAGTTTGCACGACTTATACGCTCATATAACATAATGCATGACTTAGATGAGCAACGCTTTGGGCTAGTTGGTTTTCCATATTTTTGTTGAGGCGGTGCAGTGCGATGCAGGAAGAAGGAAAACAGGAAAAGGGACAAGCGTCTTCAACGTTTTGGGCTACTTGTCTTGCTCCGCGCTGTACTGTATGACATGCAGCATCACTCCTTCTTTAATCAGAGCCATAGGCGTGCGCACAGGGGGGGGGGGGGGGCAGGGGGGGGCAGCCGCCCCCCCTAATCACCTAAGAGGGGGGGCGCAAAATCTGCCCCGTACATTGGCCGTTCTAGTCACCTACGAGGAGGGGGGGGGCGCAAAATCTGCCCCATACATTGACTTAGTAGGGTGGGGGAACCTTGCGCACGCCTATGATCAGAGCGCTCATCTTTTGGGTACAAGGTAATCTGTAATCAGCACCATCCGATCTCCCCCACACGAAGCTGAAGCTCTCATTTGTGTCCTTAAAGGTCACCAAGCATTATACCGGTACGCTTAGAATATTTCCATCTAAAACGAACTTAGTCCGATAATGCGATTCATTTTTGTCCGTTGCACCAGATGGTGGTGACAACCAGTACTGGGCAGTATCGAAGATACATGTATCTTCGATACTATCTTAGATACTCTTTGGGTATCTTGTATCTGTATCGCGATACGTCTCGCAAGACTTGTATCAGTATCTGTATTTCCGATACATTGAAGAATGTATCGTGTATCTTAAGATACAAGATACTGCGATCGCAACACCGCGGTGCGAAACAATAAACGTTGGTTGAACTCCGCTTCTGAAGCTGATACTGCTCCCACTAAGCCACCAGATTAAAACTAAAGACAATGACATTATTTTATCTTTCCGTCAGAGTTTTCCGGCAAGGGCAGGTGATGAGCTCTGAGCTTCTCTATTGAGGGACAGAGTCACGTGGTGGCGCTCGCGTCGTCCTGACAAACGCGCGAACATATACTCCCAGACGACATTTTGTTTTCACGGCTTCTTTTTTTTTCTTTTTAGTTGTGTCAGTGATATGACGCTTGGCTCTTAGCTACTATCCTGTGCCGCGTACGCCAATGCGTGCGGTGTCTTTTACACAAATTGTGATGCCGCTGTAGTGTCGTAATCGATAAGGTCCCTCCATAATTTTTAAGGTAGCGACATCTGCCGCGCGCGCCACCTAGAAAGTTCCTGTAGCAGACGACGCCCAGGTTAAAGCACGGCATTCAGCTGGTGGAAAAATATCTGCACATGCTAGGAAATAAAAGCTACTGATGCCTGACTGTATAATGAAGGCCGAAATAAGTCCCCAAAATGCTAAAGCTGTGCCTTTATTTCAAATAAACATTGAAAAAGAGAGCGGAAAAAATGTTTCATCGCCTACATTTGGCATGTTTACATCTCGTTTATTCGCGCTCGTATTACATTGCATTTGGAAACGACTTTCTCAACATGTTGTAAAACGAAGTTAACAACGCGCGCAGAGATAGAAAAGTCTAACAGTAGAACTCACTGCCGAAATTTATGAACTTTTATCGCTATAACAATAATAATAATTGCTGGGGTTTTACGTGCCAAAACCACGATATGAGTAAGAGGCACGCCGTAGTGGACTGCTCCTGTAATTTCGCGACTACCTGGGATTCTATTACGTGCACTGAATACGCGCCGTACACGAGCCTCTAGCATTTTCGCCTCCATCGAAAATGCGACCGCCGAGGCCGGGATCGAACCGCGTCTTTCCGGTCAGCAGCCGAGCACCGTAACCGCAGTAACTGTCATACCACGGCGGCGGACAAATTTTGATCGCGTGCAACACAATGCGGATATCTGTCGGCGAGTTAGTGCGCTTCCCTCGCTTTATTTACTTGCATGCTAGGTTCGTACTGCATGACCTACGTCAGCGGGTTCATAAAGCACTAGAATGAATAATCTCGACAAATGTGGGCCATCAAAACCAGCGCGCACGAATAAAATGCTATTGCAGCTCGGCACATGCACGCGTATGCTTTTTCTTGCGCCTTTGTGTCGCGTTACTTACCTCGCATAGTCGTGCAGTGGCCGACGGTTCGAAGTGTTTCCGTCCAATTCTGTGCAACCACACTTTTCTTCTGGTTAGGTTCTGTTTGCCCCGCGGGATGCAAAATAACTTCTTGCCGTCTTCCGTCCGGCACCCAAACGCGCAGCAACAAGGCATATCGGACTTTCCAGAACGAAATCACCGCACAACGTGCATAGCGGAACAGGCGAAGCGAGCGCTCTCCTCCCGGGGCGCGGGAACCTTCATGGCGGGGCAAGGTCACGTGTCACAGATCAGCCTATCGCGGGCGCCGTCGGCTTCATGAAAGCTTTTCGATACTTTTGAATTTATTGAGGGACTTTAGTAATCGAAGTTTATCTTGCGTTGTGCGTCGTTACGAAGTCTGAAGAATGCAAGAAAAGGGGTTGCTTTGCGTCTCGTGGCTTTCACACATCGGCGATTTGAACGACTTCGTCGATGCAAGTTTGACTTAGATGCAATGAGACTGACTTATATGCAAATAAGACTCTAACAGCTATAGCACCGCCGGTACCGATGCTGGATTTAACAGAACTAGTATTCACTTAACAGAAGCTATCTTGGCGTACGTCTCCTTGTCTTTTATTCAGTGCGTTTTCAAAATCATAATTGGATTGTTAGCACAAGTTCTTTCTAAGCTGTGCTTTGTCATCCGATACGTCCCCTATCTCTTTGTATTGCTTTCTTCTGGTCTGCTTACGGCAATATGTCTTTAATGTGCTGGCAACGTAAGCTCTCTTCATTATTCTTACTTTTAGCTGTCTGCATTATTTCTGCTGCTGTTTACAGACCTATATTCTACTCAAGTTTACTGTTATGTCAAGCCGACGAGAACATATGTATAATAATCTGCGCGTGCTTGGAGCATACAGTAACAAAAGTTCTGCTTACTGCTTAGTAAAATAGCGAAATTTTTTCACGATAACGTAAGTTATTAGGAGCCATCTCAAAGATGTTAGCAAAGGAATTGGAGAAACATTGTTATACAAAATGCTCCGTTTTTCTAATGAGCGTCTCAACGAGTCGGTTTACGCTATTTCACATAGGCACTGAATTTTCTGTGGTCTTGCCCTAAATGCCTAATTGTCATGGCTATTAGGGGTTAGCCGCCGCGGTGGTCTAATGGTTGTGGTGATTGACTGCTAAGCCGTAGGTCGCGGCGGCTGCAATTCGAGGCCCGTGTGCTTATATTTAAGTTTTATAGCACCACGCGGTTAAAATTTCCGGAGCCCTCCACTATGGCGTCTGTCATTATATCGTGGTTCTGTGGGACGTTAAATTCAACAATTATGATTAGCTCTTAGGAGTGCCGCCTGTATCGTGTTCCGATACTTATTCTCTGTGTTTGACACAGAACCGCGTTTCTATTTTACTTAGGTATATTTGTTTTTCTTTCTTAGTCTTCTCTGAATATTTTTACTGTTACTAATTACCAGGTAATCAGAGCATAAGTGGCAATAAAGTGTGAATAGCGGCGGTGTCCTCCGGCACTTAATGCAACTATAGAACACGTCTGACATGTTTTCTGGGCTGCAGATGTCCTCTCATAAATGAAAAATTGTTCGAAGATCGCGCATTACTGAGTACGTCGCTAACGAACGCTTTACGGCAGCAAGTAGAATATAAAAGTAATTGCAGTTTTATGTCATCTACGTAAACAAGATGCGTCGCAAAGAATGTCGTTACCCGCGTTCTCACTGATGTACATCTGTCCGGTGATCAGGTATTGCGAAAACCATCATACCTTTACGGGCAAGGTAGAACTTAACTGTATTTGCACCATTGTGCCGAGGCATCTTATTGAAGATGGCAGCCCGCTAGCAGGTCAGCAAGCAGAGCATCGACTCTACCCAATTACAACAGCGTCAAGCAAAAACTGTTTTTAGCGAAGTGTACAAAGAGATGTCACGGTAAGCAACTAAAGCAACCCCAATAAGTTGTTTCGGAACAAAAGTAATATATCTTCAGCAAGAAATACGAATTGGAGATACTAACAGACATTTCATTCAAATGAAACAAAATTGGTCGCAGTTATTAAACTTTCAAGCGAACATTTTCTGCATCGGCGTTTAGTGCTACATTACCGTATATGCAGATATATATATAATAACAAATTTCCGAATGTATCGAAGTATCTTAACCCTTTCAGCCCTGGATTTTTTATTTTCGCCGGAGACATTTTTTGTGCGTGTTTTCCTAATAGTTAGGACCTCAGAAGATTGAAAACGAAAAATTGAGCCAGTGGTGCAAGTATCTATAGATTAATTAGGATGGAATCAAATTAGGTCATCAGGGCTCAGTGGTCGTGAAATTAGGAAAATGGTTTCTTTATTTCTGCTGTTCACTAGATGACACAAAATGTGAACCACGTCTCATTTTTCATTGTGATACTCCTTGAAATAGCTTCTGTACGACGTCCCGAAAACGGCGCTTAGCCGCCTCACCTGACCCGCCTCGGCGCCACCCATGACTTCGGTCAAGCGTGTTCTTCTTTGTGGCTTCCAGCTCCGCAAATATGTCTCAATTTTGGTGTCAATCACAGTGGGGATCATTGAAGAAGTATTTCCCCAAGAATGAGCCGTTTTGGTTTCATTCCCGAGGTGCTAGGGGAACTTTCGTGCGGTGTCGTCAATTGACGACGCCAGGGCCGAAAGGGTTAAGATACAATTGGAATGTATAGTATCGGATACAATCGGCGTTGTGGTATCTCTGTATCTGTATCTCAAATACTTCTTGCCTGAGTATCTTGTATCGTATCGCGATACAATTTGAAAGTATCTTTGCCTAGCCCTGCTGACAGCCCTCGATAACGTCCATACCTTGATCCATTACAAACAATATATAGATGATAGGGTACGATATAGTGACGCTACGGAAGTGAATTCGGCGCGCAGCGGGCACGCGTTGAACGACGAGTTCTAATTAGAAGCGCACCTTCAATTAGTTAATTACGCAGGGCCACCTGCAGCGCCGCATCGTGTGGGACTCGGCTATTAATAAACTTTAATGGCAGGCGGCTTCTTAGGGCCCGGGAACGTCATCTTCTTTGCCATTATTATGGGCTGCCACGTTGAAGCAAGCGGGGGACTGCCGTTTCTCACACCGGAAAGGGCGTCAGGAATTTATGGCGTGCGAACCGCGCGCCCTTCCTGCGAGAGGCTTACGCGCAACGCACGGGCGTCACTAGGTGAAACCGGGGCCACGGAACAATATCTAGCGCGGAAGTGGCACGGTGTGTTTCGATGCCAATATCGACGGAAGGACGCAATGCATATGCACAGGGTGTTCTGGCACGGTTATAAAGGTAACGAGAACCCAGCTTTCGCGCGACCTTTCTGCGACAGCAATTTATCGTTGTTCTGTTGAGCGTTGAAGCATAATCAGTTGAATTACAGCGCGTCGCTAATTGCATGTTTCATGCAATGGTGTATAGTTTTAACTCAGTCTGGACCAGGGCTGGGCAGAGATACTCAGAAAAGTATTCCGGAATACAGATATCGAAATACACGGACTGGAAGCCTAAAATACAGATACTGAGATACATTTCCCTTTAACGTAACGGGATATTTCGGAGATACTTTTGCAATAAGACGAAAAAAGTATTCCGGAATACAGTTACAGCGATACAGATACTGGAATACTTTTTTTTTATTTCAAGGATGCTCATACTACGCGAAGACACTTATTAGTGCAGCATAATGTTGTAATTAAAGTTACAGCGCGTCGAAACGTTCAGTTCATTTATTTATTTATTACAGTACCCTCAGCGCCATTAAGACATTGCAGGGGAGGGGAGCGGACAAAGTACATAATTAGTAATAATGACATAATTACAAGTATCAATTGCAATAAAAATGCACTATTTCACAGCAACAGTAACAACGATTGGACACCGAAATCGACATACTTGTCGTACAAACTAAGCTATGCTAGAAATAGCAGACTTTAAGGAAATCACTCGAATCACTAATGAACACCAGTGAATTGAGAAAAAGCACACATTTATTTTGAAGATCTGCTTTGCTGAGAAGGTTGCTGTGTAGGCTTCTCAAATAGGCTGTCTTCCAACAGCGTCGGTTCAGCCTCAGCACAAGACTCACGAAAGAAAAAAAGTCTGTCTACCGCTGAAGGCGAGCACAAATTCGTGTTATAGTGAATAAATACCGCCTTCATAGCAGGATTGCCCTGCAGCGTGGCAATATCTCTTCTCGGGTCATCTAGATACCGAAACACTCCCGCCCTCACTTGGGTTGTTCTGACTGTTCATAATTCGAAGTCGGTCCCCGTATTCGGAATCCTCAGCCGTCTGACCCTGTCGGCTTCAATGAAGCTGTCACCACCACCGATGCTACCAGCACCCATTTCAGAAAGCCGCAACATGCGAAGTCGGCTCCGGCGGTTGGGGGGCCTGCTACCACAAAAGACCGTTTCAAGCATGTAATCAATTAGGAACGCACCCTGACATTGGAGAGGTGGCTGAAAGCGCGTCAAAGATAGCCATCTTCTAGTCACTTCCGCCGCGCCTACGGGAACTGCTTTTGTAAGTACCGCCGCTTTGAGAACTGAACGCACGCGAAGCATTGCAAACCTGTTCCAAGGCGGTATCCGCGCGGGGGGTCGCGAAGTAATGGCTTGCCACCCTAAAAAAATTAGGCGCGCTGCACTGACCTTGAGACACAGCGACTTTCGTCGGCAGAGGCCGACAACACTGTCCCCGCGATTCTGCCGTCTGCGGCGTCGCGCGCTTTACCACATGGACCATTCTGTGCTTGAGGGGAAACCATCGCCGGCCTATCTGCCGGCGACCAGCGGCGCGCCTTTGCTTGTCTTGGCACAAAAAAGGAAAAAAAAGCATGTCATTCCCCCATTGGAAACACGCCTCAACTCATTTACGACGCAAAAAACAATGTAACGAGATACCCGTGTCCTGCATAGTATCGCGATACAGGCGATACATCGTAAATGTATTTCACTACTGAGATACAAATACATTTTTCAAATGTATCTCGATACAGAAATACAGATACTCAAAAGTATCTCTGAAATACTATCGCGATACTCTTGTATCGCGATACTGCCCAGCCCTGGTCTGGACAGACTGATAGTGATCCCATGTGCCGCACAAGACTGACGTAGTGATGTACTGACGTACCCACTAACTAGACCCGCTACAGTGGTCTAGTGGGTATGGTGCTCGACTGCTGACCTGAAGGTCGCGGGATCGAATCCCGGCTGCGGCGGCCGCATCTTCGATGGAGGCGAAAATGCTTGAGACCCTTGTACTCAGATTTAGGTGCACGTTAAAGAACCCCACGGTGGTCGAAATTTCTGGAGCCCTCTACTACGGCGTCCCTCTTAATCGTATCGTGGTTTTGGGACGTTAAACCCCACTAATAATTGTTAGTAAGTTGAATCTGTTACAGTCCACACACCGTTTGCAGGTGTCATCGTCTGATTTACGTGAGCGTAAATGCCCGTCATAGTAACTCGGTGATGCCTCACTCAGCGTTTACGCAAATTGCCCTTCACTTTTAAAGAGAATCAGCCGATATGTAGTTGTAGAGCGTTTGGCTCACAGTGACACACACACACACACACATACACACATGCACATATATATATAATCGTTTCATTCATTGCAGGGGATAGCTTCTCGACTGCAGTATACTCACTCGCACATAGTTATATCTGACGTCTTGGATGCATTTTAGCCCTAAGGCACCGTATAATAGTTTAGGCAGGATCAGGGCAAATTGCAATAGTTATAATCACTCAACAGAGGGCTAGAGGAGGCGCGGCTGCCTGCCAACGAAATTGCTAGCGATATCCGCTGTCTGTAGCATTGGCAGTCGCCTATCTAGAACAGCTTGAACTGCATCAACAGCCAGCGTCCCCACGTCAGAAGAACTGCCAGTGTCTATCTCTTCTTTTTTTTTAATTTCGGTGTCAAGGCGAGAGTATATAGGACTGAATGCGATGCTCGTTTGTTCATTTGTTAGCGCGCTTGCCTCGCGATTTAGACAAGCGTAGGCAGGTACGACGAAAGTGAAGAAAGTAAAGGGTGAAAAAAAATAAGAGCAAGACCTGCATGTATAGGGTGAGCTAGGTCTTTCGTTCAGGGCGTGCCTCGGTGCAGTGAATGTTGACGGCACATCAGGAAACGCTTTCTCTTCTTTTCTCCTCGCTCATTGAAGCTTCTAGATCGCAACCAGACAAACACGGTAAGAAGGGGGCTCTGGCAGACAAGGGTTCCTTTTACGGTCGTGCCCCGTCGCTACACGACGGCCCGCGCTCAGCTGCTCGTGCTGCGCACGCGATATGATACAGGGGCCAGCTTTCGAGTTCACTCTTTGAGAGTTATATATTCACGCTTATATACGTATACGCCGTGCGCGTCTCGCACGTTATACTTACGCGTCACGTGTCTTTTTTTTTTTCCTCCTAGAAGATCGACATGAGTTATGCGTCGGGCTCAGGGGAATCTCTTGCCTCTATTTATAGGCGTAACCGAAGTCGTAAGATTACTTCAATTTCGGCATCGATTGCACCGCTGTTAGCTGAGACGGGCGAATATATTGGCGACAATCTTGTGGATGTGAGTGAGATCACGTTTTATTATACAAAGTATCGTAGATCGCGCGATATGACTTCGACGTTCCTAGTGACGCGGAAACTGCCTCAAGGTCTATAGCTTTAACTCGGCGGGCTGATGCTATCTAAATACGCGGAAATTGAAACTTTTTCCTCAGCATATACTTCGCCGATTTAGGCGAGGCTTGTTCCATTTAATAGCACACATTAAAATCCAACAGTCACAACAAGTGGGTTTTCGATTTTCTTTATGCACTTTTGAAAAAAAAAAGAATTATTGTTTTCAAATTGCGAAGGGATTAAAGTATCGAGTTTAAAATTCAGCGACTAAGCGATAAAAATCGATATCGCAGTTCTCTACTGATCCTATTATCGCGTCTGAGGTGGACAAAACATGGGGTGCATTACGCGCTGTTTCGAAATATACCGCTAACTTGCTAGTAGAAGTTTGGTAAGGTGTGCGTAAACACCGTAAGCGGTGAGTGCGCAAAGCAAACTTGTTGGCTCGATATACTCCAATCACTGGAGTTTGTTCGTAATTGTCGTATCTGTTTTCGCTTTCACACTTGTCGATTTTCTCGAAGTGAACGGCCGTTTCGTTTTTGCCGCGCACCCACGACGACTTAACTTGACCATTCGGGCGACCCGCTTCGTCTAGGTTAGTTTTTCCGTTTCTTGAACGTGTTCTCCTCGTTCTGGTAAGCCTCCTTTCGTTGCCTTATATACACATGCGTTCGGGTTTAACAAAATAAACGAAATGGCTCCCTACTATTTAAAGGGGTTTTCGAGTCCACAGCTCCAAGCGAAACGTCTCCCGCCACGGTGACCGCGTCTGCCAGCAAGTGCGAACAAATCGAACCGACCGTCACCCGCCAAGTAGTCGTCGTTTGAGTATAGCCTGCGCCATGTATCGAAGCGTGAAAGATGAACTCCTCGCTCTTCGCCCGACCAAGACTGCCTCTTCGTCTCCTTCCTGCCTCCAATTTGAAGAATTCTTCCGAAACTTGGTCGTCCAACCAGAGTTGTATGGCAGCTGGGTCACGCAGATCGACCCAACCTCTGGAGCACTTCTCCGTCCTTATAAACGCTCGTCTCCATCATTTGCGCGCGTTAACCTCCGTTTTCGCTCCGAAGAGAAGACAGCTTTTCCCTTCCCCTCCACACCTTTCACACCCCTCTCGGTGCCTTTCAAAACGCCGGACGAGGCTCTTCTTGTTTGTTAAAAAAAGAAAGCGGCGCCGCAACTTCTAGCGCGCCGCTTCCTCAGCAGCTCCGGCGTCGGCCGTTGCGTGAACTGGACGAGTAGTGCAACAGGAAGCGTCGGTCGGCTCTTCTGTAACATTGCTGCGCTGACGGTGCGGAGGTCCGCCCTCGAAGCCTTCGATCGGGGTGCGGGTGGCTTCCTTATTTGGGAACTGGCTAGCCATTTTCTTGTTTTTGTTTGTTTGTTTGTTTCGCTCCTCTCTACGCGTGCGCTGTCTATATGCACCTGCCGCTTTGAGAGAGCTGCGGCCGTGCGTGCGTACGTACGCATATCTACACGAGCGTCGCCTCGCGGCGGCTGCGGCGGTCGTACAGCGATGGTCAGGCGTGTTTGTTGGGCGTCCCGCGGATGGTACAAAAAAGAAGGGCGGCGGAGGGTGAAACAAGCCCCGACTAAGAGAGAATAAAGCACGGGAAAGGTGATAGAACGGAGCACTCTCTTCTTTGTGCGATTCCTTTTTCATCAGCTTCTTTCTTTTTTCTCTATCTCTTCTCACGCTGCCTGTTCGACGGGGATGACTTTTGCTTGCAGCGTCAGTAACGTTCGTGACAAGATTTCGTTGTATGAGGAGTTGCGATGCCGAGGGAGTTGCGACCTTATCGATGCGAACTGAAGAAAGAAGAACGGTTTCACGAGGAGCAAGAGCAGCTGTCTATATCTGATGCGCGATAAGCGTCGAGGTTGAGATAGCAGTAACGAATGTCTAGTGTAGTTATGCACCTCACTGTCTGCTGTGCAGGATGATACAATATGCGCACACGTACAAATAAATGGCATATGTAGTGTACGTGTGCATGTGTCTACGTAATGCACGTTTCTATATTATTGAGCTCTACCGAGGTCCTTATGTAGGTCTCTCTGTTGGTTTCTTGTTTTGATAGCATGTTATTCCCGCTGCCTCGTGGCCCGCGTTCTTTCTTTTTCTTGTTGGTGTTTTTTTTTTTTCACTAATTAATAGTTGCTTCGCTATACAGACGCCGCAAGAAGAGCGCAATCGAGGTTTCCGCCCTTGTGTATCTGATTTTGTCGTTTTAAGCTTCCCTGTAGTACCATATGCGGTGCAGATGTACTTTTTATCATTCTACGTCTTCCTCTTACAAAGCCCAGAATAGGGTAGTAAACCTAATCTTCGTTTCGGTTAACCTTGCTGCCTACCCTTTATTTGATAACTATAGCTGTACCTCTATACTGGGCCGACGCGAAGATGGAACAGAGAGATCAATGGGATTGACGCGTGTATATTGTACGACTGTGGCAAAGCGGTCATTGCATTCTATTGCTGAGCACGCGATATATTCGATTAGCCGATGCACTGTGCTGAAGTGAAGGAGAGGCAGGACTATTCGATTGGAATGCAAAAGAGTATAGGTGAACGTAGGACCTAAGCTCTCCATTTGCGCGGCGTATAGGTAACGTTACACATTGTATGACGAATCGATGGGGCGACCCAACCGAGAAACAAATTTTTGCTATAAATTTTCGGTATACTATAGAGATATCTCGGTGGACATTGTGTGGGGAAAAAAAAAAACTCGATTATTTCGCAGTTACTTCATCTGAAGCTTATATAGGTGTAATCTGGTACCGGAAAATGAATTTCTGGCTTTTGCGTTCTGTCTGACACAAGGGTGAGAACGGACTCCTATTCTGAGTCTATTTATGTGTCTTGCCTTAGGATGGTGCGCCTAAGGCATGTGCCATTGAAATCTCCGGTATGTATGAACTATTTATTCATTGCGAACACCTTGGATTCCCGGCGGCACTGGTGGTGCTCATACGGTCACAGCCAACCGCACCAGCTCCCAGGACACATCGCAGCTGTGTGTGTTCTTCCGTCTGTAGTCTCCTTATCCCACGCAGGAACACTCATTCATCGCTGGTGTAGCGATGCGTACACGACCGCATTCTGAGGGGAATTCCTTTTTCGTCGCCGACGCCCTTTGTGTACGCGATCGCCTCTCACGGCTCCATAGACGCCGCCGTATACGGAAGACTGAGGGCCGTGGAAGATGAAATGAACGTGGTCCCGTATGTATTGTCGCCGAATTCGGCACGAAGCAATGCGTCGCATCGCCGCGTAAACTAGGCCGGCGCTGAGTTTGCAGAGCGGGTAAATCGGGAAGCGAATGCAAAATAGCGGGATGGAGGCGCGCATAAAACTCTATAGGAAAAGCCTGTCGGTTCGTTGTCTGAAATATATGCCTCCGGTTTACCTTTGCCTAGTTCGAGCAGTGTGGTCTATATCCGTATACAGTGCATGTAAACATAGGTCGTATACTGAGTTCATTGGCATTCAGAGCCGAAGATCAGGCCCACAATACATGGTTATCGACGGTGTTGCTTCCGAAAGCTAGGTTACTGCGGTTTTTTGTTTTTGTTTTGTTTTCTGCGCACAAGGTACAATGAGAGCTCATAAGACACATTTTACTAGTCCGTTGTTCCGAACGATGATGATGAAACACCACAATCAAGGAAGTGTTTAGAAATTCGGTTACTGATATCAGGGAGCAAAATCAGCAGCCAAGGCGGTACGGGTGAGTATGCGCGCAGGTTGCAGGGTTGCATGCCGGAAATCTCAACTAAGCGAGTGGCACATTAAGCCTCTTTTATCTGAGCATTAAGGAAGAGGGCGAAAGTAGCATCCTCACGGCCTACTGTGTCCTGAACGATGGATCGTGTCCTACTACAACGTCATAATGTGGGAGTCAGCGTGGTTTTGCGTTTTCGCTATTATATAGGACCGAAAGTAAGCTTAATAACGACGTCGTGAAGTTATCAATCGTAGTAATATGCAAATCCCATGTTTAAGTGGCCAGAGAAAGAGGAAGGAATTTCAGAAGAACTTTTTTTACGTGCCAGAGGTGTAAACCATACCGACATTAGACTTTTCCTCAGTATGCGTTATCTTAATTGGATCATGATTTCCAATAAAGATTTATACGCATTCACATTATATCCAGAAACGTACGAACTACGGTACTTCTCGTATGACGTCACAGCTCAAAGCATGGAAAAGCCTATTGGCGCAGCCAGGGGGGAGGGGAAGTGTTCAAACGTCCCCCTCTCTGAAATTTTTCAGCTTTGCCTGTTTATATATACACGCACACGTACAAACGCGCGCACGAACATAAATAAAGGTGATTGAACCCCCCCTCCCTTCCTTTTCATCTCGAAATGAAATTCTGGCTACGCCCCTGGAAAAGCCTGTCGTTTCTCTGTTAGGCGATACACCGCAGCACATTTCACTAAAAGTGGGGCGGTAAAGTATATAGCTTAATGCTACATGATAATTGCTGGGTTTTCACGTTAATGACATATCTCGAGATAGTTGGTTGATAGTCATCCAACGAGGACGGAGAGAGCGAAGACGAGGCACTGGCGCTGAAATAACAACTTAAGTTTTATTGTTCGTAGGCCGCGGTAAGTACACAACACGCATTATAAACAACAAACGGAACAACGAAAGAAGCAAAGCTTGATGGGTACGCATTAGGAGCAGAAATTGAGAAGGAACCATGATATTCCAACCACCGATAGGAAGCGCAATTCTTATCTATGAGGGCTGTGGAAGAGGTACTGACACAGCTATCTATAGGCTCCCAGTCTTTTGGGCTTCTCTAATTTCTTGCGTGATTTTGTCACCACACCTGCGCAGCACCGCGGTGTCCGAACAATAAAACTTCAGTTGTTGGTTCAACGCCTGTGCATCGTCTTCTTTTCTCTGTCCATCGTGAAGTGCGCGCTGTTTTTTCATTGGGCTTTACGCGCTAAAACCACGACATGAGGCACGCCGTAGTGATGAATTCCGGATTCATTTCTACCCCCTACGGTTCCTTACCGTGCACCAAAATGTAAGTACTTGCACCGGTGTTCTTGCTCTTCTCCCCTATCGAAACGCGGCCGCAGTAGCCGGCAATCGAACCCAGGCCCTCGAGATTAGCAGCGCGGTACCTATAGCCTGCTAAGCTGCTGCAGGGGCGGGTAAGCTTCTTCTCAATTTACTCTGCAAAGCGTCGGTTTTGTGTCTGGACAAGTACACAGAACTGCTTTTGCTACCGAACAACGAAACAAGAAAGCGTAATTCTGAGCGTAATCGTAGATACCACCGTGGACTGAAGGAACACGTACGCTCTCATGGCAACCGACGGTCAGCTCTTCCGGAACGGGGCGACACGCGTGCCTCTATGGATGTGCTAGCCTCCCGTGCAACGGCGCTCTTGCTCCTCGAGCAACGTATGGAAGGGAACAAAGAAAGAAGACGAGCGAGCGCAACTTTCCGGCCTTTTTAGGATTCTCCTCGGCCTGTCTGCTCGCCTTTTTGCGTTGCCGTCCGACCGCATGCAGAACACGTAGCAGGCGTGCGCCGCGCTGGGCGGTAACTTGCACGTGTGCTGCAAAGACAGTTCATACCATAAAATGCTTGGGGGGGGGGGGGGGGTGAGGAGGTTGAGGTGAGTAAGATAAGGCAAACCACGTATGCGACTTTCTTACCGCTGCATCGTGTGACGGATGGGAGATGCGGCTGCGCGAGCTGTCGTGCCAGCGATCGCGAATGCGGCCTATCAATCCTTCCCCGGGTTTGATGTATGTGCGAATGTGTAGGCAGAAAAGAAACAAAGGAAGGAAGGAACGTGGGTAAAAGGCAAGGACAATGTCCTGGTTAACGATGTTAGCGTGATCACCGTGGTTGCTGCTAACTTTAAGCCTCCTTCTCGTGGGAGCTACATATAGGCCGTCACCCTGTGTATATAGTATAGTATAGTATAGTATAGTATAGTATAGTATAGTATAGTATAGTATAGTATAGTATAGTATAGTATAGTATAGTATAGTATAGTATAGTATAGTATAGTATAGTATAGTATAGTATAGTATAGTATAGTATAGTATAGTATAGTACATGTATATGTACACGTGGGCGAGCACGATTAGACAGATCAGAATGTGGCGCCTGCTGAAAAGGCTCATCGACGCAACCCCGATGATTCACACGGTTGCACGGTTGTCCCCCGTGCGTGACGCGAAGCTCTACGTCAGGATGAGGCTCTGCCTGATACGCGTACCTCTTAGATGAGCTACATACGAGGAGAATAGGTTCGCGGCCGGCCGGCCGTGCATTCGGAGCACGTGGGAATTTCCGTGTTCGATGCCATTTTTTCTTTCCTTTCCCATCGTGACTACGGCGCTGACTGTGTGACTGACACCGTGGTGAGTTGCGTGTCGTGTTAGCGACCATGTATTTCGCCGGCAGGCGCAAGACATATATTCTTAGCCACGAACGCTGTAACAGTAGGCTATAGTGTGGGTAGCGAAGCGGAAAGTGTCAGCTCGTTTGGTTATTGCGTCTATATAGTGCGAGTTAGTTTTTGTTTTCTGCGCGGTTATGCCAAATAAAAAACCAGGAAGGTTGACAAACAAGGAAGATGTTTCTGTTTTTTTTTCTTTTTTGCCTGTGTGTGTGTGTGTGTGTGTGTGTGTGTGAAGGTGTGACGTAGAGGTTTTCAGCGCGTTTGGAATGCAGAAGTAGAGCTGTAGTTTTCCTTTGCTTAAAGAGGGGTGGGGGGAGGGGGGGAGAGAGGTGTTGCGACACTCTCTAAGTTGATCCTGCGCTACCCCAACCCCTCCTTTCCCCTTTTAACCGCGGTTGTTTTGAAAGTTAAACTTGCAAGCTCATTTGTGCATAGTTCATTCCTTATGAGTGGTCATTACTTACATATTCATGACACATTGCAGCAGCACACATGCGCTAAATGTAATTCAGCCTTTAATTGGAGCTTCCCAAGGTTTGCACCCGCCGCGGTGGTCGCATTTCGATGGAGGCGAAATGATAGAGGCCCATGTGCCTAGTTTAAGGTGCACGTTAAAGAACCCTATGTGGTCGAAATTTCCGGAACCTTCAACTACGGCGTCGTTGATAATCATATCGCGGATTTGAGACGTAAAACTCTCGACAATTTTAATATTATTACTAATGTTTGCGGTCGGGCTGACAAAAACCTTGCGCCCTCGGAACTGACGCGTCTGTGCAAAAGTGTTGTAAAAGGCGGCATGATGATCAGTACAATGATGACGATGTTGATGGAAAAGACTACTGCATAGATGAGGGGCACATAACTTTGAATGTGTCGCACGCTGCGAGATAAACTCGGGCGGAGGCGAAATACTAAGCAGGTTGAATATGGGTGCACCAAGTATTGAAAAGCTGCGTCGTGTGGAAGTTTACTTTTCCGCATTTTTCGCGAATTTCATGACTGTTGAAATTTAGGCTAGGTAAAGCCAGGTTTTTTTACAGTCTATATAATTCCGAATGCACGTAACTAGTGAGCTTTAGAGCGTGCGAACGAGCACCTTGCGCAGGAAGCAGAAAGTGAAAGTCGGACAGAGGCGAAGGAAACCGACAACCCTTCTCGCGCTAGTGTGGTTACTATGGGGAGTGCAATGTTTGCTTCGTCGCGAATTACTTTGTTGAGGGTGTTAGGAGAATGAGGCGCGATGGGGTCACTTATGAGGTGGCTATGAATGCTAAGATTGCGGGGGTGCGATATTCGTTTCGGTGCCGCGCCACATCGATAATGGTGAGTTATACCTGAAGTTAACCGGTTTCCTTCGGCGCGACACCTGTTGGTGAATGTGGCACTGTAGCGCGTTAGTTCAGCTTAATCATCCAGCCAGGACGCGTTGGGCTATCCATTAATAAATCTAACGGTGTCATGGAAGGAGAATATATTTCAGCCCTTGTGGCACTTGAGGTAAATTATCACGCCTGTGGTCGTCGCTGACGGTCAGCTGTGATACGGGGCGACTACCATATACGCCGTGATGCGGAGCGTACAAACGATTACTACGACGGTACCGGGGGAATGGGAGGCGGGGGAGGCTATGTGGCGCGTATTCGCGCGAACTCATGCAAATCGTCAGCGGCCGCAGCAGTGGATACTAAGTCACGAATTGCATAAGCGCACGGGTAAGACGAGTCCCATATACTCGCAATGTGGAGGGAGTCCGTGACTTTCGGGTTAAACGCCAATTGTTTGGGGGCGAATGCGGCGTAGCTTTATATACCCAAACGTTCTCTCGGCGCACCTTACGTAATAACAGCCGCGGTAATAGCTCACGTTCTTATGACAGAATTTGCGCGAAAGTTGCAAGATCGCAGCTACCTCGATTTTCTTTGGTGTATACCGCGCTCTGTACTGAACACGAAGAGGACGGCAGTTCTGCAGAATCCGCTAGATGTCCTCGTCGTAAGCACTGACCTAGAATTTACCCACACCTTTGCACTACCGGAGATACTTGCGTCCGTGAGAAACACTGGTCCGCAATCGTTGCTCGCAGTATTTCCGCTACAAGAGGTCAAGGCGACCATACAGGAAAACAGTCGCACTGATGGGCGCCATACGACAATCGTGAATGTCTCTATACGCGAGTCACTATTAACCACTTTTAAAAGTAAGCAATGGACCACCATCGGCATTTATTATGAAGGACCGAATGAACGTGCAGGTTTCGCAAGATCAAGTTGTTGCTTTCAAGTTGTTGCTTTGCTGTATACTGAAGACAAGAGTGTAGTTACGCGCCCATAGTCTCTTGTCTTCGAGACACCAAGTGCTAGATTATTGCTTTATATGTTCCTCCGGATGATCCCTCTTTGGCTCAGAACAAAGGCCTAATGGCGTCTGCCGCTAAGGACCCAGAGTCGAGGCTCGTTAACCACAGCCCAGTTCGCGTCGCGCGGACCGTCACGCCCTCTCGAATAAGACGCCACGAGCCGATTCTCACCGCTGGCCATCATCCTCATACCCCGGGCCGCGAGTGATCGTCAAGCGCGCAGCGTGCGAACATAGCCCCGCCACCGGATGATGGATGGCATTTCGTCACCGCCTGCCAGCCACCTTCTCTGTGTCCCCGCGAGGCGTGTCCGCGAAGTCGAGGCATCAATTTCGCCCTCTACGGACAGTGTCGCTGCGACTGAATGAAACCATTTGTCACTGCATCCTGCCAAGCTATAGGCTACAGGCGCCCGCACTCGCCTAACGGTCCCAACGGTTCCTCTCGTCCTCCGCGCAGCTTCTTCTACTGCCGGAGGCGATGGTCCTCCTCGTATACGTGATCATCCGCATGGAAGCAACGGCGCTTGTGATGCAGAGGCAGCCTCGAGCTCCTTTCCGGCGATTGAAGCGGTCGGTCGGTGCCACCTAAGCGCTTTGAATCTGGTTGACCCGGCGGGCTGGCGGTGGAGTTACACGCGAGTGTCGGCGTCGCTTCGAGAACTGTGACCTCGGTGGCGCCCATATTGACTTTGCCCACCTTTCGCGCCTTTGTGGGTCAGCCGCTGCGGTGGTGGTCTGGTGCGCGTTATGTAACCGAGCCTCTCTCCGCGGAGGCATATAGAAAAACTGCGCCTTTCTTGCCAAGTTGTGTTCGCAGTTCGTTTCTTTCATTGTTGTTGTTGTTGTTTTCCCAAAGACTCGCTTTCCCGGGGACGTCGCAGGGGTGAGGGACGGGTCGCATCTTTGCGCCGCTGAATGAATGCGAGTGTACGGTTGTGCGCGCCACTTTCGATTTCTACGGGCACCTTAATTGTATGTAGTATGCGACTGGTTAGTCTATTAGGCAGACAGCGAAGTGTGCATTTTGACGCCTGCGGTGTTTTGTCTATGTAGATTTATGCGCGTGGCATTCTCTATCATGGACTTTTGAACTTGGCGGCTTATCCTGCCTCCCACGGAGGGAGATTTAGAGGTTGTTAGGTCTTCCGTTTGTTTTGAAGGTGTAATGCTTCAGTATGTCGTAATCAGATGGTTATAACGCAGCGCGGTTGAATATGTGAGCGCGTATATACGGATGTATGGCGGGCAAGATTCTTTGATGTGCACGTCATTACCATAAAGATGCACGATAGAATTAGAGGTTGAAAGTATGATCTGTGTACTTAAAGCTGCATATTTGCATAAAGCTCGCATATCTTTACCAAGCATACAAAACGTGTTCTCCAATATATTTTTTTTATGATAGAGCCATTGTCATTGTACACGCGTCTTGCAAGAAGACAACATTTTTGGTGTTGTCATAACTAACGTGGACACGTTAGTTATGACAACACCAAACGTAATAATTGCATGTCTTCTGCACTAGTTGAATTCAGCGAACAATGTTCAAACAACCCGAACCTTCAGTGGTATGTCATGAACTGGGTGTAACATCTTTTCCTCTGTGCATTCGCTATAATCTTCGTAGCTTTGTGATTAGCTCCGATGTGCCTGTAGTCTACGGTTCGCAGTACACAATTATTGTGACAGCTGTGTTTGAAGTGCATAATACGTGTTCAGCGTGGATATATGAAACCATTGGAGTTCCGCTTCTGACCTACGAGGTACTGACAATACAACCACGGCTTGAAATAATTTTGGAGCATTATTAATAATACACTTTAGCATGAACCCACCCAAAGACCTGATATACGGGGCTCGAGCTTGAGCGCGTGTGTCCTCACGTATATGCTTAACCGATTGCTTGCACATCTCGCAGCCTGCGAATCATACATAGGGACCTGAAGATATCGACAGTAGTCGATCCCTTCAGCTGTAACGTTTGGATCCCATCGGGATGGATCTGAAACATCCCTTGTTCAACCAATGTAGACCACGAGGTCAAGTTTATCGAGAGCTCCGCTATAATTTTCTGAGCCCAGACGTTTGTCGTTCCTTCCAGATTATCAAATGTATCCCTAAGTGCTCTCTTCTACTCTTATCCAGATTCACTGCGTTCAGCTGACCGGAGCCAATACCAGTAGCTTACCTTCTCAGCTTAACCATTTGCGAGCTGCACCGTTCCGTAACCAATATAAGGTGGATAAATCTCAGCGGTACTTACATATTTCCGCCTGCTCACCTGTGAGACGGAGGCGAAGTGCTAGAGGTTCGTGTACTGTGCGATTTCAGTTCATGTTAAAGAAACCCAGGTGATCGAAATCATACGGAACCCCTCCACTACGGCGTCTCTCCAAAGCCCGAGTCGCTTTGGGACGTTAAACCCCATAAACCAAACCTACTTATATATTGCAACACATCTTCCTTTCTTTCTTGCTTTTTTTCTTCCTTTCTTTCTCACCCAGATAACAAAACTAAGCTCTGCCACAGGATTTAATCACGACAATAGAAGAACACTTTCCCGCACCGGCGACTGCAAAACCTTGCGTAAGCACCGTGCGCTGTCCAGCCGACAAGTCAGACCGGGGACGCTGGGCATGCGGGCTGCTTGCCCGTGGTTTATGTGCTACGTGCTCCTATAATCTCATTTAGAGAGCAGCTGCCGGATGGGACGGCCTGATGGCGTGACGTTGTTTCGTTCCGCGACCCACTTTTGTTAGGAGCCTCTTCCGCGACACAGAGGTTTCGCGACCTTTGTTCGCCGGACGCTGCTCATCGTCTCGAAGCCATCACAGCGGGGATAGAATTCGAGTCGCGCCCTTCAATCACTCGCGCTTAGCCGAGACGAAAGCGTGGTCACCAAGTGAGCTAGAGCACTCGGACGACCGCATGCGTGGTGAATGTATACGAGAGAGCAAATGCTCGCCGGGTGCGGCCTAGAAAGAAAGAAATGGGGGCCGCTCGCGAAACGGCGTCACGGTAAACCACTCGAAGCGGCATCGGAGGGCACGGCCCGGTCGTCAGATCAAAGAACGCGGTTGGAGTGTTGCAGTCAGATGGTGCCGTTAACGGGAACGTATGCTGCCCGAATGTACTGCATACATACGCTATCGTGTATACGAGTGGCATAACATTTGGAGCTCCCGTAGTTCGCGTTCGAGTCATATTCCTCGTCTCGACAACGTGACCCTGCACCACATTTCACTTCAAACTAGACAGTTTGGGCGTCGTGTACGCGCCGAAAATTTCACGAGGCTGCGCGATGAACGAAGGGGCGTTTATTCGGTGATCTTTGCCGATATGTCGGGAGGTGAGGTTTGTATGCGGCTACTGAGCAGGTAACGGAAGCACAAGGTCGGTATGCCGGCTTTAGATTTTTTTTTTCGTTTTTCTTTTCCACGTTTCGGAAATCACCTGCTTCGCTTTCGTTTCCATTCTCTAAATGCAGTTGGCAGACCCTCCCAACTCGAAACGGCGCGCACAGCTGTGCCCACATGCCTCCGTTCGTGTGCGTCCCGTGTATTGAGAGCCGCTACCAACCGGTATTTGAGAGATTGATCGCAAAATGTTTTTCTTCTGTATACAACGAGGGGCAAAGCCCGTGTCACCGGGGGAGTGGCTTTGCGCAGACGAAACAATTTGACCTATCAGCATTTGAAGGGTGCTAACCTGCAAGCTTCAGTAGTATCGTTTGCCTGACACTTGATGGACTGGCACGCGTAACGAATCCGAGCTATGCATTAATGAAGTGCTGACCCCCCCTCCCCCCAGCTCCGCCGAACCACCGTCCCATTGACCATTTAATGCTTAATTCGATCGCCTCCTGCTTCTTGTTTAGTTAGCTCTTTAAAAGAATCCGTGATACGGCAATCTAAACCTTATTGAACGCCAGTCGATGGTATACTGCTGGCGAAGCAGAGCGGCGGTCTGAAAAGTTATCTTCTCGTTATTTCAGTCACAGCCTTCTCATCAAATTATCAAGCATAGACATCGAGCGTATCTGACATGATAAGTAAGGAACCTCTACTCCTTCAAAGACTTCGAAATGCAGTATAAAGAATGTTTGCAACTCTACAGTACGCATTCGACATGTAAGTCTTCGACCTCTACTGCTTGAAATGTGTGTAGCTTCGTGATGACATCCATTGGCATACTCACTTCAAGAGAACGTAATCGAAGCCGGCTTTAGCGTATAATTCAGGAGAACTTGCGTTTGGCCTAGTTGGTGCTTACTGTTTGACATTTTGACCGCACAAAAAAGACGAGGACAGAGGGAGGTACGACGACACGGGCGGTAAAAATTTAGCGTATAAATTAAGAAGCGTAACTGTCATTTTCGTGATAACCACATGTTCCCTGTCTATGTAATCAGTGGCACGAGTCTCTAGTGCACTTGTCAGCTAATTCTATCTGTTTCATAGGGGGGGGGGTGACCTGAAGAAAATAAACAAGACAGTGTGTGTGTTTCCGTTTCCGAGACCAAGTCCCGGTGGCATACACAGCACTCGCGGATTGAAACGTGCCAATTTAGGGCTAAGTAACGCACGTAGTTTCGTTTCCACAGTCTTCAGTTCGGGTCGTATATCGGCGTAATTTCTACGCGAACGCGTAGATCAGGGCCAACTTTATCTTCCGAACCAGATTAGTCGCGACAACATGACGTGGTTATCTCGAGCAATTGCGCATACCAGTCGTTATACTAAAGAAAAATTGATGTCGTGTTGGAATCCGCGAGTACTGTACATATTCGGGACCGTGCAAAATGATGCAGTACCATCTACGGTGGTGGCGGGCTTCTTGGTACATATCGCGTGACACCTTGAAATCTGAACGGAGAACAGCACTCGACAATGCAAGAGGTGGCATCCGTAGTGTTGATGCCTATAGCCCCGTTCTTGGCGCTGTTTCAAAGATTTCACGTAAAATGAGAATGACAAGGTCACCGAATGAGCGATGCGAACAAAGCGGCTGACCGAGAGGTCAGCGGCGGTCAAGGGTTAAAGTGACGCCAAGAAGGTCACTGAGTGAGAAATAACGAAGGAGATGAGCGAGTGGTCAGTGGGGAGTACTCACGTGTAGTGCACTTCGAGCAGGATGCCGGATTCGTCCATCTCGCACGCCGCCCTGCTGCACGCACCGATGGCCCAGCTCTCGTTCACTGCCCTCGCCGAGCAACTACTCACGTCGTAGCACATGCCCGGAAAGTCTGCGATGTATTCGAGAAACGAAGAAGGTTAGCACTCCCGTCGCTATTCTGTGCACGCTGAAGCGTCAGTCTGGGTCATATACTGACTCATAATGCCACCAAGGTTTCGGTATACGCATCAAGCTTTGCCGTCTTATGACTTTTAATGCTGTCAGGTGGGGAACGGGGGGAGCTGGGGGTTCAACCCCCAGCCCCACCCCCCGGAATTTTTAAATTTTGCACGCACGAACATACGTAAACGGTGGTTGAGATCTCCCCCCCTCCCCGTCAAGGGCGTAGCCAAAATTTTTGGTTACGTCACTGGTGCTGAATAAACTGCGATCCATGCATACATTTCATCGCTCAACAAACTTGCTTGTAAATTACAATGCAGAAGCTCGAGATTTGCACCGAGTGCGATCCGAGTTAACCAAGGTACAACTTGAAGGTTTAACGGTCGCCATTTACTGACGCCCGCGACAATTTCCGCTTTCAGCTGCTGCACTGAAAGCCGGTTATACCTCCTCTTAAAAAAAAAATTATTGGCGACAGTTCGAGTTCATAACCATCAATTTTAGTAGTGCGTGAAGGATATTTCGATCGCCTATTGCAACACAGCATCACGCCCTATTTTACATTCGACAGGATTTTTCCATGCGGCCGCGTGCTGAAAGAACAATAACACACACACACACACACACACACACACACACACACACACACACACACACACACACACACACACACACACACACACACACACACACACACACACACACACACACACACACACACACACACACACACACACACACGTGTGTGTGTGTTTGTGTGTGTGTTGCATAAAATATAGGGCTATTATCGGTTACTTCTGTCATAGTACAAAGCGGCTTCTCAGAAGGCATCAGACGAAGAGAGTGCATAAAAAAAATCCTTGACAGAAAAAAAAATGCAATGGGATTCAGAATTGTGCGCGAAAAAAAAAAACACAATAGCGCAGGAAATGTTTGATTATGGGGCACAGAGCTGTAATCCGTGTGCGGACGGGGCGCTTGGAGTCTAACGACTCTGTGTATGTTATCAAACGAGGCGATTCCCGCCGGCCGGTGCCTTTTTTTTTCTTTTCTAAGTTTCTCTTCCCTCACCTACCTCTTTCTTTACGGAATACGTTACCACGACATTAGCGCTCGCATTTGACTAAGGAAGGCGTGCTTTTTAAAGCAACTGCAGGCTCGATTCTAAGGGAAAGAAGTAGGCGTCTTTGTGACCTCGTTTGTATAAAGGAAAAGGGACCGGTCCGTGGAAAGCTGTCTCTTTTATTTCCTTTTCTTTATCTTTCGGCTCTTCCTTTTGGTTCGGTTGAGAACGCGATAATAGGAAGCGGATACTTGACGTGTATTCAGCAAGGAAGGGTCGTCGCCTAACGAGGCTCGCTGCGTCGTCAGTCGCGAGGAATTACGTGATTTCTTCTCCAGACGTTGCCTCTGTTAGAGCGACACCGTGTTTTTTTTTCTCCGGACGTTGCTTCTATGAGAGCGACACCGTTTACTGTATATCGATGGATGCGAATCACTTCAGGCGTTTGTGGACATACAGTCTGCAAAAACTTGCGCTGTTTCGAACCCGCCGAAACGAGGGATGTCGATCACGTGATCGAAGGGTTCCGTGATCACGTGGTCGAAGGATCGAAACGCCGGTTGCCGTTCGGTTCGGCCAACTTTAGAGAACGATTCGAATAGTTGAATCGCTTCGATACGATCCTCAGAGAAACCGGGAAACGAAACGTATCGTCCGAGATTCGTATTATTCGAAGAAACCTCAAGAAGTATGGATGTAGGCGTACTAGGCGACAAGCTCAATAGCATACGTTTGTGTGGCGTCGGTGATACTGCTCCGCATAACACATTATGCGGTGCAGCGTACCTACCATTCGACATCCAGCAATTACAACCAACGTGCTTTGTTTCGGCGTGTACATCCTTCGTTGCAATGTCCGTAAGAAAAGTGATTTTGGAAGCTGAGAAAAAACGAAGCTGTCATTTCCTCACTTAATCGAGAATTTTCGCTCTCTTCGCTACCCCCTGCGGCGATTTCTCCACGCGACTGCTACAGAATATACACAGTTGCTGGCGGGAAGCACTTGCCTTAATTCGTGTCGTTGGAATGTTATTTAAGCTAGTACACAGGAATATAAGTCCACGAGTTTTATTAATACCAGTAAAAGCCCAGTTCTGCGCTGAAGAGATGAAAAAGGGAATGAATACATGTACGAAAGGCAGGGAGGTTAACTAGACTACACATCCAGTTTGCTACCCTACACGTGGGGAGAGTTGTGGAACGTTTTGTAGAAGGGCATTCATAAAATAATGGTTGATGCAAACAATGTTACCACGCAACAGTGAAAACAAGACATTGACGTCATAAAGACACTCTTAAAGCAACAATGCGAACGGCAACGCATCTTACGTTCGGAGAGGACATCATTTGCTATTGGAGCGAACGAAGACAGAAAATTTTAAAGATTGGCATTCAGAAGCAATCGACTTTAAAATGGCTGGCTAAATGACGTCATCGTTCCAAAGTAGACAATTTTTCCCCTTCCAGGCGGATGTGGTGCCTCACTATTTTATACGGGATTGGACACAGCGCGGCCGCGCATGCAGTGCACGCCTCTGAGAACGGCGTGTTCGAAGAATGACTCAGTGTCGTTGCAGAGACGGAGGCACGCGGGTTCGCTTGCGTAACTCGGTCAGATCGCGACGAGTGCGAAAGGGCGGCTGGGCGTGACCGAAGACGCATTAAGAAAGCTACACGGATGGCTTTTCAACCGGTTCACCGTTCACTCGAGCCAAGAATTTTGTTTTTTCAGCGAGTTCCACGCCGTGAAAGCCGTCTGACAGCGAAGCTGTAAGCGCGTGAATGTCTGTGATTGGCTGGTGAGGTCACGTGCATCATCACAATTGCCTATCATCATTTAGCATAATCATCATCATCATCATCATCTCGAACATTATCATCATTTCGTTTAGTTTGTTTATTCATTCCCCCCCTGGTCACGTGACCTGCGTGACGCCTACTACTACCACCACCACCACCACCACCACCTCTACTACTACTACTACTACTACTACTACTACTACTACTACTACTACTACTACTACTACTACTACTACTACTACTACTACTACTACTGCTACTACAGGTCACAATATTGACTCGTCAAGTGCGCGTGTTCTGGACAAAGAAAAGCTTGCATCACGCATGTACCTGAAATCCCTGCATACACAGACGAAGGCGCATACGCTGAACGGGAGTGATGGGACACCTCCGACGATGTACTCTCGCTGCTTACGTCACGTACTTATGCGTGCTTAACTATGCTGTGCCATTCTTATGGCTTTTATTGTGAACGAGGCTCCCGTATGAGGAGCCGAAACGTCAGTAAACAATTTGTTGTTCTTGGTCGGTGTATCTTTTGGCGTTTACAGTATACTACTACTACTACTACTACTACTACTACTACTACTACTACTACTACTACTACTACTACTACTACTACGACGACGACGACGACGACGACGGTGATGGCACAGGGTAGAATGCTTCGCTGTACAATAAAAAAAATGTGTTAGATGCCAAAAAAATAAATAAAAGAAAAATGGAAATGAAGCGCATGCGGAGGTTTCTGCGCATGACACGTCGTCACCAGAGGTTTCAGATAGTTTCGCACATCGTGTGGTGGTTCAATTTATTTCGCTCAAGAAAGAAAAAGGGAAAAGAGAAGTATCGTGGAGATTCCTCTCAGAAACACGATTGGAATTCTGAGAAAGCGCAGGTTGCATACTATAGCGATGCGACGCAGTGTTCGCACGTTCCTTCGCTTTTTTTTTTCTTTTGCCTGAATCGAAATCAAACAAAGACACCTGTTAGTGACACCCGCTTTTACCTACTTCGAAAATGTACCCAGGAAGGCCGTGCAGTACTGGTAAGAAAGTAATTTGAAATACGGGTGCAGAGCAATCCGTAACTCAGGAAACGATACAGTGGCCCAGGGTCATATACAGCAAACGTGCACACTAGGAGAAATCACAGTTGATTACACTCATTCGTATACGAAACGGCGTACGACTTGTACTAACTTTTCAAACAACTTTTAGCATACTTAGAGCTAGAGAGAGAAGGATAAAGAGAGAGAGAAACTCGGCGGGCCATAGGCGCGAGTGAAGTCCTCAATCCAGGACCCTACGAACCGCAGCGGCCTGATACGCTCTGCTAAACAGATCAAGCTTGTTCCGAGAGTTGATGCTATAGACTGAGGTCTTTCACTGTTGTGTGACCGGATGCGAGCCTAGCGAGTTTGCGCTCGTGAGTTGGCATGGAGAACTATAGAATTCGCGACAGTGGCTGCCTTCTAATGTTTTTCTTCCACTCATTTCGCTCGGCGATAATCTGTTTTCCTTCTCATTGCGCTCGCACTAATATTTCGGTCAGCAGCGTCGGGACGTTGCCGGCTGGAGCGCAATTTGCGGTCACTTAAGTACCTCGCACTTAGCTTTTTTTTTTTCTGCCAGCAGATGGAGAAGCGCGACAATCAGCAGACCTCTAAGCTTTGTCGGCGGGGAATCAGCGTGGCGGACGTCAAAACATATATCTGGGTAATCACGTGTGCGGTCACGTGTCAGTCCTGACAAACGCGCGTGGCGCCTGCGCGTCGCTCGTCTTTGGGACGGAGAGTCGAATGTCGTCCCATTATTGCCCCACGAAATTGGGGCACACGGGCAGTCGCGTAACTAATGGACGGTGCTTATCGACAGTTCACGGATATTGCTTATGCCGGCTCCTCTGAGATCCTATATATATATATACTGTATGCGCGAAGCTTTTACAGATGTTTCAGTTCACGTTTCGTGGCCGCCATGCCGAAAAGCCTCGCGTCTTTTGTTTGCTTTCTGTCAGTTCCGGGACTGAATAAAGAGAAGAAGCGCGCCAGCTGCAGCTTCCCGTGCTCTCCTCGCACTGTTTCTGCCCACCTTGCGGCATCTAATTGCGTAAGTGCACGGGAACGCACCTGTCCCGGGAAAATTGAACGCCACGCGTTACGCGGGCTTGAAGGAACGAAAAAAAAAACGAAAGATGAACAAAACAAACAGGCTGCTATGTAGCGAGTGCGCTGTAGAAAACCACGATAGGGTCGTTAAATCTTGAAGCTGTATTCGGTGTTTCGATTCCCATAGATACAGAAGAAACTTCGCCGATCGGGCAGTGTGCACCACTCTGACTGCTTTCAAGCGGAGCTCGTTGTGTATATGTGTGGAGAGGAGGACAGGAAAGGGGGGGAGGGAGGAGGACGAGCAGTTTGTTTGTCGTCCTACAATGGTCGTTGCAGGCGCAACGGAACGCTTGGTAGCGCTCATGCTAAGGCTGTAGCGACAGCTTAGACTATTATCGTACTGTTGTTATACCAGGGGAGTGATCAAGCGAACAGTGTCTCGTATAATACACACGCTCTTCAGGCAGACTTCTCCTCATTAAATATTAGCTTCGTCGTCTTCTCCCGGATCACTGTGAGCGGACTTGAACCGTGCGGGCCAATCTATTGCGGATAGCGCACTGTTGCGGTTGTAGTGGTCGAGATGTCTGGAAGATGAGTTAACTTTCACTTGCCGAGGAAAACGAAGATGGAAGAAAGATAATTGTTGGGGCTTAGCGTACGAAAACCACGATATGATTATGAGGGACGCCGTAGTGGAGTGCTCCAAAAATTTCGACCACTTGGGGATCTTCAGCATATTCGCCTCCATCGAAAATGCGGCCGCCGTGGCCGGGATTTGATCCTGCGACCTTCGAGTCAGCAGTCGAGCACCATAACCACTAGACCACCCTGGCGGTTTGGAAGAAAGACTCAGCTCTGATTCACAGCCTCCAAGCTTTCTCTATACTTTAAAACGGGCCTTAAACTAGCCTCACCCCGTACGGTACCTAAATGCAGTCCCCATAGAATAAGTAGCAGCAGCAGCTGACCAACTCATAGCTCGTTCCTGTCACACGTTGATCTTTCTTTCGTCTTCGTCCTTTCTCGCAGCGGAAATTTCCCGGAGGTAAAATAAAAAAAACGCCAGGCCTGCGCTCAAGCCGCAGCACAGTCACAGCGAAAGCTGGAAGAGCGGCGTTTCTAGAGCCCGTTAAGCTCTCTTGGGGCTACCATACAAGTACACTAGAAAGGTACCCACTACGCCATAAATCACAATTTTTGTGAAGTTGGGAAGCACCTACTAAGCCATTATTCGTCATTCCGCGGAGAAGCGAGGCACCAGCTACACGTCTGTAAGGCATTATGTGCACTTTGTTGACGCGACGACTGATGACGATGAAGAATTATGGCTCAGCCCTTTGTAATGGGTTGGAATCTTTAAACGGGCAACCAGTTATGTAATTTGCATTGGGTGACGTCCGGTCGCTATGTCCCTCTCCCGTCATGCTGTATAACATACGTTGACGTGGGAGAGAAACGGGTGGGGGGGGGGGGGGGGCGAAGAAAGTCGGCTTCAATTAGGCTGTCGGCGTAACGCCGTTCTTCGGCAAAACTTTCGAGCCGATCTTCGCTTCGACGCGGCATGAACTGCGATTGGCTGATGGATTGGACTAACGCGCTTGGCACGAGAGGAGGAGGCTGCGCCGACCACGGCCACTTCCGGGAAGTCCGGGCATTCCTTGTCCAGAGCAAGAAGCGACGAAGAAAACAACGCCGCGAAGCGCTGGCACAAGCGGTTATTGTTCTTATCCCCCCCCCCCCCCCCCCCACTCGCCTCCAATCTGCTCCCTTCCTATGGAACTAGTGCGCGGCTTCGCGACGTTTGGGGGCAAATCGGTAATCAGCCGTAACGACGAGCGCTGATGCTGAGGGAGCTACGCGCAAAAACAGGGACGATGCCGCGCTCCCGATGCGCGCACTGGATTGCTATGAGAGAGAAATTGACAGCGGCGGCCAACGTGGCGCGGCCCGCAGGTTCCGCATGTATATTGCAGCTGTCGCCGGAATCGCGGTCTCGGCGAAGGAATTGAACGAAAGAGGCGGTTTCGAGAGTTAACGATTCGCGAAAGGCCGGTGATGCCCGCAGCAGATGCGTGTAGACTGACGTCACGTGTACCGCATGCTTGGACGCATAGGCGTGCGCACAGGGGAAGGGGGGGGGGCAGGGGGGCGGCCCTCCTAGTCAACTAAGGGGGGGGGGCGCGAAATATGCCCCACACATTGACCCCCCTAGTCACCTAAGAGGGGAGGGGGGCGCAAAATCTGCCTCGTACATTGACTTAATAGGAGGGAGGGGGCGCTGCGATGAACCTTCGCCCCCCCCCCCCCCCCCCCCCCCGATGGCAAACCCTGTGCACGCCTATGCTTGGACGCAAGGTTTTTGAGGTCTCGTTAACGCTATCATTACATCACTCGCAGGTTCTTTTGTTATTTGACAGTTATAGTTTAACGGGCTTAGCGGAATAGGTCATCAAAATGCGCATGCGCAGTATACGCTTAACGACCGGTAGCCTTTTACCGTACGCACGCTGTTTTTCAGATTTAGCGTTACCGTGCTTGCGTGGTCCACGTAAAACATGGCGGCGGTTTCGGACGCCCGCTTCGAACTGAATTTGGCGTTGCTGTAAAAGGATTCACTTCGTTCCACAGCAAATGACTGTCTTAAAGGGCAGCTTCGACGACCGAGTATTACAAATAACTTAGCGCTGTTTTTGAGGTCGCTACCCATTTCGAACGTTCCTAGGCCTAACAAGAAAATTGGTTCAAGCAAATATGCAACATATAAATTTTCGCTTTTCGTGCGTGGTTCATATTTATTTACTTTTAATATTACTAAACGAGTAGTAATGTTGCTGCATGCGGGGATAAAAGCGAGCATTTTCAGATTTTTTTTTCTTTTCACTTTTTTAACGCATTCATCCTCCGCTAGGTGACGCTGCAGTCACAGCTGGGTCGGGTTGCCTTAGAACGCGTAGTTATAAAGCGAGATTCAGTAAAGAAGGAGAAAAATGTACATGCCGTGAGGAACCTGAGGAAACGGCGGAGCATGTTCTGATTGAATGTGGAGATATCCGCCCGGGTTTGGCACGAGCCTACATGAAGCCTTGGGTTTTAGGGGCAACAGTGGAAAGCTGAACATGTCCGCGATAGAGATAAGTAAGAGACGGTTGGAGTATTGGTGGCAGAAAAGCAGAAAGAAAGGACAAAAATAGGTAGTGGCAAAAATAAGGTCATTCTGCCGTGGGGGCAGGCAGCTGGATTGGGAATTTGTTCCCTTTTCTATAGTAAGATCGATTTAATCGAAGCAGACAAGGCATTAGGCCAAGTTTAAAAATATTTTTTCTTTTTTTGTCGAGCCTGGCGGTGCACATGTCACCGCCCCGTTTTATAGGGGACGCTCATAGCATCAATCCATCTATACGGACACGTAAACGATGTCCCGCTATGTACTAAAACGCGCTGTCCGCGACGAACGTTTGCGGCACGGTAACACTATTCCTTTAACCCCCGCTATCAACGCTAAACTAAAATTGCCTATTGACGCACAGAGGCCAATTACATTGGGGCCGCGTCATTATCATACCGAAGCAGGTCAACCGCAATGGGATTATGCTGCCTCTACATCATCAAAGCCGCCATGTTGGAGAACCAGTGCGTTATGAAGCCGCGTCCATGACGTCACGTGCAAGCTCTGCTCGAAATGTTAAAACGTCAATATTTATATAGCGGCTATTATGACACTCGTAAAACACGCAGGTGGTGCAGCGGCGACTCAGGGCGCACTGTTTCAGCACAACGCGACCCGCATCTAGATGCTGACCTAAACGTCCCTGCAGTGTAGCGCATAACCCGATGAAGTTTACTTTTTGTTTCCTCTCTTACGAAAAGATGTCTAGGCGTGCTTGCCATAGCAAGCGTGACACGAGCGTCCTGTTCCAGCTGTACGCTTCATTACTGCGCATGCGTTGAACGAAGTGAGAAAGAGAGAGAGGGGGGGGGGGAGAAGAGAAAGACAGAAAGGTTAACCAGGCTGAGCCCGGGTGGCCACCCTGTGCTAGAAGAAAGGAAATGGGACAGGGAGATAAGGAGGAGAGAAGTTCGTACGGTATATTAACACACTCGCACACAAAGAAGCGTTCAGCGTCCAGTCTTTTACAGGCGCTCTAGCGAAATGTTGATAAGAAACGAAATTATAAATCCCCAAGCCGAATGCACGATTCGGAACATAATATATCCGCCTTTAAATTTTCTAGCGCTCGCGCAAGTATACTCGCAGATTCCTTTGATAAGGAAAAGTATCAGAGGACACTGCTATGTACTAGTAACACGATAGCAACAGCACGCGCTGACAAGTGTCTCATTGCACTCCGCGAGTGTCGTGGAGGTACGAAGAGGTGGAGGCAAGTTTACAGCGGATAGAAGTGGCCGCTTGCTCTAGAGGCAGTCGCCTTGCCCAGGCATCTGACACGCGCTGTCACACCCGTGACAGCACCTTTGAACGCGCCGTTGAAAGCGTAGGCAGCGGCGTATGTGTCCGATACCCGAGCAGGGCGAATGAAGCAACAACAACAACGACGGCGACTACGTCCCTTTGCGTTTTGTATCGCGAATGTTACGCGTTGTTTCAGTATACGCCTTCACGCTCCAGCGGAGTATACGATCGCACCGATCGAAACATTGTCTCCTACGCTGTCGCATTGACTCCGTCGCGAAAGGAAAATCATTCCTACGTCGCGAGGCGTCAACAATGCGACATCGCTTCGCGGCGGCGAAATCGATAAGGTTTCCACTAACCGTCGTTTACGCTCTATCGACCGATTCCGTGTAAGTGCGTGCTGTTACCAGTTCTATGACCCCAATATGAGGCAACGTTGAACAGCTGCGCCCCTTGCGGCTGGTTATTGCGCGACAATGAGATTGCAACGTCGGCGGTGCTACAAAGAGAACGCGATGAAACAGGATTTGCGCCCCAGCTTTCATTTACTTGAGCGTTCGGACACATGACCCCCCCCTCCCCCACGTGTCAGGCAGCTAACAGGTCACGTCCTTGACGAAACTCCTCGCCTTTACCCCTTTCGCGTCTCTCTCTGTAACAAACGACCGTTCTCAGAGCAATATGTTCAGATGATGTTTCAAACGCCCGTACAAGATGCACTCCTATATGTCCAAGTATTTTTTTTTTCACTAGTATAATCAAGACGGGTGCACTGAGCAAACGCATGTTTATCCATAGCATGAAACCCTCCAGCTGTAGACAAGTAAACGATGACTAACGCTATCGCATTACCTAGCTCACTACTCAGACTTCATTTTTTTAGGGAATGCATTTGAATTAAAGCTTCGTTCTGAATCAGACTTATGTGCGGACGTTTCGGACCTTATTGGCCGACGCAGGACTGATACTCGGTTTGAAATGACTATAAGAAAGAAACAAACGATAAGCAGTCGCCATAGTAACGGTACTCGTACGCCGGTTTACCTTCCTCCTTCCCTTTTATCTCGTAAGAGTGACAACAAGCAAGGCACGGACGAGGGGGCTTCTTTCGGGCGGACATTTTGCAACCATCTCAGCAGCGCGAGTCGTTGCCCGGCATTCGACTCGAAGCGATGCGCTCGGTATGAGGAAAGATGGTCGCGAACTCGTCTGATCCGTTTGCCCCAATTCAATACGTCTGTCATGCCACAGGGCCGTTGTTCTTACGTGGTGTAGACGCAAAAGAAGCAAATAAACGAGGATGTGTTTTTTTTTTTTTTCGGTTACTCTCTGCCAGTCTTGCTTCGACTTGGACGGGCTATTTTTAATTCCCCAAAGGCCTCCCACGGACGTTTCGCCCGTAATATGAGCCCGCTCGCTTCTCTTCTATGCGCGGCACTGTTGAGTCAGTCAACTTTTGTTCCTCTTGCTGCGGTGACCAAACTTGTTGCGTCAGTCGGCTTCGTAGTTCGGGTCTCCAAAACAGCAAAGACCTGTGCCTTGTTCTTTATCCGTTTATTTCGGGCTTATTTTCGTAGGTTCTGCGAGAAGATTTTGTTCCTATATTTAGTTCGGAATGTCTCATAGACTGAAGTTGTTCAATGCCCAAGAGCAAGACCTGAACTGGGAGACACTCTGTAGTGGCGCGCTGCTAGTTAATCCTGATTTAGAACAGCACTTAGCTTCTATAAATAAACCTTAATCTACACAGACGTGCATTCTTGCATTCTGCACCCATCGGAAGCGGGGACAAAGTCGAATGCGAGAATGGGATAAATTTTTTCGCTGGAACCAAAAAGCGTAGTCAATAAAAGCTGCGATCACGTATTTTCACTGCGTACTACATCTGAACAGCCAGCTGCGAGCATGTGTACTCCTGGTGAATGCTTTTGAGAAGATAGAAAAATTTCACGCTTTAAACCGTGACGTTACATGGGGAGACTAACAGGCCCTGTTCAGTGAGTGACGAGGGACTTCACCCACATGGTGACGAGGGTGACGAGTGTGTGGGTGCCGATGGTGATCGGTATGCCGGTTACCGGGGTGCAACACCACGCGAGGTGCAGCAAGCTTGCAATGCCTCCGATCTTGGAGGCAGTGCAAAGCAGCGCTGGGTGTCGGAAGGTGACAGGGGTTGGAGGATTCAGTACAATCGACTAAGAATAAAAACAAATAAGATGATTTCGCCTTCTTGTCGCCTTAGGCAAATGCGTAAGGGACAGTGCGAGTTTTTTTTTATTGACGCCGTAGCATAAGCCGTGCGAGACTCAGAGATCGAACGTTGTCGATAGCGAGGCGTGCCGACGTGAGACAAAGACGCAAAAAGTGCTGTACTGTCTTGTCGGGCGGCGTCACCACGCCCACTTGCCGATGTCGAAGCGAATCCGCGCAGAGCGTGGCGCAATGCGGGGGGTTCGACGACGTCTGGCAACTTAATTACCCGCCGAGAGCCGTCAGAAGTCGGGCCTGTGCGAAGAATATTTGCCGTCATCGTCAACCAAGGACGCCGTTGCGCAGTGGTCGTGGTCGTCGTGGTCGTCTCGTTTCTCGTGCGATTAAGTAAGCCTTTGCCTTCTGGCGCGCGACGCGGGAGTGACGAGCGCTGGCGTCTCCCTGACGTCGAGCGACAGCGCGTTGAGCCGCTTGTAAACGGATATCGTGGTAGCGGCAATTTGCACCCGTGTCTTCGGTCGGCGCCCCCAGCTTAGATCTCTTTATTTAGGTGAATTATTTGCGAGTCCTTCCAGACTTCGTTAGGCATGGGCGCTGCTGCTTTGCTTGAGCAAGTAAACCTGACACAGAACAACGTACGCATAAAGAATAACAGTTGTTGGCGTTTTTCGTCCAAACACCGCGATATGCTTATGAGAGACGCCGTAGTGGAGGGTTCTGGAAATTTCGACCACCTGGTGTTCTTTAAGGTGCACCTAAATCTAGGCACACGGGCCTCTAGCTTATTGCTTCTGTCGAAACGCGGCCGCCGCGGCCGGGATTCGATTCCTCGACCTTCGGGTCAGCAGTCGAGCGCCATAACAGCCAGACCACCGCGGCGGGTAAGTACTTATATAAAACGAATAATCTTATATTGCAGCCATCTGTAAATATGCCCACACAAATTCGCTATTGATCTACTCTACTCCTTAGCGAGATCACGCTGTGAAGTAACGAGCGGTAGCCAAATATCCCCTCCGAAACAAATACGCGTCTTAAAGTGCCCAATTCTTTTATCAAAACGAAGCTCGCTGTACCTTATTTGGCGATGCTTGACGCCTATGCTTAGTCGGGTTCTTACCAAGCGAGCAGTGAACAGCATCAAACATAGAGATAATGCAATATAAACCGGACTGACCCGAAAGATGACGTGACTATAAAGGCGTGTCGATCCCGGGGACAGCGTAATCCTCGGCCACTCTATAGGATCAAGTACACGCTGAATTTATCTCTTCACCCGCCACGCTCGCACGCAAGCTGAATAATCTCTTCACCTGCCAAGCACGCACGCATGCATGCCCACTCATGTTCATGCTGCAGAGCTAAGATCAAATTTCGGTCGCGGCGACAATGTTGTAACGGATACGGAAGGTCGAACTAAGAATTGCACGAGTTGGCAAGCATTCATTTCTTTGAAACTGAGTCACTGATTGACACGAAAGCGCGGTATATCGTGCGAAAACAAGCGAGGGCTCTCAATTGGCGTTTATTCGCATAAGAAACGCATTCATTTATCCACGTGTGGTCATACACGAACCGGTACATCAATAAAAAAAAATCATGCATCAGTTTTTTTTTTTCGCGTCGCGTTGCAGAGAAGCGAAATTCTGTATTTGAATGGCTGAAAGTTTTTTCTTTTTCTTTTATTTTATTTTATTGTTTGTTTAAACGCACGTGGACATATGAATGTATTTGCTCGTGCCGATGAACACCAGTCGAGAGTCGGCATTCGTGTTCGCCTCTGTTTCGTCGTTGTCGTTAAAAAAAAAGATCTGGACGTATAGGGTGTCATAAGCATTGGTGGGCTAACGTTAAGGCGCACCTCAAAAACATAAAGCGGCAAAAATAATTTCGGGCCTTCAGTTTTGCGGCTTCTCACATGTGTAGTTCCGCAGGACAGATTTGTAAGCGTTAAACTCGATAATTGGAATGGTTATACTAGCACAGACTACGAAATACGAACGACTGACAGCCGATGGTTAGTGAGAGCGGCGCAATGAATACCAAGAGATAGTAAGCGCAGCCACGAGTGGCAGAGGGATAAGGGGGCTGATGAAAGCAAGGAATTTGCTGGCATAAAACGCAGCCAGCTCGCGCAAGACGTTGTAAGTTGTTGTAGGTCATCAGGAAAGGCTTTCGTTTTGCGGTGAATATAACGTTGGCCGATGATGATAATGATGATGACGATGATGATGACTAATACAGGGTGGCCGTACGGCAGACGCAGCTATACGCACGTACGCACGCACGGACAGACACAATGCACGAACCGAGAAACTCGCCGTATACACAAGACGTGTAGCTTTCAGCGTGAAGGCGCAAGATTACTCACGCTTAATTATCTCGAGGAGCATTTCGTCTTGCGCGTTCACGGTGAGATAGATGTGTGTTGCAAGCGACAAGCGGGAGGGCGGCTCGTCGTGTAACGAGCCGAGGGCAATGAGCGGCAATTACGAACGGACAGGTGTACAAGGGCGGAAGCGCGCGAGCGTAATTATCTCGCTGCGAGATCACAATGAGATCGGCCGGGAGCGGACAGAAGGTGCTGCGCGATCGGTCGAGCCGGAAATTAACCGCGAGCCGCAGATAGCGCATGTTATACATAGTTGTCAGTATCGACTTCAATCTTGCTTGCCGAGTCTTAGGCAACGCTGGTTCCAGAATGCGGTCGCGTCGGCGGAAGGCGGTTTACGCGCGCTCCGCCTGGAAAGAATTATTTGGACTGTTTTTCTTGAGATATAGGCTGAGAAGCCGAGAACAGAGAGGAAAGGGTTATTAAGGATTGCGGGTCACCGTGGAGGTGCCTGCCACGGCGACGATCGCCTTGAATTTTTTCTTGGCGAGCTGAATTGGGAGGTTATCGACTGGTAGTGCCAAATGGAGTTGGTCGTATGTTCCTGAAGATGCAGGCCTGTATAAAAACGAAAACTGAGATCGACGAGTGGCTTAGCATTTAAATGAAACGTTGACTGAGCTTTTTTGCGGTTTGCCAGTTCCGTGCCAGATGTCATGCGTCTTGACCTAGAGGTCTTGGAGAAACGTGACCTAAGCACGCGCTTAAAAAAAAAAAAAAAACGAAGGGGAGTGGGGGGCAGTTGGCAGCTCGTTCTCTTAGGCTTGTCGCCAGTTAAATAAAAGCAATAACCCGAGGACAAATTGGGTCCATAAAATAAAGGATCGATGCCAGCGGTAGCAGCACCCCAATGAAGCACTGCTGTATCACAAGACAGAATTTATAGAAGTTATATGATTGTAACTCAACGAAGCATGCTACAAAAATTGATATAGAAATCATGTTGCTTTTCTCGGTAGCTTTTTTTTGTTCTTGTTCATTTGATTTCAATCGATGTTTTGTGGAAATTTAACCAAATGTGATGCGCATATCGCTTTGTCTCCGACTCCTATTTATTTTGTCGCGCTGACAGAACGATGTTTTAAGGACGAGCAGTCGTCCACTTGCACGGATAGCCGAGACAAGGTACGTCGTATAGCTGAACACACTGGATGAAATTTGCGAATGTCGTGTCATTGTTTGTTGGATGTACCAGAACCCAGCGAGAAACTGACAACTTCATTATCATACTAGTGATTAAGGACATATGTGTCGTGTCACTTCTATTTCTTTTTTGTCTTTGTTTTTTTCGTTATACTCCATGGTCTTACATTGGCCGCGACAACGTTACGTGAAAACTGATTCATTTTGGCCAAACTGCGCGGTGGGACGGGACACGACAAGCGCAGACTAAGGATTTTATCCTTCAGTAAACCAAGTTAGTGTGCGCTTGTTTGTGTCACTTCTTTGTTCGTGTCCCGTCCCACCGCGCACTTTGACCAAAATGAATACTTACCAACTTGCCCAACTTTCTACGCTGCTTACGTATAAACTAAAATGTTTTTTTTTCTTGTTTAAGCCACCTTGGAATTGAAATGGGCGTTAGAAAAAAGAGAAGAAAGAAAGAAAGAGAGGAAGAAAGAAAGAAAGAAAGAAAGAAAGAAAGAAAGAAAGAAAGAAAGAAAGAAAGAAAGAAAGAAAGAAAGAAAGAAAGAAAGAAAGAACTCCCGTCCGCGAATTCTCCGAATGGGCGTAAGTCGGCGTGGCCGGCACTCGAAATATCGAGCACGCGCGCTTAGGCCTGGAATCTCGCCAGATGTGCTCCTTTATGGAGGCACATCATTACACAGCCCGCGGCGAGAGAGAGCGCTTCCACCGTTACGTCGTCGGCGGTGCGACGAAAGAACGCAACAGCTATGAAACCGGAAAGCGATCATCCACAAAGAGCTCCGAGTCGAGCCGTTTTGCTTCTCGAGTTTGTCATCAGGCCGGCTCTGCGACTGAGTATGCAAAAAGCTATCGAAGCGCCTGACTGACCGCCCCGACTCTGTAACCGAAGCCGGTGATGGCGAACTGGTTTCATGTTGCTGATGTATGTATGTTCGTGTGTGCACGCCTCGAGATCGTCACGGGAGCTGCTTTCGTTTCCGGGTTTTTTGGCTGTCAAGTTTGTTTCTCAAAGTATGAAAAGGTGCACACGGGGCGGACGCCGCGTGGTCCCGAGAATACGTTTTGCCTCGTCGTGGAACGAAGACACATTTCACCAGCCTCCACGCTCCCCGCCTCCATCTCCCTGCAGAAGCGCGTTCGCCTTCCGTCGTAACTCTGCTCTCTGTCTCGCGTTTTGCTGCGAATGACAGCTCATGTCGCGTTATGCCTGTAATTTTGTTAGAACGTGGGAACGTGGCTACGTTCACGGTGTCTATTGCGGGACGCATGAATAATAATAAAAAAGGACGTCTAATCACGTGCAGGGCTACAACGACTCTCCGACACGTAGGAGGGGAAAGTGGAAAGGGGGGGGGGGGAGAGACTTTAGCAAAATGTCGCCTAACGTTGCCATTTGAAAGATTGCTTTTCCCATACCTGATATAGGAGTCATATCCGAAGGGGATTTGACGTAGGTTTCGAGAAAGAGGTCGATACCGATCTGCAGCATGACTAAAATTTTGAAATAGAGTTTTTGTTCTATGGTGATGTTTCAGCACATAGAGAGCGCATAGGGTGCCTCAGGAAAAGAATGCTTGTGGCCAGCCCCGTCTCTTTAGCTCCCCCGAAAAGCGTTATTAATCGCAATAGAGAAGAAAATTATGCGAATACCATTTAACAAAGTCGCAATAGTTTATTCCTCGTGAAGCCGCGGGCCGTTAGTGAAAGGTTCGCGGGCCGCATGCGGCCGTGGGCCGCGTGTTTGAGACCCCTGGTTTATACTCGCGAATGCCAAATATACGAATTCGGACAAAAAAAAAAAGGTCTTTTAAGATTGATGGTGCTCATTTCTTGTTACCTATGCTAAGTTTTCCCGCGAAATTTTTGTCGTTCCGCGTGTGCACGGGTGTCTTTTTTGTGCTAGTAGATTAGCTTATAAGACTCCGAGTCGACGTAATTGGCGTGGTTTTCTTTTTGAGTTTTTTTTTTTTTTTCGTTCTGTACATATTTACTTCCGCAGCCCGGTAGGGTTATGACCGTGCATGAGCTAGCGCCGGCGTTCGACGACCTAGCTCGCTCAACCACCCGATGCCTGAGTCACGTTTCCCACGAGCCGAGGGAGCGCCTCCTTGCATAATTATGATGCCACTGCGTGATTAAGTGTATGCAAACGCTTCGCAGCTCTCCTGCGTCGAACTCTCATTAACCTTGTCTCTCCCCTCCTCGCCTTTGCCCTTCTGTGATCGCAAAGTATCCGGACGTAGGATGTGAGATGCGGAGGGTTCGAGTCCCCTCTCCCTCTCTTTCGCCTTGTCTTTTCGGGCATTCAACGGCTCTAAGTGGCTTGTTACGTTGTCGATCTCCGTCGGTGTCTATTTCTGTCGCTGCCTGTCACACTTGAGCGATGCCTCATACCACATGACTTCGTGGTTCACAAGGGGCGACGTACGTGTCTGTTCGTCTTCACATCGACGAATACCAATGCCCCGCCACGGTGGTATAGTGGTTATGGCGCTCGACTGCTGAACCGAAGGTCGCGGGATCGAATCCCGGCCGCGGCGGCTGCATTTTCGATGGAGGCGAAAATGTTTGAGGCCCGTGTACTTAGATTTAGGTGCACGTTAAAGAACCCCAGGTGGTCGAAATTTGCGGAGCCCTCCACTACGGCGCCTCTCATGATCATATCGTGGTATTGGGACGTTAAACCCCAGATATTATTAAATTGCGAATACCAATGCGCACACTGTACAACCTCCGCTGATGGTTAGAGGTGTGCCTTTACGTACGCCTTAGGCGTCACTACTAAGAGATGCATTATAGAGCGAATGCTTTTAGTGTCATACACGTCTGTTTTAGCCACTGAGCATTGTTTCTGATGTCATTAAGTTACTGCCTGCTCCCGTGATATATCAGTCTGCGTCGCTCAACCTACCGAATTGGTTGCCCCACAGCAGAGTTACGCTTGTCCTATATGAATAGTCGCTCGGTACAATACTGCAAGCACGTACAAGTGCGCAGATATAGACATTATATATTTCACTCTATTTTCGCTTCTCAATAGGCATTTCGTTAAAGCTTCAGTTTTGTTTTGTTGTTGTCGTTATTAATGTATTCGGGCAGATGGTCCAGTCTGAAGGGCAACTTGTGCGAGTTGGTTGCGTTTGATATGGTCTTCAGGTTTAAATGCATAGCGATTTAACAGCAGTTTTTTTTTCTTTTGTTATGAGAGTAATCGGTGAAAATCATGTGAACTGAGAAAAATCGCAGAAAGAGGCGTAGCAGAAGAAAGCTTAGACAACTAAATTTTTTGTGCTTGATTCGATCCTCCGCTCCGCGTACTCACGCGAGCCCCGCACACTGCTTTGACTTTTGAAATCGATTCTCCACTCTTCTATCTTGCCATAGGCACCATTCTTTGTCTGCAACAGCCTTCATTGTTTACACTTGTGAGCGAAGTTGAAGTGCCAACTGGCTCACCTCTTTGCTTCGCTTTTCTTACACGAACATTCCATATTCATACCACTTTGAACGTTACGGATTGCCGCACGTACACTTGCGGGCAGCAGCCCTTCACCCAGCGAAGCGTAAGTCCTCACGCTGCGTCATGAAGCAACAACCACGCTGACGGAAACCACGAGCGGGCAACACGTACGTCATCATAAGTAGCAGGGACGATTATGAGCATCGACTGCTCACGAGATCAGCTCACTTGCCTTGACTTTTGAAAGCGTCGCACGAGTCGCGACCGTCAGGGGCTTGTGTAACCCCAAGCCAGTGCAAAAATGACTTGCTCCGGGCAACGGAGGCGCTGTTCCAAGCCTCAGTAGAGGAAAGAAGAAGAACAACAAGAAGGAGAAGAAGCGGATCTGCAAAGCGGCAGCAAAACTGCACCGGCCGTTCCAGGCCAGCCAGCCGGCGTCTTGCGGCGCATCAGCCGGCAAAAGCGCGCGTTCAACTACGCGGGCGCCCCAGCGGGAGCCGCGTCGGCAGCGCGCTCGATTGTTCTCCTCGGCGCCTGCACCACCGCTATACGGCAAGGAAGAAGAAGAAGACCTTGCAAGGCCGAAGGCGCGATCACCGGAGAGCACTTAACCCACTTCATTGCGCACCCTCTCTAGATGGCCGCCCTTCCCCGCCCGCTCCCTTCATACCGGATCAGGACAGAGCGATCAAAGCCGGGAACGAGGATGGGCCGAGAGAGGGAGGTGAAGGTGTCTGCAACGAGTTGGCGACGGAGAGATGGCGGGAAGGCAGCTCGCAAAGGCGCGGTGATTTCGTGGTAGTCCCGATAGAAACAAAAATGATTGAAATTGATAGTTTTTCCTTTCGGGCACCGTGTGGAACTGCACGGAGAGAGCTGGAGTGTGCTGAAAGGGACGAAGACGAATTGGCGGTGGGAGTGTGTGCGTGAGTGAAACAGCCACGAGGTCCGTTGGGCCATGAGGTATTGAAAACACGTTTGCGTCGCTAGCGGACCAACCGAATCGCAGCAACTCAGTCAGATATTGCGATTCAACGATAGATGCCATGGTTGCTCTTGTTATGACTTATGGCAATGTTTCTTGCCATTTTTATTTGTCCAACGCCTCTCTGTTTATATCTTTCACACTGCATAGCGGCGTGCACATCGTTACGCACTTCATCAAAACATTCGATCCGCCATTAGACTGCTCAGAATTAGCAGAACGCCGGCATTACGTTTCGCCAAGGTAGAAGTTATGACATCCTTGCAACAGTGACGTGAGTGCCAGGTGCACGAAAGTTTCACGGAAGCGCCACTTAATGAAAGAAGCCTGCTGCGTTCCTGATGCGCTATATTCATGACAACGATGCCAACACTTTCTGAAATTGCATCATGGCATTGCTTGATGCCACAGACGTGGTTAGCCTGGCTGATGGGATGGTAATTGTTCATGAAGCCAGTGACTACTCTGCCTGAACTTCTTTTTCTTTGTCATAACAATAATAATAATATCTGGGGTTTTACGTGCCAAAACAACGATACGATTATGAGGAACGCGGTAGTGAAAGGCTCCATGAATTTCGATCATCTGGTGTTCTTTAACGTGCGCTGAGTTTGCACAGTACACTGGCCTCTGGCATTTCGTCTCCATTGAAATGCGACCGCCGCGGCCGGAATCGAACCCGGTACTTTCGGGTCAGCAGCCGAGCACCGTAACCATTATATACACCGCGGCGGACTGTTTCTTTGTCATGAAGATGTGTCAGGATGAATTCGTTAATTCAGTTTCGTAAAAGTGTGAACTAAACGAGCAATTAGACCCGGTATTACCTCGCCCGGCGACACGTTGGCTTGAAATCGCTTTTGAAAAGTATTGCCCCGCAAGGCAATGCCGAATAAATCGCACTCTCACGGATATCACAAAGAGGAGACCTTGACGTAAAGCAGCGCCGGTCAGGCCTTGACACTAACATTGTTTCCATGGTGCGCGATAATAATACAAAATAAAAGAATACAACAAAGAGCAATCACCGAGACCATCTCTCCCGTGCTCACACGATGGCGACCATCCGATGGCTTTGCTCAGCACCTTGGCCACTGGTGTTGATCGCTGATGGTGCATGGAGGAACCGGTTCAGTACCAGTGGTGGGAGCGTTTGTTTCACGTTCGCGGCCTTGATTGGGTGAATACGGTGAAATGGGGTGGCGCTCGAAATGCAACCCGCCGTTCGCCTTTATCCGCCATCTGTTTCGCGCGGGAGGATGCTTATCGCTTATGAAGCCCTTCTTCAATGTTATGTTGTTGCGAGGAACACGCTTGTGGGGTGTAGAGTTGAGGATCCTTCGCCTCCTTTGTTTCACTCAGCAAGGGTAAACTCGGCAAGCGCATTACGCTTAAGATTACGTTCAGGTTGGAAAGGACAACGAATGACAGTGTTGATAACGTAGTTAACGTCATATATGCTGGTGTCATTGCGGACCATTGCCGTATATTATCGACAGCAACACGGCCACACCTCCGATATAACTGCTCCACTGCGTTCATCAGAAAGTTTTCGGCTACCAACTCTCGCCTTGGCGTAAAAAGGCTGCTAGACGAGAGCTTCGCTCTCGCCCGAAACAAGTGGGAAAGCGCCGCGGCAAAGCCAAGTATAAAAGTTCAATATATTAAGGCAGGCCCGCCTGCGTAGTCAATAGCGTTTCAATGACAACAAACGTATGAGACGTTTCAGCAACCGTACGACGCCTCCTGTATACGTTTGCCGCTCTCGGTGCTATTTTGACCTTCGCCTCATGTATCGGAGCACATCGTTGAGCGGGGATCGGCATTTCATTGCGCAATGGTGCGAGGAGGCGGGTGGCATAGTCGTCACGTTCAGTGGCGTCCGAACTGATGCGAGCGACTGTCGACATTGTCCCGAACAATGGGCGCATCCCCAAACAAAGCGTCTCGTTAACAGTGCTGCAGTCAGAGAGCGAGGTAGGTCGTCGCGAGGAAGGAGCACTGCGACAGCGGTTAGATCACTTAACTGACTTCGTTCGCCCGACTGGTGGGAGAAGGAGAGAGAAGGAAAAAACGCTAACGACGGTAGGAGGCAGCGTGCAGTGCCTTCAGATATAGGCGCGCGCGTGTGCTAGGACTTGGTGCAGTTCGCGAGCATTATGGGTGCGACGTACGCTTTGGTGATGTAGCGCAGGTAGTAGCGCAGAGAGATAGAGAGAGAGAGATATTAAAGAAAGTAAAAACACAGAAGGTAATCAAAAATATCAGATTTGTTACACTACACTGGGGGATTGTGTACATGTGCTCTGTTTCTCTCTCTTTCCCCCTTTCTCTCGTTCGTATACATTAACGCAACTGAGCTGTACACAATGCGCGATTACGCTGGCAAATTATAATCATCTCTATCATAATCGGTGTTTATTAATTTTTTTTCTTGCGTCGACGCGCAGGTCATGCCGAGCAATGAGCAATATTTTGTCTTAATATGGCAAGAAAAAAAAGGGAAAAGAAAAACGGCGCAAGACCACTGTTTGAATTGTTCCACGCGTTTCAGGCAACCGCTGCGGCAGGTATCTGGTCCGGCACGTACGCGCCAGTGTTTCCAGTTTTTCCGGTTGACACGCAAACGCAACAGAAAAAGAAGAAAAAAAAGTTACGGCATTAGTTTGTACGGGGAGAAGACTCATAATGAACTTTAGCGGCGTTTATGACAAACAACAACAACACAGACTGATTATCAGACATCACATACAGAAATAGAGCATCGTCTACAATTACATCTAGAGCCACAAAAGCATATTCGCCACTGCCTTTCTCTCTAATATTGTTTTCAGAGTCGCATCTCAAGAGGCGCCGCAGTGCGTAATATTTGTACTGCGATGTTGTCAGTGATATGCCCTGCCAGAATCTCGCGTATGCAATCGTCTGAAGTTACACGGCGTGCTCTCACATTGTTGATTGAAAGCGAGACGAAAATATCGCCAGAGAAACACAATACACGAAACTAATCAGGCAAATCAATCGTCCTTAAATTTTCTAGGAGAATTTTTTTTGTAAGCCGACCAATACCTTGTGTTTATTGCCACTTTGATGGCAAAGACGTTCCTTGCTTCTTCCTTCACCTTCACTTTTTTCCTTAACGAGGCGAGGTCGATACAAGTAACCAGCAACAAAAAAAAAAAAAAAAGAGAGAAACTGTGGGACTTGCGATTCTGAAAAAATAAAATAAAAAAAAAAATAAAAAATAAAACGACTTGTTCAACCTTGCTCTCAGTGTGCTGTTAAAAGGAGAAGAGTTCGGTGTTATAACTGCCACCAAGGAACAAAATAGGCTATGTTTATTTACAAGAATCTCTTCTTCGCAGGTCGTCGTGCTTTAGTTTGGAGAATATCTCGAAGTCTGATAAAAATTCAAGGCCTCCGTTATACCCTAGCCGGTTTGACGTTCAGTCGCGTCTCCGAGTTTCAGAAATTCAGCAGATATCTTTGGACGCCCACTAAACAAGTTCGTGCGAACATTAACTTCATAACTTTCTTGCATCCGTAACAAGTTTCGCGCACAGCGTCACTGCCTCCCCCCCCCCCCCCCAAGAAAAAAATCTGACTAAATAAATAGAAGAAAATTCAGAGAAGCTGTACAGAGCAGCGAGGAAAGGAAATAGCTCATTCTTTTTACGCACAGAAACCTACACTTATTTGTTTTTTTTTAAATGAAGAACACCTCAATGCACCCAATTGTTTTACATGCCGCTAAACTACCCGCCGCTGAGGCGGAAATAGCGAACGTTATATATCTGTCACAAGAACAGGCAACCACTGGAGAAATTTGTTTGTGACAAGCCTTATAATACAGTCAAGCGAAAATCGGAACGCGCACATAGAGGAGCACTGTGCCTCCGCTGCGCGAGACCAACGAAACGTCGCTTCGCCAACCGAGCTGGGGGCCGTCGAAAAAAAGTGTGGCCACCGAAGCGGAACTGTACGGAGCGACGTAGCTGACCGCTCACAGTGCACGGCATCGCAAACACTACGGAGCCACGATCACTTCCGGTACGAGCGAATACATAAAGGACGCGTCGGCAGATCCACTTCGATGCTGACCGTCTTCGCGTACACAACGCCGCACCTTCTTCGGCTGCACGCGGTTGGAGACGGGAGAGATTTCTAACGCTTCCTTGCGGGTTTCCATGTAAGCTTAACGAGATCGGGAAATGTGTACCTTTAAGCGCCCTACATGTGATTTCGTGTACGTTACGATTTCGTTTCCTAAAATTGGATCATACGTAAACAGTTTCGTAGCTCGGTGCTCTATAAAACAGCGGGGGATACAGCGCTGCTTGACATTTCCGTGTCGCTTCTAGTGCTGTCTTGTTTTGCCGCAGTGAACATTCAAGAACTGTAACTAAAAGCGCGAAAAGAAAGTAAACGATACTACGGTGGTCAAACCGCAAAGCAATGCCGTCCAAAGCCGTTCTTGCAGTGCCTTTTCCCTTCTGTGCTTCCGGACGATGCTGACGCGCTTGTAACCACGTGACGCGGTTCATCGAATCAGAAAATTCGTTTACTTTCACATAACTTTCTACTTTTATTAAACTCATCTACCCGTCAGATTTTTTTCGCTCGCCCGTTTCTCGTATGTTTCACACGGCGAAGGCCCGAACGACGGAATTTCTTTCGAAACTTCACTTGGGCATCGTATTCTGTCTTCTGTTCTCTGGCCAATTTCTAAACTCCTTATATCGCAACGAAGTAACGTTATTTAAAGTAAAGTGAGGCGGTTTTATTTACCGAAGTCTGCCGAACGCGCTATATAGGGCCACAGAAAGTCGGTGTAGCTGAACGCGAAAGGGACTGAACACGCGTGCGCAAAATAGTATTTTCGAACAACGCGATACGCATATATAGTTGCACGCTCAAGAACAAGGTACTGTACTGTGATTGCGCGTGAGATTGCGTCACTCTGTCAACGTCTGCGGCGCTAATCCAGAACAGGTTCGTGCTTCATCCAGCGTTCTATTCCCATCGGGGCAAACACCTAACGCTTTCCAAAGCACGCATATTTTGCGGAAGCTTGTCTGGGACTGTAAACATTGTGCGAAGAGCTGGCAAGTTTTATAGCGTATACTATACTGCACACGTTCGGAGCTCCCGCAACTCTGGAACCATCAATCACGAACGTTTTACAGGAGTGATACATTAATCTTTTTTTGTGTGGTTGTGCTGGCGGTGGCGGGAAGCTTGCACTATACTGGAAATGCGCAGCGTATACCTCGCTCGCTGATAGGTGCCCTCTTCTCGAGGGAGCAAAACTGGCGCTTCGTTCAAAAGGCCGCTGCTCTCGCAGCCTATTCGATGCAACGCATAAAGTGTGTTTACGTAGGGTTGAAATGTGTGTGGGAATTAATGGGCCTGGTCGGTTGGGCTGCAACTTCGCAACGTAGTACATTATTATATATGGGAGTGGCACCAAAACGGGCTCCGTACTGAATGTAGGCCGCGGAGTTCTGTGGCATTATAGGAAAGCTGTAGATCCGCGTTTATGCTGTTCGAACCTTAGTATAGATAAAATCATCTACTACCTAATTGCGCTATAGCTTCCGCGTTCTTCGCCAGTGTTGCAATTAGCACCGATGCTTAAGCTAGGTCCAGGCACCCACTGTTAATTTTCACGCACGCAATTAAGGTAAAAATAAAAAGTAAAAATTATGGTAGAAATAATGAAAAAAAAAGAAAAAGAAAACAAGAAAGCCCACCATGTTCAGTCGCTGACGTCATTATGGAGGTACAATAAGCAGGTATACCACGCCTATAGGATGGAAAGGCGCAAATGAGAGAAACGCATGGAGCTTAACGCGAAGAGAAGTTTCTGCTTTGCTACCCTACACTAAAAGAAGGAAGAAGAGGGGGGCTTCGCACCACAACGTAACGCATTTCAACTACGACGTAAGCACCATATTGGTAGGCTGTAGGTTAACGTTTACTACAGTATGTTAGCCGCTTCTTCGGAGGCTTAGAATCGTACTCTCGACCTGAACCTGCTAAGCAGATGAAAGTCACGGCCACTGAGCAATATCGCGGGTTGGCACATGTACAGCATACAGACTTTTTTAAAAAACTCACGCTCTCTCCAAGCGAACAAGCCACACACCTGCGCGATTTTTCCCCCTTCGAGCAGGTGCCGCTGGCCGATCTCTTTTCTCCATTTAATCGGTGCGTGTCTTCGCCCAGCGAGTTCTAAAAACAGACGCCACCACGGCCACCGATAGCCGAATTAATAGCGGCCCTCAGCGCAGAATGCCTCGACGGAGAAGCGCCGTTGCTCGAGTGACCCAGCGAGGCTCGGAGGACACCGAGAATGAGTGCGGCGTTCTTCGGGCCCCAGCTGCGCTCGCGTCCATACATATACACGGAGTGCTTCGTGGACGCTTCAAGCGGCAGACCGGTCTGGCGCACCGAAAAGCGGCGAGCCCGGACGCGCTCGCGCTAGCGAGCCTGTTGTGATTCAATCCGGGTACCGTTGCAGCCGGAAGGGGAGACCTTCCGTGCGAGATTGCCGATAAGCTCGCAGAACGCGCGGACGGCCACACACACACACACACACCGCTGTCGCGTTGCTGCAGTTGCGTGCAGCGTGCTCGAAACCGGGAGTTCGTTCTGGTCACCAAATCTGGAGAGCGGCTCTCTATTGACGCGTCGCGTCCTTCCGCTGCCGCATCGGGCCTTCTTTCAACCTCGCTGACGTCTTCATCTATACAATGGGCCGTGAGCGTCAGCTACCGAGCAGCCTTCGCGAGTTGGAGATAGTGTATTCCCACCTCAGCGTTCTGTTCTTAATGCTGTGGTGCGCAAAGGAACGAAACACGAAGGAAGGCAAACGAAACACGGCGCGTTCTGGATTGCAGGAACCACGGATAACCACGATGGACGGTATACAGTCACGTGCGCTCACCGGTGCGCAACGTCATCGCGTGCGTAGGTTAGGACCTTACTGCGTGGAACTAGGCTGGCGCGCGGTTTGTAGCGTATACGCGCACCGTCGCGCGTGCGACGGTGCGACATGCGCCGGATATACTTCCGGAAACAACACGCCCCGGCGACGGTCACTACCGGAAGAAGGGACCAACGGCCACTACTGTCTCCCTCCGTTCGGGGGGGCCTGTCACTATATACCTGGGACAGCCACCAACGCGGCAGGCCAGATGATATAGCCCGGACAGGTTAATGCGAGAGCAAAAAGCCCGCATCCGTGCCTACTGTTTCTCTTAGCCCTCAGCCCTGTTTCGCCAGTTGTTATTTTCGTGGGGCAAGCGTGGGAAGACTGATTTGGCGGAAGGAAGCACGCGGGGTGTCACGCGGTTCCGGAGGCTGTCCTCCTCTACCACGGTCGCGATATAATGACGTCCGAGTTGACAAGTTGAGATGTCTGACCCCGCTCGCGCCGAGACAAAAGTGCAGGGTATAACCCTGCAATCGGAATTCGGCACGTGCGAGTGATGAAGAGTGATGAGATAACTGGGAGATAAGATGGGGGGAGACCTGTAGGTTGAGTGGCGCGTTCCACCACAGGGGGGCGTACACGCAAGAAAGCCACGAGAGAACTTTCCGCGTCCCGCTTTGTGAATCACACTATAGTGCCAGAACAAAGTTATGCAGACAAAGTAGGGTTAAATAACTCCTGAAGAGTCACGTACAGTTCTGTTCAGGTTTGAACTATTCCTCATGAACAGGTCTTACAGACATGTTTGCTTGCTGGGCTAATTTGTTCATGGGAACTCGAGTAACTGCGCGAGAAAGTGGAAGTGACGATGACAGAGAGAGTGTAAACAGCGCTCTGTACACTCTGTCTCTGTCATTGTCCTTTCCACTTTTTCGCGCTGCTACATGAGTTGAGAGTCTTAATAATAATAATTGTTGGGGTTTAACGTCCCAAAGCCACGATATGATTATGAGGGACACCGTAGTGGAGGGCTCCGGAAATTTCGACCACCTGGGGTCCTTTAAAAAGCGCACCTAAATCTAAGCTCACGGAACTCTAGCCCGAGGAAGAACTTCTTAGATTGTCCTGTTTGTCACTCCACTGAGCTGTGGCAGGCGGCTTCGTCAGCTTGAACTGATACTTGTGGATTTACTTAATATCGCTAATTATCCACTTAACGTGACTCGTTAAAAGTAACCTGCGCTCAGTCACATTTAAAATAAACAAGCGAGAGCGTTGTACACAGCTTGTAGAACCTGTGTTTACGATTTACAATTGACTCACAGTATAGTCAGGACATGTCATAACTGAGACCTGTCTCTTCTCGGTATAGCTATTGCGCGTTTTTCTCACTGCGAAGTGGGGTGCATAGGTTCGCACACTCTGTCGCGGCCGCCGTCGTAGCCAGTCAAATTGGTGAATGGAATTGTGAATGGAAAGTCAAATTGGAGGAGGAGGAGGAGGAGCAGGAAGGAAATGAAGGAAAGGCAGGGAGGTTAACCAGACGCGCGTCCGGTTTGCTACCCTACGCTGGGAATTGGTGAATGTGAAGGATGATCGATCTTCAAGACTCGCGCGTGCTTTTTTTGCAGTGCACCGGGAACTTGCGATGTATACGTCACTGTGGCTGTTAGTTTAATTCTGCGCGCTCAGCGCATTGGGACATCCCGCCCGCAAGATGCCTACTGTTACACTTTGATCGACGGGAGGCGTCTGCGCTCCACTCCGTATCTCGCCTCTTTCTTTGTCCTCTTGTTAAGAGGGGGAGGGGGAGGGAGGGCGTTCAGAGCTTTCATTTGTCCCAGAAACCGCGGACAAAGAGTACAGTTTTCTATTCGTGCTATCAAGTCGCGCGATGACGGTTGAACGTCGAAGATTGTAACCATTCATTCGGTCGTGTTCACACATTTTTTTTTTTTCAACTACAGTGGTGCCTCAACCTAACAACGTGCCCTACGCGTGATCAGAGACTGTAGGATAAGGCCCTGAAAGAACGAACAAACGAACCGTCTTCATTTTCTTGCTCTGGAGAAAGGGTAGCACGGCCATAGAAAAAAAATACTATGCACGGGCAATCGAACGAAATTGTTTGACGGCGTAGTAGATGTCACGATGCCGGCTTCATCGACAGTGGTTCCCAGTGGGACGACGCTTACGCGCGGAGGAGGTTAGAACATAAGCTGTCGTGCGCAATTCACTCCTCGGCCGATGTTGCGAGTGCGTGGCAAAACGACGGGGAGTGCTCGGGGTGGGTTATTCGAGTGACAGCGTCGATTTGGTTTGCGCATTTCGTAGAAGATGTTCGAAATCGCGACGGCTGCCCGGCTTGAGTTTTGATAGGACGTGGTATAGTAGTGGGCACGATAGAACAAAGAAAAGGTTGAAAAAGAATGATGGAGACAACTGAGCGCTTCAGAAGCGTTGTCGCGTGAACTGCTGAGAATGAGGACACGTAGGGATTTCGCCGGGGTGTCACCGCTTGTGATGTTTTTCTCCCGAGGTGCTGATGCGCGGATGCAAATAAGGAACGAGGTCGAAGGTCACGTCAAAGGAATATGATGGCAGCGTTTGCGGTGAACAGGAGTTGAATTTGAATTGAACTTGACTCGTTCGAAACACATGCGGCCGTCGCGAAATAAACGGAGTAACGCGATTTGCGATTTCGCTCCCAGAAAGAGCGTGGAAAAGAGATTTATTGCAGTATTGCGCTTTTATTTTAAAGCGTGCAAGTTTTTCCTTTCTTAAAAACATAACTGCAATATTAACATTAACAATAAAGCTCGGGTAGCACTTCACAGCTTCTAGCTAGCTTTCGAACAGAGAAGCCACACTAGGTATTTTTTTTCTGTTGGGGTCTTTGTGAATCTTACAGGAAAGGCGCAGAGGCGTTAGTTTTGTAAACTCGGGTGTTTGCTCTGAGGTGCCCACTTAACGCATAGTAATAGAGAGTGAGTGCTTGTTTGTTTAAAACATCAAAATTGCGTCTTATAAAGTGACGATTAACGACGTTTTTCTGTACCGGAAGGTTTGCAATGTCATGTAACTGTGACTGGTCCTGTTACAATATTCCTCAATGACGGGTGCAAATCCTGTCATACCTTATAAGCATGCGAAGCTTGGAATTTTGTGCGGTGGTGCCGGGTGGGAACACAGCGTTTGTAAATATATAATGATGTGCGTATCTCACTACGTTCCCTTGTTATCTACCTCACCGTTAGGTCCCCGACATTTTGTCGCGGATGCCAAACCGTGATGCAAGCTGTTGAGTCCGAGCTGGTACACCTCCAATTTTCCTTAATGGCCACTGTTGCTGTGGTGCGTAACTTAAATGCCAGCACGCGAACTATGCATAGTTTCGGCCAGTTTTAGACGTGAAGCGACGCTGTCGGCACGTCTGCTCTGTGACCCCACGCCTTCTCTCGGTTGGCGAACTAATCTGGCACTTTATACATACATACATACATACATACTACGCATGCCAAATAAGGTATCTTGCGTTGAGACATGACAAGCCACCGCACATCGGCGTCTATTCGTATGTATACGGTTGTGTCTTCGAAACACTCGCTTGTGAATTCTGAAAAGGCCATGCTTAATTACACGTCAGCCAGTGGCTCGCTGCTGGCGCCTTCTTCACCTAGACCTTTGGTGCGCGTGGCCTTGACCAAGTGATGCCTGCTTTTCTCGTTGGCATCGCCTACTCGTCATTTAGTCAAACATATATACATCGGTGCAACGAAGTATCCGCGTGATGCGGCTTAGGGGAAGGCCTGTGGTGTGCCCAGGTCCAGGTGCGAAGAACAGCATGTAGCAGGGTTCTCTAAAACATCGGGCGCGTCATTTATGTTTTTGTAATAGAAAGGAATAAGTGGGAGAAGAATTCAGAATGGTTTTCTTGCTGCTGAAGCTTGGAAACCGAGAAGAGTTGAACGATTTAAAAGGTCCTTAAAAAAAAAGAAAAAAAGAAAACTAGCAGGTTTATCTTTTATGCATTCACCTAGACGACTCGAAGGCGAAATCTATCTTCTTTTTCTTCTTAGGCGATGTATTGATCCTTCTCCGCCACCCTCCAGAAACTTTCTGCACCTAACATGTTTTCGCACTTCCTCCAGAATCGGAGGCACCTCACCTGGTTGTGCACTGCCTCCGTGAGCGGCCCAGCTTTGACCAAGCTGCGATGTCATGTGAAGTCACGGTGACGTCATGATGACGTCATCACGTGATGATTCTTTGCACCACTCATGTTGTCCACGACGCCGCGGGACGCCGACGGTCAATTTTCACGCTTCATGAGGCATCTAAAGCTTTCGCCTCAAATACTGCTGTCCGAAAGCAGGTGACGAGAAGTTGCTTTGGGCATTCACGCTTAAAATGCGCAGCGCGAAGCACGGGACGCCGAATAACACATCCACGAAATGAAACGGATGGGCGCTGCCCCATTTGACCCCGTGAAGAGGAAGGTAGTTCTTGCAACGGCAGCTGTCACTGTAAACGAGATACACGCTTCGTGACAACCCCGTTGTCTAGCGCTACTCGGGAGCTCGTGTTCCACCCACGTGTCATCGTGTGCGGAGTGTAATTACAAATCGCCCCCGCATCGCGAATCCACGGAGGTCGCCCGCCCCAAGAAAGCAAGGCATTTAACTCGTAAACGACGTAACGGCGCCCTTCTGTATTGCTGTAAGAGGAAGAGGAGGAGGAAGGAAGGAAAGAAAGAAGAGGAGGTCAGGCAAGGAGGTCAGGGTAGCAAACCAGACGCGCGTCCGGTCTGCTACCCTGACCTTAAGAAGCAATGACACAAAAAATTTTAGTAGTTTTTTTTTTTCGTCTAACGAGGGTTCATGCTATCAAGAGCATAGAAAATGTAAACGTAAGCGTGAGTGCGCATTGAAAAATGAAATAAATGTTTTTAAAAGCTAGTTTCAGTTCGTAATGTACCCTGACGTCACGACGCGGTATGAGCTTCTTGTCACGTATACTCGCGCAAGATACCGTGACGTTTCCACTGCTGCTCCGCTCCGTGGCCTCGTTGGCGACGCGCAAGCGGCCATATTGTATATTTTGGTACTTGACGTCATCACAACTATAGCCATACTGCTCTACCAGTGTGGCTACCAGTATGACGTCAGCCAACTAGCCATTTTGCCGCCATTCCCGCAAACTAGAGAGCTCATTCTGTGTAAATGTCCATCCCTTGGATTCTCAACGACACGCATTCTGTGATATATGTTCAGAAGCTTCGAAGACACACCCTTCTCGGATGCAGATATCCTGGCACACTAGTTCAAAGAACAGTGATACGCGCAAGGTTGCCAAAGCGCTAATGCTCTCGTTGCAGGCAAACGGGTGAAATGAGTGTTTTGCTTAGGCTTTATATAGGTTATTCCGTGAGAATGATTATTTCCTTTTACGCATTCTCATGCCAGAGGGTGTACTCCCGGTTGCCAAACAAGTGACGTTAACCTTTATTTTTTTCGTTCAAGTAACACCTATGATGAAGGACCTATGTTTAGCCTGTATACATTGCGGGGACGTCAGAATTCTGCAACATGCTAGGCTTACTATGTCCTACTTGAGGAACCAGGATAAATATGGAAATCGTCATCATCATCATCATCATCATCATCATCATCGCCATCATCATCAGCCTGACCGCGCTCACTGCAGGGCAAAGGCCTCTCCCATGTTCCGCCAATCAACCCGATCCTGTGCTTGCCACGTTATACCCGCAAACTCCTTAATCACATCTGCCCACCTAACTTTGTCTCCCCCTCACGCGTTTGCCTTCACTTGGAATCCAGTCAGTTACTCTTAATGACCAGCGGTTATCTCGCCTACGCGCTACATGCCCTGCCCATGCCCATTTCTTCTTCTTGATTTCGACTAAGATGTCCTTAACACCCGTTTGTTCCCTGACCCACTCTGCTCTCTTCTTGTCCCTTAAGGTTACACCTATCATTTCCCTTTCCATGGCTCGCTGCGTCGTCCTCAATCTAAGTTAAAACCTCTTTGTAATCAGGGCGCCGACGAACCATATATAAAAAACACTGGAAGAAATCTACAGCGGCTCCACAGCCACCATAGTCCTTCATAAAGAAAGCGACAGAATTCCAATAAAGAATGGTGTAAGGCTGGGAGACGCTATCTCCTCAGTGCTATTCAGTCACCGCGTGCTTACAGGAGGTTTTCAGGGTCCTAGATATGGAAATCGTTTGCAATTAAATCGCTAGTCGTAATTAATAATCTTCAGTCACACACTATAATGGCATTAGTAAGGAAACGTTGCGTGAAAAAATGTAGTTTATATTCACGTCTTTATATACCCATATCAATGCGAGGACGAGACCTCTTTATTGCATTCTCTCTCTATCTCCAGCATGCGTTGAGAGTCCGAACGGAGATTCCCGGAAGCCGTACAAACGTCGCATGAAATCTGATAGGAATGACTGCGAAACAAACCGGCGTTCGAGCGAGTGGCAAAACGTGTACCGTTAGACAACCTTGAACTCAAGGCGAGCTTGCGCGCAAGGTGCCGCCGGCGTCGTCGTCGAAAGCTTTCTTTCGTCTCCTCTGTTCATCCTCCCTTCGAAGCCATGTGCCGTACTTTCTCGAACCGAAGCACACCTGCGTCGCGTTCGGAGGGGTGAGAAAAAGTGGATGTCCCCGTCACGCCCTCATTTCTGTTCGCCCGTTCTTTTCACAAAGCAACACACGCGAATAAGCGTGCCCCATCAACCCTACTTTGCACGTTTACAAAATCGCACCAACTTGCCCAAGAAGTGTTATTAAGGTACCATTAACCCTAGCGTGCCAGCAACGTGAAGTCTTCTTGATTTCTTGTGGTATGAAAACCATGGGATGATATCGCAAGAAAGTTCTTACGCTAGGACTATTTGTAAGATAATATTGCGAGCAAACCTGAGGCAACGGGCCAGTATCAAAGAGCACTGGGAAACGGAGACGTCTGTGTATTTATCCCCTGCCTTGTAGGGAATACACGGGTAATTCTCGAAGGAACAGTAATTGCGAAAGATGACACAGCAGCTACAGGGCAAGACTAGAGACATAGCACGGGGGACTTCTTGTTATATTACATTAGCAGTGATGCGTATTAATGAGTGCTTTGAATGCCAGCAATGTTTCGCTTAGTACAATAATTATTAATTTTTTTCGTACGTTAGGGATAGCTTCTCTTTATTGAGATTTTTGTTTACGCTTACAGAAATGACGTTTTTTGTAGGATTTTGTGTATCATTTGACTTGATTTGAATTTGATCAAATAGGCTTCCGATACCGTGAATACGAGAAAAATAAAAATAAAAGAAAAGACCCGAATTTCTGCCAGAATCCGCGATGTAGACCCCAAGACAGCCGTGACACTTACAAGACTCCCAATAATTGTTATATGTTTCCTAGTAAACGTGCGAAGACCTTGCCGACGCAATATGACACCATTGCACTTGTAACCACAAGGTTGACTGGCAGATATCGATTACGACCGTTGCCTGAGATCGCTCTGCCTTACACTATTTCGCGCAGGTTTCGTGACAGAGCTCACCGCAAGCACTATATCCCTGCGAACAGGGTTGCTTAGGTTCGAATGAATGCGGTATACCGCTCGTCGTCTGGGTGGAGAAGCCGCGACACCTTTCAGAGAGCTTCGAAGTCCGGTTTGTTCTTTTGCGTTTATTTTCGCGGGTGGCTCTCACTCCCCATACCCCCTCGATTTTAAATCTGAAGATGATGTCGCGTCTTGATAAAGCAGCAGCGGCAGCAGCACAAACAGCAGACCCTCCAGTGCCATCTGCAACAGGTTCGCAGCGGGAAAGAACGCTGGCTCCGATTCAAGGAAAATCGGCAGCGTGAGGCGAAAGAAATGTGCCGGCTAACTCAAATGCTGGCTCTTCTTTTCTCGAGGTATTCGTTCAATTCGTTTGGCAACTGCGTGGCATTGCCTTTCTGACGTGCTTTTGCATCGACCGCCTTCAGCGAGCCCGCAGAGAGTGCTGGCGATGCGTCACTTAATATGCGCGAGCGGGCTTCAACATGCACCCCGTGAGGTGACTGCTCGGTTTTGAGAGCGTGTAAGTCGTGCGCCACTGTAAACAGCAGCGACGGGGCTGGCTACTGCGGTCTCTCGGCTGGCCAAAGAACACCACGTGATGTATCGAGTTCCCGCAGACGTCAGTTACGTGCTTGGATAACCAAAACAGCAGTTGAGCTGTAGAGCTCGAGGTAAAGTGCTTTTAAGCTTTTTGCGGAAACACCTAGCGCCAAAAAAGAAGTTAGTGTGGAAAAAATAAAACACTTTATACGTGCTCCTCGTACAGAGTTGGGAAGCATTTGCATTGAGGGTACTAATAATGAAATCGAGACGTTAAGTCCAAAATGAACATTTCGAGTGGAATATAAAAGAGTCCATATTTTTTTGTAAAGCGAGTATTTTTACTGCAAATATTCCAAATTAAGATAGTACGTAAAATATGACTAAACTCACACTTTCACACGCAAATGGGGATGCGCATGCGCAAAACTTGGTCTTGCATCTAGTCGACGGATGTCACTCTCGAAGGTCTAGGGTATGATATGTTCAAGATGAGTTGGGCTATATTCATCTGACACATCTGTAAGTATGACATATACTCTTTGGAGAAGCATTTAATAAGCGCTTATCGATAGAGCAGCGGTGTTTTTAAACGCATCGGTCGCAGTGTCTACTAGGGATTACGAGGATCAAAGCAAAACAGTAATAATTCACGTCACGTGGTCTCGAGGTCGAGGTAAATTCCTTTGCTGTCAAAATACCTGCGTGCATATAAGTTATGAGCATACCGTATTTGCCAGGAGTAGTTGCTATATTGTCACGTGCGTCGTCGTCACTGGAATCTACAGAAGACGAGGGTGCGGCAGACAAGGTTTATTAGTAAGGAGGCGTACTTGTGCCTTTCGCTTAGGACACAAAAGGAACACTAACAGGATCAGAGCGGCGTGCCCATGCACAGCTGCCGTTCCATCAAAGAACAACCCACAGCTTACGTGCTGCCAGTTATTTAAGCGCTGAGAAGACAACACAGAACATGCGCACACCTATCATCAGATACTGCACTGTCTGACACGATGGGCCCATCGGAAGTTAATCGCAGTCCGCTCTAGCCTATCTAAACGACGCGACGGCTGTCGCTCTATAGTGGTAGCTGCGCAGAACGGCATGGCACGTGGCAATATATTGTCGAGATGCATTCACGGTGTTAAGGGCACTGTGACTCAGAAGTTTCGTGAGAACAGCCCAGACATAACTGCCACCTACTGAAAAAAAAAAAGAAAAAAAAGAAAGAGTGCCATATTTAAATTTATGAGTCTTCTAATTAGTGTTTGTAAGCTAAGTTGCGTATTATGAATAGGCAATACTTTGTCAGAGCGGAAAAAAATTCTCCCGTCATTTATCGAACTTCTGGAACTGCTGTTTTGACAAAATGTGCCGAGGACTGTCAGTAACAACACCGCTGTGTATGATTTACATACGCAATGCAGCTTGATATACACACTGGCTTCGTGGTTATAATTGAAAGCATTAAGTAAATTAGGAGCTCTCCATAAGTTTCGAGTGGATTTGCGACCGTTGAAACCCGTCGATTAGCCAGATGTGTTGCGCAGACTGTTAATTTACAGCATTGGCTAGGCTCTTAATCACCGTGCAACACAGAACGATCTATTACTGCTACACTGCGTCTCACGCTGCGTGAAACTGCAATATCTCAACCCCCTTCCAGCGTGCAACTGAGGCGTTTCATCTCGAACAGTGAACCTCCTGTGTATATGCAGCTTTTTGGTGCTGAAAAAAAAAAGGGGGGAGTGGAAAAGTGCTATCGGGGAGTGTTTACAAGGCACCGATGTCGATAGTGAAATAAAAGACGCCGCCAGTACCATCAACCGGCTTCTCTAGAGGCGGCATTTGGAAACAAAAAGCTCGGAAAGTCGAATGCATTATCAGAAAGGACATAGATGGCTTTGCTGGCCGAGCTTTGTCTTCTATACGTTAGTGAAGAAAAGGAAAATTAATAAATAAAATTTGCCGCATCACTCGCAACGGGCGAAAGGTGTTCCGTTCGTGGAATCGAGATGTCTACAACGTCGACCTGGATGTAGCTTTGCGGACGTATAGCCAAACGGTGCTATTGAAAGTGTAAACTATGTTGTTTGGGGCGGTACGAAGTGTGTCCATTTCAGATGTGCCAAAGTTTTCGCGGGTCGAGGCGGCGGACCATTAGCACTAGGCGAGTGGGGGAGACTCTTGGAAGCCGCACGCCCCATTTGGCTTTCCGTATTTTTACCACAGACAGATACACAGCAAGCATCGAGCCCAAAGCGGCGATTGTGTGGCTTAGCTTCCGACAGGCATCGCGCGCGTGCACTTTGACGTGCATGTAGCCGCGGCCGCGATTCTCGCACCTTGTCTTTTATTTTTCACTCGGGCGCACGCGCTTACGTGTACAGTCGTGTGTGCGTTCAGGTGTTCCATAGTACGTGTCACTTCCTGCACGCCAATTTGGCAACGCTAGGCGCAGCCACGCCCACTGAATGCTCCCGGGACTCTCCGCGGAAGAAGACACGGGAAACGGCAGTATACAGCGACAATGCGATACAAACTGCGTCCATTGGGGCGCGTGCTATGTTTAGTGCAGTCGTGTCAAGAGAGCGACTGACAACGAGAGAAACATCTCCGCTGCCGCGACGTTGAGACCGGCAATTATAACGCGCAGGTTACGTGGGACGCCTCGCCTGTCGGAACAGTCACCGTCAGCAGCGTCGTGATGTGCTACGTTTGAGGTGTCTCTGTTTCTTCCCCTCTATATTTTGTTACGTTAGGCTCGCGAGGGCGGGAAAAAACGTAACGGAAATGAGAAAGTTAAAATGGAAAGGTAACGGCAATGTGGCGAAAAGGACATGGAAAAACAAGAAAAAGAAACTTGTGCCCATGCTCGGAGACGTGGAGGCGGGAAAACGTCGATACATTTCATCGACCGAGATACAGGTTCACTTGCACAGAATCTTGAGAAGTCAGGTCGATGGGTATCGTGCGGTTGGCGGATTGATGAGAACACGAGGACGACGAGAAAGGTGCCAACTGAAAATTAAGCGTATCTACATAGGGCCCGGAACGCAGAAGCTGCTTCTAAGTAAGGGCACGGCCGGCCCCGCCGGACGGAAGCGTTCCATCCAGCGCGGCCGTGTTTAGAGGTGGGTGGGGGTAAACTGTTTCCGCTTGTGAAGAATATACATAGCTGCTGTTTCTACAGCTCACCGCCTTTTTTTACTCTCACAAACGCAGTAGCATTCTTGCTGCTATTTCTACCACTAGCTTTCCATCAGAATCAATAATGAAAGTTACTGATGACACGTAGACGTGTAGTGCTAAGTGTACATGAGAAAGAATGATAAAGAGCGGGGGATCCGTCAAAAGAAGGTTTTCGTGCTGCAGTGGTACTGTCCTACACAGCAGCCTCACAAAATCTTACCACAAACAACTCGCGTCAATCAGTTACAACGACGAGCGAACACGGGCGTTTGTTCCTGTCTGTAAGTACCAACTAACCGGAGTCGCCACACTCCCAGTGTAGAGTGTATACCCGACTACACATTCTGATTAGCCGACTAGACTACTCTGGTTAACCTCGCTGCTTTTCATTCCATTCACTATACCTCTTCGCTTTGCTCACTGTGACGGCTCTATACCCCCCCTTTCCCTCTCTCCTCTTTAACTGCGAGAAACAGGTGTATACCACAAGTCTGGTCCGTTCCTGCATGACCAGAATGAATCTATCTGATTATGCTCCGCGAAGATGCGTTCGGTTAGGTCTAGTTTTGTCTTATAACCATGCAAACGGCCGGGCCTCCTAGACTGCGAGTCGGCGCCATTCCAATAAGGTGGCTAGCTAGCTCTCCGTCCCTTATAAGTCGGCCGTCGTCTGGGCTGCCTACGAGTCTGACAGAGGACGCCGTGCCTTAATGGACTATTTAACTCTCGCTGTGCAAGCACGCCGCGACCCACGCCTGCCTGCGGTGCGCTCCGTTTCCTGTGGGAGCAGGGTAATTGCTGCGGTCTTCCTGTGACCGGCATCGCGGAGGCAAGCCGGATGCGGTCAGATATCTGCGAGTTTGCGCAATACAGGAACTGCATGAGCACCGCCGCTCGACTCGTCATCGTCTGTCGGAATCGCATCGTCATGAGGCGACTTGAGCAACTTCGCACGAGAAATCTGGGCATCTGGACGAGCAGCTATCGCTCTCCGCATATAATCATTTACGGAGTTGTTGCACGGTGGCGCTGCCACCTTATAACGCGTGACAGCGTCGGCATGAAGCGTCTTCCATGGCTTCTTCTTTGGCGACAGCCATGGAGGAAGAAAGAACTTAGGAGGGAGCATTACGTAATAATAATAATAATAATAATAATAATAATAATAATAATAATAATAATAATAATAATAATAATAATAATAATAATAATAATAATTGTTGGGGTTTCACGTCCCAAAACCACGATATGATTATGACGGACGCCGTAGTAGAGGGCTGCGGAAATTTTGACCACGTGGGGTTCTTTAACGTGGAAGCATTATGTAACGCAGTCAGCCTTGGTTATAGGCGAACATTCCGTGAACCAAGCAGTGTCGGCCCCACACGCAACTTTTTGCGTCAAGATCACGCAAGAGAGAGAGGGAATAAACTTTTATTATTATTGAATTTACAGAAAGAAATTCGATTTGCTGAGACTCTTGGTGCCCGGTAGTTTTTGATCGTGCTGGTTCGGCGCAGTTCGGCTGGTTCACGGAATAGGCTCAGAAACAGAACTTAACCGGGAGTACTAAAACCTACCGCGCTCTCTGACGTTTTGATCACATGTGTGGCGGACAGAGTGGGCTTTAATCGCATTGCGCAATGCTCCCTCCTAACTTTTCCTTCCTCCATGGCGATAGCAACGCAGTGGTGATAACAACGATAGCGATGCAACGCTTTCCAACGAACCCGCCAACGGCCATTTTATGTTAGACTGATTGGTCGATAAGCCAATACTCCCGAGTTACGCCTTTGCCGAGATAGCTGATTGCGCGTATTTCTCTTTCTGCGATTATCTCGTATAACAGCAGCAAACTCTTATCAACTCTAGATACACCTTGTAACGCGTCGTGAAAATGGTTACGCGCGGACAATTTCACGATGCAGTTTTTATTTTGAGTGCCATTATCTTGCCTGCCATTTTTCGGGGCCTCTCGCAACCATCGGCTGTTCCGAACGTGCAATAGGCTGAAAACGTTCGCTAAAAGGCTCTCACAACAGGCAAGTTTATATGCTTCCCCTGATATGGCCGGGTGCGCTGAGTATAGCATCAACACACACACACACACACACATATATATATATATATATATATATATATATATATATATATATATATATATATATATATATATATATATATATATATATATATATATATATAAACGGGAAAACACACTTCAGTAAAATTAGTTTGGTGCATACAGAATAGTCCTTCGTAACATTGTGAGCTTTAAACTTACAAATCTCGGCTGGCAGTAGGTCCGTCGCTTCGGCTTATTGGCCATGACAGATACAACCGTACAAGGCTGCTCATTCAAATTCTGACCGTGGCCGCATCGCGATAAGGTAGAGATGCGAAAAAGGGGGAAAAAAGAAAAGAGGGAAAGAATGCACGCGCAATAAGGTTTCTACGCACGTTACACGAGTGGTCGATATCAGTATACACAGTACTTAATTTTTGGTCTCTCACTGCCAAAGTTTGCATCTGAATGTCAAATTCCTAAAACAGCTTATACACGACTTGTCGACTAGGGCGGTCTCGTGTGGCACCTCATCGGCTTTACCTCGTTTCCGCGCCGATGTGTCGCAGCTTAGTCTAGCAGCAAAAGCTGATGATAACTTATAAACTAGATTGTTAATGCGCTTCTGAATATTCGCTTGTTTAGATTTTGGTACCACAGCGTGCTTCTTTAATCTACTGGAGATATTCGCACCATCAATAATAATATATGAGGTTTTACGTGTCAAAACTACGGTCTTATTGTGAGGCATGCCGTACAGTGGAGGGCTCCGGAATTTTCGACCACCTGGTGTTCTTTAACGTGCACTGACATCGCACAGTACACGCGGACCTGTAGCATTGCGCCTCCATCGAAATACGACCGCCGCGCCGCGGCAGGGATCGAACCCGCGACATTGGGGTCAGCAGCCGAGCATCGTAACCATTGCACCACCGAGGCGGACTTCGCGTCATCAAGCATTAGGTGTGCATAGAAACAGTCACCGCGCGTTCTAATCGACGACAGTGGTTCATCTTCTAGCTCTCTGATGTTCATCACATGATGCGTGGGTCACTGAACATTAAGCAACTTCCAACTGCGTTTAATGTCAGAGCTATAGCAGGCGCATATCACGTAAAGCGCGTATTCACATAAACTTGTTAGTCTAGAATTGAAAGTTGGGGCAAGTTGCAGCCAATAATGTAAATTCACGTATTATTGGCGACGGCGGCTTAGCCAATAGCACTACGAACGAAAACCCTATTGAATTTGATCCCACGGTGAACCGTACAAGAGCTGCCACGTCTCCAAGTAAAACAAAAGTAACGTTAGGCAATAAATGCACGCCATTCGGCCGTGAAAATAGTCCTGCCCGAACTAAGGGCAAACGTTATCGACTCATTCCAGTAGTCATTGCCACTGCTGCATCGCATTGCGCCGCCACAGCCTCTCCACTGTGATCCCGTTTCTCAGAACAGTGACACAGCGGCCTGACTGTGCCGCCCATGTCTTTCCCCACCCCGTTCCACGCAAACAAACAGACAAGCTGTTGAGAATATAATATATATATTTTTTGGTTCTTAAGTAAAAAAAAAACAGGATGTGATTATGAGGGACGCCGCAATGGAGGGCTGCGGAAATTTTGACCATCTGCTGTTGTTTAACGTGTACCCATATCTATAAATACACGGGCCTCTAGCATTTCGCATGCGCTGAAATGCGGCCGCCGCGGCCGGGATTCGATCCCGCGCTCCAGGCTGTTGAGAAGGGTAAACTTGTCCAAGCTGTTGAGAACGGTCAACGTTACGTTCTCCTTCGTATACTACACAACGACCGCTCGCCGGCGCGTTTTGTTAGGGTGCGTCCGACACGGAATGCGCGCACAACGAGCCTGTGCTGTGGAAGTTTTATACGATCGAGTAGCGAATCCCCGTAGCAAAGCGATGCGCGCGCCAGCGCTTCCGGTCAAAGCGAGACCGCCCCCACCGTTGTAGTTCGCGACGCGTTCGGTTTGCGTGCGAGCGCGAAGTGGGTCGTCTCGAGGGTTGCACGGACTGCAGTGCAGGTGCCGGGCGGCGGGAGGCGCCCGTAATGCCGTCATATAGAATACTCGGGCACATATCTGTAACTGCCGCTCACGGCGGACGGGAACGGCGTTGATCTGTGCCATGAACATTGGCAGCCGTGTCGTGTCTGTCGTCAGTGGTTACCACGCCACTTCTTTTGTTGCGACTCGCAGGTGCTCGGATTTCTGCGGTCAGTTGTTGCCATGCCGCGTGTGTGTGTTATTACAGTACAGTGGCAGCGGCATTATTTTCCTGGCTACATACTAACAGCGGATCCCGTGAAGAAGCGAAGGTATTGAGCAAGCGTAAGAACATTAAAGGTGCGGCTGTCGGAGGGCGCGGTTAACCTGTTTACCGGCACAGGGGAACAGAATAAAATTGTGATGCACATTATCAGATTTATTGTTGTGACTTGCGAAGGCTGCTGTCATTTAGGGAGCAAGAGAGACAGAGATTAGGAGGCGTAGAAGCGACGGAAGAAGTTTGGAGCATAAAACGCACGCAAGCCATTATATACAAACCCCGCGCCGGAGGAAGTTGTATTATGTCTAGCATTCAGAGAAAATATATTGAAATTAGCACTCTTATTCAATAGACTTCCAGAATAATGCTTTTGAATCTCTCGTGCAACAAGAGCGGTATCGTTAAATGTGCAAAGCACATAGTAGTATAAACACGATGGCAGCGCGGATGGTTATTTCTGGCGGCGTGTCGACTGCGAGTTCTCGAGTGACAGACTGAATGCGCGACCGCTCTTTTACATTGAGCCGTGAGACCTCGGCGACCATACGGGAATGTAAATTTATTCTGCTTGAGTAGGCAAGAAGTGACGAAGGTCTCCGTGGTCGCCAAGTGCAAGCTCCACAATCTTGCGGCAATCGCTTGACACGTCGAGGTTTTCAAAACCCGAACGGCTTTTAAATTAAAGCCTCGGATCTTCAGACTAGGACTTTTAAGGACGGCTCTTCAGACTTTAAAAGGAACCCGGCCTGACGTCATAATGGGTGCAGCCGTGGAGCGCAAATATATATTCTTTGACTCTTTTCGACCTGCATCGCGCGTGAGTCCCCCCTTCCGCGCACAATAAACTTCGTCTCGGCAAGACGCCTCGTAGACGTACTGTATACGATGCGTTAGTGTGTGGGCAAAAGTTGTTCCCTGTCCTTCGCTCATTGGATTAGCCGTCAGTTTCCGCCGTGATGGTAAAGGTCGCGGGTATTAGCTAGCGACACCCGTAACAGGGGGCATGACAGGATCCCATCCTGTCGTGCAGTGGCAGCCAACGTCGGCGGCAGCTGCACCGGCTACCACCAACGACAAACGCGACTTCATCTGCGGCACCATTGAATTGCTACGCATAAGTAAGCGACGCATACGACTATAGTAGATATACCGTGTGGCATCTGAATTCCCAGAGAGCACAAGCAGCTCGACCGTCGACGACAAATAATAAGGTAGACAGCTCATGCAAATAACTGTGTAAATTATTGTTAAGCTGCTATACTTCATGATTATAGGGCATAGGCGTGCGCACGGGGGAGGGGGGGGGGTGCAGGCCTCCCGAGTGTCTGGAGTGACACTTGGCCCCTCTAATGGAGAACCCTGCGCACACCTATGCTATTGGCCTCGAGGAGTTACGGAGTCGCCCTCTATCGGACGCGCCTCGATTGCGTGCTAGGCAGGATACCGCCGGCGCGCTCCCCATAGGTTTTGCTGTCGGCGCTCTACAAAAACACCTCGCGGAAGCCCTCCAGGGCATTTCTGTAAGTACTTTCGAAATAAACTGTGTTCTTTAATGTCAAAATCATCATTTTCGACGAACTGAAAGCACAAGATAGTCTACAGTCGCTGTCTCTTTGCAGAAAACCGAGCACCCGCTTCACGCTGTCACCGCGTTGCAGACCCCTGAACCGGCTTCTTGCGTGAAAGGTAGTCACTCGCTGAGTGCAAACTATGCGAAATATCTCGTTAGACTGCCTGTATAACCAAACGGAGCATAACAGAAAGAAGCCCCAAGCCAGCGATCGCACGGGTTCGCGACGACTGACGGTGCCTCCGCATGTATGAGCGTCTGCATGTATGTTCGCACTGATGATTTCACTTTTGCTACAAGCGCATTTTGGCACCGCGCTGTGAACTTTAGGCCGCAAAATATGAGAATTTGTGAGTAAACAAACAACTACTGTTGCGCAGACGCTATCAGAGCAGTTCAAAAACAATTTCCTTACATCTGCGGCTTCGGTGCGCATGACAACTTTGTGATCTGCCGTCCCGACGATTCAGTGTTTTTTTTTTCTTTTTTGGTCTAAATTAGGCTACGTTTCAATGTCATTTGACAAGTTGTCTCGCACTGCGTATTGATCGGTCTTCTCAGCGGGCAAATGCCGCTGCTTCTGTTCCTTTATTCAGCGCATTCGTTTCGTTTGGTGCTCACACAAAACGTGAGCAAATGCGACGCCTTTTTTTAACGCTCCTTAATTATCGTTCCGTTTGCATTCCAGTGAACTTGCCGCTCTCTGTCATCCAGAAATTCATAGACCAAAGCTTCACCACTTCGAGATTGCTGGTGGAAGAAGAACCAGTCTACGAGACCGAGCATGTAGTAGCATGCGACGCCTAGGAAAAGAAAGAAAATACAGTAACGTTTGCCGGACTTGTTCTGCAAGCGTCGGCTGTGAACTAGGACCCACATGAACTTGAAATAGTGGTGAATAAAATAGAAGTTATTGCAGCAACCAGCAGCCGCAAAACAGGATAGTAATTATTTGGCATGTACCCCAGCAATTTTGGCAGCAGTGTCGTGTCTAACGCCAACAGGGTGGCATCTTTCCCACGTAAATAAATGAGGCTCCAAGAAAATACATGGGGTTGGCCGGTGGGCCGATCACGGAGGCAATGCAAAATTTATGTAGCTTATGAAGCAATGCATGCCTCATCAAATAGGAAGGTTGCCCGTCGGCGTCCCGCGTCGGCGGCGTCAACACGAGTGATGCAAAAAATAATCGTCACGTGATGGTGTCACCATATGACGTCATCATGACGTCACAGATCGCCAAAATATGTAGCGTCATTATGACGTCACATAATGTGACGTCACATGATGACGTATTCACACGTCATGGTCGCTTTGCATTGCCTCCATGATCGGTCACGGAGGCCGTGCAAAACCGCGTTAGGCGCAGAACGCTTTTGGAGGGGGGCGCGGGAGAATCAGTACATCGACTGACAAGAAGATGGCTTTCGCCTTCTAGTCATCTTTAACGAATGCATAAGGGACCCTGTGCGTTTTTTAATTTAACGTATCTAAACAATGACTTGCGCATCTGCAGCCGATTTTGTGGACGCTGAGCACGGGGCCGACGATCAAGAGGTCGCACTGGAGCGTTCTGAGATGGCATCGCACGTGGTAAAAGGTAGCGCTTTTACCATCCTGTGGCAAATAAGCATCATTTGCCGGCGGGAAGCGCGGGCGAGCCATCGTCTCAGTGCGCGCTGTCTGCTACTCACCGAACATCGCAGGCCCGAAGCAGTAACAAAAGTCTTCGTCGCGGAAGTGCTTGTTGCACACAAGACTCGTAGCGGATGGCTACTTGCCGGTTCTTAGCTTTACAACCCATGCTTCACGCTGTTTCTTGTCCCGCGGTTACCAGTGCAGGCTGACACTGGGCGCCTTTGCGTAAGCGCGGCACTGCCGCACCGAGCGGTAGAGCCCCATGTTCGTCGCCTTCGGAGGCAGCCACTATATTACAATGGTTTCAATTGAGTAGAAAATGAGAGAAAACTTCCGAATTTGAACAGACAGCAGCGCATGTGGGACTTGAAACTCGTTTTCAAAGCACGCGGCAGTGCGCCACAAGCAGCCGACGCGGCCGCTGAGACCACGTGATCCTGCCAAGCACGTCACGCCGACGGTGGCGCCGGCGTATTCCAGTGGTGGGCCTCGAGGCCAATAGGGTACAGTCCAGGGACGCGAATGGAACAGGCGTAGACACACGCGCATTGTCCCTGTTCCTGTCCGCAGTACATGCAGTCGCGAACCACCAACGAGCTCACCGCTACACAGTCTTCAATATTTCATTTCGCGCACTACACTCCTTAAGAATATCGTGGGTACAGCGCAACATCAGTAGGAAAAAAAACGACACACAGGAAGGAGCGCTGACTTTCAACTAGACGATATTGAGCATGAACCAACTCGCCCAAATCAAGCTCTTGTTACGCCCTAAGATATATAAAAAAAGACACGTGGCAATACCAACGTTAAACAGCAGCGAGAACGCCACGAGGTCGCGCACAACACGGTACAAAGGAACAGTGACGTGATCTGGCAGCTATTAATCACATCTCGTCACGTCTTCCTTCTACTATAAAACTGTTGCCATTGTATCATCTGAACAAAGCAAGGGCCATATTCCGAAAGCTGTTCGTTATCAAGAACTATTTTCCTGGAGCAAACGCATTCGCTATCGTATCTTCCCTTCCCTATCGCGATCAGCCGGCGCGCCTTTTCTTACACGAACACTTCATTCCCGCATATTGTACCAACGGCTTCACGAATCCGGTCACACAGCACAACTGAAGCGAAGGTGAACGCTACCCGTTACACAATAACATTTTTTTTCTTTTTAGTTTGGCGCACGAAATTCATTGATTTCAGAACCGACATGACGAGTTAATGAGAGGTGTAATTCGACTTTAAAAGTCATGCCGACTAGGTGGACTACCTCTCTGCTTTAAAGGCGAAGTCGTTGAATGGGTCTCACGACAGATCTAAACGCTTCGCTTCCAGTATCTGCCACCCGAATCTATACCTACCTACCGTCATACGCCCAACGTGGCAGGTACACGAGTCTGTGCCGCTCCGTGCTACCGAGCTCGTACAGCAAAACTCTAGGAGGAGGGCTTTCACCGTAGTCCACGTCGTGGTGCCGTGATTGCCCTGTCGAGTCGTTAGCGGTAATGGCGAGCGGTCGATTGCCGCGGCGTCACGATGAGCAGCGCGAGTGCGGGCGGATACAAGATACACTCGTGCCTTTCGCGTCCTCGCGTCGTGAGCGTAGCACGCGAGTTCGTGTATGTCAACCCGACGACAGCGTCTCACAAGTGCCTCCGGTATCTTTGCCGATCATGATGGCTTATCTTTGTTGCGTTCAGTTTTCTCACAGCGCAAGGTCGGCGGCACTTAGCTTCTCACCGCGTTTGATGGTTGCGGTGGAGACTCAGAGATTGTTGCGCGCACGATTTCGGCGCCGTTCCCATGCTCTTCGCCGCGGCTCGCTTTCTAGTCTTTCGAGAGCGAACTCGTTCGGTGTGTAACACAATCGCGTCGGAGAGCCGTGTCGATTTTGTCCACCCACAACTTTTAGACGGTGCGGACAGGAACGCAGAGACTCGTGTGCGAAGTCAATTTTGTCTTGGCCGCAACCTGATACTCATAGTTAAGTATTAATGCCAGTTTATGTTTGACCTTAATCACCGCGCCACTACAATAAGTCCCCAATAGCGGCAGTTCACTCGAATGATCTTGTGCGAACAGTTATATTCTGTCTCTATAGAGGTTCTAGAAGGCACACACTGTTGAAGACGAAGGTTCCGACAGTCATTGCTCGCCACCTCACGTATACTCCGTTCCGGTGACCTCGCAGTACCATGTGTCTTCTCAGAGGTTTTTACAGTTCGAGCGGCATTACATCGATGGGTTATAGGCTATAGCCAATCAAGCCAGTTTCTCAGGGCCAGATATGACTCTATAGCCCATGTTCAGCGGTACAGCTGCCCGTTTGCACTCGCGTCATCTCGGGAGCACACGCAAGTTCGCCTGAACCACTCGTTTCCCATGCGTTGGTCCGGTCGCACCTGCAGCGACTACAATTATTTTAGTGACAATGGAGTCTCAGGGCTACACGACTCCCTGTGAGGCCGAAGCACGCCAACCGTGCTGCGCCTACACACGCATGAACGGAATTGACCATCGCCGTTTTTCGCGGCACGGACGCCGCATTATCGCCCTTCTGCCTATATGTCCACCTAACGCGAACTAACTACACCACAAAAGGAGGAGAGCTTGAGCGTGCCTTACACACAGCGTTGGACGTAGCTAGGCGAGGAGGAAAGTGGGGAAGGGGGTCGAACGAGTTGCGTCACACCAAGCAGGGCCAGCAGAAATAACGGCATGCAGCGTCGTCTTCAAGCTTAGCGGAGCTGCACGGCTAGCGAGCGGAATCGCAGCGGCAGCGATTACGCGCGAGCACCAAAGACTCACGCAAGGTACGCGCGCTGGATATCATCGCGCAGCATAGAAGGGGGAGTGCTGTGGGAATAGGAGAATAAGACCACGCTTACCGCCCTCTCTCTCCTCTACGAACGCCTCCGTAGTGCGCGTTATAAGGTGGGAAGGGAAAAGACAGGGGGGCTAGGGAGGGTCACTGGGGTTATGTGTGGCGCGCGCGTTATTGGAAGCTAAATTGCTTTTGTCTGTGGTCAGAGTATGGTCGCGCATACGCTCCGCGCACTGCGTGTGTTCCTATGGGACAAAGCCAGCTGCTGCTACTACTGCTGCTGCTGGGCGTGCGGGCTAGCCGCATTGTGACTTCCGAACGGCGTCACGCTGACCCCACCCCCCCCCCCCCCTTTCGTCCCTAGCTCTATCGCGGCTAACTGGGTGGTGCACTCGTTACTGTGGCGCGCATAGTTGCTTTCATTTCATTGGCCGACCCCCGAGCTGGCACGCATACGATGGTCGTTTCATTAGCCGTGTCGAATTAAGGTAGGCACGCCGCTTAGGTGTGAGCGAGTTCGTTGCTTAAATGATTAACGCGATGCAGTTAATTGACTAACGTGATATGCTCGCTGTCTTTGTGGATCGTCTTCCGAGCCTAATTCCGCTTTTCCTCGTCAAACGAATGTCAAGTTTTCTTTGCAGCATTTCTTTCTCTCTGAGAAAACAGCCTGATGAAGGTGGAAGAAAGGGGGGAGGGGGGAATGTGTTGGTTCGTTCGAAGCGTTCAGGGTGTGACTGTGTAGGAAGTAGTGGTTACACGGGTTACTGACGATACTATTGTCTAAGATATTTGTATTCGGCAAAGAAAGTGAGAGCTGTCTTTGTCTCTGGGAATATGGTGTTGGTGTAGCGCCGCTGGAGTACTAAGCGTCGTGACTATCATTACGATTCTGATATTGTGAAGCCTGCCGCTTTGTGGCGGTCACGTAAGCGATTATCGCCAGCGGTCGGACGCGCTTGGTAACAACATGTGCAGCATCAGGGTAGCCTGAAATATTAAGGCGATAGCCTTATAGATGCCTTGTAAAACGCGAAAATTGACCGTCGGCATCCCGCGGCGTCGGGGACAACCCGAGTGATGTAAAAGATCATCATCACGTGGTGCCGTCACTATATGACGTGATCGTTACGTCACAGATCGCCGAAATTTGTGACGTCATTATGAAGTCATCTTGACGTCATCACATGAGATCGCAGCTTGGTCAAAGGTGGGCCGTTCACGGAGGCAGTGCAAAAAACCGCTTAGGTACAGTAGGCTTTCGGAGGTTGGCGAGGCAGGATCAATACATCGACTCGGAAGAAAAAGAAGATGGCTTTCGCCTTCAAGTCGTCTTAGGCGAATGCGTAAGGGACCCTGTGAGCTTTTATTTTTCTTGAGAAGACACGTAATGTAAATTCCTTTGTGAATATGGCCCAAGGGTGAAAATTCGCAATGCGTTTTTTCCGCAAAGACTCACCACGATTGGCCAGCCTGCCTCGCTAATGATATACGTGTGTAGCACTGCTACTGGCTGAAAATTTGGGTTACGTACAATTCTACAGCGCAAGTCATTTTAGTAAAACGAGTCCCTATGCCCCGCTCCGTTAAAAAAAAAAAAAATGCTCTCTTTGTCTGGAACTTCGTTTATCCAACTAGATAGACGCTGGACGCTCCTCCAAAATGAATATGCCCATCCACGCACCTTCTATGGCATAAATGCCTATAAATCTAACAAAGACGTAGGAGAGGACACACGTGACTGTCCTCGCTACTTTGTCTATTTCGAGACTGCGTACTCTCACGGAAACGGGCGAATAAGTCCGGTATTCTCGTCGTGACCCCATTCGCATTGCTGTAAAGCCGGCAACAAGTTTTGCGACCAAGCCTTGTAATTGCTGCTTTATCGCCACAGTTGCGGAATTAAGTTGTTGTTGCGCTTGGTATGCAAGGGGAGCCATCCACTGGCGTGTCAAGGCAGGCAGGTCGGACAAGAGAACAATTGCCGCTATAGTATAGCGAAGCCCGCAGTCAGCGAGTGATAATCTTTTGTTTTTTAGTTAAAGATCGCGAGACGTTTTTCGTTTGATTATAGATAAGCCAGGCCCATAAAATCTGTTGATTTTGTATCAAAAAAAAAAAGAAGAAGGAGAAGAAGAAAAAGAAACGGAAGCTGCAATGGCAGCGAGCTAACACATAGAAAAACAACCACGCAAGAAGTGATGTGTATACGTGCGCGCGCAATTCTATACTTGCGGATAACATACAAGCAAAGTACGGCGCCAATGATCGTGTTTTCATGTCGCTTTAAGTTTAAATGCCTTTTAATTGTTCTTCGCTTACACATACACAGCGCGCGTCTATAACAATAGCATCGAGAACTGATCTGTACCATGTGACGCAGTATCAGTGTAAGTTCTTTTATTTTCTGCTGGCTTTGGAGCGAAACCTGAAAGTATATCTTACAACGCATTGTGTTATTTGTAAACAGTCTTTTAAAGACGATAGTCTTTCTTGGGGAACTTAAACGCAGAAATTTTGGTCTGTCTTTCTGTCTGCCTGTCTTTCTGTTTGTCGGCACGTCCCTCGATTCAGCCACTCGGCCAAAGTTGAACCACTTGCCCAAGGGCCAGCCGTCTTGAACTGGTACGGCTGTTCATACTTGTGAACGTTGTCGACCAAAAAGTAAATATCATGCATATCTGAGGTGCAACATCACTAGGTAAGTATTAGGTGGCGTGTTCCTTTAATAGAAAATGCATACATACGTAATTTTAAGGACCCTAGTTTCTTAAGCTGCGCTGAAAATGCATAAGAATGGAAGCTTGAGCGAGTTGGTATGCGTTCATCTTTGTTGAAACAGCGCTCACTAGACGACGACGAAGTAAAATAAGGCACAGGACAGGCGCTGCCTGTCCTGTGCTTTCTTTTACTTCGTCGTCGTCTAGTGAGCGCTGTTTCAACAAAGCTGAAAATGCGACTGCGCTGAAATTTGCCTTCCTCCGTACCCTTCGCACGAGCTCATTGTTGTGTTTCGGTTTCGCTTCTGTATTGCACTGTACGAATGCCATGGGTTGGTGTTGAAAAACTTTAGTTTTGAGAAGGCCAAGAAGGTGAAAAAAAATATTTAAAAATGAAAAAGCAGCGTTGTGGGCGGCCTTCAGGCTGCCGGTTGTGGGCGCCGCTCTGGCGTTCCTGTTTTACCCAGGCGACGTGTAAATAAAAGTGTGTGTGGAGAGTACTCGTTCAGTGCGGACGTTTCTCTGCTTCAGCGCTTCGCGCCAAACCGCGTTTTCGGGCTGGCTGGCGTCCCCGCCGGTCGCGTTGGTCACCGCCGGTCTTCGCCTGCTGCTGCGCCGGGACTACCAGCACGCAACACAGCACTCATGTTTTTCGACGTATTGCCAGATGGCGTCCATATCTCACACAGCGCCTCTTCTATCGTCTTTACACTACATTTGCAGCGAAGCACGCAGATACGCGGCCAATTTTTTTTTGTTGTTACTGTTTCACAGCTCGATTGCTTCGAACTGTTCTTTTGTTTTGGGTTAATATTCTCCTTTATCATGTTAGGACCATCTAATTCGACGCAGCGTCGCCGCGTAATCAATCAATCAATCAATCAATCACTCAAACAAACAAAAACTGTCATTGTATCCAACAAATGGCGTATTGGCAAATTGGTGGAATCGCAGCACACAGTGACCGTCTCAGTAAGTTCTATGGGGAGTGCCGCTCGTTCAAATTAATGCTGTGTACGGCTCGTTTCAGTATCTTCCTCCGCACAAATCTAGAAGCGAGAGTGCATGTCACAGTGCAAAACAAGCGCCACAAGCGGTAGCAGCTGGTGACGACCGAAACGCGACAACGTTCTCACCTACGCTGCAATCAAGGCATGCCGTTAATTAGACTGGCCTTGACTGTCTCGTTCGATGCTCGTGGTAGAGCTTCTGCCCCTCTTATACGTACCGTCTCCTTTGTTAGCACCCTTTGAGAGAGTCCGGCGGTGCGAACGAGTCCTTGATTTCAAAGCCTTTTGTTCAATTAAATGGGACGCGCTACGAACGTCGTTTGGAATCATGAAGACGGGACATCGACGTTGTGTGTCCGCGCAGCGACTGCAGCAAGGTCACTGGCGAGAGGGATACATCGTTGTTTTTGCACGTTGGCACGTCGCTTCAGCGACACCATCCAAGTTGCCTGGAGAAGTGATGTGGCATCGGAACCAGCTGTTCCATCACACAGACTAACGAAGACGTAAGCCCGTTATAGCCTCATACATTCAGGCCTCGTGTTTACTTCCATCGCGTCTGGCTGCATTGCCGTTAATGGCAAGTGAAATACACGCTGCCGACCCACTAAATCGCCCACACGTGTCTGCTCTGCGCGAAGTAATGTGACCCTACAACGGAAGCTACAGCTAACGTAAACTGATCACGAGTGCGGTCAGGTAATTGTAGTTGTCGTTAAACCTTGTGTACACCTCCTAATAAGGACGTCGTTCACGCGATACCTGAAACAGCAGCGCCTCGAGCGCACTCAAGCATCGAAGACACACCCGCTAGCCTGGCGCTTCGATGTCACAGCACAGACGAAGTGATCAGAACATCGACAATGCTCCATTATACAGTTTGCTTTGTTAATAAGTGACACGCACCGTAACGTTCGCGTTATATCCGGGACGTGAGTGATCCTTCGTTATGCGGCTCGTTTCGTTGCAGAGGCGTTCAGTTGTGTACTGAAATACAGTATAGTGTAGCCGTCTTCCTGTTGATAAGAAAAGCGAGGTAAGCATGCCGGAGGCCGAGTCTTTCGAGAAGTCTCCACAGTGATCTCGAGCGTGCACACTGGGTCTACGAGATAGGCAACCGTATAGATACGCAGCGCGTAGCGTGAGGGGTAAGTACATTCGCGACACGTGATCTACGCACGTATAGCAGAGCTGCGAAATCTTCACGGCGCATCATTCCCGCGGAAAAGGGTCACTGTCGCTCAGGGCACGGCGATTTCGGGAAAAACTTCCTTTCACTTCGCGAGATAGAAGTGCTGCAGTTGGCGAGGCGTGTCCGACAGGTATGTAATATACTTATACGCAAACGCACGTACTGCGCACACACCTCGCCATGACGCGGCGGCCTTTTCTCGACTCTGTGGCTTCCCTGCTTATATCAGCTCAGTTCACGCAGCCGATTTCGTCTCTATAGGAAAAGGAAGCCCTCCGCCGCCGTCGTTCTTGTTCAGTCTTTCCTGAGCGCGCTAATCTCCTCGCTTTGCGAGCTGTTCTCCTTTTTGGAATCACGTGGGCCACATTCTTACGCTACGTTTCGCTTCAGAAAAGGGGGGGGGGGGGGGGGAGAAAGAAGGAAAGGAAGAGGGCCTTGAGAAGAAAGCGCCGTGAGTTCATGCCAAATGCCAACCTCTGCGTTTCGGGCGCGTACGGCACGTGCGCTCTCCACTCGTGCAAGCAAAAAAATGAAGCGATCTAAGCAATAAGAACAAAAAAGAAAGACAGTGGAAGTGAGGGAGTGCGCCGGCAGCGAAATAAGCGAGAACTATGTGTCTCTAAAAGGCTGAGCTAGCAGGGAAAAAGGCTTAAGCCACGCAGTGCTGCCGGGCTAAGCTGGCTCCAATTTCTTTCTTTCCTTCTTTTCTTGAGTACCGTTCCTGCGTCGCACGGGTCACGTGCGGAGGTTGCCATTGTCAATGCGAAGTGGTCGAAAGAAAAGACACGGACGAAAGGCCCGGCGGGAGCAAACCGAGTGAAAGTGGAGGACGAAGAAAAAACAAAACAAAAACAAAATGCGAAGAAAGGACGGTAATAGTATGAGGGACGAGACAAGACCATTGTTTGTATTCTCGCCTCAAATGGCTGCTTTAGCGCCCGAAAATAACCGCGCGCGCGCGCGCGCTCGCGATGCGCACAGGAGGCCGCGTTGTGTAGATGCCGCGCCGGACGGAGGTGGCAAAGGAGCCTCTTCTTTTCTCACGTCTTCTTCTTCTACTTCCTCCTCCTCTGGTCACTGCGTCACTTACCGCTGCTGCTGCTGGGTGCCGCGGCGTAAATTTGGAAACAGATCGCAATCAAAGAGGTTCCTCTCGCGATAGCGGCAATGGCTGAAAGGTGAGCGTTCTATTTGCATTGTGTTGTGCCCCGTTGATGGCGGTCGCACTGAGAGCTTTGGTTGAGGCTATTCGCTATACGTACGCTGTCTCTCAGCCTGATATGCTGTGTGCCAGCACTGATGGGTAGTCTGTGATGACGCCGATGATGACGTTGTTGTTGTTGCTGTGGCAGCGGTGAGGCGCGCGAGATTTGTGTGTTTCGAGAGCGCCTGATGCGATGCTTTTGATAACCTGGCGATGACGTTAATGTTGCTTGTGTTGTTGTTTAGATGTAGCACTTGTTTCACCCGTGAAGCCTGTGAGCTTGACTATAATTTTTTTTAACGTTAATTCAGACCTTTCCTTCAGCTTGTGAGCAGAATAGAAGGTTTTCAAGACGAGTCAGTCTCATCGCGTAATCCGTATATCGTGTCCATCCGTCAAAGCAGCGGAATGGTGCACTTGGAGTCTGTATTTGAAGCTTTGTTTTGTAGCGGTGTGCGAATAGTGAATTTTAGAACCGAATCGAATACGAATCGAATAGTGATGACACCGAATGGAATAAGAATTGAATATCATTCAAATAGTTTTCGAATAGTAGCAGAACCATTTCTAGAACATCCGTAGATTTCCAGAGCAATTTATTTGAAACAAATATTCACTGACATTAACAAAGGAACATTACGATTGCATTTAACCAACAAAAAAAAATGCCACAGTTATTTGAAGTGAGGTAACCTCGAATACAGCAGCGACAAGACCCTTCGAGATATTTAGTAACTCTGGGTCGAACTACGGCAGTTACTTTAGGGTTCAGGGTAAATAATCTTTTAAATACATCTGAGACGCGAAAATTAAACAACGTTTCATTAATCAACATCACCGTGAATCTCACCAAGATGATAGTGGGTTAAACTCGCTACGGCGACACTGGACTTTTAAGCAAGACCGCCTTCATCCGGTACACAGTATGTAACCTCGGTAGATCCGTAAAAGCTTGGCTTGTATGTATCTTAGTAATTCAACAATTAAAACAAGAAAAATGATCCCTCGCTCTTCCAACGTTTTGTTCATTTGGGGTCTTCCCGTTGGTGTAGATTATTCGAAAAGTGTTCGAAAGATACTCGGTATTTCGAATACGCGCTATTTGATTCGATCACCGAATTGACTAGGGCGCTATTCGAATCGTTATTCGAAAATTTTGAATATTCGCACACCCCTATATTTTTTTTTGTATGCTGAATGAGCAGGTGAAGTGTGAAGACCTATAAATTTTCGTCCAGTCAGTAATTGCTACATTTTGCCACTTCTTTGCCTGTCTCCATCTAGTATGGTTGAAAAGTGGCTTGAAAATGGGAGTGGCTGAGTCCTCTCAGACCATTGAAGCGGCTACCGGATACCTCTGAAGTATCTATATATTGCCTTGTTATACGCCCATAAGATCCCAGCTTTTCAGCTGGGGGGTGGTGGGGGAGTGTCAGGTTTGTGGATTGATCATGGTAGGTATTGTCCGTAGAACCAGAACCTTGTCTCGTTGCTACAGCTTTAGCATTACCTAAGTTATTTTTTATTGCACCCAACAGTGAAGAAAAAAAAAACAATGACAAGAATGATGCTTCGGGATTCAAGCGAAAAGCTATTTCAAAGTTTGACCAAAAGTTTTACTTCGTTTAGATAGCAGGTTTTATTGCAAAGGGACCTCTCCGTTTCGGTTCAGTATTTCTGTGGTAACTTTAGGAAACGACCTGCACGGTTTAGCTGTTTATAGCAGCTGAATTTAACTAACAGTGTTATAAAGAGTAACACTGCTTGAAAATAGGCTGAAGATACATATGCCGTCATCCAATACAGTAAACTCTCACTTGTACGAACGTCGGTTTAACGAATATTTCAGAATAACGAACTTTTAGAAAATCCCCGGCGATTTTCTTATGCATTCTATGCAAAAATCTTTCAGTTAAACGAATTTCAGAATAGTGAATTTTTCAGTTGAACGAACTTGATCCGTGGACCCAAGCTCATTTTTTAAATCAATTCAACAAAGTTTTGTGCACTGCAGCACTGGCATAGCCGATGCGAGCCGCCACTAAATCGCCCATCCATCGGCGGCGGCGCGACACAGCTGGACGTTGACAGTGGTGCTTCATTTGAGGACTATGTCCAGTGTGACAGTGATCTTGTCACTTGTGCAGAACTATCTCATTTGGAAATTGTTTCGAGTGTTCGTCCGGAACCAGAAGAAGAAGAGTGCGACGAGGAAGTCGTAACGGCTGAGGCAGGTTCAAATCCTGTAACTCTAGCCGAGGCGGTAGAGTATGTTAGAAAGTTGCGAGACTTCGTGTCTCAGCAACAAGCTGTGCCAGAGGCAGTGCACAGAAACGTAGACTCTGTGGAAGGCTTTGTCTCTTCTTGCGCTTTAAGGGCACCAGTCCAAATAAAAATTACAGATTGCTTTTCAAAATAAATTGCATTTCACACTTTTGACTCTAATGTCTGCGGTGCCCAATGCTGTTCCATATTCTAGTGAATATTCAGTTTAGTGAACTTTCAGTTAAGTGAACTATTTCCTTGGGTCCCTTGAAGTTCACTAAATTGAGAGTTCACTGTATAACGATACTCCGCGATTGTTTCGGTCGCCGCGACATCCAAAGCGTCATGTCGACCCTCCTAATCTCTCAGGCTGGAGCCGATAAAGCTGTTTTATAGTGGGTCAGTTGATTCTGTAACAGAATGGAACATCATTAGAAGCAGTACTTTCGACACGAACATAAACAGTTAGCATAGACACAGAACCTATGCTGAGTCTACGCCTTAGTTCTTTACGTCCATCCAAAGCACTTTTTGCAGTGCATGCAGTGTTCCGTCACGTCACAAAACGGAGCATGTTTAAGTTCGCCTACGGTTGTGCAGGCGGGTGACGCACAATGAAGCATTTTACGCTTTATATCCGAACTCTGCCGCATGTCCGCCTCGGTGGTGCAGTGGTCACAGTGCGCCGCGGCTGCTGTCCCGGAATACGTGGGTTCGATCCCGGCCGCGGCGGTCGCATTTATGTGTGGGCGAAAAAGGCACGTGTACCGTACGATGTCAGTGCGCATTAAAGAACACTAGATGGTCAAATTTTCCGGAACCCTCCACTACGGAGCGCCTCGTAATCATATCGCGGTTTTAGCACGTGAAACCCCAGGTGTTACTATTATTTGAACTCTGCTAAAAGTATATTGCGCGGAGCGTCCACATGGCAATAACGAAATTCGTTTCAGGGGCGGTTTGGAACGTCGGCTGCACCAGCCACGGTAGTGTAGTGCTTATGGTGCTCGACTGCTGACCCGAAGGTCGCGGGATCGAATCCCGACCGCAGCGGCCGCATTTTCGATTGAGGCGAAAATGCTTGAGGCTCGTGTACTTATATTTACGTGCACGTTAACGAAACCCAGGTGGTCAAAATTTCCGGAGCCCTCCACTAAGGCGTCCCTCATAATCATATCGTGGTTTCGGGACGTCAAGCTCTGACATTTATGTTAGAACGTCGGCTGCCACGAGAGCCGTGATTCAATGTTATAATCTTAAATGAGCTCACTGGATGTCTTACTGGATCTCTCAAGGCAGGAAAAAAAAAAAGCGTAGACGATCATCAACAATGGCATTATCAAGAGAAGAAGACGGCAAGCACGAAACCAGTTACGAACGGCAAACGAAAATGAAGCTGCCATGGCTGAGCATTCAGGGCAGGCTATTTGTCAGAGATGCTGGAAATGTTGCGAACGCAAGAAAAAAAAAAGAAAGAAAAAAAGAAAGAGAAAAAGAAAAAGCCGGGCGACGACTGATGGCGAAAACTCGTTCGTCAATAATTCTCCACGCACGACGGGCAGCGTATTCGTGACTGCGATCAATCGACGGGCTTGAGAGCAGCAGCAGTTCTGAGTTCATTTGTGTCGTAATTTGGCTAGGTGCGAAGGCGAGAAACACGGTCAATGCCTTTGAGAGTGCGTCGTTTTTTTTTCGTTCCTTTTTTTTTTCTTCGGAGCTGTCGAAGCCGCTAATGAGTCGATGTCGACGAGTGAAACGAATACCCTTGCTGCCTGATGTCTCGCTGTCTGCGTTGCTTTTCCACGGTCCCATTGAAAAGCCGTCTATACTCTCTCGCTTTCTCTCTCCAGTTTGTGGTCAGTGCTGCGATCGCCATTACGCGCGGTGGCCGGTAGCGCTTGACCCCCCGCCCCCCTCCCCGAACGGGCTGAGCCGAGTCATGTTTATGGCGTTTCCGCTCAGACCCTTACTATGCGACAAAGCATGATGGTTTCATCGAACCGCTGCCGTTCAAAGATGACGATCGTATTATGTTGAACTTTTTGTTTTGCCTTTCCTGTCTCTCCCGTGGAGTTGCGAAAGTCTCCGAAGAAACGCAGTGAAAAGAAAACTAAATAAACTGTCGATGTAAAGTGAGAAGACTGGGTAAAAGGGAGATTGGGTTGATCGTATAAGAATTCGTGGCGACGGAGGCCATAGCGCCTGAGCTGTAACTTCACGAGGAAATTGATCGTCATTTCGTTGATGGGGGGCGTGTAAAAGACATTGGTTTTTGCTCCGTAAGAAAATCGAGCAGCGCGACCGGCTTCTTTCGCTCTTTTACCCAAGGAACATAAACTTGTTCCTGAATTCTGCGGAAAATTGTCTAGCTGTCGTTCGGCTCTAACGGGTCTCGCTTATGGCGCTGTTCTGAGGTTGCTTTACAGACTGTCTTCCAGGAGCTTGCGAAGGACAGTGCACATAAATGTGAGCATGACTTCGAGATGCCGTGTGTAAAAATAAGTGCCGGTTTTCGGACATTAAACTGGATTTCTCGGCATACCTATTGTATGCCGCATTAAAGCTACAACCACGACGCTCGCAGTCGTAAAATAAATACGAGAGGAAACAAGGTGTTCAGTTTTAAGCAGCGATTAGTTGAGGCGTGCGGATTGAAAGAGAATGAACTCCAATGTAAAGAATGGCTCACTGGAGTAAGCAGGTGTAAGGGTCAGTGGTAGGGATCATAAAATAAACAAACAAACCCCACGCGTCTTCCTTGAAGTGGCGTACGTACGCCTCTTCAAGGAAGACGCATGCCGATTGAAACAGGACGTGTTAGAAAATAGCAAGTATGTTTCCAGGCTTAACATTTGCAGTCTTATTGAACACCTTTATGACAAGCACGTATCCAGCCACTACGTGTACAGCCTCTTTAAAGGGGTTTGGATGTTTTCTTTGATACAGCTCATTAAATCAAAAAAGGTCCCACTGAAGTCATTCGGAGGAGATGGTTAAAAAAGTTACCAGCATAGCCTAGATTCAGCTGAACCTGTTGATTCACGTCTTCTAAAGCGTCTCCTGAATGCCCTAACGGTAAACAGGACAAAGTTGGCTTTACGGCACGGCCACCAATTGTTTCAACAGTAATCTACCTATCTATTCATTCTGTGATGTGCTGACTATCGCATAATGTATGGAAGCTTGGAGGAGGTTTGTCTTAAGATTCAGCGAGCAAGGTTTTTGCTTCTTCTCACAAATAAAATGCGCTTACGATATTGAGAAGCGAATAGCAGTAGCCCGTCGCACCTCGCGCATACTGCACTAACCTCCGCACTTCCGTGACAATCTTACCGCCAAGCGCTTTTCCGATATTACTACAGTTCTGGAAGCTTAGATTTTATTGCGATAACAATTATATGGACACTCTCGGCGGATTTTTGCCGTCACCGTCATGTCCCGGATATGTATATATATATATATATATATATATATATATATATATATATATATATATATATATATATATAAGGCACAAAGAAAAATAAAGCAGAAGAAAAACAATTCTGAAGTACCAGACCGGGGATTCGAACCAGCGACCCCTCTCTCCCCAGTTAGACAACTCAACCACACGCCATGTATGCGCCGGTGAAATAACGGCGAGCTATTTATGTTCACCATTTACCGCTGGTGGTATGCAGACCTCGGAGGAGCTTGCGCGTGTTTTCTATCCCGCAATGTTCCTACATTTTCTTTCAATTTGAAAACTGCCCTTGAGGAGGAGGAGGAGAGGCTGAGGAAAGGAAAAGGCGCAACTTCTGCAACCCTAATTGGGAGCACGGCTCAGCGCCTGCCCTTGAGACGCGCACGACAATATGGCCTCTTCTTGTACCCCCTCGTGATGTGGAGAGAAAAAAAAAAACACCGGGCACACCTTGCGTTAGACGCCCCCGTGTGGCAGGAGACGCAGACGGGTCACTCCACGCGCCGCAGTTTAAAAGAAAAATAAATGTTTAAGAGCGTCTGTTCTCCATTGTCGACACTTGTAGCGCGTTACTCAAGCACAAAGATGTAACAACTGTGACAGTTGTTTGTTCACGCTTGTCCTGTGTATACCTGTGCGCTCATTTCGGGTGTCCTCCTTCGTACTTCAACGGTGCGCTGCAAGTATCGAGCTACTTGTCGTTCTTCGTGTGACGTTCAAATTTCTTGCTATCGCATTCATTGCTTCACCCTTGCGGCGCAACTGTGACTTTTCTTCCTTTATTTTTTTCCCCCTTAAACTAATTCGTGTTCACAGGCAGTGGGCAGTCCTGCGAGATGTATGTACTCGGTTTCATTTATTTATTTAACGTTGTCGCCAGTGTGTTCGACGAGTTCTTTGTGAGATGGAACTATCTCGAGAAGAAACAAAAATGTCCGTGTGGGCAATCCGTATTTTTGTCTCAATTTCCTTATAGAGTGAAAGAGAGTTGAGATAGCTGGTATGGATTTATCGTTAAAAAAATCGCACTGTGAATTCATGTGAAGTGGACGCTGCCGACGTTGGTAATTGCCTGACCAGGATATCATTTCTTTCCTCGTTACGATAGAGACGAAGTAATTGAGCACATAACTGGTCATCGCCGAATCGCGTGATTCTTCACCTTCCACGGACATTAAGCTTATCGAAAAGTAGTACGAAAGGATCGGTAGTCTTCACTCTTAGCCGAAGCAAGGTATAAAACTCTACACCATGAGCGCTCACGCTTAGAGACGCAATATATGCATGTAAAGGTGATCATATAATAATAGAGAGAGAAAGAGAAAGAGAGAGAGAGAGAGGACGTAATGTTGACACCGCATTTCGTTCCTGTATGTGGTTCAGTACGGGGGCACTGTCACGCTCTGATTGCCACGAATCACTCATATTTTGAAATCGATCTCTCTTCTATAAGGCGCGGAGAGTACAGGGTCGTCTTCTGCTTTGTGACACTTCCTACGCCGAATAAACACAAAGAAAACAAAACGTTAGATCTGTGCCCGTCAGGTGTGTCATCACTAGCCATACCGAATCTTTTTGTTATCCCTCAGCAGAAGATACGCACAGCGGCGCAGAAAACACGTCCTTCTCGTATCTTCCACGACGGTGTTTCAGAGTGCGCGTTGTTGCGCCTTCTTTGCATATATAGTAGTACACGCGCCTTCGACGTTTCACGCTTTATCGCGTTGAGTACAGACGCTCGCATTTGCTCAGGAGCTTTTCATCGGTTGAGCGTATTCGTCGGAAATGTCGGACGCGTGCTTCCAAGCGTAACACCGATGACGAAACCGCAGCCGCTGCTTGTTCGTGCTTAGTCGCGTTAAGATTCGACTGAGAGACTGAATATATAGGCCTTGGCCCGACAAAAGCGATAACTCGTCCGTTTCGCTCTTAAGCCTCGTGCCATATGCGTAGTGACGATGGTGTATTGGTTCTTGAAGGAGTTATTTTCGACGGCCTCTGCCGAAATTGCACGAAATTTTGCAGAACAACGAAAGCCGTATGTTTCTAGCTGTGTACACGTACGACAAATCTTTGTCCGGTATGGTAAACCAACAATGAATTTGAAGAGACAAAGAAAGAGAGAGAGAGTGGTCAGAGGAAGGAATGGTACGGGGGTTAGCCAGAAGAAATGGTTCTTGCGATCTTGCATTAAGGTTTGGGGGCGGGTGGAGAAAGGATCAGCAAGAAAAAAAAAATAGATATAAAAAGATCAGCAATATATGCTTGGTTACTGTACTTCTCACGCGTAGGCCCGATTTCGGAAATTGAAAGGTTTTAGAAGTGGCCCATTTATATTAACTAACACCGCGTTCCATACCCGGTAAAAGATACTTAGCAAGGAAAAAAAGAGTGCCGGAACAAATTTTTTGAACTCGATTAATGGATCGTTGTTTATTTGGCTGAGCTAATAAGCAAGCTGTCACAGTCAAGCAGCTTGCTTATGGCTATGGGCCCGAAATAGCCATTGCAAGCTTTCAATGGCAAAATATAAATGGATTTGATTTGCACATCTTCTGAAAACTTCTGGGAGATCTCGATCGTTCATCGTCTTCTGCACGTATCCTGTGGCACTTACTCTAGTACAGGTAAAGAGTTCGCACTGACTTTCTCTACTGCCAACTTTCCACAATAAATAAAAATGTCCTAACTAAGAGGCTTTCGAGCTTTCTTTAGAGCTTGGAGGCTTTACACGTGAACATTACATATTGCCAACTGGTGACCCGTGTCTCACCACCGCTAAATGCTTGCGCTCTTATGGCTGCGTCATCAGGTAACCATTAACGTCCTGAGGCACCGTCGTCCTAAAAGCCTTTGGAATTTGATAAAGCGCACTGAAAATGCAAGTCTCTCTCTCTCGCTCTCTCTCTCTCTCTCTCTCTCTCTCTCTCTCTCTCTCTATATATATATATATATATATATATATATATATATATATATATATATATATATATATATATATATATATATATACACATTAAGTCACGCTTGTTACGAGAAACAGGTATCTTATTATTTTGTGCACAACGACATTAGACATCGCACATTAGACATCATCGCGCGGCGGTACACGTTCGCAAAAAAAAAAAATAACAAGCTGGTATACTACACAAGCCAAGGAAAGCGGCGTGGCAAGCAAGACGAAAGAGATAAACAACCTGAACATAGAGCGAAATCACACACTTTCGCACACACTTGAACGCGTTCGAGTAAGTATACGTTATTACGATTTAAGGGCTACATCTTGTGCAAGTAACATTAGCTCGCTTTGAACGCTACTCGCCGGCAGCAGGCATCGGTATCACACGGCTATTCTCGTTCAGGACTTGCCAGCATCCAGTGACTATTCATAGATAACGCTCCCGTAGAAGCTTCCCGCGCTCCAACTCTACTTTTTTATTGCCAACCTTAACAATAGGCTCTTGAAGATTTACTTTTGCTTTACATACATCGTTATCAAGCGCTCTCAGTGCTTCTTAATTGTCGACTCTGTCTTCCTAAAGAAACCCAGTAACCGTAAGGACGAGTCTATTGTGTGCCCATATCTCGGGCGGCAGCGTTCAGCGAAAGAGGCGTCTAAAATGGAGGCTCGTGAAGTGTACACTCGTTCGAGTCAATGTGCACTTCTGTCGCGGAGGAGTCGTGTTGATGAAGGATGCGGAGGAAGAGAAAAGATAGACCACTCGCCTATACAACGCCCACTCTGTGCGCGTGAATGCGGTAAGTCTATTAACATGGTGAAAATGGCGGCGCAGCTTGTGATGACGGAAGCGCCGCCGGCGCTAAGGAAGGAAACGGAGTGGTTTCGTCGCGTTGTTTTGGGGCGTCGAGATAAGAGGTTCGACGCGTTTAGAAACACGCAATTTTGCGAGGGAAATCAAACGGCTTTCGTACGGCACTACTAAAGAGTACTACAGTGTGGTCTCAAAACTGTCTGTACTCGTAATAGTAATAATATCCGGGGTTTTACGCCTTAAAACCGCGATATGATCATGGGAGACGCCGCAGTGCAGGGCTCCGGAAATTTCGACCATCTGGTGTTCTTTAACGTGCACTGACGTCGCACAGTACACGGGCCTCTAGCATTTCGCCTCCATCGAAAATGCGACCACCGCGGCCGGGATCGAACCCGCGACCTTCGGGTCAGCAGCCGAGGAGCACCATAACCACTGCTCCACCGTCGAGTAGGGACGACGCTTTCGAAAGGTATGTACAAAAAAATGCTGCAACTGAAGACCATTCTACGAAGGCTTAAGAAATCCTACTTTCGAATCTGCTTGCGCTGCCTGTTTTAAATGCGTAAACATTTCTATGCGGACTGAACGGGGCAAACTGTCCGTCCGTCCGTCTGTCGCATAAGACGAATCGCTGTAAGGAACATTAGCTAACGCCGAGAAGAGCACACACAAAAGCGAGTATGCTCTCATGTGACATTTATTAAACAACTTTCACGTTTTCAGTCTATTGTGTTGTTAATTTGTGCGTTGGACGAGCAGTGATGGTCAGCAATCACGTGACAGTTTCGATATTTTGTTATCTGCAGGGCTAATGTCATTATCAACTTATATTTCACGAGGACTCGGTTGACATCGTCTGTTTGGCGGTTTTGCAGAAAACTTTTTGTGTTAAAGAATGAAGCTGAAACAGCAGCAGTATCAACGCAATTTCCTTTTATCTGGCAAGGGCCTTCATCCGTCTTTTCCCAAATAACAAGCAGGAAAAGCGTGTAGAGATCCTCCACCGTCATGCGAGCATTGATTTGTGGTTAAAGTTATACACGTTATATATATATATATTTTTAAAGGAGGCGATGTCACATTGGTGTGCCACGTTCTCTCACCGTCACGTGCCACTGCTTCACCGCCGTATTTGTAATGCACTGTCGCCGGCCGTTCCGCTAGATTGCAGGCATCCAACTGACTTTTTAGGTGCGTGCGAAAGACGTACAAAGCGCGTTCACTTTGAAGTCATCGCAGTAATCGGCTGTCCGTGCACTGTAGTCGCCTGCTGTTCCGTCGTGAGATTCTGCGGTCGCGAAATATAGGACAAATCTCACCACGTACCCGGCTGCATCGTAGTCGTAAACCAAACTACCGTTAGATTGTCATAAACCAAGCCCAGCGCTATACCTTAGTGCGCAGTCAGAACAAAAGCTCGCTGACAGACGCACACACAAACGTACGCAGACTACCGACAAAAAAAAAAAAGGAACCGCGCGAAGGAGTGGTCTAAATTGGGACTAGTTTCCGCAAGGCCCTGTCTGTAGTATACACTACGTCTTCCAGCGCATATAGTCCACATAATGCGCCCGCAGCTAGGTGCACTGAAGACGCAGCAGTACGAGGGCGCATCGCAGACAAAACCCGTTCTCTGCCACTCTATCCCCTCCAACCTTCATTTATCCTACCTTCAGCTTTCTTTCTTGGTCCATTATTTTCCGTCCCTCTATTGTTTCTTTTCTGCCGTCACTGCAAGTTCGTGAACGACGAAACGTGAGTGACACGCGTGCGTGCTCTTTCTTTCTTTTTTTTTTTTCGCCGTAGCGCTTGTCCCATCAGACCGTGGTTGTCGATCGGGCTTGTCCACGCTGTCTATCGGACCTAAACCGAAAGACGCCGGTAGCCGGCGGGCCGACACGCAGCAAAGCTGCGGCGCTCTGTTTTTTTCCCCCCTACGGCGTTGTCTCCGATCTGTCCAGGAACTATTTTACGAGACCCTCACTCGGCATCGCTCTCATAAGCAATCTCCTCTCCATCCTCCTTTCCACTTTAGAATCTATTCCTTCTCGTGACGCCGAAAACAGGAGAAAGTTGTTTGGGTGACCAGGCCCGGACGCAGGACCGACCCGTCGGCTGAAAGACTGGCTCACATAGGAATGACCTAGGAGGCCACTGTTCTCTTCCAGCCTAAAAGCAGCGCTTAGGGTCGTTTCCTTCTGGGCAGAACAGTGCGGACTCTTTGTTGTTTCGGATCCCTTCCTTCTCGGTCGCCGTCTTTCGTCCTTGAACTCAGCATCGTCGTCGCAATGCCCTCGTTAAAAATAATGTGAATGCACCGAATAAGACGTGCGTGCACTGCGAACAAATCAACCAGTGATGGCGACAGACAGTCCAATGATCTATACGTCGCGGAGATACGGCACTGTAGCGCTCTGCCGATCTGCGTGCGAGCGCTGCGCCTCTAACCGGTCCCGGTTTGATGATACAGCGCGCCTGTCGTTGCTTGTTTGTGGGGCGCCTGCTGCTGGCACGGTATCGGTGTCGTCGGTTCACGATCCGAAGGGCGTACTTACCTCGGGGTCATGCAGGCAGTGGCGAGTGTTCACGTGACTTGCAGGACCAGTGGCTCAATTTGCGAGCTGGGATTGGTTTTTCGCGGAAAGCTGACGATCTAACGCGCAACTTTGTCTCGCATCGCTCCTTGACAGAAACGTCGATTAAATACCAATGGCGGGAGTGTGGGAAATCATTATTTATAGCATCTGGGGTTTCACGCGTCAAAAATCGCTTTATGGTTGCGATGCACGCCGTAGTGTAGGCTCCGGAAACTTAGGCCATCTGGTGTACTTTAACGTGCACTGACATCGCGAAGTACACGGGCCCTAAGTGCGACCGCCAAGGCCGGGATCGAACCCGCAGCCTTCGGATCAGCAGCCGAGCACAGTAACCACTGTACGACCGCGGCGAACAGGGGAAATATTATTAAAGCAAATGTTATCGGATGGGGCTTGCATTCTTTCAACTAAGTACTCGGGGGTTTGAATTAAAATTGATATCGTACAGGCATCGAAGTAAAAGAATCCAAACCTAATCCACTTCGCGAATAAACGCAGAACTGGTAAAAACTGCGTGGTTTTGATTATCCTGACGCTGTTAGTGAACTTCTGCAACTATAAGCATTTCTTTCTTTTAGGCTAATTTATTAGTTTGATACTAACCACCAGAGGGCGTACGACTGGAGAGAACGCTTCACGTCGCCAATTAGGTGCTCAGCCGATCTACACTGGAATGAAGGGCTACATCAGAATGAGGGGCGTCGTCGTTTGCTACGCGGGCGTCATACTGTTTCCCGGTGATCTATCAGGCAGAAGCCATCTGACACAAGCTGCTTTCACAGAATGACGGAGTACTGAATGACCTTTTTTTTCCCGCCCCTTCACTACAGTAGCAGCCAGAGCGAACTGCGCAGACAAACCGCGCATTACAGCGCCGTGTAACTTTTCCGCAACAAAGCGACAATGTGAATGGACTGGTGAACCGTTCATAAGGCGCGTAGCGTTGCTCAATCGGTTTAATTAGATACTTGCGTGCACTGCACGTAGCGCGCCTTGGGGAGCATCCGCACAATGCGTAGCTTTGGTCGTCCCTTGGTATACACTCGGCGAAAAATGAAGAAGCTGTTGGCCTACCGGGTGTTTGCTCTTCTTCGCGGCTCACGTAGGGAGGACCCCCCTTTGTGCCACAGCTTGAACAGACAGCTGGTCGCCGATGCTGAAGAACTGGCCCATAATTCCCGTGAGTGTGTCGTCGCTCTGTGCATTTGGCGGCAAAAGGCGAGCTGAGATCAACGGGTCATCGATTATGCAGCTGAAGGTTTCCGGGTCACTTATGTAGGTATAGGTTGGTGGAACTGAGCATTCAGGTTGTGTAGTAGAAATTAATGGCTGACACCGGAAAAAAAATGTATAAAGGTCGTGGGCGTGACAACCGATGCTAAAGGAACGAAGAGAGCATCCGTGGAGAATGAAAGATTCGCTGTCTTCGCGAAGAGCGCATCCGATAGAAAGACACCGCGTTCATGCAGAAATGACCGATTGCCCTCCTGACAGGGTGGTTGTTGAAGTGCGTAGAGCGAAAGCATTTGTCGGCAATGCCTCGATCGCATCGACGATGGTAGGAGGGTTAATTGCTGACCCGGCGCCATTATCACCAGTGCTCTACACGAAGCTGGGTCACTTAGGGGACGCGTGTTCTCGGAGCTTAAAGCCAGGCCGGGCCTGTTCGCTCCAGTTTTCTTGTCACTGATAGAATGACTGAGTAGAAAGAACCACTTACGCGGGTGGTTATTAAGGCGAAAGCCTTAGATGCCTAATAAAACCCGAAAATTGACCGTCGGCGTTGACACGAGTGATGCAAAAAAGCATCATGTGATGACGCCCCCCTACGACGTCATCACGACGTCACATATCGCCATTATTTGTGAATCCTTCATGACGTAATAGTGGCACCACTGTACGTCACATGATGAAGTCATCGCGTGGTACTGTCGCTTGATCATAGATGGGCCGATCCCAGGGGCACGTGAGTTGCAGAAAGCTTGCAGTGCCTCCGATCCCGGAGGCAATGCAAAACTGAAAAGATTTTGGGGGCGGGAAGATAAACAAGACTCCGTCGACTGAAAAGAAAAAAAAATGGCTTTCGTCTTCAAGTCATCTTAGACAAATGCATTAAGGGACCCTGTATGCGCTTTTGACGTCGACTCTATTAAAGCGCCATAATGTGGAACTAACACCGCGAAAAAAAAAAAATGAATACGTTCATGACGCTCAAGCACGCACGACACTATCACTGCGTCGTGTGTGCTTTCTTCGTGACGGTCGTGCCTCGTTGTGCCGCTTAAAACAAGTCGAACGAGCAGAGACGCGTCGTTCTAACAAGCAGCCATCACGGCCATTCCAAGCCATTGCTAGTTCGAGCTACGGCGTTTCTCATTTAGTACCAACTATTTTCACTGATCTTGAACGCGACGGATGCGATGCCGTTCATGCAGTGCTGCCGTTTTACAGTCGCAACTGTTTCTGTTAAGCGGAGGAGAATCATCTCTTTCTCTACTCGCGTGATTAGACCTAAGAAAAATGAAGACTCCGAAAAACGGGTGTGTCATATCACAGTGTAACTCTACGTTAACGAAGCAAAGTCGCCCTGTTGCGCCCGTTCTCAAGCGCAAGAGATTAAGGACAGTCCCGCTCGATTGAGTAAAGAGGATTACTATCGTATCCGTCACACCGTTATATACTGCCTTGTCAGTTTACCAACAGGATACACTTTCGTAACGTTATAGGGCTCTTCGAACGATTAGCACAATGGCCGGCGTTGGGGGATATTTCCGGACGGGGATTTTCCTTGTACAGCCGAGCGAGCGAAGGCACGTGTGTAACTGTCGACTCGAACGTTCTGGACAACTTTGAGTCCCAACCAAGTTGAGGGGTGCTTTTTATTCAACGAAAACAAAGTTATAAAAAAAATGAACGGTGTCTCGGTTGTAGCGGTGCTCGCATGATAAAAGAAGGCAGCTGTTGATCCGCGAGGAAGACGGGGAAGCTTCCTCGTCGCCACTTTTATAAATGGGAAGCGGAAACTGTGACCGCCGATGAAACGGACAACGTCAGACGCCGAAGTGGGCTTACGCACGCACGCAACGCAAACAAGCTTTCGTTCGAGCGAAGCTTTTCGAGCCAGGAAAATTGTTTTTTCCGGCCGACGAAGTTTTCTCATTTTCTAGAGTGCCGATACTATGAGAGCCTTTTTTTTTTTTTAGAGGAAGGTCGTCGGAGGATCGCCTTGTTCGGACCCCCCCCCCCCATCGTTATTTTTTGTCTTTTTTTTTTTTCTCTAGGAGGTCTCTCCGAAGAGTAAGCACAAGACGGCACAAGGATGTGAGAGCACCTCAAAAGTTACAAAGTTAATAACCACACAACTTTCCGCATACCTAGGAAGGTTACAATGAACGTCTTACGCATTTTCACTTTAATGTGTGCTAGCGAAAATGTTAGCCTCCTTTAGGCTACGCCGGCCGTTTCATTGCTTAACCGTTAGACGAAGAAATAAATAAAAAATCACGCCTCCGTAACACAATATAAATACATGAATACGTGACAAGTGATCGCGTTAAGTATGCAGACAAACGCACGTGCTCATTTGAGTCCGCAAACAGCGCGCACGTTTTTTTTTTTTTGCCTACAAGGCCGGGCGAGCAGCTTGAAAGCAGTTTTAGTGAACACGAGTAAACAGGTGTCGTCAGAGAAACTAGGCGAACAGCTTGTTATTGAAATGGTCGTAAGAAAAAGATTATTATATTTATCGTTATCATAATCAAATAAGAGCAAAGGTATAACTTCATTTCAGTGCGGCTCTGATCAGCCACTTTGCTAGGGAATTTAGTGCTAAGAACCTCACAATGTTGTGATAACAAATGTCGCATGCTGTCCATCATAAAGAAACCTGACAAAGAGCTCTGCAGAAGCGTATGAGACGGATATAGGAATGCCCTGCAGCCACACTCAGTGATGTCCTTGGGTTTTATTTTGTGGAATTTATCGTTACTAATCGTTAACGCTGCGTGATTACAGTCCCACAAGCAAGGAGCTATGACACAGCTTGACGGCTGTCTCCTTAGAGGTTATGAACATAACCTATCTTACTGTACGGTTATGAACATAGACACAGCCTATCTTAGTTACCGGGCATACTGTACGCATACACACACACAAAAAAAAAAAAGATTGAGAAAAATGGTGAGGAGGATGATGATGAGCGTGAGTTGAGATGCCTTGTGCAACAAGAAGCACGAAATAAAAACACGCAAAGTCATTACAGAGGTGCTGCTAAACAACATTCACCTCCAAGAATTTCTCTTCTTGACCGTTATCGGCGACGCGACCTGAATGGCTAATCGCAGTGCGCTTTTCACGCTCGGGAGACTCGCAATTTTAACGCAGTCATGCCGGCTGCAAAGTCAACGCACCGCATTCCGAAGGTGTCACGGGAAGAGGTCCGAGTTACGTAACCAAAGAAAAAAAAAATGCACTTCGAGTCGACGTCCGCCCTCAAGTCCGCGTCGTCTAGCGACGGCCTACTTGCGGCACCTCGCGCGCATGCGCAGTGACTGATTTGCGCCGGCCACGCTTAACGAGTGTTCTTACGACAAGCTTGATCGGTTGTGTTGATGACCAGTTTTATGCTTCAGTTTTGTTACAGGTGTCGTGTAAATACGTGTAGTTCGTCGTATACGCTGGCTCAGCCTTGAAATCTGTCATCGCCGGCTCAACGACGCAGTGTTAATGGGCTTTGAAGTAACCCGTCAATTTGGCGTTGATAAGCAGTGTAAGTCATTTGATTGACACTGCTCACTGGAACCTGTTAATCAGACAAGAACGAAGAGGTGCGAATATTTGTCTCGTAATTGCTTTTGTCACAGTGTCCCCGATATTTCTTCTTTTTATTTAAGTTTTACGTTAGTTTTTATTATTTATGAGCATTGCTGCACAGGTTGTAAAATGAGCAAAGTTGATGCAGTGCGCTAGAGTAAAAAAAAGCGACTGATAGTACTGAATTTCCTGAATTGCATAGATATCAATGAGTATACTGTAATGTAATAACGAATCGGTAACTTCTAGAAATCTAAAAGCCAGTACATGGGTTACAGGCCCGTGTACTGGGCGACGTCAATGCACGTTGAAGAACCACAGGTGGTCGAAGCTATCCGGAGCCCTCCACTGCGACGTGCCTTATAATCATATCGTGGTTTCGGGACGTAAACTCCCGCAAATTACTGTTATTCTGGAAATCTTGAAGAGCTTACGATTTGTCAGTTCCACCAGAGAATGGTCTTTGCAGACCCTCTTTTGAAATATTTCCAGATCGGATGGAAAATATGTGATGAGCATGATAAGAGATTTGACTGATTACTGCTACGTTGAACGCACTCGCGAGCACCTGATGGTACGCCCGCACAGTCACCGACAGTCGACAGGGATACTCCACTGACAGTGTATTCTTACCGATAACACTGAGTATAATAATGTACTCGCAAATGCGTCTCCATGCAGATGACATCTATGATAAGGTTTATTTAGAGCGCAATTTTGTCTGCATGGTGCAACAATATGTACGAGCGGAAGTTAATCTAACCGGCAATTTCGTATTTTTGTTTTGCGTGTTTTTTTGTGCGTAGCGTGACGAATAGCCATGAGAGCGACGCTAACCGTCGCTGCGCACAGCATTATAGGGAGAGCGAAGGCAAGAAAAGTGAGCGCGTCCATTAGGCTTGCTTCACAGGAATTCGGATGCGCCAGGAAGTCATTAGGAAACGTCGATAAGTATTAATTGTTCTGACGAAACTGTAGGAGCGCTGTAGACTTTTTTTTTTCATGCGCTGATGTATGCCTATATACTATGAATGCGGAAGCACTTCGTTGGTAGAAACGTTCGACGTGTGGGCGCTGATTTTCGCCTCTTGTTCATTAATTTCGGGTACTGCGTGCTTTCTTCGTTGGCTTTGTGTGTTCATTTTGTAGACGTCTGGAGGAATTAACCTAGATACACTGAAAGGGTCTTTCTTGCGGAAATCAGCTGTATATATGATGTATAGTGTGGGGAAAAATTGGGGTTGTTAGGGTTACAGCTGTTATGAGTGAGGCTTTCTGCTTTAGTTTAAATAATCGCCGTGGGGAGAGGCGAATCCAATATTTGGGTCAACTTGACCGCCTTGGTTTGAGTCAGCAATCATTCGGCGATGCCCACCGTTGGGCCACAAAGACAACTGTGTTCTGCTGCTGAGCGCGACGTTGCGGGTTCGATACCCAGCGGCCGAATTTCGGCAGGTCAGGAATGCGAAAACACTCTGAGATTACTTAAGCTTACGCGGGCGTAAAAATTCCCCCACGTGCTCGAAATTAACCCGTCTACGGCAATGCTTATCTGAAAGGTACGATTCTCCAGGTATTGTTCAATAAACACTGCCATCAGTCGACCTGAATGCATGCTTCTGCTCGGCCGAACGCGTTTTGCATTTGTTGTTTAAAGAGAGAAAGCAATAAAAAAAAGGCATAAAAAACACACTTTTGACGTCTTCCTCGAAGGCGTGTCTCTAGCGCAGTTTTGTGAGGGCCAGTTAATTATGTTCGCTCAAAAACATGATTGATTGCCGCAAACGCATTGTGTACACAGCAAAGTTATGGGGCGTTGTTCACTGTCAGACGAGGCCTACGCAAACCTGCGCTCTCAGCCGATCCAGTCTTCATTCTCGCTGTACGGCCGCAAAGGTGCTCGAGGAACGTCTCCGTAATTACGGGTTTGTCGTAACGGTACGTGTACGCTTCACTCGTCTCCAAGACCGAGAGGAGCTCGGTGTTGTGTGTCAAGAGTTCGGTTGGGTGACGGAAGCCTAAACACCGATGTCGACCACTTCCTCCCGGCTTAACGACGGTTGCGAAGCAGCGTAAAAAAAAAGTTCGAGATGGCAATTACTGATGCATATTTCTGGCTTCCTTGATATTTAGCCTACAGCAGCTTTTTCTTTTTTTTTCGTGCCGCGACCTTAGCGAGATAAAACAAAATAAAAGCTTTGCCTCAGACACTTTAACCTCTGTCGCAGACAATGCTTTCTTGTATAACAAGGGCCTAATTTACAACGGTTTTGATAGAGAGAGAATGAAAAGGAAGGACAGGGAGGTTAACCATTCAGCAAAGCTTCAACTTGGGCTAGTTGGTATGGCATCCCAATGTAATTGCGCTGAGCAAAATGCACGAGGGACTAACGAAAAAGAGGACAGGACGAGTGGTGCGCAAAGGCAATTGCAAAGGCAGAGGTTAACCAGGTTGCGCTTTGTTTGCTACCCTACATCGGGCTTTCGTGAAGACGCTACCAGAACACCGTCCCTGTCTCTCGTCGGCCCACAAGGCAGTGAAGGCACTCTTGCGCTTTCTTGAGGACGACGGAGATGTGCGAATGCCTCTGACTGGTGGTGCAGTCCCGCACGCGTCAGTGAATTCACTGCCGTTTGCTTTGTTCCCCCCTCTTCCCTCCTTTCTCTCTCCCATCATCTTTCTATTCCCCTTCCATAATCCCCAAGTGTAGGGTAGCCAACCGGAAACCTTTCTGGCCAACCTCCCTGCTTTCTTGCGTTCTGTTTCCTTCCTTCTCATCCTACATCGGTGTGGGAGAAAATGGGCAGCAACGGAATAAAGAAAGGAGAAACAGAACGAGATTAGAAATAAGGACAAGCACACGCATAACTGCGTTTATCGCGAAATCACAGACGGTCACAGAGCTCGGTTGTCCTGAGAAGTGCAGCAGGGCTATTGTGGCCCGCAGAAGCGCGGATGACTGTCGAGGCCATGGCACCAGTGCGTCTTCACTGTCATGCATATGAGTACAGTATGAGGCGGTGCACCTGATGGGACACAGGTCAGACACCTAGGACAGGTACCAAAAGGTTTTACAAACGGTTACAGTAGTACTAAGGACCTTAGCAAGGTATTTGGTGGTTTCAAAAAAAAAAAAAAAATCTACGAGACATTTGTAGTATCATCCTATAAGGCTATATTATTTGTGGTGTTACTAAGGCTGTACGATCAGCTGGTATATTCTAAGAAAAAGCAGAGTATGCGTTACTCTATTCGGTGAGTCCTGATTTGCCGCGTATATGACTCCCTTGAAAGAGACACGTTAACTCTCTTTTGGGTACCACGACTCTCCTACGAGAGTATAATGATCTCCAAAGAGAATTCACGAGTCTCTTTAAATGGAGTAATATAGTAGCAAGTCACGACTCACAAAAAAGAGTCAAATGACAATTTTTTCCCCTAGAGTGTACAAGTATATCAGGTTATTCTCAAGAATCCGGCTCGTGCTATTACGTCGTTTAACGCACATTTAGTGAGAAATTATACGTACAACACTTATCTAAAAACTCTTGAACGACTTCAAAAGCGTACACTGAAAATCATAAGCCAAGGTGAATCAGTAGGTAATATTTTCCAATCACAACGCATTCTCTCGGTTCCGATGTTGCGCGACTACAAAATTGCCGTTTCAGTAAATAACATAATTAATAGAAATTCACCTTTGCCTGCTGATCTTTTTTCAATTCCTAAACGCAATACGCGACATGCTTCGAATGGTAATTTCAATCTTCCCAAATGTTTTAATGTTTACGGAGAAAGACTAATACAATTTAATGGAACAAAAATATGGAACACGGTCCCCCTAGAGATTAAAACGGCACGTAATTTCAGCATGGCATGTAAATCATTTTTTCTGTGGAGTCAAGACATGTAAGCATGTGTGTGTTTGATTCGATTTTCATTGTATTGTTTTTTTAATAAGTGCCTATGTATAGCAAGCTAGTTGCACGCTAATAAGTATGCATGTCTGCAGGAAAAAAATGTATTACTGTGTTGTCTGTATTTATATGATTGCTTTTGTTTGGTTTTTCAAAGCTGACCTGTACATTTTTTTTTTATGTTGCACATTGTATTGGACCGGCCACTAGCCACTTTAGGTTATCGGTCCAAATAATCCCTGTAATTGCATATATCTATTCATGAAAATAAAGTTTCATTCATTCATTCATATCCAACCACCTCACCTAAAATGGCATGAGTAGCCGATCGCTAGGTTCTCTGGACAAGATTCACTTATTTTTTTTCTTTCAGACCCTTTTTTTGTCATGGATGTTTTGGAAATTTTCACTGGCGCTAGAGGCACTGGCGCCAGTGCAAGAGGCACTACTTATTTTCGGTTAGCTTGAATCCGCGAAATCGTAAGCATGCGTTTCGTCTTTCATTCTTTTCGACCTTCGTAATCAATTCGGACTCCGCAGTGCCGCAACTATGCCAAAATTGGCCGCTCGACGCGATGAATGATATAGAACGAAAGTTACAAAATGGCCCCTCCCTCCACATGATTTTTGTTCAGGAAACGAGGAAGTTCGACGACAGGCGAGATACAACACTCTTTTTCAAGCCCGCGGGATATTCAGTCACTGTACTTAGTGTGCTCGATCTGTTTTGCTGATGAGAGCGAGAGTGAGGAGCAAGCAGAGGCGGGGAGGTTAACCAAGAAGCAGTCTGGTTTGCTACCCTGCAATGGGGGAAGTGACAAAGTGGCGAGAAGGGAGACAGAATAAACCTGACAGGGTCCCTTATGGATTCACCTAAGACGACTCGAAAGCGAAAGCAATCTTCTTTTAGGGGCGAAGCACTTCAGGACCGAGCCTTGTACCCCCCGCCTCTAGCGTAGCTCTGGTTTACACGGAGTCCGCTAGGGGTGCTGTGGTAGCAGAGCTCGCTTCCGGCGCGTGCTCTGGTTTGAATGGAGACCGCTAGGGGCGCGTTATGCTCTCAGATGCATTTCATATGACCATAAACACCCAACAACAACCAGGGAGACGTGTATAGACCTCGTCTTCGCTAACTTCAGATTACATCCCATTCAAGAACCCCTGGCTCTCCATTTCACCGATCACAAGGCGGCCCTAATGAAGGGGAAACGAAGACCGCACCTCAACACCATATACGCCTTACGACATCAATAAAACAACATTGTATATACTGTACACACGTGTTTGTCACGCATTTGCATGCTCGAGTGGACAATGTCACGGAAGATTCACGGTTACCAGAATGATCCCCGGTGCTTCGCCCACTCATGATCATTCACTTCGTGGATATGCGTGAATTTTTTTCTTCTGAGTCGATGCATTGATCCTGTTCCGCTACCCTCCGAAAGCTTTGTGCACCTAGCGTGGTCTCGCACTGCCTCCAAAATCGGAGGCACTTCACCTGGTTTTGCAGTGCCTCCATGATCGGTACACCTTTGACCAAGCTACGATGTCATATGATGACGGCGTCATGACGACGTCACAAATTTTAGCGATCTGTGACGTCATCACGTGATTATGATCTTTTGCATTATTTGTGCTGTGCCCGACGCCGCGCGACGCCGATGCCGACGTACAATTTGCGCGTTTGATGGGGAATCTAAGGCTTTCGCCTTAAGAGCACGCACTCACTTGTGCTATCACATCGAGCCTACAGGCGCTCGCAGAGACATGCCAACCTTAAAATTGAATTTAAAGCGGCAAGCTGGGCGAGTTGGTATAGGATAACATATTCCGATGTAGCATACTTCAATGTGACTTTTAGTGCAACAATTTCAATGTAGCAGCGCAAAGTAAACGCGGGACAGAGATTCAGAGAACACCAGGACTCACTGTTGAGCATCTCCCAAGGGGCTGTGAGTTATAGCGCTCGCGTAGTACAATCTCTTTCCCTTGTTTGCTGCGCGCTGACAAATTAAAAAGAAAAAAAGAGAACGTCTTCATTGCTGCTACTGACTCTGAACGCGAAATGCCTGTTTTGTGCAGACAGCGACCGGCACTCTTCAATCAGAAGGCCATTCATCGACCAGCTAAGCAATGTTCACGTTGTTTATATTGTTACGCTTCTTCTTTTTTTTTCTCGACTATTTGTTCATCTTCTGCGCTGTTTAAACAAAACTAGCCTGACCGTCCGCCGCGACCCGGCGTTCTTAAAATAGTCCGTTCGTTTTCGGCGGCACGACATGGTCCTCTTTCTTTTTTTCAGACCGCACATTCAAGAGGTCATGAATCAGATAGCACCGCTCGATTCAAACGAAGGAGAGACGCACGCCGGCTCCGCGATCCCATGAAGCTAACTGCCACGAACGAGCACACCTCTATGCAAGGCGCCCGCATGCCCGCGAATGATAAACACGTCGTCCTCGTAGCCTGGGAATATCGAGTTACGGGCTCCTCGACGAGGGCGGTTATTGGTCGGTCGGTGCGTGCGAGACGCGGCTAGATGTATATAGACGGGCTAGATTGTTGTGGCACAGGTGATGTACTGTGATGCCGCGCGCGAACGAACGAATCCACGTGCGACAGGCTCGTGACTATGTGACCCCCCGGGTATGACCTCTCTCCTTTGTTTTCTCGTTCCCTGCCACTCCGAAGAGAGACTCTGACCCGTATAGGCAGTGCGTGTTTGGATGCGCGTTGCCGGCCGGTGTCCGGTCCGTTGGTTGCATCAGCGGATATGCACCGTCGTCGTGGCCATTGTTTTACTCTTGTCTGCTCGAACCAGAGGGCAAGCGCTAAATGCGAGTCGTGCTTTTTGTTTTGCGCCTACCTTCCGCACTGGTGCGTGCAGCGGTGCCGCGTAATTTGTGAGAGCAGCTGTGCTTGCTTGCTATTCGGGGATTATGTAGGAAGCAGGTGGTGTGCGTGGCCGTTGCTAGGGTGACACCTGCTCCGTTATTTTTTTGTTTTTTTTTGTTACTCATTGCTGAAGGTGCTGAGTTCTGGGCCAGGCTGATGCCATTCTGACGGGCTGTTCGGCCGTGCGAAAATATTTCACTTTTTTGTCGGTCCCGTTGCGCGCGTGAAGACGGAGTTATTTATAGAGAACACGTTTCGCGTTAGCGTACCGTTGTCTTTTACGCACCCCCGGCTCCCAAGTATTCGCGAGGCCCTTAGTTCGTCAGTGCTTTACGCCAGTGTTCGATCACATTTGCTAATTATATGTCCGACACAATGATCGGTCGGAATGCACTCCTAAAGGAAAATCTAGTCTACGTAAACACTTTTATTAGAGTCAGACGGAGTGTTACGCATAGGGGCCGCCATGTTGAAGCGACAAGCAAAGAACTTTCCATCCTGAACAGGAATTGCAAGGGAATCGACTGCAGCTATCACTTCGTGCGCAGTCAGTTGAATTCTGTACGTGGCTAAGTGAACCCCGAAGACTTGACACTATTGCTATGACTATTGGGCATGAAAGTGCGCAGAAGCAAGTGCGCAGAAGTAAGAACCAAGCAAGTGTTTCAAAGAATATGCCGGGCTGTCTATTGAAACTTGTTGAGCACTGAATCTGTTCTTTAATCACTTGCCTTTAACGATTCTCAAGGCTGCGACAATTTCGCTTTCCTTCTTGCGTTTTCTGAAGTCATAAAATAATGAGGAAGATGACGCCAGCCATACGAATATTTTGCTTATAGAAAACCCCGGGTTTGTAAGCTTGAAGTATTTGTACTAGCTAAAAACACGAGTCCTCAAATCACGAAGTCCCTCGGCCTTAGGCACAGTGCAAATTCGGCGTAATTAATTGCCAATTTCAGTGTTATTACGTGATTTGGCGTTATGTGTAGCGTTACTTTCAGCACATACGGGGTTCGTGTGACTACATTTTATGTGAACTATAGTGTTACGTGAGTGGACTGTACTTTGTGTTGTTTTTTCGTGTCTTTACGTTAGTGGACTTCGCGAATATGCGATAATTCTTACGGCTTGACTGGCTTACATGAACTCTTTCTAGGCGCTCATTTCTGTAATTCTTTTAATTGCTGCGATTTTCAAGAATTATGTTATCTGTGAAAAGGAGTAGCGGGCGCTGTATGAAACCGCGAACGTCTTCTTAACAGCAGATAATTAAAAGAAATTAACCGCAGCAGTTTAATAGCTCCAACCTCCTTGAATACCTCTCTCGAACTAGATAAATTAATCTCATGTAAACGCCCTCGAGCTGAGCTTTCCCGACTGTTTTCGGCGATGCGGAAGAAGTAGAAGAAGGAAAAGAAAAAGTAAAGAAAACGTAAAGAAAGAAGAGAACGTGGACGGGGCCATGCACTGCCACGCGCTCGCGAAGCGCTCGTATAGTTGGCTGCCGCGGTCGTGGCGCGTGCCTCATGCAAGGCCTGCGGGGCTTCCTCGCAAGAACGGCCCTTACTCTTTCCTTTCTTCTCTTTTCAAGTTCGCGGCGGCGGCGAATTCCGCGTGTGCCCCGTACTTCCTACACACCTCAGGGGCGAGCAGGCACACACACACATACACATGCAAAGCCTTCCTGTTACAATTCCCCGACATTTGCTGCTCCTCTGTGGTTCGTTCGTGCTGTTCATTCCTCTTCACCTTTTGTCTTCCTTTTTTTCCTGACTCATTATGTTTTTTTTGTTTGTTTGTTTTTTTTTTTGCCGGAGAATGTAAAGCGTAGCACGTGAGAAGAGGGCACTGGTGGCTAAAAAATAAAGAAGAGACGAGGCAGAGAGGCACGAAAACGAGCAAAGGAAACAAGCTCGTGAAAGAAAAAAGTTCGTGAAAAACGAGGAGCACCCTGAGCGCCTCAATAGTGTAAGGTGAAGGACACTCTCCTGCCGGGTGCCTTGCGCGCGCATCGAAGCGCTCTTGTGTGCACAAACGAGGGAGTCGTTTGCGGAAAGAGAGATCTCGAGAGAAAAAAAAAAAGAAAATACCTGGCTTCACGCACGCTACTCTTAATCTGAAAGAGTTTCTCTCCTTTTCGCTTGACGCCGTGGTTTGGATTTCACGGATAATCGCCGGTGCGCGCATGCGAGTGAGCCAAAGAGGTATAAGCTACGCAAGCGGGAGTAGCATGCACTGCTGTGCATGCGCTGATGTGAGTGGGCAGAGGCGGGTTCTCGCGGTGTTTTTGTGGTGAAGGGAAATGAAGAGGGTTAAGGGGGGCGGGGGGGGGGGGAGGAAGATGGGGGCGTTGACCGCTCGTAAGCGTTCGTTATACGCGGGGGCCGCGGGAAACGCGGATCGCCGCACGTATACGACCGCCACTGCACCACTTTCCATTTCCGCAATGTTTGCTGGCATCTCTCGCTGCGGTTTGCTGACGCTGAACCCTCCCCAGTGGAACGCGAGAGGGAATGGCGCTCGCACGAGCGGAACATTCGGCACAATGGGTATATGTATATATACACTTACTGCGCATCGGTTCACACGCCCAATGACCATCGATTCGCGTTTAACTCTGACCGAAAAGCGCGCAGTGCCGTGAACGTACTGTTAACGGTGCCGTTAGTCAATCGGAGATGCTTACGAAATGTGGTTCTGCCTGCAACAACACGTTATGTTTTCGGGCCGCGAGAAAAACAAAACAAAACAAAACAAAAGAAACAAACGATGCGACAGAGGGGACGACACGTCACTACCGACGATGCGGTGGTATGAATCCACAAAACTAACGAACGCACACTACAGACTACACAGAAGGACACATGACGGGTGTAGTCTGTAGTGTGTGTTCGTTAATGTTACGCATTCACCGAGTCAGTGCCACCCAGCCCAGCTAAATGCATTAATGATGCCACAGTAACAAACGACGACTAACGCAGGCACAGTGATCCATGTGAGACTAAGGGTTCCAGTATGCGGTGGAAGTCCGAGCACCACTTGATTGGTTGCACAGTAAATACTAGTTGTATGCGCCGTCAAATACTAGCTTACTGTAGTTGCTGGGGCAAAGAACTGAAAGATTTACATGCAACAAAGGCGTACATTTGAGGATAAGTAGTAAAGTATTGCAGCGTCGTCAAGAAATATAACCAAGAAAATCAGTCTAAATGAGCGGCTGAGGCACACAGCTCCCCAATTCGAGGCATCATTGGGCGTCCGTCGGAAAAGTGCGGCACATTTTGCCCGTGTCCGTTGAGCACAAGCTTCCCAACTGCACGTGCACTATTTCATATTCAAAGTGCTCTCAATCACTACTGAGGCCAGGATTCGTGTCGCAGTCTTCATCAGCATTCATGGGTGTTTCTTTTTCTTTCATTTGTTTCATGACGGAACCATCGAAAGCGAGGTTGCTGACGAGGGCAGACGTGCATTTTCACGGGTGACGTAGACTCGTTATCCCTCGTTATCCATCGTGGCTTGCACGACGCTGTTCGCATTCAGTGAAACGGGGGTGCTAACACAGACCAGCATTTACGCTCCGCCCGAGTTGATTGCGGTATGCCCGCGTCACGCCTGAGTGTGTAAACGCCGGATTCCCTCGTGTTGCTCGTGAGGAGGAAGCTACGATGCTCGCCCAAGTAAAGGGCTCGATCGATAATTGAATCAGTCCGCAACAGCATGAAACGTGTTCTGATAAACAAGCAAACACCGGTGCCATAGCCTTTGCTCCACGAAGCGCATAGTAGGTAACTACTACGAGTACAGAAGAGAAGGAACGGAAGCAGGAAGCGGCGAGCCGTTCCCACGCATTGTGAAACGTTGAATGAAGGGATGGGCCCACTAGTTATAACTGGTATACAGAGCATCATCACGATAGTTTCTTTGTTCAAATACGAAGGCATACTGCCTCATCGCAGGTGTACTCTTTCTTTCTTTCTTTCTTTCTTTCTTTCTTTCTTTCTTTCTTTCTTTCTTTCTTTCTTTCTTTCTTTCTTTCTTTCTTTCTTTCTTTCTTTCTTTCTTTCTTTTTTTCTTTCTTTCTTTCTTTCTTCTCTTTCTTTCTTTCACACAGTAAAGAGGTGACGTATGTTGTGATAATGACGAAGTTACTATGCTGTATAATCGTGTGCTCCTCCTCCTACTAGTGAGTCCACTGTGGTAGATTGCGGCGGGGTTGTAGTGCTGCTACGCTCGATGACGCGGATTCGATTCCCGGTCACGGCGGCCGCATTTCGATTGGGCCGAAATGCAAGAAATTCTCTGTACCTAAGTGTAGGTGCGCGTTTCAGAGCCCCAGGTGGCTAAAGCTAACTCCGGCCTGCCTCATTACCATACCGCAGGGTTAGTACCTAAAACCCGATAGCATAATTATTTTATTAATAATTAGTAAATAATTAATTTACTAAGTGTCTTGATAGCTCACAAATGGTTACCTTATACCAGCTTGTGGAAAGCACGAGTGCACGTTGCTCAAATCAGTAATTCAGTGCCCCTGGGGATGAAGTTGGGACAGTTGTTAATAACATGGCGTGAAGGAGCATGATGCAAACCCCTGTGCTCCGTCTATCGAGCTCATATGAATGTGTTAAGTAACTACAGCGGGATTCAGACTTTAAGAAAGGTCACAGAGGCCTTTGCAGTATTTCCTACGGTAACAAACAATCCGAAACATTGAACTTATTCAGAAGTTATGCAATTCTCACGTCATAGGTTGCTTCCGCGAAACGTCACTTACCAGAATATCATATTTTTTGTATACGAAAAAGAAAGTCCAACATTGTATATTTGCAATAACTATGTAAAACCACCATTAATTAAAAAGAAAGAGAATAAACCACAAAAGGAAAGGAAAGATCAATATAAGCGAAATAAGGAGGAGAAAGGCAGCATAATGTGATTGATTTTCGTATTTTGCAAATCCATAGATAACTTTCACATTCTGAATGAACCAGAACTGTGAACATCGCAGTCTTGCCACTTAATGTAGTTCCCCACGGCCAAATACTGTTCTTTCTCACAGCACCCATTTTGTTGCAGTAATACAATGAATTTTATGTATGGTCGCCTTAATGACAACGTAAGGGCAGCGGTATGTCTTATCCTCGTTTTTCTAGATACAAAGTAAAGAAAGAGAGGAAATTAGGCGCGGTGCAAGAAAACAAACGCAAGATGTTTGACATTAAGAATGTGTGCCATTGTTCTTTTTTCTTTTGCCTATTATAAGCGAGAAAATTAACAGTGTAATATAAAACTGCGCGTTATCTTGGTTCTGCGAACACCGCATAAATATATTGGTTCATTTTCTTGTGAACGCACCATACTACGTTCATCACGTGCGGATTTTTCAGATAGAAAAAAAAAGTCCTTCGTGACCTATGTTTTCAAACAAAGTTAATCTGCGATATCCTTTTTTTTTTTTAGGGGTGAAGCTCCTAAAGCCGTGGGTTTGTCCTTCCTAGCTCGTACGTGACCGCCTATATATGCCGCGCGTGTGCGCCAGTGGTGATGGCAACGAAGCAGCGCGAGTGTTCTTGGCCCAGCGCAGGGACGAAGAAGACGTTGCAGGTCTTTCTCTGATCGATAAAGCGTGTTTGTTTGTCGTGCTCCGTGTCCTCGTCGATCCCACGTCGTTACATTGGTGGAGGTGCGGGGTAAGCTTCATGCTTGGCACTCCATCGCGGAGCCGACAATCGAGCCCGGAATCGCCACCACGCGTCGAAACACCGGTCCACCGATTCAGTCGCCGTCTGCTAGTCGCCGTAATGACCGTGTACCTCGCACCCAACCTGTCTATCTGGGACGTCAAGTCGTTTATAGACGCTGCGTTACGTGACTACGACAACAAGTACAAGAACCGTCCGTTTGTGCTGGTCGGGAACTTCAACGTGGACCTCATTGCCAATGACTGGATCGTGCAGCACATGCTTTCCAAATACGCACTCAGATGTATCCATATGCAACCTACCACGATCCGAGGGACGTGCATAGACTTAGTGTTTTCAAACTTCCCACTGCAGCCAGTACAAGAACCTCTCTCGCTTCATTTCACGGACCATAAAGCCGTCCTAATGAAGGGACCTCGCAATCCAGCCGCCATGACAACGACGAAATGAAAAGAACAAACGAAGAAACGAAACAACAAACGAACAAGAACAAAATAAAAGTTGATTTTGTATAATATACTGCACAGTCTTACGTCTTTCTAATGATGTAATGGGCTAACTTTCACGGGAGAGTTACGGTTTACCGATGATCTCCCCCTCTCGAGCTTCGCCCACTTATCATCATTAATTCCGTGGATATGGCGTGATTTTTTTTCTTTTGGCAAGTGAGCATCATGTACGCTATATAAGAATTTACTCCAGAGTTCGAAGCTTCGAATTTCCTTTTCAGTTGTGTTTGGGTGTCGATGTTTTATTTTGTCTGACAGTAATCTTTTATAATACTGTATAACTGATAACCTGGTGTTGCGTTATTACCTTAATGAGGCTGTGTATTTCTTTCTAATGTCATGCCCAACTGGTGCCCATTCCCTTACGTTCGATTTCGCTTTATGTGAGCAACATTATGATAAATGATTTGTGGAGTTGTTCAATACACTGGTAACCGAACTTAAAGAAACATGGAATAACAAGCGCAGAAATAGAAACGTAGAAGTAGAATGTACAAACGTAGAATAAACAAATGCAGAAACGTAGCTCAGACTCTAATGCCGCTTTACTATTTCCTTCCTTCTTTCTTTTTTTTCTTTCTTTATTTAAGCTAATTAGAACGTCCAGTTTCACATTAATATGGCGCTTATTACAGCAACACAGTCCATATTCTAGGAGCGGCCGCCATTTGTTTAATTTTGATTACCAGTAATTTTTAATAGGCAACAATGCGTTTTAACTGTTTCAACGAGCAAGCAACAAGCGCGATAACACAGGCATTCCACAAAAGCTTCCTTTTGATTACGCGTTCGACATATCTTACAGATAACGCAACACTGCCTTATATGCTCGAGCGGTTCAAACACTTAAGAAATAAAACTTTAAACCTTATTATCTATGATTGGAGTGCTAGGTCTTGCATTCCTGGCATAGTTATATTTGCTCATATTTTTTATCAGGTCATAAATCACTGGTTGAAGCGATCGTGCCATGTACAATATCAAACCATAGTTTATAGTCATTTTTTTAAAGGTACACACATATTATCTGAAGCTGTATCGTACGCCTCGACAGATATCTTAAGCCAGGTGATAAACCAGCCGCATATAAGGAACCGCAATGCAGTGAGAAGAAACGGTCACTGCAATGTTTCTTTTTTTTTTTTGGCATTCCGCAAAGCTCTCTGGATTACTCCGGAAGACGTGACGTCGATTAGGCAAGCGGCATTTGGAAAGCGATCGACACAGTATAGTGACACGTTTTCGACAATACGTGAACGCTACGGCTGTAACTACCTTTACACGATCGCGTTCTAATACCAATATGCGAAGCAGCACCTCTGAAATTGTTCGGTAACAATAGCGAGAAACTGTGGACCACGTCGTGAACTCACGTGCGGCGAGTGTCCGGAAAGCGCAGGTCGGGTTATATATAAATGCAACGCATTTGTAGACCACAGAGCAGGGGCGAGGAGGGTCCATTCCTACCACAATTGTTCCTTACATGCTAAAGGCCAGCTTCGCAGCCGTATGCGCACTGCCACTTGGTAAGTATAAGCATAGAAACATCGCGGTGGCTTGACCCCCCACATGTTTGCGAACGCGTCCCGCGTTCTCGCCGAAAGCCGAAGAGGCACGACGCTGCTTTGGCTCGTACGTAATAACGCCACGGAACGGAATGCACGCGCTGCTTACGGACAATAGTAAATACTAGCTGGAACGAAGTTCAAGCCACTTTGCTACCATCCGGGGCACGTGCAAACAAAAGAAGAAACGAGGGCAAACGGGTAGCAAAAGCATCACTCGAAAATGGCCGCCTTGATCGAGCCGCTGAAAGTCTTATGACGAACTGCGTGACTGGCTTGCACGATATCATCACACGAGCACTTCCACCAGCCCCGTCGGAACTGGCTGCTCGGTGTTTCTTCCTCGCGAGGGTGATGCATCTTATAGCAGCGAAGTCCTGCACGTTTCGAGACGAGGCGCCGGTTCCCACGCGAGATGATCAATCACGACAGATCGCGGTGACGGAGAACGGAAGAGGGAAATGAAATACTATATAATTGCGAGCTTCGAATAGTTTTCTTGGTTTTGTGGTAGTTTGCATATAATATACTTTGAGACCTATACCTTAGTCTAGGAAATCACCGACTCGGCGTATTAAATTATATTTCCTATGCTGAAAAGAAAGTTCTAGAATGGATGCGAATAACATTTTAAGAACTTTTGGTTAAACGCCTAACCTTTGAATGTATTTATAGTCTTTTTTAAGCTAGGGGATCCAGTATACCTGGATTTATGAGGTTATTATAATGCTGCAAAATAGTGCCGGAAAGTGCGCGTGGAGCGGCGAAATATTTTTTTTCTTCATTATATGACGGCCCTAATTCACTGCTATATTTCTGCCAGAGGCAAATAACTAACACCTCTTGAGACTAACCAGAACTACCGACGAACTAGAGTCTGTTCACCTGAGAAGTAACGCGATACACTAGCTACCACCATCACCACAAATTCGCCCTCTCATATATCTTCTGTTTACCTGCGTGGCGTATAAACACGAAAGTATAGCCGAACACCGCTTGCACGTCCAAAAAAACGACAAACACGTATTCCAGGCGCACACAAGCCGGGCGAGTGTCTTGACAGCTCCGGTTTTACAGCGACGTCGATCATCGAAACCCGGCACGGTAATCGGGAGAAGCAGAAACACCGGGGGGCTTCCAAAGAACGCGCGTGCGCGGCTTGCGGTAGCAGGGGTCGAGTAGGGTCGACCACGGGCAGCCAGAGCCACCGGGACATCACCACCGGCGACGGGAGAAGCATCCCGATAACGCGTGTGCCTACCTCGGACGATATCCGCCTTCATGACGACGCGGTAACCCTTGACCACGGCCCACTGTCCGGCGCAGGAGCCGGCAAGGAGCAGCGAGACCACGAACAGGACGAGTCGTTCGCACCACATGGTCATTCCTCGTTGACGTCTGCCGGCCAGACTGACTGGGCGACCGAGGCATCCGCGCCGTTTAACCGCTTTCCCTTTCGACCGGCGAGGCGGCAAGAGGGCCCGTTCCAGTTCTTCGCCCGTTTCTCCCCCACTCGACTTTCTCCTCGCCGCCAGGAAGACGATGGAAGACGCGCCGGGTCTGTTCTCACCTGGACCCAACGCCACTCTCGCTGGCGCCGCCGACGTCTCTCTACCCACATCGCCGGTTGCTGCTCCTGACTCCGCAGAAGCCACCGACGCTGCTGGGGCCGCGCGGCAGGCCGAGAGCTACAGCGGCTACCTGCTGCGCCTTAATGGGACGTTCAAACAAAGCTTTGTCGCTGATGAAGTCGTCGCTGCGATTGACCATGGCAAATTGGGTGGTGCCCCAATTGGTCGTGGACATCAAATCTTTACTCTCAGTAGGACCTGTCCCGTCATCGTCTAATGCGCGGGATTATGACCATGCATATTTTCGACAATAATGACAGCCGAGGACCCCAGATGTTGCATTCAAAAAACGGTTTACATAGAAACTTTTACATCGAAAAAGTGAAGTTTACATCGAAAAAGTGACGAAAAAAACCAGACACATCGCTGATTTCTACGCTTTGTTGCCGTCTGTGTGCTCCGTAACGCTTCTAAGATACAATACCAACTAGCCCTCCAAGACAACCTCGGGAGCATGTAAGACGCATTACAGCGGAGGACAGCAGATGTTCCGTCACAGAGCTGAGGGAGCGACTGAATTAGTGTTCGTGGTACTGCGGGTGATCCTGTACTACGGCAGTCACGTGTTGAGAGTTACCGACTGATATCGTGCCTCAGTGCCTCTGTCACTCTCAACCTGGTTTTTTAGCTTTCTGTATACGTAAACCTCAAGTAAGATTGCCAGTCGGGCGAGTTGGGAAGAATTGATGTTTTTTTTAACGGCGCCACATGAAATCACAAAAACATGGAATGATTACGAACACACACGCCGGCTCTTCACTGTGTAACGACTGTGGTGGCGTGATACATGCCTTGCTCGTGCGTATAAACGTCACTTGACATTCGGGTCTTGTGTTCATGTCTTATTCCGTGTTTTCGTGGTATTTCGTGGCACCTTTTAAAAGAAACGAAACCAAACGAAGTCACAAATAACATTCTCGGTTCCAAATGCAGGGTAGAAAATCAAACATTCCCTACCAGTTATCCTTCTTGTCTTTTTTTTTCTCTCGCTCTCTCTCTTTCTCATCCTAATCACGAACCCTGAAGCGGCATGCCCTCATCTTGTCCGGGAACAGCAGACCGTTTGTAGCTGTCAACGTTGATGTCGCGACTCATCTCGTTTCCGCATCCTTGTACCCATAGTGAGCCACACCTGCACAGAAGTGCTGTATTGTGCTTCCTTCACCATGTAGCCATTTTCTGCGCACTGATTTTCAGCTTCAGTGACCGCTCCGCAGTCTTGACGAAAGCACACACGCGATGGGCCACCCGTAGAGCCGGCGGCTGTTTGAAAGTTTTGCTTTTACCCCTTCAGTCACGACATATCCGTACGAAGGCGCCCTTTATGGCTTCTTGTTTGGAAGACTGCTATTTATAATCTACGCCTTCTAGTAGCGAGAAAGTAAAGGCGTTTCGAGTCGAAGCGATGCGGTCGGCGTTGAAATAAAGTTGGGGCGTTAGTACCGCACGCAGAGGCTCCACTTGTCTCCGCGTTTAGCTAATCTCGAAGGTCTCTTCAAGCCAGTAGCGTAGGCAGAAATTTTTCTCGGACGGGGGCGGCGGAGGTTTCAACCATACTTTATGTTCGTGCGTGCGTTTGTATGTGTGCGTGTGTATATACACATGCAAAATCGAAAAATATAGGGGGGGGGGGACGCAAGGGGTTTGAACCCTCCTCCCCCTGGTTACGCCACTGTTTCAAGCAATCTCGAACTGCATCTATATAGTGCCGATTCACTTAATCCCGTATGCTTACAGGTGTTCCAGTCTCATCCACACTGCAACCTCCAACTGCATTTCACTTGCTCTCGCATCTTCTAGCCTCCTATATTAATCAACAATCGATTATTTGTTTTATTAAGGCGAAAGCCTTAGATGCCTCATGAAACGCAAAAATTGACCGTCGGCATCGGCGGCGACAACACGAGTGACGCACAAAATCATCATCACTTGATGACGTCGCCATGACGTCACAGATTGTTCAAATTTGTGACGTCACCGTGACGTCACATAGCGTGGCGTGACACGATGTCATCATCCCATGACACCGTCGCTTGGTCAAAGGTGGGCCGATCACGGAGGCAGTGCAAAGCCACGTTAGGTGCAGAAAGCTTTCGGAGGGGGCGTGAGCGGATCAATACATCGAGTGAGAAGAAAAAAAGAAGATGGCCATCGCCTTCGAGTCGTCTTAAGCGAATGCATCAAGGACCCTGTGAGTTTTTCATTACGTGACCTATCTCCTGCCTCATTTCTTCTCCCTATAGTCATTGCTAGAGCCACCCGTGTCCCTTCTTAACCTGCATGCTTCTGCCGTCCTCTCTCGGAGAGTTTGCTATCTCTAAACCTAAAGTTTCAACGACCATTGTAGGCACACTTGCCACTACGGTCTTTCTAAGTTTTCTACGCCACAGTCGTATCAAAGTGTACGCAACAACATTCGTATAACGCGTGATTACAACGTGAATGCTTAACAGAATGCATTTTAATCAAGCAGTCTGAACACTTGGACTCGAAATTGACTGTGGCTCACGGCACCTGCAACCAGTGTGCTGTATGCGTCATAAGTTACGGCACAATCGTTTTTTTTTTTTTTTTCACTACCTGCAATGACATAGTTGTATTCTCGTCACCAAACCATAAGCGCGCGTACGAACCTTCTTCCGTGGCGGCACGCGCACGTGCATTCGTTCCACCGGCATACTGTCCGAGCGGCGAAATGAGTTTAATTGCCTAATTCGAGGACTCAAATTACGCTTTCGTCTCGGAAGAACGCTATGTACATTGGCTTGTTTTAGCCTTGCTACGGCGTTAAAAATAACTTACACGCTTTAATTGGGAAACTTTTGCATCCGTATACCTTGCTCGCGCGCGCTATACCCTCTCTCTTAGGCCTAAAGAAGGATGGGATACTTGCAACGTGCAAAGGGCTGCGCATTTTCGCAACGTCGCCTCGCAGCCGAGGAAAGGTGACGCTTATGTTTGCTGTAGCCGCCGAAGCAGCGATAACACGCTCTCCGTTCTCCCATTCTGGCGACACTGTACGGCATACGAAAGGGGGCCACCCTCCTCTGCTAACGCTTGAGAGTTTCGCACGTGGAAAAGTCTTGCGACTACATATGTCCTGGTATGTCGTTGGCTACGGAAGGCAGAAAAATGTAGTGTGAAAAGTAACAGTCGGTATGACAATTCATACTGATAGTGGGATAGTGAGTACTGGGTACACTGCTAGGTGTGTGTGTGTGTGTGTACATATTTATATATATAGAATACACTGCGCTTTTTTTTCAGACTCACCAGAAACCAGAATGAGACCAACAAGTTACGTCGACCGACCACGTATGTCACACGTGTACCTGTGTCGCATGTCCCTTCGCGCCGTCACGTCGTTGTTTGCTCATTCACGAGGACATTCTGCAGCTTAGTGGAGAGACACAGAGAGCAAGAAAAATAAGAGAGTAGGTTTTTTTCATCATTTCCTGTTGCCCTTGCGCAGGAGAATCACTTATTCGGCGATAGCTCCTCTTGGTCGCATGGAAGCAAACTGATAAACTGATATCTAGTCCCGTGGAGTCGCTAAATTGTGCTTGGTGAAGATAAGGTGGACATGAATGCGATAGATGTCGGCGAAAGTCTAACAATTTGCATGCGTATCAGCATCCGTAAACTACAAAATGCAGGTGCGGAAGTTTCCGTACCAGTATAAGGTTGGTGATATCTTAAAAAAACCTAAATGACGTCGTGTTTAAGGATGTATAGTTCATTTTATTCTTATTTTCTGTGCTCAAGAGCAAAGTATTTTGGTTATTCTTGTCATTCATTGTTATGTAATATAGTTGTTTGTCAAGGAAGTACTTGTTTTTGTGTATGTTCGTTTTTCCACCCCTGTAATAGCCCAAGTAGGGCTGGCAGTATAATGAAATGAAATGAATATCTGCTATTCAAACCACTCTGACGTGGGTTTGCAGAGTAGTAAAGATACATAATTATTTTTTACATTTAGGCTACCTTAATGATTAGGGCTGACTCTTCGATAAATGAACCGTTTTTTGATGAGAATGATAACCGAGGTCACAGTGAACGAATACGACAAATATACCGAGTTGTGCACTAAAGTTGGTGACAACGTTTCCATAGAAGTATTTGTAATAATGCCGGTAAGTTATAAATAGGTTGACTAACTATACATAACAGTTGCGAGACTCTTATCAAGCCACAAGCTGACGGAAACCTCAAACATGCGTTTGCATTGTCCTTTCGGATTCCATCAAAACTTACCTGCTACGAAAAGGGTGGACGGCCTTTTTTCCGCGAACGTACAGTATCGCTGCTGCTCGCACTGTGCTATCTGCGCTCCGATGTTGCAATTCACTCAAAGCTGACGCACTATGCAGGTACGCTGTCGAACAGCCAAGAGATGACGTCTATCTGTGGTCAAAGCGTATATGGTACTGTAGTGAAGAGAGGACGACGACGAAGCACACGAGCAAGCTAGCAAGCAAGCAAGCCGCAGTGTCAATACTAACAGGGGACACCAGCTCGCGCTTGCCCGAATTTTGGCTGGTTGACGCCCGCCGCTTTCCGACGCCCTACTCTTGACGTCTGTCAACATTCCCTGAAGACGCGTTAATAAACCACGTCAAATTTTGTGGAGGTACGCGGAATCCCAGTACCAACCTGGACCTTCGTTCCCGGAAACTCCCCCCGGTTCGTGACCACATTGCCAACATGGCCGAAGAGATTTATAGCGCCATCACAGACTCTTCTCGTGCAGAAGTAGCTCTTATGCAGCTGCAGACCTCTCTTTCGGCGGACCCTCCTCACAAACTTGTCGTCGCTGAGGACGCAGATATCCCCCCCAAAACGTGGACCCTCGTAGCACTGACCTGTACGACCGCGCCAGACGGAACAGTATAAACTTGGCGCCATCGCTGCTTCGGTCAGCGCAGCGCGTGCATGTGAGGACGGGAAACAGGCTTCGACTGCTGGACAGGCACGTGCACGCGGCCATCCTTATGAGCAAGGCTTCCCAATTTCTGTCTACAATGTACCGTCGGTGATATAGAAGCAAGGCTCTCTAGAAGCAAATGACTCTTGAAGGTCACAGTTGGCGTAGTCGTTCCCTTGGGAGGCAATTCTACATGGCGTAGGGGCGGTGCGCATATTCGAGGCCACGATATCGAGCAGTGTTAATAACATTCGTGTGATGTAAATACACGGTGCGTTTTTCGCAACGCTATAGATGGGAGACGGAAGCTCGAAGGGCACCTATATGGTGGCCCACTGATCAACAGCCCCGCTCCTTGCGCGCTCCACATTCGCGCGTGACAGGTAGTGGTGATACGGGAACGCAGCGTCAGTTCAACACGCCGTTTTTGATACCATGGCCTTTGCCGAAGGGGACGGTTCGCCTCAGACCTGCAGCTGTAATGTTTTTCTGTCTCTTTACGTAGATAAAGTCAATGGGCTGTCATTTAAGGTGGCTGCAACACAGATTTGGATCAATTCGTCGACATCGAAGAATGTTCAATGCTATTAAAATGACGGATGCACTTAACACGGGAAATATGTAAAGTTTCAAGAGAGCGAAATTTCATTTACAGATTTGCCGTATTGGCGAACTTGTCAACGAAATATACGGACAGCCGAAGTTTCGTCGGCTACATTTGTAGGCGCATTGAATAACGAATATAGGGATGCAGCGACTCGGCACTGCACCCTCATTTCACCCACTGAATTTCTGAAATTGACGCAACCAGTGAAAATCTTTTATACAGCGCGGTTTTGATAAGGAAACAGTATTTAATATTTTGGAGCAACAATAATTTATATATGACGACGCTCAGTTTCCTCGCATTTCCTTAGTTTCTGTGGTTTTTTTCTTTCTTTTTTTCATATTCAACATGAAACGTCGCACCTGTTGTAGATGAAAAACCTACTTTTATGTGAATTATTATGGTGTGAATACCCTTGTGTTATCGCAGATAGTGCCTATTTCGTGGTCTCTGCGCGCTTGCTTGTAGGAGAGTGCAAGTTTTGTAGCCACACTTAGCGGCAACAGCTCCCTCCTACCACTATATTTTTATTTCGAATTGTGCACGTCAGTTTTGATTTGACACGCACAATTTAGATAAAGAGAACATGCAAAGAACAACAGAGGAAAGCCCGGAAGGTTAACCAGAGGCCTGGTTTATTAAATGTGTCAATATATGGGAAAAGAAAAATGCATTGCCCGCGATCGGATCGCCAAGCTCGGCTTGGCGGTCCCTACGTGGGAGTAGCCGGGTGGCGCGAGGTCTCTCTCGCGTGTTCTCTGGACTAGAATAAAGTTAATTCAACAGCAACAACTACGTTTATAAAATTAAGATGGGCGAGATGTGTGTACCAAGGCGGAGACCGGCGTACAAAATTCTCACGGGATTCACTGTCATATGGCCTACATCTTTGGCCCGTAGACTTCAGAACGCCGAGGCTCAATCACGGTGGACTTGTCGTGGTATTTCGATACCAGTGGTTGTCGTCGCCTTCGCCCGCGATCACCCCATTTCAGTGTTTCGAATTGACGTTTTAACCTGCAGATTCGTGCGAAATTATAATTAGAGCGAAAATGCCGAAAACAAAAGTGTCAACACCAGGCAAACCATCACCGTCGCGATTGTGCTTCATATACTATTCCACTATTGTTTGCCGCCTCTCCATCCCCAAGGTGCAGTGTGGCGTGCAAGAGCACGCTGACTCCGTCTTGTGTTCGTTGATTCTTGCTCGCCATTGGTTGCGTCCAAACTCGCGTCTCAGCGACTGTTTCCTTTGAGATAATCGCTGTACGAATGGGGATTACCGTCGTTGTGGTCGGACGCGCTCCTCTATATAGGTATCTGTAGTTTCTTCTCACCATTTCTTGTGTTTTTTTCAGCGGCAACGAAAAGTGGAAAAGGGTTAGATGGTGGGCATGGGGGCTCGCGCGGCGGTGCGTTTTAAGTTTTCAAGCTGCCATAAAATTAAAAAAAAAAACGCGGAGAAAAGAACTCGTTTCAAACGGCTTGACGGGTGTATACATTGTATTAGGTTACGCCGCGGACAAGGATGATGCCGGGACGCGACCTTTTCCGCGCCGCAATCAATCTCGAATGCGCGCTCGCTCAACGGAAATGGTGAGCCACTTCCGACGTGTCACTTGCACGTCGCACACCTTCGGACGTGGTTCGTTCCGCCGAAGCTCATCGCCCGCGCCTCGGGCTCGCGTGGCGGCGAAAGCGCTGACATTTTTCTGTCAGACCATCGGTCGGGCATTCGGTACTCGCCGGCTGCGGAAGATTGACTTTTTTCCCCCTCTCTCCCCCTTATACAACTACGTGCACATACGCAAGCAAACAAAACTTTGAGAAGTAGACGAAGAAACGAAGCCACAACTCAAATGACTTTTCCGCTTTCTTTTTCTTTCAATGGCGTTTGACTCTAAGGTGGACTTCTCGGCTACGGAAGCTGGCGGCTGTAACTACCCTTCTAGTCGACAGAAGCCAGCCGCAACTGCGCAAATAAAGACGGCCACAAAGCGAACGGCCAGCAAACAGGCGTGCCGCGTGGTCCGCACTGCCGTATACCGCTGTTGATTCTGCGCGCGTAAGTTCCAAGTGTTCGAGTCAATTCGTGTTTTATTTTTCCTTTCTGACTCCCTCCATCTACGCGTTGGTTCCCGCGGCCCGGAGCTGGAAGTGGAGCGGCAAACAAACAGGAACAGCGAGATTGATCAAAACAAACAAATAATGATCTTCGGAAATCGGCACTGCCGGAGGCGACGTGCTCGCGTGTCATCGTTGTGCGTCTGTCTGTACTGGGACATCGGCATTGTTTGTTTGTTTGTGCACGAGTTTATAAGGTCTTGCAGTTTGATAGGACCTCTAGCTCATCGATGAAGACGATGAAGTTCTCTCGCTGTTTGAGTTGACGGTGCGGGAAAACGGCGCTGGAGGCCCGAGGCGTACGGGGCGGTGGCGTGGGGACGGTTGTTGCTGGCGAGGTAATTTCGCGTCTCCGAGAAGAAGTGCAAGTCCCACGCGAGGTCGATGGAAGCGGCGACATTTGACAGAAGAAGAAGGAGGAGGGGAATGCCTCGAAGAAGTAAAAAGACCGAAAATGACGACGGCAGCGCGAGCATGCAGCTGACGGATGCGGAGGAGCGAACGGGGCAGGACACGAGGCAGTAGGACAGTGGGAACATCTTTTCCGTTACAGACGATCGCGTGGAAAGGTTAGCCAATGCGCTTTCAATGTAGAGAGGCGAAACGAAACAAAAAAGTTCGAAAATGAACGCAAGAAATGAGACACGAGAGTTAGAAAGTTAGAGAGAGAGAAGAAAAGAAGGGCGAATGTTCGTGTTTCCGATGGCTTGTGTGAGCGACTTGCCGAGGCGAAGTGGAGCGCGCGAAATGCCGGATGGGAAGTCCGAGTTCTGGGCGAAGAGGATGAGAGTACGCCGCTCGCTACCCCCCCCCCCTCATTTTTTTTTGTAGCCGAAATTTTAACGCGTGTTCCAGTCGTACAGTGTCAGGTCGGAGATTTTTACGCGCTTGTAAGCGCGCAGGCATGCAGCGTGTGAAGCGCGGTATAATTCCTCGTCGCCCGCTCAGCGAAAGCGAACGTTAGCGGACGATGATTGGTCACTGGGCCACAAAGCGCACGTCGAGCAAAAAGCGAACGAGTTCTTAAGTGACGTACCGTCCTCAAGGCGCGTTTCTTGTCACAGCCATACGCGTACGCCTTTCGATTTGAGCCGCGTGGTCATCTGCGTGCAATATAGGCGTAAGTGCGCGCCGCGCGCGGGCAATTATTTTGCGCGAGAAGTGTCAGGAACGAAACGTTTGTCGACTTGGGTGTCACGTTTGTTACACCACTTCACGCTCAGTTATCATTTTTTCTCTCTCTCTTTTCTTTCATAATGAGCATCACAGTTCGGCGCACGCGTGATGGATGGATACATGGATACGCATGCACTAGAATACTACCAAACTTTCTCTTTAGTATCTTAGTACCAACCATCCGCAGCGGTGGTCAAGTGGTTATGGCGCTCGACTGCTGACCCGAAGATCGCGGTATCGAATCCCCGCCGCGGCGGCCGCATTATCGATGGAGGCGAAGGTGCTTGATGCCCGTGTACTTAGATTTAGGTGCACGTTCAATAACCCCAGATGGTCGAAATTTCCGGAGCCTTCCGCGAAGGCGTCCCTCATAATCATATCGTGGTTTTGGGACGTTAAACCCCAGCAATTATTATTGCTATTGTAAGTACCAACCGCCGTTTTGATGTGTCAATAGTGTAAGACTTCTGGATTCAATGTGCTCTACCAACGGGTTTTGAAGGCCAGCGTCTGATGTGACAAGGCTTTCGCCTTAATAAATAAATGCTGACTTCTGTTAAACTGTCCGCAGTTAACAATGTTACTGAGGCTCCTCTGTGCACTGAGGGAGCATAGTTATCCTCTTTCATCTATTTAAGCGAATGCACTTTGGTGCGCTGGTCACGATCGTAAGAAAGCCTTGAGTTTTGTTGACGACGTACTTAAAGCTCAAATGTTACGGCACACGTTTGAGGCGTGATTCTTAAAGTGCGTGCGAAGTTAGTCCTTGCTTTGCCGGAAGCGCCCGCGGCGGGTCTTTCACTAATACCGAAATATTGCCGAGAGTCCAGTGGAAATTGGCGCAGTTTACTCGCTGCACATATACTTAATGTAGCGTATGTACTATCCACAACATATGCCCAGGCGAAGTTTCTTTTTTTTTTAATGTTTCATGATCGCCTGTTTCCCTGTCATTTTCTTAGTCACACGTTACCCACCCCTCTTTTATCTATTCTCCTTGGAAAATAAAATACTTTTTTTTTTAATCTATAATGACATCGACAGCCTTGGAGTGGAGGGCCTATTACGCTGGAAATGTTTCTTATTAAAAATGAACACTCATTTTTCAACGATCGTTCAATTACACGGTGCAGCTTGCGTATCTGGCCTATAGAGCCGGTACGCTCACAATTTTGTTTAAAACAGTGTAGAAAGCTACGCTGGGCGGTTGTGCATCGAAGGACGCAAGCCGCTTGCATATGCGCTACTTTGGGGCTCTCCTAAAATGCAGTTTGAGCAACTAGACGTGTTTCTGGCGGCGCACTACGATTATTCGCAATATGCGCGCATCCGTTTGAGCTGCAGACATTTGCTTTTCCATGTAAGGGCATTCATTCATTCATTGTAATATTAGTGGAAGGTGATATAAAATGTGGCATAGTTACAAGTGTGAGTGTTATATAGACATAAAAAAAAAACTCGCAGGATTCTTTATGCATTTACCTAAGGCAACTCGAAGGCGAAAGCCATCTTCTTTTTCTTCTCACTCAATGTATTGACCCTGCCTGACCGCCCCCCGAAAGCTTTGTACAGCTAACGTATAGTATTGCGTTGCCTCTGTGATCGGCCCACCTTTGACGAAGCTACGATGTCACGCGATGACGTCATTATTTAACGTTAGTCACGTGACGCCATAATTACGTCACAAATTTGGGCGATCCGTGACGTCATTATGACGTCATATGGTGACGTCATCACGTAACGATGATTTTTTTTGCATCACTCGCGTTGCCCCGACGCCGCGTAACTCTGGCGCCGCCGACGCAGGATGCTGACGCCGAAGGTGAATTTCCGCGTTTTATGAGGCACCTAAGGCTTCTGCCTTGAAATCTGCGCTATCATAAGCAAAATGCACCTGATTCACATTGAAAATGGCTAAATTACACAGCAACTAGAGACGGTAAAAGCAAGCGAGTGGTAAAGAACCAATGAAACCGGCGCAGGCACACAAACAGTTCGGTTTACAGTTATGTCGAAACATGGCACTAGCATAGCGTGGTAAAATTCAACGATAGAAAACAACAGCGAAAACGAGTGCACACGATAACATGGCAGTTAGCAGTAAAAACGTAATTGTCAGTAGTCCCGAAAATTACAAGTAGACATGACGTTTCACGCTTGATGTTTGTTCACGGTGTTACATATCTTACCAAAGTTTGTGAAAGAATTTCGCGTCTGATATTTCGCTGCTGCCTAGTATTGACACTTGGTGGAGCTCCCTGCGGCCCTTTTGCATTGGTGGACTGATAGGCGCTGCTCAGTGCTGGGCAGTATCGAAGATACATGTATCTTAGATACTATCTTAGATACTCTATGGGTATCTTGTATCTGTATCGCGATACGTCTCGAAAAACGAGTATCTGTATCTGTATTTCCGATACATTCGATAATGTATCGTGTATCTTAAGATACAAGATACATCTGTCGCAACACAACCGTGCGAAACAATAATCGCTCGAAGAGCTCCGCTTCTCAAGCTGGTACTGGTGCCACTAAGCCATCTGAATAAGTCTAAGGGCAATGACGTTATTTTATTTTGACGCCAGACTCATCTAGTGAGGGTAGAAGATCAGGAAGACAAGCACACGCCCAGCCCACGTACCTTTTGTTTTCTCGATTTATTTTCTTTTTAGTTGCGCCAATGCCGCGACATTTGCTCTTAGTCACTGTCCTGCAGCGGCTACTCCACTGGGTGCGGTGTCTATCGCGCAAATCTGATGTTGTTACAGTGTCGTTATTGAAGGTTGCCTTGCGTCTTGCTCCGTAACGAAATGTGATGCGTGCAAGAATGGGCTTGCTTTGCGTCGCGTGGATTTTGCATATCAGCGATTTGAAGGATCTCGTGGATGTAAGTTTGACTTGCATGCAATGAATTAACTTATATGCAAATAAGATTCTAGCAACTTTAGCACCACTAGTACTGATGCTAGACCTAATAGGACAAGCGTTTACCTAACAGAAAATATCTTGGCGTACCGTATGTTTCACTTGCATCTACATTTATTCAAAGAATTTATGAAATCATAATTTGATTATTAGCACAAGTGCTTTCTTCGCTGTCATTTTGCATCACATACATTACCTAGGTCTCTGCACTGTTTTTCCGGTCTGGTTACTGCAGTATGTCTGTTGTAAAGCGCTCCCAAAATAAGATTTCTGCTTTATTCTTCTAACTGCCTGCTTTATTTCTACTACTGTTTACACATTTACACGTTGCCAAGGCGATTTTGAAAACAAATATATAATTATGTGGGCGTACCTTGAGTATACAGTAAAACGTATTCTCCTTACTGCTTAAGAAAATAGCGAAATTGAATTTGCATTATAATAATGAAAATCATTAGGAGCCACCTTCTGGCGATTCGAGAAACGTTTTTTGTTTTACTGAATGCTCCGTTTTACTCATCAGCGTCCCAACGAGCCGTTTCAGGCAATTTTCCATAGGCACTGAATTTTCTATTGTCTCATCAGGTAAGTTGACGATACTTCATGCTCATAGATAATAATAGCGCCGTCTGTATTGTGTTTCTGTACTCATTCAATGTGAATGTTTGATACACAACCACCTCTCTATTTTACTAATATTTGCTTTTCTGTTTTAGGCCTTCTTAAATATTTTTCCTTTTACTAATCGCCACGTAATGGGAGCTATAAGTGGCAATAGCGCGAATAGCGGCGGTGTCCTGCGAAGCCTTGTGCAACTATACAATACGTCTGAGACATTGCTGTGTTGCACATGTTATCTCGTTGAAGAAAAGTTGCTAAAGGATTGCACGTTAGTGAGTATATCAACAAAGAATCCCTTACGCCAGCAGCTAAGAGCATGTAAATTGATTGCAGTTTTACATCATCTACGTATACACCAGGGGTCTCGGGCCGCAGTCGCGAAATTTAGCTCCAAGGGCCGGGAGATTGAAGGTGGAGGGGTCGGAGAGAGTTTGAACAAAATGGCGTTGGCATTTGAAAGGAAGCCTTTCCCATATCTCATATATAGGTCATTTCTGAAGGGGATTTGGAGTCAGAGAAACATCGATGCCGAATCTTCCTCATGAAAGAAATGTTTGAGACCAGTTATGTCTGTGTAGCTCACGAACATACTTATTTAGAAAATAAAAACAAATAGGACGGAGATGGCCATGTGTGCCGGCCGGGCCGCTAGCGATTGGTCTCAAGCCCCGTATACACCATGAGTTACACCCCCCCCCCCCCCCACAAAAAAAAATAAATAAAGGAAAGAAGTCGCTACCAGCGTTGTTGCTGCTGTACACCTGTCCGGATATACGGTATTGTGCAAACTGTCTTTTACGGACAAGGTAAAAGTCCACACCGGTATTTGCGCCGTCGTGCGAAGGCTTCTTATTGACGTTATTGTGATGATATGGCAAACCCGCTAGCTGGTCGGCAAGCTGAGAAGCGACTCTCATTCATTGCAAAAATGACAAGCAAGAACCGCTGTCAGCGTAATGTATAAAGAGTTGTCCTGAGAAGAAGCTAAAACAAGCCCCAATAAGTTGTTTTGGAAGGAAACTAATGTACTTTGAGCAAGAAGGGCAAAACGTTTGAGATACTAACAGACATTTCATTCAAATGAAACAAAATAGATCACATTCAAGAAATTTTCAGACAGACATTTTCGCGTATAGGCGTTTGCTGGTACCTTATATGGATCTATAAAAACTAATTTGAGAATGTATCGAAGTATCTTAAGATACAATTGCCAAGTATCGTATCGGATACAATCATTGTGACAGTATCTTGTATCTTTATCTCCAATGCTTCTTGCCTGAGTATCTTGTATCGTATCGCGATACAATTGCAAAGTATCTTTGCCCAGCCCTGGCGCTGCTAGACTGATAGAACGATACAGGCCGATACTGAAGTTCAGTAGTAGTGAGCAGAGTACTGTGATTATGATAAGCATCAAATGCGCACATGGAAGAAAGTGTACACAGGTAAAACGCATAAAGCAATGCAGTGAATGCGGCCGGGGACGTGCGAATGCAATGCAAATCTTCTTTACGTAATCACAAGCGAAAGTAAATGTCAAATGGCGTTCGTCTGCTCAAGGTAACATCTGCATGTGACCTTGAGCAGACAGAATATGTTCCACGCAGCTGCCGCGAATATCGGAAGGCCTGTTTATTCAGTGAAAACTCGTCGAAAGCGCGGGTGGTAGTTTCGGAAATTTGGCTGCCACCGAAACAGCCATCCATGTCACCTTTAACTTCGAGTGTAAAAAAATTATTTTCCCTGTAGTTTCTTTAAGTTGCATCGCTGTGGATTTCTCCAAGCTTTCTCATACCAAAAAAAGAAAAGAAAAAAGACTGGACAATGTGAGGTCCGGAACCAGGCTATGTAAGTTCCGCAGCGTCTCCGTAAAGGCCGGTAAACAAGGCCGCTGATGTTTAGCTATACGCACGACCAACAAGGGCGACCCACTGACACAGTAAAAAAAAAAAAAAAAAAAAAAAAAAATATATATATATATATATATATATATATATATATATATATATATATATTATATATATATATATATATATATATATATATATATATATATATATATATATATATATATATATATATATATATATATATATATATATATATATATATAATGTTCTGTGGGAGCCTCCGTTGGCCGTCTCGTCGACCAATTTCTTCTCCTAAAAAGACGGCTCTTCCTTACCGGCGGTATCATTGCAGCTAGATACCGTGGCCGTTTCGAAGAATGACGGACAAGGCGAGGAGAGAGAGAAAGAAAAAAAGCCGGCCGAGAAGAACAAACCGCAGAGGAGTTCTTTATTGCGTCGTCCTTCTCGTCCAAGTGCGCGAGCGAGGCGAGCCTGAAGACCAGCAATTAGGCTCGGCGGCTCGGTTTTTCGGATACGCCGCACGCATGTGCCGCCGGAGCCGCTCCTCTTCCTGGTGTATGCCCCGCGGCGGCAGCGACCTCAAATGCCGGCGGAAAGAGTTCGCGAATGCGGTTTGTCCACGAAAGAGAGATGGACAAACAGCTCGGACCGTAGAACTTACAGCGGGCAAGACGGGAGGAGAAAGGTGATTGGATGAGACCGATGAGCGAGAACGCGAGTGTCGTACAGGGGCGTTGGCTGTATAGATGAGCGAGGGAGAGACGCGAGCCGTAAGAATTCCGAAGCAATTGGGAAATGTTCCGGAACTTCGTAACATTCTGGCAGCCTCGCCAGACGCGGAGCGATGGGGAGAGGCAGATGCGCGTTACCGGCGCCGACGGATTGTGCAACAGATCTACGCTCAAAGAACACCCTGTAGACGATGTTGACCTTTTGGTGTGACCCTCGTTGTTACTGTTGCCAATCCTTCTGTATCTCTCTCTCTCTCTCACCTTCTCCCCTCGTATTGAGCGAGAAGGACCGAGAAGGGGCGCCCGGCGTGGTGGCCATCAACTCTGACAGGACCGGGGTGCCTTTTACTCGCACTAGAAAGAATGGCTCTTGTCGCGCAACAACCCCACGCACGCGACGCGAAAGAGAAGTCTTCAGAGAGGGGTGGCCATCATTTGCAAAGCGGCAACAGCGCGCGCCGGGAACATTGTATACCGCCGGGACAGCTTTCGGGCCTGTCACTCGAGCGGAGGTAAACGAGCGCTTATATCGCTATGGCTCCCGGTGCCGCGTGAAGCGTGTATTCCAGCACGAAGAGCAACTTCACGTGTGCTCGCTATATACCCGCCTTGTCCAGTGGTCTCGTAAGGCCGTGCCTCGTGCGCCTCGCCTTTTCGGTAAACATTACGTGTCATGCACACGCCCCGCTATATAAATGCCCGGCGAAACGTCTGCGCGCGCCGCTCCACTACTAAGTGAGCGCGTAGTATTATTATACAGGTGCGAGCTACTTTGCGTGTGGTCCTTTTAATGCGAACGTGGGCAGCAGAAGAGAATGCAGGCCTTTCTGTGACGTGCTTGTGGCTCTCTGAATGCGATGAGTCGAGTGCTTTGTTATATGTCGCGGCTTGTAGGGCTGATTTGATGTTGCTGATTACTGAAAGAGCGAGCGAGTTACTTCTGGTTACCGACATCTGTATACTATATATACCTATACGGCGCGGTCAAGCAGAGACGAAATACTAGAGGTGATACGTTAGAGCATGAGTTCTCAAGCTGGGTTCCGCGGAACCCAGGGCTTCCGCGAAGGACATCGTAGGGTTCCGCGAGTGGCCGGAAGGAATGCAAACCCCTGGTGTTTTACCCCCATCAACAACTAAATGATTAAATACGAAGCATTTCTTAGCGAACCCTGGGCACTTTGAGCGTTTCTATCTATCTATCTATCTATCTATCTATCTATCTATCTATCTATCTATCTATCTATCTATCTATCTATCTATCTATCTATCTATCTATCTATCTATCTATCTATCTATCTATCTATCTATCTATCTATCTATCTATCTATCTATCTATCTATCTATCTATCTATCTATCTATCTATCTATCTATCTATCTATCTATCTATCTATCTATCTATCTATCTATCTATCTATCTATCTATCTATCTATCTATCTATCTATCTATCTATCTATCTATCTATCTATCTATCTATCTATCTATCTATCTATCTATCTATCTATCTATCTATCTATCTATCTAGCCGCCTCTAAGTCTGGTGTGCCCTCGTGATCGCCCCCTCTTTTTGGTGTAGACCAAAATTGGCATGTAAGGGTGAGAGGTTTCATCTTCTAGCAAACTGCGCAGCAGACGGGACACAAAGAAGGAACGAAAGGGACAGACGAGCGCAAACTGCGCACCAGACGGGGCACAAAGAAGGAACGAACGGGACAGACGAGCGCTCGTCTATCCCTTTCGTTCTCTCTTTATGTCCCGTCTGCTGCGCAGTTTGCTAGAAGATGAAACCTTACCAACTCGCCCAGCTTTCGACGGTTGTTACACAAGGGTAAGAGGGTTTGACGAATATGACTGTCTGGTCATGACATGAATAACTTGAAAATCCTGTCGCGTGCGGCGTCAAACGCTTTCCTCCAGACACGTGCGGCACATATCCATATACCACGGGCCACGGTACAAGCGGGTATGAGTCACATGTGATTGACAGTTTATATCTTCCCAGGAACGGCGAGAACACTCATACGTAATTTAAATGCGAGAGTTTAAAGAAAAACGGACATCGGCAGCGCTGGCGAGATGAATGCAACGAATAAAATTCAGGATCCCAGCAGGAATCGAACCCAAGCATTCTTTGTGGCAGTCAGGTATTCTACCACAGAAGCCACGCCAAGTCTTGAAACTGCTTTGAAAAAAAGACCATATGCAGGCGTAATGTCAGTGCAACATATATTGTGCTTGCAGTGCTGGCTATCTAATTTTAGAACAAAGCAATAAAGATTACATATGTTCTCCTATGATACAGGCGTTACGCCGGATTAACGGCAATTGTGGTTCCAGTGTTGACTCCGCTTAATAAACATTACACTTGTATTCCTATGATTCAGTAAAGTATATTCAAGCGTTGCTCGATCCCGGAGGGATACGTTAACGAAACCTACGTGTGACATTCGCATCAACGCATCGTAAAGTGCACTTTGTTTCGATAATACTGACGTCTGTGCTAGAAAGTGAGTGCTGACGTTACGTCAGTCCATAAGTTACCCTTTAAACGCCAGTGTAGTGGACGTGCCTGGAAAGGCCACGATGTGCACACAGTTAGTACGCTTGCAAAAACACATCGATCCACCTCGTAACGCTTGGCTGAAAGCCATAAAATGCAGCACAGACAAGTATTCGCTGATTGCTTCGCATAAAACCGATTTCCACAACGCGTGGGATCTGCAAATTTTTTATTTAGACAAACAAATTTCCATTGCTTTTTGCATTTAACGAAGTCATCGCACGCCGCATCCGCACATCGGGTGTCTGCGAGTAGCGAGAGACCCACGTGGTAGCAGCACTGAAGACTCGTCGTCTAGGGCGCGCCATGAAACTTGCACGATTTGCGGACACGCGTGGTGACAGAACGCGCGGAGCTCTGGTAATTCATGCCAGGGAGCGTCCAAACCAGTTCGAACGACATTAACGGGCACCTCGGCGCTTTGGCTCATGGGGCATCGGCGATCACTTGGCGCAGTTTTCGCACATGGTGATTTGCCGCTGCTCGATGTCGGTTTTGTAATCAAAACGAGCAACGAGCGCTTTGATATGCGTAAGAGACGTCGCTTCGTGCCAGCTGTGGGCTACTCGAGCATTTAGGCTTAACTTTACAACCGGTGTATCGGTCGACGGCCGTTTCGCTCTGCGACTGGCATACCTCCTTTTTTGTTTTGCAAAAAATAAAGCAGGACTCTGTACGTCCGGTGCTTCGTTTGCGTGAACACATTGCTTACGGTGCGCGGTGCCTAAAGCAAGCAGTGTATAGTCAGCGGGCGCTTTACGCGACTCGCGGAGCAGCGCGCGGGGGGGGGGGGGGGGGGGGTTACCGCAATTTCATGTATTATCGGGAATTCTGCATCAACGGCGATGGCCTGCGATATTAACGAAAAGAGAACAGGCTTGCACGCGGGCAGTGTTAATACTGTGGTTGACCGCGTCAAAAAGAGTTATATACAATTCCCCCCCCCCCCCCCCCCCACACACACACGCACACGCACATACTTTCGATTGTCTTCATGCACAAAAAATTTAGGGGTTCCGCGGCACTCTGTAAATACAATGGGGTTCCCCAAGGCCAGAACGTTTGAGAACCCCGGAATTAGAGGTAAAGAAGATATTGTACTGAAAGTGAATGACAGACGCTCCGCTGTTACGGAAGACGACGAAGACGACGATCGGTGGCCGTGGTTGTCGCTCGCGCAAGCGCTCGCCGGTAGCCAGACCTGGCTGATAAAGAGCCTTTCGCAAAGCAACGTCTGACCCTTTCTTGACGTACAACACCCGTATTTCAAGTGGTGGAGGTGCGGGAACCGCAGTGCTGCTACATGGTATAGCGTCCACTTCCAATGCGGGAGGTACCGGGTTCGATTCCCAGTGCCGACCGGGAACCCACCGGTTTTTCCAAAGGGGTAGCGGAGTACACCTACCTGGCGCTCGGTTGTTAATGGGTACTCATCTCGAAAGGTGGCCTCATGAGGTTCTGTAAAGGCCCCTCTGCGCACCTTAACCCACCACAGCCTTGGTGAAATAGTTGAGCATCCGCCGCTGCTGTGGGAGGCAGAGAATTGCTGCCGCCGGGTACCTACCGGTAAAATAGGGACAAGCGCACTTCCGGCCTGGTGCTCGGCAGAACGAAGTTCATAGTCGCTTGGGAGGGCAACCACCTTGTGGGAAATTGGTGGCATGGGACCGCCAGACCTAAAAATAAGGTCATCCTCTTTTTTTTTCTCCTTTACGGACGTGAACCTTCCTGCACTATGGACACCATTCTTTTGTACAGACCTGACGCCTCCGAGTCCACGATTCTATCCCAAGCCGCTACATACGCTGAAGAATGCCGCCAACTGGCACGGTCATTCACATCACAAGACCAAGGGCGCCAGAAGAACCACCACGACGCATCCACTAACGCTCCTTCCTACGATCCAGGCTCGCTCGTCTGGCTGCGTGTCCCTTTTGCTACTCCCGGCCTTTCCACAAAGTTGGTCCCCAAGTACCACGGCCCATATCGTATACTCCAAAAAGCATCACCGGTGAACTACCTCATCGAGCCAATGGAACCATCTTCTGACCATCGTCGCCGTGGCCAGGAAATTGTCCACGTGTCGAGACTCAAGCAGTGCTACGACCCTCCCGTGTTTACTGGTCCCTAGGTCGCCAGGATGGCTCCTTATTTCGCGGGGAATAATTGTACTGGATGTGAATGACAGACGCTCCGCTGTTACGGAAGACGACGACGGCGATCGCTGGCCGTGGTTGTCGCTCGCGCACGCTCTCGCCAGTAGCCAGACCTGACTGATAAAGAGCCTTTCGCAAAGCAACGTCTGACCCTTTCTTGACGTACAACACTCGTATTTCAATATCTTTAACTGGGATATTTCAGGGGACGCCGGAATTGGAGCGATACGACCTCATTCGGTTTTTATTTGAATGGAGCTCGGTAATCAGCTGTACGTAAAGAATCAATGTACGGCGCAGGTTGAAGCAGAAGAATTCAAGTGGCGACAGTAAGCAGAACGACGAGCCTGTCGAACATCTGCGCGGCATCTGCTCGTTTCTCGAACACCGGCGGGACATATACGCTTCTAAGGATAACGTCAGTTTCATAGAGTCGATTCATAGGCGTACGCAGGGTTCCCTATTTGGGGGGACCAAGTTTCACCTCAGTGCCAACCCTCCATCATCCCTGTCGGTCGAGTCCTAACGAAAACAAGCTTTGCAATGAGTGCGAAAATAAAAATGAAGTGATGACGCGCTTCTCACAATGACCTGCCTTTGCTTCCTGGCTCTGCCGGGGCAAATATTGGAAGTAACCAGCTCCCTGAACATTAAACAAAGACGCACAGGTATGACTGGGTACAGGTATGGGGCAAACTTGGCGCCCCTCGTAGATGGTTACGCAGGCCTCTGGGTCTGCCAACTATGCACCACCCATTCTGATTTGCGGGCGACATGCTTACCTGTAGGTGGTTCGCAAACCCATGCATCCTACCATTAAGGCGAAAGCCTGAGATGTCTCATCAAACGTGAAAATTGACCTGCGTTCCGCGTCGGCGTCCCCCGTCGGCGGCGTCAACAAGAGTGATGCAAAGGATTATCATAACGTCGTATGAACTCGTGATGACGTCGTCAGATTGAGAAAATTTGTGACGTCATCATTACGTCACTGTGACGTCATCACATGAGATTCTTGCTTGGTCGAAGGTGGGCCAATCACGGAGGCAGTGCAAAACCAGCCGAGGTGCCTCATTTCCTGGAGCCAATGCAATACTACGTTAGGTGCAGAAAGCTTTCAGAGGGTGGTGGGGCGGGATCAACGCAGCGACTGAAAAAAAAAAAAAGAAGATGGCTTTCGCCTTCGAGTCGTCTTAGGTGAATACATAAGGGACCCTGTGAGTTTTCTTTTTCTTTCTTTAATCAGGTCTCACGGAAAGTGGCTGCTACCTTTACTTAGACACGTCCGCTCAACCACACGTTTCTCTTCTCTGTATTACTTGTCGGCCATCGGTCCATGTCCGTCGACTGACGTTTCGCGCCTGCGACTGTTTGACTCGCGCGTATGCCGCTCGCGTGGCCCGGTGCCCCCAGTCGGTGTGCGAAGGACAGGCAACGCGCATTCCAGTTCACTTTCGTTTCTTCGCGGGGGTGACGCGAGATGTGAGCTTCTCGGCCGTCGAAGGGCGCAGGGCGCGGTCCACGCCTGCGCGCCTTCGTCTGTGGGTCGACGCCGCGGATGCCAAGGGTCGCGCCCGTCTCGCGGCGGAGCCTTTTCTTGTTCGTCCCGTGTCGACCACTCCGCGTTCTCGAATGCTAATCGATGGACGCGTGAAGTTAGCTCGCAGACACCGTAGTCTGAATCATATTGCGCGAAGTACGTGTAAGCACTATCCACGTTGCGTTTGCGCTCTGCGTAGTTTTCTCTAATCGTGGGCGTAAGTCTCGAAGTAAAAAAAAAAGTTACCCAGATCCACGCCGTGAAAACCGCGCGACGGCGAAGCTATAAGCGCGCAAGTGTATGTGATTGGTTAGCGTGATCACGTGCACCATCATCATTTACCATCACCATCATTTAGGATCGTCATTATCATCACCATCACCATCATCATAATTTCGTTCTATTTATTTTTCATTCCCTCTCACCTGTGGTCATGTGACCTGCGTGATGCCTACTACTACTACTACTACTACTACTACTACTACTACTACTACTACTACTACTACTACTACTACTACTACTACTACTACTACGACGACGACGACGACGACGGCACAGGGTAGACTGAGACGACTTCAGTTTAAAGTCAGGGATTACGGTTAGTTGCATAATTAACTTATGCCTCGTGAACAGTCATGCGTGGACGCTTCCCTGCCCTTAGGCTGAAACCGATGTCGCAGTATAAACGATGATAACAAGGAGAGACTTAGCACAGAGCACTAACATTGGGTAACGTGTTACTTGCTCCGTTTTCGTACGCTTTGTGGGGTTGTTTTGGGCATATCTATTCAATGAAAAGCCAGCGTCCCCTTCGTTCACCTTGTGCTAGCTTGACTGACGAGAGGAAGCCGTGCGCTTTCAAGTCCTCTGATGCCTCTTGAGGCGGAGGCTTCTGGTTTCAAGCAGTTATTGCACACGAGCATGAGCTGCCTGATGGGCACGCTGCGACTCTTTTTCTCATTGCTTATTCTTTTATTCGTTCTGGTTTTCCTTGTTTTGTTGTTTTTCTTCAATACTAATATTATGTTGATGGTGGGATAGCCGGCTCTAATTTTGCCTACCTTCCCCATTTCTTTCATATTTAAATAAAAAAAATTACCCAGCTGTGATCATAGTAAGTACTTATATCTTGCTGTATACTTACACCGTTCGATCCTCGATTCGTGGTTCCCATTCATCCTATTGGCTTCTCGAAACTCATTAGACCACGAATGCCGTCTTATGAAGGATAGCCTTGTCTAACCTAGGTTTCACAGCGTGAGTAACGTATAGGATTCCCTCGTGTATATACATGCAATAACAACGCACCAGTAAACGCTATTTGCTCCAGACGTGCATAGGGATGCATGCCTATAACGGGGGCCGAAATCAGCGCGTTCACACAAAACGTAGGTAATGCCATTGAAAACAATGTGACATGCGCTGTACTTCCGAGGATCGGATGGAACGGCCTTTGCAGTGCAATGTAAAGAGCCTCGGTCGATGTGAGCAAACAGGACTTAGAAGCGCACGACAATCTTCGCTGATGATCCGGAGATAAACATTGTTATAAGCCACGCATCCTTCTAGCCATCGAGGTAGCGTCCGGGCACTCAACGTGTTTGCTTTACAAGAGAGCAACGCCAACGTTCCACACATCGGCATCTTGTGAGTCACGTTATCGTGAATGGTCCCCTCCATACCGAGAAATCAATTGCTGCTTCGACTGAGGCAGTTTTGTCGGTAATGGGTGGAAGCGGATATGGATGCACACATGTCTAAGACTGATCGCTGTAATTGCACTGCAGGCTGCACCGCGTGCATCGTAATCTGACGCGTAATCGGTGCGTTGGAAGGAACGCGTACGCCAGTTTGAAGATGGACTCGTGATTACAGTGGCCAAACCACATCAGCGTTCCGACACCGGTCTCGACTCTCGCGTGAAGTGTTTCGACACTGCGCTCGATCGCTGTGCGTAGCACGATTACAACGCTTGCGTAAAGAGTAGCAACGAGAGGGATAAGTGACTGGAAGTGCAAATCTCTACGTTTTGCTATACTACGAAAAAACAAGAAAAACAAAATAGCCACCAATGTATGAGCGGCAGTACATATTCGTTGGCCCAGCCATTCAAAAAGACAGGAGTGTGAGATTGAGAGAGAAACAGAAAGAGAGGGAAGCGCGTATACCGTCCGAAGAACGAGAAACTCACGAAAGCAGTTGTGTACTGAAGGACAAGAGAAGGAAGGAAGGAAGGAAAAAGACAAAAAAGGGAGAAAGCCAGGGAGGTTGACCAGAATCATGTCAGGTTGGCTACCCTACTCTGGGGGAATGGGAAGAAAAGACAAAAATAAAGGGGAAAGGGAGCAACAAATGCGCTGACGCGTATGTAGCGATTGAACTGTACAGCAGTCAAAGGCGTTCACAAAGGCTCGTAGTCCTCAAAAAGCTCAAAAGTGCTTTAAATGCCTTGTGGGCCGACGAGCGATGGGGACGGTGCTCCAGCAGCATCTGCACGGAGAGCGGCCGATCGTCCATTCGTCGCAACACGTCGGAAAGTGTTCGTCTTTCAGAGGCAAATCGGGGGGCAGTGGCTTAGCAAGTGGTCGACGCCTTCTTCGGTGCCGCAGACCTCGCATGCCGCACTGTCGGTCACTCCAGTTAACGTTGTGTATGCCTTCGTGAATTCAACCCGCCAACCATGGCTTCACGTCGACAAAGTCCGGGTGGAGGTCGGAGCTGGATTATAAGTGGAGAATAGAGGACAGGACTCGTAATCGAGGTAACTTCTTAGATTATGGCGTCACGCCTCGGAGAGACGCGCAAAGTGAAAAAGAAAAAGAAACTAACAACAACAGCAACAACAACAAAAGAAGTATAAGAAAAAGGAGCAGCAACCTACGGAAACAACCAGAACAGTTCCTGTCCACATTAAACGCAGCCTCGGAGGCCTTTCTGTTCGCCCCAGTGCGACAAGAATCTTGCACGCCGGTGTCCACGCGTCGACGCCGTCCCCGCGTAAGTACAAAGGATGTAGGGTCAGTGCTCGTCAAGAAACTATACACAAGCCAGCCATGAACACAGCGTATCTGTGGCGAGAAACACGGAGAGAGGAGGGGAACGAGGAGGAGGAGCAAAGCGCCGGTGCTGCGGTGTTAGTTTCGAGCAGGCACTGTTAACACCTACCGCACTGTCCACCCCCCCCCCCCCCCTTTGGCCCTTGCCCCCCTTTTCATCACACCATCGGGCTCGCTTTTGTCTCAGCTACGGAAAAACAACGTGGCGCCCACTTCCGCCTCCCTTTACTGTTGGACAGCTCAAACACTCCAGCCCTTCTTGAGCTCTTTGTGTGTCTGTATGCGCGTGCGTGTTTTGTTTGTGTATACGTATCTACGCTTGTGCGCGTGTGTCTGTCTGTGCATGCGTCAGAGAGAGAAAGAGAGAGAGAGAGCTCGTACGACGGGAGTGAAGCAACAGTAACGCTAAGTGTTTACTCCTCCGATGCTTCTTGACTCTACGTCTCGGTTTATTTGTTCCATTTTTCGAATGAGCCACGTTCGGTATGTGCAGTCATGGGCAAATGTAACGCGAACAAGAAATAACAAACACGAATGGATTTCGCGTGTGATAACTCGAAAGCGCTACCTCGGACCGCTAATTGTGTGTGTGTGTGCGTGCGTGCGTGTGTGTGTGTGTGTGTGTATGTGTGTGTGAGAGAGAGAGAGAGAGAGAGGAAAGACAGGGAGGTTAGACAGGAGAAATCTCCGGTTGGCTACCCTAGCTGTGCTTGGGAAGGGAGAAAGGGGGCGCGAAACAATGAAAGAAAAGAAAAGAACCGGTACCGCCACTACAAAGTCATGACAACAGCACTGTCGAAAAGCAACTATGTCATGGCAAAGATGGTTTAGGCCTCAATATAAGCGTGCAAGCAGAGATCATGCTGAAATTAAGCGTACTGGCGGAAACAACGAAAGAACGTGTTTTGCTCAACCCTGACATGTTCGCATTTGAATTGTTCCCGACTGTACCTACTACGACCGTCGGTTGGGTACTGACGTCAAGAGCATCGGAACGTTTTGTATGCCCGTAAGGCGCCGCGACCGAAGAAGAAGAAGCAGAGTCAAGAGGAAGGAAGCATCCTAGTGTCGGTCTCCAACACCGTCAAAGCCTCGCTCACATCTCGGCGATTCCGGAGCGCTGCGCCGTGTGGTTGTGTACGTACGGGGAAAGAGAAGAGAAGCGAGATTCGTTTAAGGCGAGCGTCTTGATGCCGACGTCGCTGCGGCTCCCTCTCCACTTAATCCTCGCACTCTTCCTGTCGCGCTCGACACGGCGCATCGTTTAGATTCGCCAACGTTCCGCAGGTTTCACGCGCATCATTTGCTTTATTTTAATATACTTATTTCTTTTCCTCTGCTCCCTCGAAACGTGTGAGTTTGTTTGGCTGCGCGCCAGCAGGAAGACGACGGCGCTACTCTCGGCGTTCTTAAAAGGCGTGACACATCTTGCTTTCGCTTTTGTTTAGTCTAACGAACTGCACGTGAGAAGCAGGACCGGCTTGCAACGGGCAGGCTGTCCCCATATGCGCACGCGCGACGTATAACGTTGGGAGAGTTTAAAACTGTGGTTCTATTTCCGTTCCGGTGGAACCTCGGCGGTTGACGTAAAGCGCGCATAGGGAAAGACTGACCGCTACGGCGGCATTGGGAAGGTAATATTTGGCCCTGTGACCACGAAGGGCGTAACGAAACCGTTTCGAATGAGATAACATTAAGACAGATGAAGGGTCACAGGTGAATCACGCTTTAGAAAGATGTCGATGATTGAGACGTTCGCGACTACGAACAGAAAGATCTCTCGGGTATTGACTTCTGGTTGAGATGTTGAAATAAGGGTCAGCTTCAAAATGTGCGCCAACAATCTCAGATGAGAGTGCAATGCAAGTGCACTTGCAGATTTGTATTCGTGTGTGAGACCCGCCGCGGTGTGTAGTGGCTATGGTGCTCGGCTGCTGACCCATAGGTCGTGGGATCGAATCCCGGCCGCGGCGACCGCACTTTCGATGGAGGCGAAAATGCTTGAGGCCCGTGTGCTTAGATATACATGTACGTTGTAGAACCCCAGGTGGCCGAAATTTCCGAAGCCCTCCCCTACGACGTCCCTGATAATCGCATCACGGTTTTGGGACGTTAAACCCAAACAATTATTGTACTAATCTATTGAACTTCTGTCTTCTCTGGACTACAGAGGTCACCATACAGATACCACACAGTTGCCTCACCCATTTTATCGCGAAATTAAATAGGTGGTCACAAAATACGGGTATGAAGAAGGCACTTGATCGCATATATATATATATATATATATATATATATATATATATATATATATATATATATATATATATATATATATATATATATATATATATATATATATATATATATCTCTGAAAAGCATTCATGCATTGGAGTTCGTGGTTATCTGTTCGTTTCTACCGCAAGTTTTTGAAGTACCGAATTTAATATGGAGCGTCTCCTTGCATTTGCATTGAAGAACGGAAGGAGGGGAGTTGATCAAGGGCTCGTTTTCTTTGTTCGAGGCAGCTTAATGAAACGATCAGACAACGAAGCCAAGGAAGGCATATAGGTGATATTAGCTGTAGTTTTTAACTGTAGTGCAGTAATTATGGCATTGATGGAAAGGAATTAAAGTGAATGAATCTTGCACAGCAGACACTTAGCGGCGTGTGTATAGTTTAATAATAAAATACAATGGTATAAAACTTCCTGATCTCAGGTATACCAGCCGACTTTTCGGTCGCGTACTCGGGCTATCACACAGTACAAATCAACTGATGTCCGACCAAGGAAACCGGGACGTAAGTCTGCATGCAGACTTACGTCCTGGCCTCCTACCGTGTACCACTTATGAGAGACGCGTCGCAGGGACGTGTCTCTCATAAGCCGTACACGGTAGACTTTGAAGCTACCTCAGTTGTCCCGGTACTGAAGCGTGCTCGGACGGATTCGATTCGCAATCGACTCGGAAAGGCGTATACGTCTGGCGTGCTGAAATGTGTCGTTTGAATCTCGTGGCGGTGGTCGACGAAGACGATCAACCGCTGCGCAAACTTGGAAAAGAAGAAGAGAAAAAAAAAAAGATTGGTGTAGAGGGCCCAGACCTTGCAAGTAGGTGAAGGTCCCTCGGTCACATGTAAGCCGATAGATCGACTGTCCGTGCCATTATCCGGCCTCCAATCTGCCCGCTGGTGTGTTTGGCCTTCGGATGTGCTCTCCTCAGCCCTGTGTCACGCGCTCAACTCGTACACGGAGACACACACGATGAGACAGACGACGCACCCTACTCGAGCTGTCGACTGTGCGAATCGGAGATGCGTGCACTAAGCCGCTCACGCTTCCGATGCACGACGACGACGACGTTGTGTAAATGACGCTCGTCGTGTTTGCGAGTCGAGCCAGAAACGTGATTGTCGCGAAGACCGCAGAACTCTTTAGCGGTGACATTCAAACGGCTTGTTGTTAACAGTTGGCATGTTGGTTCAATGCTGTCTTACTCTTGGCTTGAATAGACGGGTACTTAAGTTGGCTGGGTAATTGATGGTGTTACGCGGTGAAGCTCGAGTTTTTTGTTAGTTACAACAGTGAAGAGGCAGACGATGAAGCCGAGAAAACGTGCTATCGCTGGCCTCTTGTCGGCGGATATAAGTAGACGAAGCAAACATTTGAAAAAAAGAATAAATGAAACACACCCGTCATAAATGAAGAAGCACTAACAGCTCATGACACGCAACGGAAACACTAGCCAACGCTACGAAACACCAGCAAACACTAGCGAACATTTTCCATTATTAAGCAACCATAGCCAACCAGTTGCTTACACTAGCCAGCGCTGATATTATGCATCCAAAGGCTTCTTACTTCTGACAAAGCGCGTAACGGCTTCCTAATAGTGGAATTTTCTTCGAAATTATTTCATCTTCAGGTTATAACTCACGTTTTTTATGCTTTTGCGTGATATTCTTTATCTTATACTTTACTCGACTATCATTCTCTCTTCGCAATTTTTAGCCTCAAATTTGTTTTTCTTTAGATGAACTCAACTAGTTTTTCTGAAACGCCCGCTCACTTTCAATGTACAATGCTCCGCATTAATAGAATAAATCAGTGTTTCCAAGAGTTCCCAAATTAAGTGTGCTGTTGCGGAGGCACTTGTAAGAAATGACGCTCCGCGTATCTGCCACGTTTTGGACGCGATCTTGTGCGCGAGCTCACCGAAACAGCAACTCTCGCGCGAAGTCACTCCCGCCTAAACTCGAAACAACGTTAATGACATCTGTACAATAGCCGGAGGTTAGTCGTCGAGGGCATACTACGTTCCCGCCCGAAGAGCCCGTGTTGTTCGTCAATGACCGAATCGCGCTGTGGCAGGTTTCGGCATCGGCCTCATTCAATTGCTGTCACCGCGGCTGATGTAACGGGAGCAAGCCGAAGCGAACTGCCCACAGAGCCACTCAGCGCAATCAGTTCGGCGCGCTGTTTACACAGTCCAGGCCCGCCCGCTCTCTCTCTCCACAAACTCGCTTCGAGCCAAGTCTTCGGTCAGCCCGCTGCCGTTCAGGACGCTGCCCGGCGGATTCGGCCCAGAAGCATCCGCGTTGGCAATTCGGTCCCGTTCTTGCACCCGTCCGCCGCGGTGTGGTTCTGCGTACTGGCCGGCGCTTGTCTTCGTGTCTTCTTCGTCGTCAGTGTTTGGTGTCTTTTCGTTGTGCCGTTTCATAGTCATGAACCCTTATCAACTCACCCAACTGCCAGTGCTACTGAACGTTATTAACGAGGAGGAAATGTTACTGCACTCGCTATAATCAGTGATGGCAAAATCACTCCTAAAAGTAATTAATAATACATTACTAACTACTTTCCTGGATTTTTTGAAAATGTAATTCAATTACATTACAAATTATTGCTGTCCGAAAATAATGACATTGCTATTACATTTGAAAAATATTAAAATTACTTTGAAATTGCTTCAACATAATTTCATGAGTCATACACTGACTCATGTATACACTTCAATTATAGCACATATACGTTGGAATATCAGCGATATTTCGTCGACTTCGCACGCTTGAGGTTGTGGCACTCAGATGAAGTTGTGTTTATTATTCTTCTTTGTTGTTTTTTCTGGTCACTTTTATGCCATACCGGAAGTGGACATGCTATAAGTTAGTCAAGAGTAACTGCGGACAGTAATGAGTAATTTTCTTCAAATTACTTACTTGAAGTCAATTAATTAATGACACTACTAAATCACCAGCCCAAAAATGTAATTCGTTACATTACTCATTACAGCGAAAAGTAATTTAATTATCGTAATTTCGTTACTGCCAAGCAAGTCCGTATGATATGAACTATAAAGCCGACGTTGAAGGAAGCTTTCGTCTTTCGCGAAAGCCGGCTGTTGTCGTGCACCTCCGCGAACTTTTACTCCGGCTGATACAAGACGAAACGCTGTAAGACTTACTGCGCTTAATACAGAGCCAGTCTTCGTGCCGTTAACTGAAATCATAAATAATGCCGCAAATCTTTAAAAAAAATCGCGAAGCTTGCACTAAGTCGCGCAAGGCTTGAAACATCGAATCTGGACGATTCTGAAGTCTAATCTGGTTACTTCTACGCTGTTGCTAGGCTTTAGCTAGGAGACGCTAGGTTGTTTCTAGGGTACTTCTACGGTTTTGCTAGGCTTTAGCTAGGTGATACTAGGTTGTTTCTAGGTTCTTTTTCAGCGCAGAGATGTTCGAGTTAAACCACAATCACTCGTGACACGACACGGATGTCCAAACTCGCTGCAGAGACAAAAACTCGCACTGAAACCGAGCGTTCGCACCTCCGGGCACGTCGTCGTTCACGTAGGACTTTCATCGCTTCGGGGTCTTCTCACAGCCGGCGTTGCCTTTCCCGTTCCCTAGTATTCTCTCGTTGTGCGTACCGCTGAAGCACTCCGTACAGACGCTTCAGCGAAGCCGAGATGTGCGGCCGCGGGGTTTATCACTGGCTCAATCCCCACGGTTTATTAAAGCTTTCCTCAATTACTGGTTACGTCTGTCTAGAAATCTTAAGTGGTGTTTGCTGCCCGTCTGTTGACTTCTTCATTTTTAGTGGATCAGCGGTGAGTAGTGGGATGTGCCCAGTTTCTGTGGCACATACCCGTTGATGACGACGATAGCTTTTTTGCACACATTTGTACGCACCAAAGCTTTTACGGCCAGCTTAAATAGTTTCGCTGTTAAAATATTTTGAGATAACTGTATTTGTGACATCGAAATAGTCATCTGACACGAGGTGTTTATGCGCAAGAAAGGCGCATACACACATATGCCACACGCGCATTTTTGTTTCGTTTGGTCCTTTTTTTTTCATTTCCTAAAAGTCATCGCACTCAATAAAGATAGCTTCTGAATCGTGCTTTGTATGTTGCCAATCAAGCATGAATCCTCCGAAAGAAGCTTCGCTCCTTCTACAAAAGATATTGCCGAAACTAGTCATCAGTACTTGTGTAGTTAGGATTCTTTCAAGAATAGACGAAAAGCTTGACGTCAAATGGCCTGATGATACTGTAACGCTTCTTAAGCTTTCGAAACTATTCCTCTTACATCTAAAGCCTCACGCGATAAGGCCGCCACCGAGAACCCGCTGAGTCCTAAGGAGAATAGTCTCCTGTAGAGGTAATGCTCAACCAAACACCGGAACGTGAACGGGGCTGCGTCATTATTTTCTCAGTGGCGTAGCACGACATAATTTAAACGCTTCCGACATCCAAATTCGGCATCTTCAACTAACGTGTCATAGGTGACGCACCACCAGAAATATAAAAAGTATTACCGAACAACACATGCCGATTGATCGTACTCGTGTGTGTGTGTGTGTGTGTGTGTGTGTGTGTGTGTGTGTGTGTGTGTGTGTGTGTGTGTGTGTGTGTGTGTGTGTGTGTGTGTGTGTGTGTGTGTGTGTGTGTGTGTGTGTGTGTGTGTGTGTGTGTGTGTGTGTGTGTGTGTGTGTGTGTGTGTGTGTGTGTGTGTGTACGTACTTACCACAAGAAGAGACGCTAAGCTCCTGGTGATCCAAAGCGAAGGAGCTCACGCTCCAATATGCTCGCATCAGTATAACACCACGAAAGTGAAACCAGAGTGTAGAGCTCTCGTACGCAATCAAAAAGTGATCGCCGCTTCAACAAACAACATTGCGAGCACAGAAGCAACGAGCATCGTCTGACACTTCCGGTCCTAATCAAAGGGCAGCTGCCTCACACGCCGCTTCCGCGAGTCGTGAACTGGCATTTTTTTTCTCTTCTACCGCGAGCCTAACTGCTGGTGGCGAGGAATCGGCACCGATCCTATCGGTGCTCATCTTCGAAACTAAATGAGAGAGTGTCTTCGTATGGGTACTGTGCTGAACTGTGCCTCAGAGGAAGGAGTGTAGAACAAGATGGGCTGTGAAAGTATATATGGTCCGAGGCACGAGTGCAACCCATTTCCAATTTGACGTGGTTATAGCAGCAGCAGAAGCGGATATTTCAAGCGTCTGCGAAGGAACCCGTGTTGCGAACACAATCTGTGAACCCGTGGCCCCCTTCAGTCAGAGGTGGGGGCGACGCTGACGATGTCAAGAAACGTCGAGGTCCACAGACTGGGATGGAAGGGAGGAGAGATGCCTTACACACTGTCGTGACCTCGGCCTGTCCGTGCCAAGATAAAGTGAGCTGGAGGCGGCGTTCGTCGACACATCCAACGCCAGTCAGTGCAACGCCGCCTTTGCTGACGAGTTGGTGGACTTGTGTACACTGCACTCTCGAACGTGTTTAGTATGCAGTGCACCGGGCTTCTTCGGGCGTGCTTGCTGCGTTTCCACGCGGTTTTGAGGGGTACTTGTCTGTTCTGGAGATTTCTTTGTTTACGTGTTAGTTAGCGTCGAAGTACAGTGCCACTACGAATAATTGAGTTGAAACGGGCAATTAGAGGTTTTTAAATCACTCGTTACTGAGAGGTAAAAAATTCTTCAACACGGGGTGTCACTGCAGCGAACGTTTCGACAAGCGGACTTTTCATGAAGTCTGCAAGTTGAAGTTGGTTTTAGAAAAGTTGGTTTTCCATCTTTCCCTGAACTTGTATCTTTTTCGTAGTAACCTATGTTTCGGTAATTTTGAATTAGCGATGTTTATTATTATTATTATTATTATTATTATTATTATTATTATTATTATTATTATTATTATTATTATTATTATTATTATTATTATTATTATTATTATTATTTGCATTTTAAGCCCAGGACCGTCTTTAGAAACAAGAATGCCTTAGATGAGCTGTGCATGTATGAGCTATGCGAGCAGTTCGAGACAGACAGAGACTAAAGAAAGAAGTTTGTCATTGCATAAGCTTTTTTCAGTATGAACGTCTCCGTAAACACATTTAATAAAAAAATAGCAATCTTTTTATTGTTAGACATCTCTTATTAGCTACAGTAGTCTAAAAACAAAGGGCTGCCTCGAGGCGCGACTTCAGTGACACAGAAACTCAGCGCGCCTCACTGTTTTTAACGAAAAATTCAGCAGGAAACTGAAAAGAGATTCTGCGAGGTGACATCAGACTCGAGGCTAGAAAATTAGGCAAAAATTTAATTACATAAACAGTCGAGTCGTTTTATATTACCTTGCCATTTTAATAAAGGCTTTGTCGTTAGCCTGTACGAACAATTGTTTAGAACACATTATTAACGATTTAGGGTAGTACGTGCACCCCACTGTGGAACTTGGTATACATAAACAATGGCTGTACGACGCGACGCACGATCGCGGAGCCTCCAAGCGGTAGCTTTCACGACGCAAGGATTTGAAAATGCTAAAGGAAAAATGACGTGATGCATTCCTACGGTTGGCTATAGTCTTAGACAGTGCTGAGCATTATCGAAGATACATGTAGCTTAGATACCATCTTAGATACTCTATGGGTATCTTGTATCTGTATCGCGATACTTCTCGAAAGCCGAGTATCTGTATCTGTATTTCCGATACATTCGAAAATGTATCGTGTATCTTAAGATACAAGATACTTCTATCGCAACACAACCGTGCGAAACAATAATCGCTGGCGAAGCTCCGCTTCTCAAGCTGGCACTGGTGCCAGTAAGTCATCTGAATAAGTCTTAGGGCAGTGACGCAATCTTATTTTTCCGCCAGAGTGCCACAGTGAGGGCAGAAGATGAGGAAGACAAGCGCGCGGACGTGTATGCGCCGAGCCCACGTACCTTTTGTTTGCTTGATTTCTTTTCTTTTTAGTTGCGCCAATGCCGCGACACTTGCTCTTAGCCACTGTCCTGCGCCGCGTCTATCGCGCAAATTCTGATGTTGCTACAGTGTCGTTATAGAAGATTCTCTTGCGTCTTGCTCCGTAACGAAATGTGATGCGTGCAAGAATGGGGTTCCTTTGCGTCGCGTGGATTTTACATATCAGCGATTTGAAGTATATCGTGGATGTAAGTTTGACTTGCATTCAATGAATTAACTTATGTGGAAATAAGAATCTAACAACGTTAGCACCACTGGTACTGAAGCTAGATCTAAAAGAGCAAGCGCTTACCTAACAGAAAATACCTTTGCGTACCGTATTTTTCACTTCTTGCTACATTTATTCAAAGAATTTATGAAACCATAATTTGTTTATTAGCACAAGTGCTTTCTTAGCTGTCACTTTGCACTTCTTACATTACATAAGTCTCTGCACTGTTTTTCCGGTTTGGTCACTGCAGTGTCTTTTGTAACGCGCTCCCAAAATAAGATCTCTGCTTTATTCTTCTGTCTACTTTAATTCAACTACTGTTTACACATTTACACGTTGCCAAGGCGATTTTGAAAACAAATATATAATTATGTGGGTGTACCTTGAGTAAACAGTACAAAACATTCTGCTTACCGCTTAGGAAAATAGCGAAATTGAGATTGCAATATAATAATGGAAATCATTAGGAGCTATCTTAAAGATGTTAGGAAGGGGATTCGAGAAACTTTGTTTTACTGAATGCTCTGTTTTGCTCATGAGCGTCCCGACGAGCCGTTTCAGGCAATTTTCCATAGGCAATGAATTTTCTATTGTCTCAACAGGTAAGTTGACAATACTTCATGCTCACAGCTATTAAGGGCGCCGTCTGTATTGTGTTTCTGTACTCATTAAATGTGAATGTTTGGTACACAACCACCTCTCTATTTTACTTATATTTGTTTTCGTGTTGTAGGCTTTCTCAAATATTTTTTCGCATTACTAATCGCCACGTAATGGGAGCTACAAGTGGCAAGAGCGCGAATAGCGGTGGTGTCCTGCAACGCTCTGTGGAACTATATTATACGTGTGAGACGTTTGCGTTGCACGTGTTCTCTCGTTGAAGAAAAGTTGCTAGAAAGATTGCACGTTAGTGAGTCTATCAACAAAGAATCCTTTACGCCAGCAGATAAGTAGAATATAAAAATTCATTGCAGTTTTACGTCATCTACGTATACACCAGGGGTCTCAAACTGAGCTTATAGCCAGCGGGCCGCAGTCGCGAAATTTAGTTGCAAGGGCCGGGACAGTGAAGGTGGTGGCAGAGAGTTTGAACAAAATGACGTTTGAAGGAAGCCTTCCCCATATCTCATATGTAGGTCATTTCTGAGGGGGATTTGGAGTCAAGATTCCAGAAACATCGATACCGATGTACAGAATGACTGATATCTGGACGCGGATTCTGAAATATAGAGTTTGCGTTTCACGGTTACGTTTCAGCACATGGTGACCAGATGTTCTTCACGAAAGGAATGCTTTAGACCAGTCATGTCTGTGCAGCTCACGAACATACTTATTTAGAAAATAAAAACAAATGAGACGAAGACGGTCATGTGTGCGGGCCGGGCCGCTAGCTAAAGGTCTCAAACCCCTAGTATACACCATGCGCCCCCCCCCCCCCCCCAAAAAAAAAGAAATAAAAAAAAGCTGTCGCTACGAGCGTTGTTGCTGCTGTACACCTGTCCGGATATACGGTATTGTGCAAGCTGTCTTTTACGGACAAGGTAAAAGTCCACACCGGTATTTGCGCCGTCGTGCGAAGGCTTCTTATTGAAGTTATTGTGATAATATGGCAACCTGCTAGATGGTCGGCAAGCTGTGCAACGCAAGTACCGCTGTCAGCGAAGTGTACAAAGTGTTGTACTCTGAAGAAGCTAAAACAAACCCCATTAAGTTGTTTCAGAAGGAAACTAATGTCCTTTGAGCAAGAAGGGCAAAACTTTCGAGATACTAACAGACATTTCATTCAAGTGAAAAAAAAATAGGCCACAGTTAAGGAATTTTTAAGCAGACATTTTCGTGCCCAGGCGTTTGCTGCTACACTATATGGATCTATAATAACAAATTTGAGAATGTATCGAAGTATCTTAAGATACAACTGCCAAGTATCGTATCGGATACAATTTTTGCGGCAGTATCATGTATCCAATACGTCTTGCCAGAGTATCTTGTATCGTATCGCGATACAAATTCAAAGTATCTTTGCCCAACCCTGAGCCTATAGAGCTTATGACAGCTGCCTTGGCAGACCCCTCTCTAAATACCTTTTCCGTACACGGCAATTTTCTTTATTGGGCAATAGCTCAATTCACGCTAGCCTCTGAGGGTTACCCGTACGATGACGACTGGGACACGCCAAACTCCCGGGTAGTAGACAAAGAATACTTCACTTTAGAAATAAGCATAAAACTGACCTATGATTATAAAACCGCAGCGCAGAGTTGAAACAGATCCAGGGACATGAAAAAAAAACAATAAAACGCACACAATTCATGTGTTTGTTTCAATTACGAAGTGCTGTATTATAATTAGCCATGCTATTGCAACTAGCCCAACGCGAACGCCTTTAATCAATACAAAACTAAAATGGCCCTCAAGCCTGTAATGTGGTCACCTGTCTCACAGTTCCCGACTTCCGCGCCTTTGTTTCTTTCCCCAGCTCCACATCCGGCACACGAACGCGCATGCGCACCATGTTAAGGCCCGAACACACGTACGCGTTGCAGCGCGTCAACGCGTACGTGTGTTCGGGCCTTTAGAGTTACCCGCTATGGTAGCCTAGCGCTGAAGCTTTGCGCTACTAAGCTCTAACACGCAGCTTCGATTCCCAGCCATGATGGCCGCATTTCGATGGGGGGTGAAATGCAAATGTTCCTACGTTTAGATACGCGCATTGAAGAACTCAAGGTGGTTCAAAAATAATCCGGAGGGCCACACTATACGGCGCTTTGTAATCTTATCGTGGCTTTTATTTCATTTTATTTATTTAAGCATATTGCAATCACCATTCGGTGATTTTAGCTGAGTGGTACATGAAGTTATGAGCAATGGCGAATGCATCGACATATAATATATGCAGGTTGTACAGTATATACGGCAGATAGAAACTCTCACGTGCAAGATAAAGGTTTGGAGACAATGAAAAATAGAAGATTACTAGTGCACAAGTATGTACAGTTAAATGCAACACAATTCAACTTGGAAGTTGACCTTCTAATATCGAAGAAAACAAGGACAACTGAGAGTAGAGAAACGATTGTATTAGTTAGTTTATTCTATTCGACTATGCTGCGGGGGGCGAATAGCACGTAAAACTCCGAAATTGAATTTTTTAAAAGAGTAGTGACAGGATTATGAGACATCGCAGAAGGGTAGTTTTACGTTTGCTTGGCATGCAGCGTTAAAGCTCTCCACTCATCGGAGTCAGACAACACGTATAAAACACTTTACTTCGATTTTAAAGTTTTCGTCGCTGAGGATCTCTAAGACAGCCCCACAGCAATGGACGTCATCCCGACGAGTCAGCACAGTTCCACTGAGTTTGTGAATCCTGCGTCCTGCATGCAGCCTAAACCGCAGAAATCTCTGTCGGGGTCGCTGGACGACAATTAATTCATCGTTGTTTACGTGCACCACGGGCAGATGACAGATCTGCCGCTAGTGCGTCGCGAGTTGCTGTCTTCCCTTGACGTCACACTACGATGACACGTCACTGAGAAGCCGTTCACTCAACGTCGAAACCGAAAGTGTTGTTATTAAGGTAGAAGTATTAAATATCTATTCGAAGCATTCCCAGGCACCACAATGCTCGTTTTAGGGTTCTCGACCCCACTGCTTTTATTGAGAGAAACAATCCGAAAATATTTAAAATTCGCGTCAGTACATCTTTAACGGTGCAAGACGCGCTGACTTTCCAAGTTTCCAAGTGAACAGCCTTGCAGATTTCACCACTGTGGAGCGTGTACGTGTCCTTGCATGGTGGGGCGCTTCCCGAGCATTGCCCGAGGAAGGCGGAGACAACGTACGTCACTCTTTGACCGCGACCTCGGTAAATGTCGTCCTGGCGCATACCGGCGTTATCCTTCCTCGTACCTGACGGAGACATTTGTGTTTGCGCACGTGCGTTCCTGCACGTGAGAGGGCGTTTTAGGAACGTCTGTGCACGATTTGACCGTCTGCTCACGTCTTGCCGGGGGCTGCGCTCGCGCTCTTGCTAGATTGTGCTTCTCAGGCGCGGAAATGTAGGGGTCTAGGACTCTAGGCGTGAGCTTTTCATTTCTACTTTATTTTCACCTGAGAAAGTGCTTCTGTTTGCGTTGCGGCTTGCTTCGTCGCTAGTAGGCCATACAAAACCGCATGGTTCGCGCGAAAGACCAAGAGAGAGAGAGAGAAAAAGAACGCCCGAAAAGTCACGGTCATGGTCGGAAGGAAGGACAAAAGCAAAGAGTGAAAACATGGAGCAAATGGCAAGTGCAGTGGATGAGTGAACGACAGAGAAGCGTTATATACAAGGTCGTACACATTTAGGCGAATGGGGCAAGTGTCTAATAAGGTTGTCTAGAGATGAAAGAATAGTTATGCTACACGTCAGCTGCAATGTCGTCTTGTGTTCTAATGTGGCGTTGCTCCTTTATGTGGTCGACGCTGTACGTGATTTTGGTAGAGTGTTAACATTTGTGTGCAGCTAGGATATCTAACACACACACACACACACACACACACACACACACACACACACACACACACACACACACACACACACACACACACACACACACACACACACACACACACACACACACACACACACACACACACACACACACACACACACACACACACACACGCACGCACGCACGCGCGCACACACACACACACACACACACACACACACACACACACACACACTCACTCACTCACTCACTCACTCACTCACTCACTCACTCACTCACTCACTCACTCACTCACTCACTCACTCACTCACTCACTCACTCACTCACTCACTCACTCACTCACTCACTCACTCACTCACTCACTCACTCACTCACTCACTCACTCACTCACTCACTCACTCACTCACTCACTCACTCACTCACTCACTCACTCACTCACAGAGATGAAAGAATAGTTATGCTACACGTCAGCTGCAATGTCGTCTTGTGTTCTAATGGTGAGATGTGTGTCTTTCTCAGTAGTTGTCAGCTCATGCTCATTAAGTATGCGTAATTAAGTTATTATGCGTGAGTAATTATGCATTCTAAAAAGACAGGGCGTGCAAACAAGGACACAAGAAAGAAGTCAGGACACCTGTGGTGTCCTGACTTCTTTCTTGTGTCCTTGTTTGCACGCCCTGTCTTTTTAGAATGAATACTTACCAACTAGTTCAGCTCTCTGTTATTCTAAGTAATTATGCAGCGCTGTGTGTCTTCCCTCTCTTTTTTTTCTTCGTTTTTTTTTTATCAGCGCTGCTTCCTTCAAGAATAATTATGTTTACGAGACTGAGGGGCTTGAGCCCTCCCCCTCTCTCACCTACACAGGAACGGACGAGCTCGGCATGCGACTTTTCTCCAACCTTCAGCTCCCATTATCCTTATTCAAGACCGGCCCAATATCCACGCCGATTGCGCGATCCTTGCGTGAAGCAATTTCATCCGCTCAAACCGAGCACAATACTCAGACGGTCCCTTTGGTATTTTCCTATGACGACTCGAAGCTGAAATCCGTCGCCTCCTCCTCCTCACTCGTTTATATTCATGCCGAGCACCAATACAATGCCTCTGGGATCGAAGGCATTGGACACTTTCTGCACCCCACGTGGTTTTGCAGTGCCTTCGGGATTGGCCCACGTTTTGACCAAGCGACGATATCATGTGACGACGTCATCATGTAACGTCACGTTATTTGACGTCGTGATGACGTCACAAATTATGGTGATTCGTGATGTCATTATATCATCACGGGTGCGTCGTCACGTTATGAGGATTTTTCGCATCACTAGTATTAACGCCGGCGCCGACGGTCACTTCTCAGGTTTGATGAGGCATCTAAGGCTTTCTTCGCCTTAGTAATAAACTACGCAGCAGCCCCATACATTATCACTCATCCGCCTTCATAATAATGTTGGGGTTTAACATCCCAAACCCACGATATCATTGTGAGGGACGTCGTAGTGGAGGTCTCCGGAAATTTCGACTTCCTGGGGTTCTTTAATGTGCACCTAAATCTAAGTACACGGGCCTCAGGCGTGCGCTGTACTAGTGCTCTCGCACTCCGTATCTGTTCCATGTGTTTTCACCCCTATCCTCCAGCGCAGGGTAGCAAACCGGACGATTATCTGGTTAACCTCCCTACCTTGCCTTGCTCCACTCTCTGCCTGTTGTGAAGCGCCTCCCCCTTCCTAATTAAACATAAAAAAGGAAAGGAAACATCATGGATACGAAATGTTGAGCGGTAAACGGGTTTCAAGAGCATGCGGCTGGTATCAGAGCGTCCCAGCCAGAATTGTTGCGATCGTTGAGGAAACGATTTTCTTTTCAGCAACTTTTATGCGGTAACAGATGATATCAAAAGTAGGTCACAGGGGAACTATAGCGCATATTTCGAAGCACCACACACATGAGGAAGGATTTGGCAAGGTAGAGGCAACGTTGGAAAGATTATGCAAATTTAGGAAAGAATGTGACAGTTTGAGATAGTATCACACGAATGCGTCTGCTACGTGTAGCGCACGCCATACTGGCTGCCTGACAATAATTCGAACTGTTGTTTAAGCACGCGCTTTCGCATTAGAAGCTTATACAATATATGCTCCGCAATAAGGTTTTCTTTGCCAAAGGCGCAGTTCCAGATTTCTTGCAGAATTCCACCATTTCACTGGAACATGCACGTCGCTACGCTAGACTGTCCAGATATTATGGTACTTTCTGGTATATAATAAAGGGACACCAAAGGCAAATTACAATTTATGTCAGAGTGAAAGCTCAATTTATGACAACGTCTAAAACGGCAGTGTTATCAACAGCAGTGCCCTACTTACCGAGAAATTAAGCTAAATGTTTCATACGATGAGCGCCACGAGTGGGACATTTTGGAAGTGATCCCGATGACGTGGGAGAGTCTGAATACAATTAATCACTAGTAATCAAACTAGCTGCAATAAAAAAAGAACCTTCCGTGCCTCAAGAGACGTAATAAAATGCTGCTTGTTCGTTTCTGTTTGATTCATGGAAAAAAGAACCTTTTTGGCGTTGCCATGGGGAACGGCGCGCGTAGTTCAAAAGTTCCGTTTTCGCCGAACTGCGCTTCGCCCGGCGCCCTGCTTCGCTCACGCGATCGCGTCTCAAGTGGTAGTTTTGGTATCGCGTACTGCCGCATGTGTTTTGCACGCTCGTGAAAGTCGCTCTGACAGAAAGTTCGACAAAATACCGCATGCATGTGATGTTGCCGGATGCCCGAATGGTGCACGCCGCCAGTGCACGCCGCCGCGCAGTAAAGGCGGGCAACGTTGGGCACGCGGCAATAGTGACGTGCGAGATACCGCTTTCAGGCGTGTGATTTGAAGTGCGCTAACGCGATGCGGACCACTAAAACGTGATTTTATTTCAAAATAAGCACTTCCTTGGCATAAAAGTAGCACTACGAGGTTTCTGTATCGCTATTTCAACAATCAACGTCGACTTAATATTTGCCTTTAGTGTCCCTTTAAAGGGGCCATGAAACTGAAACTTTGAGCGTGAATCATGCATGGTACGTTAACACGAACACGCGCCAAAGCAAAATGGCAAGACTGGGGCGCATATGGTGCAAAAAATTTGTATTTGAAATTTCTAATGTGGCACTTGAATCGTAGGGTAGTTTGGCAACCATGGACGGTCACGAAAAGAACTCACACACCCGACAACGACTCTCTCAAGGAATCGAACGCATTGTTCAACAGTGACCCCTTTGCTGTGTCGTTGGGTATCAAAGCGTGTCGAGCAGTACCTCCAGATGCGTCCAGCGTGGTATCGCACAGTTACAAAGCTGACCATACGGTAAAGCTGCTCATTTTATAATGTCACATAGCGCATGCCAACATGGCGGTCAGTGTGAGTGAGGGGTACTTAGAGGCAGCGCTTCGAACTTGAAATGTTGAGCTGAAATGTGAGCTTTTTAGTGTGCTTATAACCACAGTGGGCCTTCTGCCCTCAGTTACAGCGATAAACTGATGTTGCAGAACAGCCATGTCGTGGCCCCTTTAGAGAAACTTCAAAGTGAGAGTGACCATAGAAGCCGAAAAAATACAAAATGTCACATATAAGTGTATTCGGGATCACGTATTCACGTATTTCTTACTTTCGACTGTCTGATTTTCGGCCAGTGCCAAAGATCATGGGTTTAAGTGTCACTCTTACGGCATGAAAACGTGCCACTGCCCCAGAAGTAATCTGCATTTGCTAAACTTCGTGAAACTAAACTTCGTGCTAAACTTCGGGCTAAACTCCGTGCTAAACTTCGTGAAGCGTATGTACTTCGTGAATGAATAAGGGAACGATGAAGATGAGAGAGCGCAGATAACGGACGCTACTTTCAGGCAACGGTACCAAGGCCAGCGAGAAGAAAGGATAGATCCTTGAGCATTATTGTTCTATGCTTGCCATAAGAAAGTTGTTAATGTCAATAAAATGAACGTGCACATCGACACACACAGTGCTTTCTCGTTGTTTTCGCACGCATTTATTGCGCATTTTGCTGCTCACCTTGAGTAGGCTCTTCAGCTTTCACCAAGTGAAAGTCTCAAGCTCCCATTCAGTCATCGCTTCTCCCTCTCTTTAAAATACAGCACAAACAGAAAGAAACGGGAGAACAGATAGCGGCCTTTAGACAGGATCCTGAATGACAATGAAAATGAATGGAAAAGAACTTCCATTCTTCAGTGAAACGCTGTAGCGATAGTCGGACTCGATATGCGCTTTCACTACGTCGCACTCTACGACTGTGAAGCGCACCCATAAAAAGTGAAGTCGCCTCCGCGTAGGAATTTCTGTTCTTTACAGTCCACGAATACGCCATTTCTCTTCATTCAATTTCCACTAGCGCTCTTACTGCCATCTTGAGCCACATTTTCTTTTGAGTACTTTCCGCTTCGCGTAATCTCTCATCTTGATCAGCGCCCGTGACTGCACAGCAGGTAAGCCAGTGGGCGAGAATTGAGAAGCAGTGGGTTGGTAGGGGTCGCTCTCATCGTATGTGAACCTCCCGGTAAACGCTTATGCCGCTTCTCCGCTTCGTCCCCCTATTCTTCGACAGCCGCCTCGATTGTCCAGCTGTGTGTGTGTGTGGAGGTCTCGTGACGTGCATACCAAGTTTCACTGTGGAGGGGAGTATAGTCGCGAGCGTAGGAGAGAAGGTCGCGATTCTATCGAATCTCAACGCTGCCATTTCCAAGCGCTCGTCACCAGTCGCTCGCACGAGAGAGGCGGCCAGCACTCCCTCGCGGCCGCAACTATTAATAGGCAAGATGTGGCCCGCCACCGCCGACGACGTCTTTTTCTCCACACACACATAGACTTGCCTACCATGGAGCCAAGCTGAGAAGGTGCTGTGCTGTACGGCGACTGCGGTGAATATGAAGAAGAAGAAAGAACGGGGACGCGTCACCGGGACGAGTCGCACAATGGTGTCGAGAGTCACGACTCCAATGTCGGCCGGCTAGCTACTGTTACGCTCTTCTTTTTTTCGCTATCCATCTCTCTCTATTGTGATGAGTTCTGTGAGGCTACACGCAGTACCCATATATCATCTATGCGAATCGTCACAGTACCTCGAGGCCTTTAGCCGTCACTTTTTCCTCGCTTATAGAAAGTGTTTGTTCATTCATTGAAAGTCTAATCGCCTCGACGAAGACTTTCTGTTTCATCCCCCACTTAATTCTTGACTTTTCTTGTCACTGTTGAAACTCGTATTGCACTCAATAGAGTGCGATACAGCTTTCCTTTTGTTCCTCGTATTACCCGGTCTGCTTGTTTCTTTTGTTATAGAAGTCTCACGTAGCGCTCTGTGTTGGTGGTTGACAGCTCGTCTTTCTATTATACCGCTGCCACGGCGCAGTAAAAATGATTACGAGATATAAATGGCCGTCAATACGTCATCGGCATGCTGTCCAAGGCGCTGCAGATTGTCGTATACGAATCGGCAGAGTTGTTGTGACGCCATTGCTGACACTTCGTAGGAATGTTTGTGTTATATATTTTGTACTCGGATCAAACTCTCTGTCGTGAACGAATGAGGAAAACGGTGCGCGCTGCTGTTTGCGCTGCGAGGACAGCGTATAGTCTTCCAGTAGTTGTATATCATAGGACAGACGGGGCAGCATATATGGCACGGCATTCCGCCCGTCATAGCCACGATGATCACGTCCTAGAATAGAAGGCACGCAATCTTTCACTCTAGTTTTCACTAATTTGTTTATTCGTTAATGAACAAAAATGTAACTGAAGTGTACTTTCGTCAGTTCTCCAAATCAGGAAGAGCACAATGTCGAATGTTGAAAAATCGTCTATGTTCGCCACCTCAACTTTTCTTTTCTCCAGCTTCGAGTTGTAGCAATATTGAACGATATCCTCTTATAGGTTATCCCTGTTTATGTCATGGCTGAAATCTTGTGGCATAGGCCGCATGCTATCTCGTGTAGTCAAAGCTAGGAAGATTTTAATTTTTGAGGTCTGTTTTTACCGCTAACTGTCGTGTACAGCGCATTCGATTTACGAGTGGAAAAGAACGGATCAACTTTTGTCTTGCACGAAACTAGGAATAATCAATCAAATGTCATTGTATACGAACACCATAAACTTCACGTATCGGCGTGGCGTCTTCCCTGCCCGTATGCGTGTTTATGTGAGTGCAGAGTTGTAATGACTGAGGTTGAAATTGCTGGACAAGATGGAATCCCTTACATATTTATGTAGCGATTCTGTTCCGTGTACGTGGCGCAGCGGTTTGCCGGTAAAGGCAGTGCGAAATCATTATGTTTCCAATATTAAGTTTCAATGGATCTTTTTTTATTAGATGCATGAGGCGATGAGGCGACGCTTGTTTTGTGTCGTTGAAAACTAGGTAGCCTAAACACTCCGAGTTTCAAGGGGCCCTTAATCTGCGACACGATCGACGAATTTTCTCAGGCAAATTGATGCGACACTAAACCACGTCGTAGTTAGACTATTTAACGGGATGATGAAACGTCGTCCAACGATTTTGCTTGCTCTCATCGTGTTGAGAAAAAGAAGTGTCACAGAAAAATAATTATTGAGAGGAGAAGGAAAGGTCACAGTCAGCGTGGCGAGTGGTAAGCGTTCTGATGACCTTGCCAAAAATAATGGAAGTTTCTTATGACTGCCAATTCTGGGCATGCTTAAAGGGACCGACAACTGATTTTTCTCAACCCAGCTTTTTACGACGCGACAGGAAGCTTACCCTTCGTAGCGTTTGTAGCTGCAGTGGTTTATCCTAAAAGCACGTAGTTATTTTATAAGCACTATTTTTCGATCTGAAAGGCTCCAAACACGCATGAAGGCTTGCTCTAGCAACGCTGAGAATTGATAGCAATGCTGCTAGCCCTTGTGAAAGCTGTCGTTGTTCTGCTTTCGCAGGAGTTACTGTAGCTATGCTTAACCACCTTTATTTTCAGCTTTCCAGCCATTTTTGAAAATAGCAAGCTGTTACAATGAGATTATGTGGCTTTATACACCTTCTCGGTATTTGTACAGCGTTGTGCGCGCCTGCGACCAAGGTTGCCTGCGCCTGTGTCATGGATGGCTTTTCGCGGCATGGGATCATTACGCCAAGCGAAGGCAGCGCCACTTTGTTGCATACAACTAACGCAGGCCTATATGTACATTTTTATGGAGTAATATCTTTTAATATAAAGAAATGAACAATATTTCAGTACTAACAGAAAAGTCATCGAACGCATACACCAATCAATGGTCACGTGACCGCCTTCATCGGACCGTGTATGATTTTGCCGCCAGAGGCGCCAAAGGTCATTTTCTGCGACTTTCAATGTAGAAAGAAAAATATAAATCCGCCTCTCACGAGATAAACTGGGTTGGTTTGAGTCAATGCGACGCACAGTCTTTCCATCAGTGCAGTCATCTCATTTCATGTTCTGGGCAGTTGCCGGTCCCTTTAATGTCGGTAACAGCACGGAAAAAGCAGACAGAGTAGCCAAGGTGGCGGCGTTTAGCTATGACACGGGGGTCAACGAGCCTGAGCTCTGACGCTGTGGTATCCCAAGTATAGTGTAGTCGAGTTTATGAGGTTAACGGATGCCAGCATAACTTCTCAAATCGAAGGAGGACACTGAGTGGAAAGACCCAGTGCGGTCATCTGGAAGCAGGGCCGACCTCTGTTTGCCCGGCGACTTCCGTTTCCTGGCGGTAGCACGTAACCGTAGAGGAGCGAGCCATGTACGTAGCGTATCTGCCGTACTGTCTTTATCGGTGGACAAATACTACGCACTGGCGCGCGAGAAATGGCCTCAGAGGGAGAACACAAACAGACACGGATGTGCCTTTTGAGCGAACGCGAGATCGAGACGCCCTTATAAGAGGCCGGACTATTACAGCAGAAGCAGTCAACCTTGTCCAGCGGAAGAGAAGGAGCAGAGGGTTGGATACGTGGAAGAACGTTTATCACGCCTCCGCACTTTTTTGGCGACTGACCAGGGGACAAGACAACGGGCCAGCCTGAAAGAACGAAGGAGACGCACTGTGACAAGGCGAAAGTGAGACAGGGAGGAAGAGAGAGAGAAAAGAATCGCGTCACCTGCGCAATGTCGAGAGTGCGTATTGGTTTCCGCTATCCGAATGGCCACAGGTGACAACCCTTTACCCTTCGCCTCTATAGAGGTCCGTACAGCTGGAGGGTACACACTTGGGCAAAGCTAGAGTGGGGGGTGTACAAGCGCCAATTGGTCTCTACAGGCTACAGGGGTAAGGCTACACGCCCGGTTCCTTTATTGTCTTTATACCGGTCCGCTCTTAGCGCACGTGCGTGCGCGCGCGCGCCCCACTGGAGATCCCTCGAGATGGACCGTGCGATAGCTGGCAGCTGGCAATGGACGGTGATCGGAAGGCAGCGCACGGCAGGCCGTTTGGTCGCTCGGGAAGGAAGCGGCTCGCTTCCGACCTCCGCCACCCTCGCCACGGGCGTGTGCATGGTTCGCGGTCGACGCGAGTGTTCGAGACTCCGCATCCTTTGTGTCGTCTATGTGCACGGCCGAAGCGTGCGGCGCGACGCCGAACCCTTTAAGGTGGCCGCAGGTGCCGGGAGCGCGGGTGTAGAAGTAGCACTGGGGGCGACAGCGAGTGGCGAGGGTTGTAGCCAGGCGTTGGCGTGACAGACACCGGAAGTGCATGCTTGTGTTTGTATGTGCGCACGCCGGCCTAAAGGACGTTCGGCGGCCGCGCGGCGTCGGGCGAGTCTTCACCAAGTGGACCGTGGCGGCGGCGGGCGCGTAGACCAGTTTGGCGGCGGCCAGCGGTGTAATTTGAGGCTGGCCCTTTTGTGATTTGCCTCGTGGGCTTTGATTCGGGGTTGTCCGACAGTCATCTCGCGGCACGCGCGCGCCAACGAGCACCAGCAACTGCGCAGCTCCGGGCGCCCGAGTCGAACCCTTCCTTCGTTCGGGCGCATCGGGTGCCACGGCCGCGCCCGCTGGAACCAACTGATTTGGGAGGCAGGCTGCGGTTTCCATCACTGCCCGCTGCCACAGCCGCGTCGTGGCCCGGAAAGCTCGGCCGATCGCGGACGCGGCTGTTTAACGCTTCTTTTCGTGATCTTTGCCTCCGATGCTCTTCTTCCAGGCTGCTAGTTGCTCCCCCTCCCTCGCCCCCCCCCCCTCCTTTCTTCTACTGATCAGGGGTCCTGCGCGTCGGACGTTTGGCGTGTTAGGAAGCTGTCAGTCCGCGATCGAGCGGTATTGTGCCGTCGTGCGGGACTGGAGAAACAGTAAGGTGGAAGGGAAAGGGGGTGGGGAGGGAAGAAGAAAAAGCACGACGCGCAAGGAATTCTAGAAGCTTCCGGATTCGTAATTGGCTTCCTCGATCCGACGCCTGGTGTTCTGATCGAAGGACGTGTTACACGCCTCGTCCTTTAGCAGTTGCCTTCTCTTGAGCGGGTTCGCTTCTTTCTTGCAACAATTTGCAGCAGACTCGCTGCTTTCTCTTTCGTTCTTTTCTTTAAATACCGGCTGGCAAAACTGCGTCCATCGCGAAATCATACCATGCTTGACGTTATTCTCTCAGCTGTGCGTATGTCGTGTATATTATTACAGCGGTGGCTTTTTCGATGACGACACTAAGTAGCGTCGTCAACGGTGCGTTATACTTGGTTTTACCCTTTTTGTAACATGCACGCATCGTGCTCTTTTTTTTTGTGCTCTTACTTTGTTCCTGATTGGATTGGAAAACCTTTATTATAAAACTAGAAATAAAGAAAACAACGCGTAGTCCGGCTGTGACGTTTAAGTTTTGCCAGCATTGTCTGGGGATGTGATGCCTAAAGGAAAGAAACGGTCGGTTGAGGAAATTGCTGTCACCGACTGACACAAGTTGTATCAGTTTGCTCGCTGCATATGCCGCATGTACGGTATTGTAATTAAAGGCATACATGCAATCCCGTGAGATATAGTGCGCCTTACAACCGTGTAAAGAGAGACAGAGAAAAAAAACTTCAATAAAGTACGGCTGGTTGGTTACTGTGGGCGAAGCCTCTCGACCAGGGGCCCCACTGGCTATTGCGGCTCGCCGGGCCTAGTCAAGGGTCGCCAATTGGCTTCCCAAGTCCATTACGGAGAATCGTGCCTCCCACGACCAATTTACGAGTGTGTCCTTAATTGGCGGCGAGATGGCGTCTGTCGGACGCTGTGTGCGCTAGTAGGTTATGTTTTCGAGTGTAGTCCAGCAGGTCCGTGAAAAGGCGGAGAGGCAAGACCTGGACGTCCCGACATGGGAGACCTGTGCCCGGGCCGTTAATCTGCCGGACACTCAATAAAGTTTTTCCATCTATTCATGGGGTACAGTCGCACCACGGACATATGTCGCTGTGTTTTTCGGGAAATATTTTATGAAGTCTATGTAAGTGCGGGTAGGTGTTTGTCTGCATTCAGCGCCAGTCCCTCGACTGTCGCCTCTTCAGTTTGAGAAGAGGTGGAAGTTTGGTTCTCCTTCGTAGTCGTAGTGCCTCGAGTACGTCTGTCGGTGTGACCCTGATGAAAGAGAGGCGTCCGTTTGGGCGGTATGTACCGCGGCTCGGCCGGTCATGCCTCGAGCCGGGCGGTCCACCCGATCGTTGCCTTCCACTCCGGTGTATGTCGGACATCATATTATGCCATGGCCAATTTTGATACTTGATCCTAGCATGTCTCATAGTCATATCAGCAGACTCGGGCAGCTTTCCTGAAAAGCGAGCGACGAACCGAAGCAACTAACGCACGAACACACAAACAAAGCAAGCGAGACGGGCTGTTGCGCCCAGTGGCAGCATTACTCAATGCGGAGTGTTGCGACTTCTACTACCCTACAAATATCGTCGCTTGCCACCAAGTAACGGCACAAAGTGATCAGAGCACCAGCGCACCACTGTTTGTTAATGAATGTTGATGCGCGTCGGGGCCGTCGGGAAGTCGCCGTAATGAACAATCGTCACAGAATACTTCTCTTTCTAGTCTTCTTATACGCATATATCGACAGGCGATCACACAACGCTTGTAGGTGCATTCATGGTCTCCCCGACAACCAGACCGTCTCCTCTAATGGCCTTCTACATCTGTAAACTCCTGCTCTCAAATCACCTCCTCCAATGCTGCTGGTCTATCGGAGGCATTATGTGCCATTCAACCTACGTCGACGTTTCCAGCAAATTGCTACCTATGGTGGCATCCGTCGTAAACACCCTGGACAAATCATGCCTTCAAAGACCCTCACCTCTATACTGCGTCAATCTTTCTAGAACCGTGTCTAATAAGCTTATTCTTTTTTTGTACATATGCCTTTTGCTACTGCATAAACACCATCGTCTCTTTCTGATCCACACACCTTAGAAGCACGGAAGAGCTCGTTCAAACCTTTCGCCCCTCACGAAGTTTAACGGGGCGAACCTGACGTGGGAGAGGCGCATGCGTGTTCGACCTTGCCGCGTGGTCTCCGCGTACTCGGGGACTTGATTTGTTCGCGTCGTCGACGCCATTAGGCCTGAAGGAGGCCCTGGGAAACAAAAGGAGCCCGCGTCGTTGTCGTCGTGTTCCGAGCACGACCGAGGAGCCGCCGTATAATCGAGTGACCTGTGCGACCCGGTGACGACGGTCGCCTTCATTCCGCGGGTGCTGGCATCGCAGCTCTCGATCGTCTCCGCCGTGGGACGCGTATAGGATACCCTATGCTTCGTACCATTTTGGCTATCGAAGGACGTCGGCCGGCAGTTCCGAAAGGTAATTGAGTGAGCTGTTGGTTCGCTGGTGGTTGTTGTACTCGTGTTTCGAGTTTATGCGCTTAAGCGGTGGTACGCGAATGTGCGGGAGAGCAGGAGGACTAGTTGTTGGTCTACTTGGTGTTTGCTGATCGTCATAGTGCATCGCGAATGCAAATACAATAACACAGAGACGCACAACACAGGCACTACTAACAACTTTAATGGAAGGAGAAATAGAATACATACTACTCCCAAAACGCAGGCGCACAGGTGCAAGAGGACGAATGTCCGCTTTGACTACTCGTTTGTTGCACTACTACTTGCACTGTTCTCTATACGCACTTACCGATGGCCGCAGTCGATAGTCTGTGGATTCTCAAACAGAAGCGCCCACAACTCCTCTTTGCGATGGCATCGTCCTCCTGGTCAAAGTTACACGTTGATATTGTTGGTATAGCGTAGCGTATAAGATTAGGTTGTAGCTCGCCTAACACAGGAAACGTGCCAAGACACACACACAAGCGCCAAGTGTGTGCCTCTTTTGACTTACCGATGGCCGTAGTCGATAGTCTGTGGATTCTCAAACAGAAGCGTCCACAACTCCTCTTTGCTATGGCATCGTCCTCCTGGTCGAAGTTACACGTTCTGATAGTTGGTATAGCGTAGCGTATAACATTAGGTTGTAGCTCACCTAAGACAGGAAACGTGCCAAGACACACACACAAACGCCAAGTGTGTGCCTTTTTTTAATCCTCGCGTGTCCCTGTGTTACGTGCGCTGCACCCAAATTCCACGCACTGCTCGGCTTAGCCTGGGGTTCAAACCCGCATTGCGACGGGGGCCAGCTGCACCAAATATCTCTCGTGTGTCGTGCGTTGGATATGCGCTAAAAGGATCTCAAGCGGTGAAACCTAATCCGAGGACCACGTCCCCCAAATGATTCTCATTACGTACGGCAAGCCTCATAATCTGGAGCGAAATATAAAGGAATTTAGTAATAGTACGTCGAAACTTATAATACTTGACTACGACGGATGGTGCGTGAGGTAAATTACGGCTCGCACCCTGTTTTTTTAAAGACGATAGTCTTTCTTGGGATACTTAAACGGAGAAATTTTGGTCTGTCTTTCAGTCTTTCTGTTTGTCGGCACGTCACTCGATTCAGACATTCGGCCAAAGTTGAACCACTTGCCCAAGGACCAGCCATCTTGAACGGCTGACTAGGTTCATGCTTGTGTACATTATTGATCAAAAAGCAAACATTACGCATATCTGAGGCGCAGCATCACTAGGTAAGTATTAGGTGGTGTGTTCCTTTAATAAAAATTCATACATACATAATTCTAAAGACCCTAGTTTCTTAAGCTGCGCTGAAAATGCGACTGCGCTGAAACTTGCCTTCCTCCGTGCCCCCTGCACAAGCTCATTGTTGTGTTTCGGTTTCGGTTCAGTATTGCACTGTACGAATGCCATGGGGCGCTGCTCTGGCATTCCTGTTTTACCCAGGCGACGTGTAAATAAAAGAGTGTGTGGAGAGTACTCGTTGAGTGCGGACGTTTCTTCTGCTTCAGCGCTTCGCGCCAATCCGCGTGTTCGGGCTGGCTGGCGTCCCCGCCGGTCGCGTTGGTCACCGCCGGTCTTCGCCTGCTGCTGCGCCGGGTCTACTAGCCCGCAACAGAGCACTCATGTTTCCCGACGTATTGCCAGATGGCGTCGATATCTCACGCAGAGCCTCTTCTATCGTCTTTAGACGACATTTTCAGCGAAGCACGCAGATACGCGGCCAATTTTTTTTTCTTTTAAGCAGCGGAGCTGTTTATGCTAGCCGTAAAAAACTCCACACAAAACCACAGCTGGGTATGCGCCACAGGATTTGGGCAAGCCCCACTAGCGCTTAAACGAAAACTCTGCTTGGCGAAGTGGAGCACGTGAAACATGTGAAAGGGAGAGAGAGAGAGAAAGAAATACATAGAAAGAAAGAGAAAGAGAAAATAGACAGAGGGAGAGAGAGAGAGAAACAGACACGAAAAAGAGATAGAAAAAGAGCAAGATCGAAAGAGAAAGAAATAGAGAAATAAAGAGAAACAAAGAGAGAGAGAGAGAAAGGGAAGAAAGAGAAATAAAAAGATAGAAGGAGCGAGAAAGACAGAAATAGACATAGAAAAAATGGAAAGAAAGAAATAGAAAACAACAGGTACAGAAAACAGATACAAGAAACACAGAGAAAAAGAAGGAAAAAAACAACAAAAAAGAAACAAGAAAGGCCACGAGCCCCGTTCTTCCTTCAGGCTTAACACCACTAGTGCGAAGCTGCGAGAATTTTTTTCATCATTGCGCGCGATAGCTACTGCGCACACGGCGGCGGCGTCTAACATCGTCACCAACATCGGCTGTCGTTTCGAGTTCACAAAAGCTGACGCCTTAAAAAAAGCCCTCGCGCCCTCCTCTCCTTGGGAAGCATCGAATCTATTTTAGCTAACTTCGCCGCGATTAGCGCGTGCCGCCATAAATTTTAAAAGTATACAAATTGGTCGGACAGGGGACCTACGGGTGCATGAGCTAAGTTTTCTTCGGAGGCCGGCGAAAGGTCTCGTTCGAGAAATGAAAGCGGAAAGCAGCCGGGCGACTTTTGGGAACTGGAACGTTTTAAAGAAGGGTTACTGCTATTTCAGTCTCGCGAAATACAAGTTTGCTTTTCACTTAAGTACAAGCGACTGTGGACAAGAATGTAAAAGGGCCGAACGTCCCTGAGGAAGCCAAGTAAAATTTGTCGCGTTTCGTCACTGAAACATCGACGAATGACGGAAGCTGCAGCTTTCGCCTTCACACGTGTGTATGGCGAACATCACTGTATTGTATTTATATGTGTGGGCATACTGTGAAGCCTAACAATCGTACCAACTTACTTTCGTCATCGAAACGACCTTTCACACCCAGGGATCAAGCGGTCGACCTAACAGATGCCACTAGAAAATGCTCTATAAGGAATCCAACTATTTCTGCTCGCAAATTAAAATATGTCACGCTAGAACGCCAAGAAGGAACGCGTCTCATTCTGCGCGTCTCTTCGGAGAAGCCTATTTTGTTTGCACAGAGACGGGTAGAAAATAAGCCGAAGCACGCCCACAAGTGTGTACACAATTGAACTCCGTGAATGCGCGTTCAGACATGCACGGAACACGAGATGAGCGTCTGTAAATACACCGTGTTCGGCCCTCGTAGAGAGATAAATCGTCCGGACAAAACCCCCCCCAAAAAAGAAAAGAAAAACACGCTTCGCGGGCACGGAAGGGTTTCTCCTGCCCGCGCCCGGTTTCTCCTAAACAAACGCGTCAAGGAAAGAAAGGCCGGGCGAGGGCAGGTAAAATCCGGCAGGTGTCAAAGGTTTCGATTGGCCTGCCCCGTAATAGCATCCGCGCGCGCGCGCGCGGACCCTATTTCACGGGTCTTTAAGAGCATCGAGATGATGAACGCTACGGTCGTCGGCAGTGTACTCTGGCTTTCGGAAGCACGGAAATCTTCGGCTGCAGCAACAACAGAAGCAGCAGTAGCAACAACGGCGACATCAGAAGTAGAAGCAGCCCAAGAAGCCGAAGAAGAAGCAGCAGCAGCAAAAAGGCCAGCGAACATTTTTAGGCCCGCGGAGACGCTCTCCCGCGGGAGAAGAGACTTGCGCGCCCGAACGACAGGCGTGTACGATGCGAGCGTGCTTGTGACGCGAAACACGCGTGCTTCGCTTTTCTCGAGGCGTTCGTGTGCCGCTGCACAATGGATCTTGACGCGGCTTGAAAATGGAAGAGGCGAGACTCTCATGAGTGGCAGAGTTCAGCGAGGCCCGGCAATCGCGGAACAACCGTTACACGCGAGGCCGAATCGCCGGGCGGGGTCGGCTGTCTCGGGGGAGGTGGAGGTGAGACGCAAGGGTTACGGAGGCAACAACAAGGGGTGGGGGTGTCTCCGGGAGAGGGGAGGGGTAGCAGGGGAGGGAATAGTTGAAGAAAGGAGGGTGGAATTAGAGGAGCGAGGGGGGGGGGGTCATCGATGGCGTCGCAGGTGCGCAAGTGTGCGAAGTTACCGCGATGTTTTTTTTTTCTTTTTTTTTATACCGCCGTCGTGTTTCATACGCTTAACCTAGAGGGAAACAAAATATTTCCGATAAGAATGTGAATGGCGCCCCGAAACTGTCAGATGATGAGGCAATACCCCTTTCTCACAGCAGATCCTTCGTTGCCAGACGGGTTAGGTGTATCGGAAGGGGGTGTAAAGGGGAGGGTTAGGTTGGGCACGAGGAGGACCCACGGAGGCGATGGGAGGGGGCCTGCCTCCGTAACAGGTGGCGTGCGGGTCTCTCTGTATTGAAGTCGCGTGAACCGAAGACCCCTTCGAAGGCGATTCTTTCTCTTCCCGACTTCTCTGCCTCCGCGGCCACCAACACTATACCTCTCATCTAATAGACACGCTATGCGCATAGCGTTTATTTCCTGCTAAGGCGGCGCTGTTGTTCAGGTTGCTTTCTTTGTCTCCTTTTTCATCCTTGTTCGGCTACCCACCCAATCGCGCGAAGCCTCGCACGCGCTTGCGTGGTTATAACAACGACCAAAAAGCTTATGCATCAGACCTATTCACTGCCCCTCCCTTATTTTGTTTTGTTAGTACTTGTTAGGTTCTATCTCTTTCTACCTCTGGCTTGCGGTCGCGTAGTTCTGACGTGCACCGTGACGCCGTCGAATCAGCCGACGTGCCGCCGCGTAAGAGACTGAAATAGACGCGGATGGCTGCCACGCCATTAATATATCGATTCGGACGTCTCAGTTGCGCTGCCCTGTCCGATTGCAATGCACGCACTGTTCACCGGGCTGTCCCTCGCCTAACTTTGGGGCCATGTCAGAGGCGACCAATGAAAGACGGGGATCCCGAGATCACACGTGAAGCAGGGATAAAAGCTAAACTAACATTCTTTCTACTTTTAATCCTGTCGGAAAAGTCTGCATCCTCCGCGTCACTCGTCACGAAGGCGTACTCTCCAATGTATAGGCCGCGTTGGGCGTATGCCTTCGCGAAACAACTTTGCTCTCTTCGCGGGCATCGCTGCAGTGTTGCTTGCTACGTCTTCTGTAGCGCAGCGAACAACTGCTGACCAGCTTTTCTGCCACTGTCTCAATGCAAAGGCGACGACACCGCGTCTCACTAAAGCGTTTACGCAGCTGAATAGCGGTCGAGCTGGAGAAAAGGAAAGTCAGTCAAGGAAAAAAGAATTTTTTTTTTCATCTATTGACACGCTCCACTTGTGCATCTTAGGTCAAAGAGGAAACGCGAATGGAATAAGTTTGATATGCCGGTTGCCATTCTATATTGAGAAATTATGTACAAGGAGAGGATCGCGGTAGAGGGTGCGAAGTTAGGATAGGGTTCAGTGTGTTAAGGACAGGAAAACTGCGCAAGTTTGGCGGCTCTACCGGCATTTATATGCCGACGAGGTGTTTGCAGAACACACATAGCCTTTTGTGTAGTCTTTTTTTTAATCCATTTCTCCTAAACGCCCATGCAGGCAGCACGTTGTAGGTGAGCTGGACTGCGAGTCAAACGCTGTAGCTTAATAAACTTCGGCAAGCATCAAAAACAGGTATATACGTATGTGATTACGATATTTCAATTAAGAAGTTAGAATAGTGTAACAAAGTAAGTTCAACAAAATAATTCAGCAAAATAAAATAAAATATACACCTGCACTTATTCTGGGAAGCTTGTAAGAACCATGCTTCTCACATCCTGCGTGTATTATTATCTATGGTCTCTAAGCGCACCCAACAAGCTGTATCCACTATATATATAGTAGGCAGTAATTGTTATTACTCTTTGTCTTCGTTAAGTTGTGGTCCTTTTTTGAAATTGCCGGCCTAAGTGGCCGTTTTGCTTTTATTTAAGTACACTTAGTGGTGTTTGTATGGAGCGTATAATTACTGCGTGATAGCTGACTGACACGAAAATTGACCGTCGGCGGCGTCAATTGATTGATGCAAAAAATAATGATGTGATGGCGTTACCATCACGTAATAGATCGTCAAAACCTGTGACGTCATCATGACGTCAGAGCCGCTGAGTTTATTCTCTGTATATATATTGTAAATATATTCTCCCTGTAACAATATATCGTGATGTCGTGTGATGACGTCGTCACATGACATCGTCGCTTTGCACTGCTTCCGGGGATCGGTGCACCGGTCATGGAGGCAGTGCAAAACCAGGTGAGGTGCAGGAATGTTGCGGAGAGGGAGGGGGAGGATCAACACCGATCGAGAAGAAAAAGAACCTGGCTTTCGCCTTGGAGTTTTCTTAGGGGAATGCATTAGGGACAGTGTGGCTCTTTGGCATTGATGCACTGCTGTACATCATGGTGTTTGTCTACCACATTTGCGGATAACCATATAGATGTATTAAGAGTGTTATTTCATCAAGTGCAATTTTATTGATCCAGTATTCTGTTTATTTGCTAGTGTCGAAAATAATCGCCGAAGAGGTTAATCCGGAACACTCAACTGCATGAGCCCTTATTTTTTCTTTAGTGAGTGAAGTATGGTGTTCCCCTGAGATGATTTTTTCCATGAGATTTGCAATGAATCGAAATAGTTCTAGCCTTCATAAGAGCTCCGTAATAATATTCAGGTGCTTGGATGTTAATGCAATATGCTTCTGTAGTGCACTCCAGGATGTAAAATTTGCTGCTCCAGAGTGCTCCCAGATGCAAAATTATATGCTCCAAAGTGCTCCAATATGAAAATTTTTGCTGCTCCAAAGTGCTCCAAAACTGAAATTTTGCTGCTCCAAAAATTGCTCCAAATCAGAAGTCCTCAGTAGCATCACTGCAAATGTTTCACACGGTGAGCCTTGTTGTACGCTACCTCAGAAGCTAACATAAGCCAACAGCATTGCGGTCGTATGGCCGTCTCTACTTTTTTTTTGTTTGTTTCCCTTGTGTCTACCGGGTGTGCTCCGTCCAGAATAAAGTACTAGTGGAGGCTAATGAATTCTCGAGTAAGGCGGTGTGCATATGGCTAGCAAACCAGTGGCGACCACGAGTAAAAAGCTCGTGGTCATTGCGCGTAAGTAGTTCAGCCGACTGCGCGTGCAATTTACTTCTTTTTATTACTCTTAATTCATGCATGCGTGATGCTATTGCCCGATTACTCGTGCAAATAAGTTTTTTTTTTCGTTCTTTGCTTGTGCGTGTCCGTTGTGCACGTTTTTACGCACGCACCAACATTCTCGAACTCTGTGACCGGAACTAGGCCGCGCTGATGCCGCTTGACACATGATTTTTTGCATTCTGTTGTTATCCCAGCACTTAGACAACGCTTAAAGATGGATAATCTCCATTCTGCACCACACTATAAAAGTTAAGTAGACTTCAAATGCCCTGCGTGGAAACGCGGCGGAAAAAACTACAGCATGTAGCAGACGCCCCTCGATTTCCGAGCGCGGAAAGCCCTCGGGACTGGCGCAGCAGTGGCGCGGCGCGGGAGTTCACCGCAAAAGGCCCACGCGGGAGCCGGCGCTTTGGATACTCCCCCTATTCTAGGTCACTCTAACACCGGCGGTTTCTGGTGGTGCCAACACGCGATTTAGACTTTGTAGACTGGGCGGGGCTCCTCGAACGGCGCTGCCTCCCTCCTCCGGAATGAAGCGAGTTGAGAGAGTAAATATTGTGATCGCTATATCTCCGGTCCTTCTTTAGCTTTTCGAAAAATTCTTTCGGCTATATATTTCTGGGAAGGGTCCGAATCATTACAGGTTGTTTTTCACGCCAAGCCCGAGGAGTGGTTCATGACCCCTTTAACTCTGTGTACTACAGTTACAGTACACAGAGTTCACAGAGTAGACAAGTTGCAGCGATGGCGTAGTGGTAGAGCATCAGCTTCGCATGCAAGAGGTCCGTGGTTCGAATCCCGGTGCCGGACAATTCCCAACCGGATTAAAAAAAAAGTCCGCGTGATGATGGAATTGTGAAAAAAAAAAGGCCTGGGGTGCAGCCTCACTGGCGACCACAGCCAGCAATGCACTCCCTCACCAGAGCAGGATTGGCCACCCTGGTGTAGTACTTGGCCACTACCTCCCACATGAATACACCAATTAACCCTCGGCCCTCAGTCCCCAGCGGCTGCGAAGCAACTGACCAAGGCGGCGGTCAGACCTGCGACGCAGCAGAGGGTGCTAAGAATCTCTGGGTACGGACAGGCCGCCATTGGAACCTGAATTTGGCTACGTATAACGCTAGAACTTTATCTAGTGAGGCGAGTCTAGCTGTACTATTCGAGGAATTAGAGGGTGTTAAATGGGATGTAATAGGGCTCAGTGAGGTTAGGAGGCCACAGGAGGCTTATACAGTGCTGAAGAACGGACACGTCCTATGCTATCGTGGCTTAGCTGACAGAAGAGAACTAGGAGTGGGGTTCCTTATTCATAAAGATATAGCTGGCAATATAGAGGAATACTATAGCATTAATGAGAGGGTGATATGTATCGTAATTAGGTTTAATAAGAGGTACAAGATGAAGGTGGTACAGGCCTACGCGCCTACATCCAGCCATGAGGATCAAATGGTTGAACGCTTCTACGAAGACGTAGAATCAGCAATGAGTAAGGTAAAGACACAGTATACTGTACTGATGGGCGACTTTAATGCAAAGGTAGGCAAGAAGCAGGCTGGAGATCATGCAGTTGGGGAATATGGCATCGGCTCTAGAAACGCCAGAGGGGAGTTACTAGTAGAGTTTGCAGAACGCAATAATTTACGCATCTTGAATACCTTCTACAGAAAACGGGCTACTCGTAAGTGGACGTGGAGGAGTCCTAATGGCGAAACTAAAAATGAAATAGACTTCATAATGTGCGGCCACCCGGGCATTGTTCAGGATGTGGAAGTAGTTAACAAGATCCGATGCAGTGACCATAGAATGGTAAGATCTAGAATTCAACTTGACGTGAGGAAGGAACGGCAGAAACTGATACGCAAGAAGCCGATTAATGAACTAGCTCTGAGAGGGAAAGTTCAGGAATTCAGAGTTTCACTTCAGAATAGGTACGCGGCTTTAACCGAGGAAACCGACCTTAGCGTTGACGCAATAAATGATAATCTGACTAGTATCATCAAGGAGTGTGCAGTGGAAGTCGGGGGTACAGTCGTTAGACAGGACACTGGTAAGCTATCCCAAGAGACGAAAAACCTCATTAAGAAACGTCGAGCTATGAAAGCCTCAAATGCAACAGACAAAATAGAGCTGGCGGAGCTTTCGAAGTTAATCAATAGGCGTAAAGTAGCCGACATAAGAAAGTATAATATGGAGAGAATTGAGCATGCTCTAAAGAACGGAAGAAGCCTCAAAGCTATGAAGACAAAACTGTGCATAGGCAAAAATCAGATGTATGCAATAAGGGACAAGGAAGGCAAGGTCACAAACAATATGGATAGAATAGTTGAGGTAGTGGAAGAGTTCTACAGGGATCTGTACAGCAGCCGAGGCATTCAGGATGATAACGTAAGAAGAAGTAATAGCGCAGAGGAATCTGACATCCCACCAGTATTGACAGGAGAAGTAAAGAAAGCCCTAAAGGGAATGCAAAGAGGCAAAGCAGCTGGTGAGGATCAGGTAACATCAGACCTGTTGAAAGACGGTGGAGAGATTATGTTAGAGAAACTGGCCACCCTGTATACGAAGTGCCTCTCGACGGGGAGGATACCAGAATCTTGGAAGAATGCCAACATCATCTTGGTCCATAAGAAAGGGGACGTCAAGGACCTGAAAAATTACAGGCCCATAAGCTTACTGTCCGTTGTCTACAAGCTATTTACAAAAGTAATTGCTAACAGAATTAACACAACATTAGAGTTCAATCAACCAAGGGACCAGGCAGGATTTCGTACAGGATTCTCAACAATAGACCATATTCATACTATCAATCAGGTGATAGAGAAATGCGCGGAATACAACCAACCCCTATACATAGCCTTCATAGATTACGAGAAGGCATTTGATTCGGTGGAGACATCAGCAGTCATGCAGGCACTGCGGAATCAAGGCATCGACGAAGCCTATATAAACATAATGGAAGAAATCTACAGCGGATCCACAGCCACTATAGTCCTCCATAAAGAAAGCGACAGAATCCCAATAAAGAAGGGCGTACGGCAGGGAGACACGATCTCTCCAATGTTATTCACCGCGTGTTTACAGGAGGTTTTCAGGGCCCTAGATTGGGAAGAGTTAGGGATAAGAGTTAATGGAGAGTATCTCAGTAACCTACGATTCGCTGACGACATTGCATTGATGAGTAACGCGGGAGACGAATTGCAGCTCATGATTACTGAACTGGATACGGAAAGTAGAAGAGTAGGTCTGAAAATTAATATGCAAAAAACTAAAGTAATGTGGAACAATCTTGGCAGAGAACATCGCTTTGCGATAGGTGGCGAGACACTGGAAGTTGTAAAGGAGTACGTCTACTTAGGACAGGTAGTACCGCGGAGCCGAACCATGAGAGTGAAATAACTAGAAGAATAAGGATGGGTTGGGGCTCATTCGGCAAGCATTATCAAATCATGAATGGTAATCTACCACTATCCCTCAAGAGGAAGGTATATCACAGCTGCATCTTACCGGTACTTACCTACGGAGCAGAAACCTGGAGACTTACAAAGAGGGTTCAACTTAAATTGAGGACGACGCAGCGAGCGATGGAAAGGAAAATGATAGGTGTAACCTTAAGAGACAGGAAGAGAGCAGAGTGGGTCAGGGAACAAACGGGCGTTAAGGACATCATAGTTGAAATCAAGAAGAAGAAATGGATATGGGCCGGGCACGTAGCACGTCGGCAGGATAACCGGTGGTCATTAAGGGTAACTGACTGGATTCCAAGAGATGGCAAACGCGTGAGGGGGAGACAAAAAATTAGGTGGGTAGATGAGATTAAGAAGTTTGCAGGTATAACGTGGCAGCAGAAAGCACAGGACCGGGTTGATTGGCGGAACATGGGAGAGGCCTTTGCCCTGCAGTGGGCGTAGACAGGCTGATGATGATGATGATGAGCTGACTGTCCTACAATATATTCCTTGCACTTCCGGTGCTGATGTCCTCAGGGACATTCTCTGTGCGCTTGCGGTCGCATTTTCGAATACTGTATAGTACTCTATAGTACTCCGACAGCCCGAACCGCCCTGAAACTTTTGGAGGTTCTTTATCGAGTGTTCTCCGCGCCTCGGTAATCACCATGGCTCGTCCACGGCCCACTTAAGAGCCTCGATTCCCCAACCGAATGCCAGAGCGCTTAAGTGGCCGATTGTGTCCTTGTGTGCGCGCAGTGCTCGTCCTCTCTCTCTCTCTATTTTCCTTTCTAATCCCCCTTCCCTTACCCCCAGTGCAGGGTAGAAAACCGGACGCTCGTCTTGTTGACCTCTATGATTTTCCTCTTCTTGATTTCTCTCCATCTCCTTTTCCGGTGTCTTCGTCATTTGAGTGAGCAATTTATAATTTTTTTCATGGGAACGTAGCCTACATTTCCTTGTTTTGCATCGAAATAAAAGAAAAATTAGTTTAATTATCAGTATCTATTACCGCTCAGTATCTATACCAATACCGCGACAGGGGATTGTCGCGGTATTGTTCTACGCAGAAGATAAGCTTTTCATTGTAGTGTTTTTCGTCGGAGAGTTTTGCGTAGGCGTGCGCAGAGTTCTCCATTAGGGGGTTGGGGGGGGGGTCAAGTTTTATCGCAGCCCCCCCCCCATTGTTCTAGTACCCCCATCCACCTATCCCGCAGAAAAATAACACCTTAGCAATGAATTCAATGCAAATATGAAAACGAAGCCATGACACGCCGCTCGCAATGACATAACTTTGTTTCCCGCTTTTCCAGAGGTAAAGGTGGTAATTCAACAATCCTTGGAACGCAGCATCCTTGCACGCAATTATTGTCAAAAACCCACGTGTCCGTAAAGATTGCACTTTGAACAGTAACGGGACAGGTTCTACTGAGTAAAGATGTGGGGCCGATTTGGCGCCCCTTTGGATGATTAGGGGGGGGGGGGGGGCTCCCTGCCCCCCTCGTGCACACGCCTATGACAGTGACAACAACAACCGAGCACATCAATTTTATGGCTGCAAACTATAGAGGGTGGACATGCCGGGAAAAAAATAGGCTCCGATATTGATGACGCTGGTAATACGCGAGGGATGACCTTGCTGGCTTTTGAGCTCTCATACCTTCTGGCGAATGACATCGGTGATCCCTTTCATGCAGGGCCAGGTCGTGTCGCAAGGTCCCTTCACCGTCTGAAATTGAATCGTTTCAGATGAACGAAGGACTCGGCGTGTAATCCGATATGCGAGTTTCTGACGAGACAAAAACGCGGGCGGACTGGCCTCACGCCAATTGTTCGGATAACGTCGCCCGTGTTTATAGGAAAAAAAAAAAAAACAAGTACTTTATAACGTGTTCTGGCGCAAACTAAAGCTTTATGTGCCATGACAGAAATAGTAGCTGCCGTGCCTTCACAAAAACGAACTTTGAGAGAGCGAATCACAGCGAAACGAATGGTTTTGCAGAAGCGCAGGTTACTCACAGGTGTCCGTTGGAATCTATACCGCCCAAAACCGGGAGTTATGACGAGTGTGTTCCCATACCCTGAAAGATGCACTAACAGAACTTCCGGTCGCCGTCACGTGCGAGAGAGTACGTGTCCTAAACATAGACGTATGACTTCAAATTTTGAATTAAAGAAAAAGTTTCTGCCCGGTGTTGCACAACTATCGCTACTTTGCGAGTGTCAGTGCTCGGCTCGCGGGGGGTGCCAGTAACCTACGCAGTGCCGCGTCGCGACCCTCATTATTTCGCCAGCATCACTACCGCCAGAACCAGAGTCGACAGCCAAGTGCCGATCTATCAATGACGTCAAATATCACGTGTCTCTCAACGCACGTGACAGTGATCAGAAGTTCTGCTACTGCGCTCTTTAGGATATGGATACGCGTTTCTGGTGAACTTGGCGCTGTAAACCCTTAAGTTTCCTACAATGGTTACAAGAGAGATCTGTGCCACTGCGATCATTCAGCCACCATGGGAGCGATGGGTAGTACATGAATTTGTCTATTATGTCGTGCTTGCGGATTGTGGCTTTGTTTATTGTTTTGTTTTGGCTTTTGTTTCGGATAAAAAAAAAACGGCTCGTTGTTAACCTCGTGAGACCATTTAAATTGGTGGGCACAAAAAGGTAAAGGTGGTGAAGTGGAGTTGCTGAACTTTTGCTGAACTTCGTCTTGCGACAAAGCGGCTGCAGGCCACACGGAGCCACACAGAGCCGAAAGAACGAAGCTTAGGTAAATCCATGTATCGTATTTTCTCGCATATAACCCGCCCCTGCATATAACCAGCACCCTCAACTTTAACTCTACAAAAAGAAAAAAAATGCATACAACCCCTGCATATAATAACCCGCACCCCCACTTTTTATGTACATTTTTTCGTTCCTTGGTGCGGGTTATATGCGAGAAAATACGGTACTTCACATTATTCCCATGCTGGTTAAAGCGTCATGCGTTGCAGCTTCCAGGTTCCACTGTAGTGTGCTATTATAAAGCTCTGCGCTGTAAACCAAGGCACGCTTCTTTCACATAGGGTCCGGGTTACCGCGTTGAGCAAGGAAGTAGCAATGTAGCGCACTACTTCGATTTCCTGGTCAATCGTTACTGAATGCAAGCTTGTACATAATGTATGAGTCTGCGCAATGATGACTTTGAGAATGAAGAAGTAAAACGAGAAGCATGCAAAATCATTCCTCGTGATTGCCGGTGTGTGGGAACACGGCGAGGCGTGTACTATGCTCAAGAGGCGGGTTCATAATGTTTCTCACATGCTTCAAACAGTCTCCCTCTTGACGCCGAAGGCGTGAGGGACCTATAACCCGAGTTTTGTCGAGGCGCTAGCTTTTCTGAATACATTAAGTGCGCCGCTTTCCGTGCCTTATTTCACGGCTCGAATGAAGTCACGAGCGCCGCCCGAAAGTCGCGCTTACGCTGGCGCGTTATTCGGGGATGCCTACTCGCCTCGCCAGCGCGGTGAATATTCAGGCCGAGAAGGTATGAGAGAGAAAAACTCGAAAAAGAAAAAAAATTCGGCAGATCTCACGTACCGTGGGAATCGATGTTATGCGAAGCATGCGCGGGATGGTGACTGTGGCGTAATTTTTCATATTGAGCGAAACGTTACGGAATGACGCTAGAGAAATGTTGAAGTGGTATACACATAGTCACATGCTGAAGAGTCGCATATGTATTATATAACCAGTTGTTTACAGTTGCTTAACGATGCCAACAGCAACATGGGTGTTACCAACACCAGACGCGGTAAGCTGATATGCAGTGCTTATATTCTTCAATACTGGATAGCGCGAATTCGAACAGCACAAAGAAGAAACACAAATGCACAGGACAGGCGTTACTCGCAACTAGGCTTCATTCAGGAAAGTCCCCCTGGATATACACACAGCCAAGCGGCACGCACAGGCGCACTGCAACTGCACGTACGTTACAGTCGCAGTTGCAGTTATTAAAGTTGCGTTACAGTTGTTGTGCTTATACTTGTCCGTTATGACAGAGAACGCACGCACGTTTCACGAACCCGTGTGTATGTGTAGAAGGGGTTCTTGACAGTTCTTGAACAAGGTCATCATCACCGCGATCAGTGAGCACCAGCAGCTGGACCGGACTTGTTAATCGGATCCGTTTGTGATCGCGGCTACGAGGGGTCTAAGTGTATATAGTGAAGTGCGAGGTATAGCACAGCTGGTGGAAATCCTGGATGCCCCTTACGATGAAATGATCTATGACGCCTCCTGTCCTGGACGTGACAGCGAGGTCTTTTGATGCCCTGTCCACATTCAAGCCGTCTTTCACGCAGCATAAAGACCAGGCGCTGTTGGGTCTTGATGAATCAATGTTGAAGCCACAGGTAATGATGAGAGGCCTGGTTCTCTCGGCAGATTTATTGTAGGTAGCGTTGACCCCGGTTTTTGCGTAATCGACGTGGTCCACGTTGCGGACCACGTGAACGAGTGCATGGTAGTTGAGCGTCTTCCAGGGGTGTTCTGTCTTCAGCTTCCTCACTTTCCTTGCGTCCGCCGCGGTGGTGTAGCGTTACGGTGCTCGGCTGCTGACCCGAAGGTCCCGGGTTCGTTCCCGGCCGCGGCGGTCGCATTTCGATGGAGGCAAAATGCTAGATGCCCGTGTGCTGTGCGATCTCGGTGCACTTTAAAGAATACCAGATGGCCAAAATTCCGGAGCCCTTCGCTACAGCGTCTCTCATAATCATATCGTGGTTTTGGGACATAAAACCCCAACCATTATTATTATTATCACTTTCCTGGCGTGTCAATGTGTGTGTTCGCGAAGTCCCAACCAACTGTGTTGGTTGAGACTTCGTATCACCTGTGGCACATAGCCGCATAACATGAACTCTGATATGCGAGTATGTGACACACGTGACTGAGAGAAAGGGTTTTATGACGTACGCGACAGGTATTTTGCGTTATTCATGTCATGGCGAGTGAATCGTGTTCGCCATACGCTGATCTCCTGCTATTCCAATTTTGGTTTATTGCAACTTATGGAGACGACCCGGAGAGCGCCCAGACGTAGGCGGTTAGATAGATAGATAGATAGATAGACAGACAGACAGACAGACAGACAGACAGACAGACAGACAGACAGACAGACAGACAGACAGACAGACAGACAGACAGACAGACAGATAGATAGATAGATAGATAGATAGATAGATAGATAGATAGATAGATAGATAGATAGATAGATAGATAGATAGATAGATAGATAGATAGATAGATAGATAGATAGATAGATAGATAGATAGGCAGGCACTTTGGGCGTTTCTATCTATCTAAGTGCCTGAGGTTCGCTAAGAAATGCTTCGCATTTAACAAACGGTGTAGCTCACTACGCTCGACGTATACTGCAAGTATTATCGGAAAATGTTCGATGTGGTCGTGCGATTCTTTGTGATATAGCTGTCGGAAATCGCATTGTTTGTGGCACAGTCTGTCCGGGAATATTAGTCAAGAAAAACAAAATTATGGTGGCTTCGCGCTGGTGGTGCCAAGCCTGAAGGAAGAGCGGAGCAGGGGTGGCCTTGCTTGTTTCTCACTATTTCTTTCTCTTTCTCGCTGTTTGTATCTTTATTTATCTTTCTTCTTTTTCTTTCTCTCTCTCTCCCTCTGCTTTTTCCCCATCTCTCTTTCTCTTTTTGTCTTGCTCTCTGTTTTTGCTATCTCTTTTTAGTGTCTGTTCCTTTCCATCTCTTTCTCTGTCTTTCTATCTTTCTTTCTATCTCTCTCCGCCTGATTCTATCTCTCTATTTCTTTGTTTCTCTTTATTTCTCTCTTTCTTTCTCTTTTGGTGTTGCCTTCCGTTTTTTCTATCTCTTTCTCGTGTCTGTTTCTTTCTTCCTCTTTCTCTCGCTCTTAATGTCTTTCTATCTTATTATGTCTTTATTCCATTTATTTCTCTCTATTTTCTCTTTCTCTTTCTTTCTAACGCTTTCTTGTTCTCTCTCTCTTTCACATGCTCCACTTCGCCGAGCAGAGGTTTCGCTTAACGCTCGCACCTGCGGTACTCGGTAGTGGGGCTTGCCCAACTCATCTGTGGTTTTCTGCGGACACCAAAGTTTTTACGGGTGGCTTAAATAGCTCCGCTGTTAAAATGTCTGAATAAAAAATATATATATTGTAGTAACCTTACGTAGACGACGACACAAATCCGCATGAATAACAGAAATAGCAGCTCCCGTGTCCACCAATGCTTGAATAGGCACCCCTTCAGCATACACTAATAACAAATTGGCCGGGCCCTCTGGAGGTTTTGGTGTTTGTCCGAGCGATGCAGCTTTCCCTCCAAAAACTGCACCACCTAGTTTTCCGAGCGGTATTCAGAGGCATGGGTGACCGGCTGTAGAGGCGATGTTGAGCGGCGCAGAGGAGAAGGGGAGCGGCGGCGTCCTGGACGGTAGGTTCGAGGTGCGTCGGGAGGAGAGGACGGGGAGAAGGAACGTGTTGGAGCGCGGCGCTCGTACTGGTTAGGAGAGGACGTCGAATCCCTTTCGTAAACATCGTAGCCGCGGCGTTCGTCCTGCTGGCGCTTGCGACAAAACCGTGAGATGTGGCCTCGAATGCCACAATAATAACATATTGGGCGAGATGAGCGCCAGGGGGTGTAAAATGCAGGAGCAGGAGGAGCAGGTGGGACAGGTGAACGTGGTGCAAATGCTGCTAAGTTGGTCTGAGCAGGCACAGGATGCACGCGCTGAACCAAAGCAGGTTGCATGGCCGCGATTTGCGCATACGTCGCGGGCGGAGTTGGTGGCGTCGGAGTGTCAGGCGTGATAGCGCAAGCCATTGAGGACAGCTCCTCTTTGATGATGTCGCGCAGGCTAGTAGCCGAGGAGTGAGGCTGAGGGGCGGGCGGACAGGACAGTCCTTGCGCTTGAAGCTCTTCGCGAATCAGAGTGCGAATCAGCGTACGCAAATCCGCATCCGAAGAAGGGCGGCTGTCACAGGCGTCTCGGTGCAAACGGATGGCTTGTAGTTCGTCAAGATGCTGGCAAGTCGTGATGACATCCTCGACGGTGCTGGGGTTTTTTGACGGCCAGAGCGTTGAACGCGACGTGGCCTATCCCTTTGAGGATGTGTCGAACACGATCAGCCTCCGTCATAGCCGAGTCCACGCGGCGGCAAAGGGCAAGGACGTCTTCGATGTACGAAGTGTACGTCTCCCCTGGGTGTTGTACGCGGCCGTCGAGCTTTCTCTTCGAGACTTCAGAATGAATGTTGGGTGTCCCAAAATTCTCCGGATTTGCTGAGCGAAGGTAGGCCAATCAGCGAAGATGTCCTCGTGGTTAAAAAACCACGTTTTCGCTACGTCGGACAGATAGAATGCGACGTGGCGAAGTTTTTGAGGATTGTCCCAGTTGTTATACACACTTGTCATGTCGTACTCCTTCAGCCATACTTCGACATCGTCGCGTGGGAGACCGGAGAAGATAGGTGGGTCCCGCTGCCGGGCGGTGACGGTATATGCTGGGGCGGGTGGCTGGGCGGGGATGCCGGATGGACCAGGCAGCGTGTCTTGGGCCATGACAGCGGATAGGCGGAGCAAGCGGCGACCCGAACGAAGCTCCAGGGGAACTCGATGCCGTAGAGGACTTGGGGATCGAAAGCAGCCTCCACCACTTTGAAAGACCGCAGCACAGTCGTGGTCTCGACGCCTTTTATTCACCAGAGCCGCCTGACCAACGCTCAGAACGAAGATGACGCTCACAGTGATGATGATTACATACAGGTGAAGAGAATGAAGGAAGCATGTTGTGAATATTGTGCTCACAATATATATAGGACGCGGGTCCTAAATTGTTCGGCACTGCCAGAATACCTTGCGATAATCATTTCTTGGCCGTAATTTAGCACTGGGCATACACAAGAACGCTCACGTATAAAGGCTTGAAGATTTTCTGACAAGCCCAGCTGGGTCCTTTGCATGTGTAACACCGGAATTTTCGCATGTATTACGGTTGTTATCACACGCATAATGATGTTACTCCTCTGATTTTGTCATTGTCGCTACACGAAATGCATAATTAAATAATTACGAAAGAACGAAATTTCAAGCTCTCGTTTCGTTGCTTGATACAACAATAAGGAAGACGTGGCTTCATTATTTGTTGGTTTTCGTTAATGCTTAACTGTTATACTCAACCTTGGAGTGGAAGTGTGGGTTGGCCAATAATCTATGGTAAAACGCTTGATTGATAGAGCATTATTACAAGTGGTTGTTCGGGGCTTTGTAACTTCATTAGTATCTATTACGTTCAGTACTCAGCTATAGATGATTTTAGATAAAACGTCCGCCGAGGTGGTATAGCGGTTACGGTGCTCGGCTGCTGACCCGAAGGTCGTGGGTTCGATCCCGGACGCGGCGGTCGCATTTCGATGGAGGCGAAATGGTAGAGGCCCGTGTACCTAGATTTAGGTACACGTGAAAGAACACCCTCCACTACGGAGCCCTCCACTACGGCGTCTCTCATAATCATATCGTGGTTTTGGGACGTAAAACCCCAGATATTATTATTATTATTATTATTTTACATAAAACACATGGGTGTCGCTACCTTGAGATGTGAAACGAATGTTTTCTTGTTCTTGTATATTGTGAGGTGAATTAATGAAGTCATGAAACGCCGAATGCACTAACCCAACCGTTTTCACACGCATGCGTCTACAGTAGCACTGTTCGTATAATTGTCAAAGATACAAAATTACAGGGATACTGCCCGATACGGCGGCACCGAAACCAATCCGTAAAATGGTATATAGAACGAGAAAAAACAAACCAACAAAAAAAAAACAAAAAAAAAACGCGGCAACGTCGTCAACGAAAGCGAAAGCAGCCCCTCGTTTCGTATTAGACGAACATATAGATTAATCACAACACCCGAAGGCGATATACAAGGTCTTACGCCTGCAGTGTGTCTTTAATTACAGGCTGTCCCGAAACTCAACGCCTTAACTATCCTCGAAAAGAGAGAGGTCTCTCGGAAGAGATTTAATTGCAGCCGAGACATACGTAATAAAGACATCGAATTTTTTTTTCGCCCGCGAATAATGGCCGCGGATGACGCGTTAATAACTCGGCCACGGACAGACGACGAAGAGACACGAGGCGTGAAACGCTGTCGGAGACACGTCGTCAAACTGTGCTCGCGCCTCTCTCATAAAGAGTCGATGTCGATGCAAGTTGCTGCAATACAGACGGCGTTAATGGGGACCCGAAGCTATCAGAGGCGGTCAAGCGCCGACCTTGAGTTTATTTATTTTATTTTTTTTATGAGCTCATTGCAGGACCATCACGTGCAAAATAACCACCTCAACTGGGTACACATCGAGGGTTAGACGACGATAATCTCTCCGATCCGCGGTGAAGAGGTCAGTTGTCGCGGGAGCCCCTCGCGTCGCATCCGCTGTAGAGCTGGGCAGTGATTCCAATCAGCGCCGGTGTCAACGTTGCTTCGAACCTTGCGCCGTAGACGAATTGCAGAATGTTTAAGCTGGCTTAACCGGCGCGACTTGGATTACTCCATCGTGATGAGGCAGCAGATTGCTCCTTAAGAGAAGACGCTGTTCCGCAATCGAAGGCTATTGGGAAAAAGAGCCGATCGAGGGGCGATCGCTGTCCTCATACGAAAACCGTATGTATAACGTATCCGATTCGATGTCCTTGAAATTGCTCCAGTGTCTCCGGTAGAGACGGTTTATTTATTTATTTATTTATTTATTTATTTATTTATTTATTTATTTATTTATTTATTTATTTATTTATTACAAATGCTTACGGCGCCCGAGTTGGGCATTATCGTAGGGGGTTATTTACACACGTGAGGTTGTAACAAATATGGGACGAAACAGCAGTATCAGAGCGGCCATGGAACTAGCACGTACAGACATCGTGATAAAAGAGGCAACAAAATCAATTAAAATCTTAGGACATCGAAGTAATATTTAAAACAGATTCATATAAAGTTTTCTATGGCAGAAGAAAAAAAAAAACGCCAGGCCTGCGCGGAAAGCGCAGCACAGTCACAGCGAAAGCTGGAAGAGCGGCTTTTCTAGAGCCCGTTATAAACTCTCCAGTGGCTACTAATACAGGTATATTAGCAACGTACCCACTACGCCACAAAGTGTAATTTTTGGGAAGTTGGGAAGCACCCAGCACGACATTATTCGTTGTTCTGCGGAGAAGCGAGGTACCATATGTAAGCGATTATGTGCAGTTTGTTGATGCGGCGGTTGATGACGATGAATAATTATGGTTGCGCCCTTTGTAATGGGTTGGAAGCTTTAAACGACCCACTAGTTACGTAATGCATATTGTGTGACGCCCGGTCGTTATTTAACTGTCCCACCACGCTTTATAACACACTTTAACCGGAGAAACGTAGAGCGAGAGAGAGAGAGAATTGACTTTATTGAGACCCTGAGGAAATGGATCATGGGAGCCTTATGGGCTTCCTTGGCAACCAACAGAAGTGCACTTGCGAGGAACCCACTACGCTATAAATCATTGTAATCTTTTTGAAGTAGGGCAGTAGGCACTGTGTCATTTTTCGTCATTCTACAGACAGCCGTGGTACCTGCTAAACGCATGTAAGGCATTATGCGCACTTTGTTGATGATGTGCGTGATGACGATGAAGAATTATGGCAGAGCTCTTTGTAATGGGTTGGAAGCATTCAACAACCTACTCGTTGCGCAATTCGCATTGTGTGACGCCTGGTTACAGAATTCGCGTTGTGCGACGCTTGGTGCTTATTCTACTCTTTTACCACGCAATATTGCATATGCTAATGTGGTTCCTTCCCGACATGAAGCCTGTATAGGACCTTTTGCAAAGCAGTTTCAAGCACCGGCATGGCTCAGAGGTTGAATACTGGGTTCCCACGCAGAGGGCCCAGGTTCGAACCTCGTTCCATTCTGGAATTTTTTTCTTATTTAGTTTTTTTTTCTTATTTCGAGCGATACTGGTTACGGACACCGGCGGCGGCGGCGGCGGCGGCGGCGGCGGCGGCGGCAGCGGCGGCGGCGGCGGCGGCGGCGGCGGCGGACAACTACGGCACCAAAAACGGCCGGTGAAATGATCTCATAACAGCTTTCGCTGTAAAACATGGTTGATCCCTCTGTCATAGGAATCGGTATAACACGAAAGTAAGACATGTCTTCACAGACGTAGTTGAGCGTTTGTTGTGCATTGTTTCGCCCCGAGGGCGAAGGAATGAATGTTATAGCAACAAGTTGTAATGTCACACGAAGAACATCAAGCAGCTCGAAACTTCCAACGCGTTGCTCAAGCAGAAAGGACGCACGGAACTAACAAACAAAGGATGAGCGCGAACTAACAACTGTCGCAGCTCGACAGTTAAAGCGCGCTGGTCAAATACAAAGGAGGACGCACGAAACGAACACACAAGTATACACAGGATGAGCGCGAACTGTCACAGTTGTAACTTATTTGTTTCTAAACAGCGCGCTCCTTTCGCAAAACTGGCCGCTGCAGTGAGCGAAATGACCTTCGTGCTCTCTGTAACTTGAACGCAAACTTGCGGTGAGAGCGCAAGACGTACAAGATAAGCGCGCGCGCAGGAGCGACCACGCCCTGTAGAGACACACGCTCATCGCAACGCGGGGGACGACGACATTTAAAGCGCGCTCTTCGAGCCCTTCGCGCCATCTCGCTAGTGAAAACGAGAACACGCTGATGTACCCTGATCTCTGAGTACCACCACTGGCAAATGGTGTATATAAATAGCACGCCGTTAGTATGACGAAGAACGTGCCGTTTGTGGCGGAGTCGTTTCGCGCTGCGCGCTGGGGATCGGGAGGTCGCAAGTTCGATTCCAGGTGATGGAACTTTTTCTTCCTGTTTTTTATTTCCCATATGTTTGTCTTTATATTTTACAACGTCATATCCGTGACGGAAATGCGTCAGTGGAGCCGTGGTGGACCCCGGCATAAAACACTTTCGTGTTAAAAATTGGTGCAGACGCTATCGCATCGGGAAGCAGATTCCATTCTTCAAATGTTCGAGCAAGGAATGAAAACTGAAAGACCTTAATACGGCATTGGTAGGGTCTTTTTCTTTCATTGAATTGTCGCGTCTCTTAAACTGATAATGAGGTTGTTTTAAATATACGTTCTTATAGATTCCCGCGTTGATTGATTTTTTTAAGTGTAACGTCCAAAAGCATTACCGAGTCATTGAAGTATAATGTTGGGAAAGATTTCATGATTATGTCGACCACCGAGTGTAGGTATAACTTGATAGCCGGAGTACACCAGTGCTCTGGCATTGTGCCTCGATGTGGTCTCTGTGCGACAGGGAAATGCTCCGTCGGTATTGGATGCACTGCTGGTTTTCGCAACGTAAAGTTAAATGCACAAAGAAGGAAAGACAGTTACGACGGTGCCGCATTATCTGAAGTATAACATATTTACGACCTCACAGCAGTAATTCGAAACGTGTAGCGCAACGACAATTTCAGAAATAAAGTGCGAACGGACGCCTGAAAATCTTCTCGTAAGACTTATCAGTTGCCACGTGCACTCATCAGCTCGCGATGTAGTGTAGAGGGGAGAAGGAATAGACAGCGCCATAGACTAACGTGGATTCAATTACAGAAAGCTTTTCAGCCGAGCAGCTTGAAAGGGTGCCACGGTCACGTGTAAAGTGCGAAGTAAAGCATTAATTACGATGACACTGGATCGTTTCGTCATGCCGCAATAGTTAAGGTGAGACGTACATCGAGCGCTGCAATTAGCTATCCGGCCGCGCTTCAGTAATTAATCGTTTTCAGCGTGGCGCGTACGCAAATGAGGTATTACGGCTTAGGAGAGACCACGAGCCGCGATTGCTTTAGCGGGCAGCGTTAAGTAGATTTATTTCTGTGTCCATGAACGACAGGTACAAAATGATAACGACTGCGTAGTAAGTGCTTGTGTCAGACGCAGGATGGCGCAGTTATTCCCTGTCGGAGGCATAGAGGCGGGAGGTGAGTTTGACCTTGTTTTCGTTATTCTCACGTTATCGGCCGGGCCGAACTCTTACGGACTATTACGACAGCTCTAGGGTGGCTTGCGAGCTTAGCATTTCGGCAAACCGCGCAACGAAATGGATCGTAGTTACTCAGATTTTGTATTACTCGCTACCTTGAACAGTTCAAAGTGATGTTAGTTAGAGACAGACCAAATAGCGTTAGCAGTAACGGAGAACAAAAAAAAAAAAAAAAAAAGAAGGCAGAGCGACGAGACGGGCTCACTCTACATCTGTCTTAAAAAAAACGCCAGGTCTGCGCGGAAAGCGTAGCACAGTCACAGCGAAAGCTGGAAGAGCGGCATTTCTAGAGCCCGTTATAAACTCTTTTGTGGCTACTAATACAAGTACATTAGCAACGTACCCACTACGCCACAAATCATAATTTTTATGAAGTTGGGAAGCACCCACCACGACATTATTCGTTATTCTGCGGAGAAGCGAGGTACCATCTGTAAGGCATTATGTGCACTTTGTTGATGCGACGGTTGATGGGGATGAAGAATTTTGGCTGAGCCCTTTATAATGGGTTGGAAGCTTTAAACGACCCACTAGTTACGTAATTCATATTGTGTGACGCCCAGTCGTTATTTAACTGTCCCACCACACTTTATAACATACGTTAACCAGAGAAACAGAGAGCGAGAGAGAGAGAGAGAGTTAACTTTATTGAGAGCCTGAAAAAATGGATCATGAGAGCCTTATGGGCTTCCTTGGCAACCAATAGAAGTGCACTTGCGAGGAACCCACTACGCTATAAATCATCATAATTTTTGTGAAATAGGGAAGCAGCCATTATGCAATTTTTCGTAATTCTGCGGAGAACCGTGGTACTCGCTAAACACCTCTAAGGCATTATGTGCACTTTGTTGACGCTGAGGCTGACGACGATGAAGAATTATCGCAGAGGCGTTTGTAATGGGTTGGTAGCATTCAACAACCTACTCGTTGCGCAATTCGCATTGTGTGACGCCCGGTTACAGAATTCGCGTTTGTGTGACGCGTGGTTGTTATTTTACTCTTCGACCACACAACATTACTTAATGTGGTTCCTTCCCGACATGAAGCCTGTACGCAATTTCAAGCACCGGCATGGATCCGAGGTAGAACACTGGTCTCCCACGCAGAGTACCCAGGTTCGAACCTCATTCTATCCTGGAAATTTTTTCCTATTTCCTTTTTTTTCTTATTTCGTCCGATAGCGGTTACGGACATCGGCGGCGGCGGACAACTACGGCGCCAAAAACGGCCGTTGAAATCTCATAACAGCTTTCGCTGTAAAAAACTCACAGGGTATTTTATGCATTCGCCTAAGACGACTCGAAGGCGAAAACCTTCTTCTTTTTCTTCTCAGTCAATGTATTGATCCTCCCCCGCCCTGACCCTCCCCCGCACCCCTCCGAAAGCTTTCTGCACCTCACCTGCTTGTGCACTGCCTCTGTGATCGGCCCATCTTTGACCGAGCAACGATGTCATGAGGTGACGTCATCATGTGAAATCATGTCATATCACAAGTCGTGACGTCACTGTGTCACGTCATAGTGACGTCCCGATGCCGTCACTAATTTTGGCGATCTGTGACGCCATGATGAGGCTATATGGTGACGTCATCACGTGGTGCTTTTTTTTGCATCAGTAATGGTGACGCGGACACCGCCGTGCGCCAACGCCGCCGACGATCAATTCTTACTTTTGATGAGGCATATAAGGCTTTCGCCTTAGTAATCCCGAGAAGCTAGCCATGTCGACACCTTCAAATGAAATAAGTTTACGAAAATCAACATAACTGTGCAATTAAAAAAAAAGTAAGTGGAAGCGTCCCTCTGCGCGATAATCGCGTTTCGCAGGACTCTCAATAAAGTTTTCCCATCCATCCATCCATCCATCCATCCATCCATCCATCCATCCATCCATCCATCCATCCATCCATCCATCCATCTATCCATCCATCCATCCATCCATCCATCCATCCATCCATCCGTCCATCCATCCATCCATCCATCCATCCATCCATCCATCCATCCATCCATCCATCCATCCATCCATCCATCCATCCATCCATCCATCCGTCCGTCCGTCCGTCCGTCCGTCCGTCCGTCCGTCCGTCCGTCCATCCATCCATCCATCCATCCATCCATCCATCCGTGCATCCCTCCATCCATCCATCCATCCATCCGTCCGTCCGTCCGTCCGTCCGTCCGTCCGTCCGTCCGTCCGTCCGTCCGTCCGTCCGTCCATCCATCCATCCATCCTACTTTGCACCAAGCATCTCTAGGCGCGAAGCACCTTATGCGCCTTACCCTATGCAGGAAAAGCTCTGTTTCTGCGATGGTGTCTGCGACGCTGTCTGTAGCAATGAGAGGACGCTGTCCTTTCATTACTATTGACGTGTCCCTATGGGAAACACCGGTGCCTCGCACCTCCCCAGGTTTCACGTTAGTGGAGCTGTATTGTATAGTATAGTAAAACAAGGGTGGGAAAGGGAAGTGAGGGTGAGGAGGGGGGAAAAAGAGGAGGACAACTCCACCAGCTTCGCCGCTTCTTTAGTCTTCGCACTACTATAGTGCATAGCTGCCTTAATCTTTTTTTAAACCTCCTTGTTTTGCACAAAGGTAGCTTTAAAGAAACAGCAAGAAAATATTAGGTGAAATGCAACGCTGTTTCAAGGTTTCGTTTCACTGTTCCACTTCAACACGTGTGCCCTAGATAAAGAAGACTGTCACAGAGGGGGAAAAAAAAGAACGCCAGGCCTGCGCGGAAAGCGCGGCACAGTCACAGCGAAAGCTGGAAGAGCGGCATTTATAGAGCCCGTTGTAAACTCTTTTGGGGCTACTAATACAAGTACACTTACAAGGTACCCACTATGCCATAAATCATAATTCTTGTGAAGTTGGAAAGCACCGACTACGCCCCTATTCGTCATTTTGCGGAGAAGCGAGGTACCCGCTAAACATCTGTAAGGCATTATGAGCAGTTTCTTGATGCGACGGCTGATGACGATGAAGAATTATGTCTGAGCGTTTTGTAATGGGTTCGAAGCTTTAAAGGACCCACTAGTTACTTAATTCGCATTGTGTGATGCCCGGTCGTTATTTCACTCTCCCACCACGCTTTATAACATACGCTAACGTGAGAAAGAGATAGAGAGAGGGAATTAACTTCATTGAAACCCTGAGGAAATGGATCATGGGAGCCTCATGGGCTTCCTTGGCAACCAATAGAAGTGCACTTGCGAGGAACCCATTACGCTATGAATCATCATAACTTTTTTTGAAGTAGGGAAGTAGCCACTATGCAATTTTTCGTCATTCTGCGGAGAACTGTGGTACCTGCTAAACACCTGTAAGGCATTATGTGCACTTTGTTGATGCTGTGTCTGATGACGATGAAGAATTATGGCAGAACTCTTTGTAATGAGTTGGAAGCATTCAACAACCCACTCGTTGCGCAATTCGCATTGTGTGACGGCTGGTTGTTATATTACTTTTCTACCACGCTGTATTAAACATGTTAATGTGGTTCCCTCCCGACATGAAGCCTGTATAGGGTCTTTTTGCAAAGCAGTTTCAAGCACCGGCATGACTCTAAGGTAGAATACTGGGCTCCCACGCAGAGGACCCATGTCCTCTGCGTGGGACATGGGTCCTCACACAGGCGCAAAATATATGTTCATTCAAGTATTTCTGGTAACTGACAATGACCACAATCGGGCCCTGTGTCACTGTAGCCGATCATGTGCGCATAGCGTCTTGTGAATGCCACACCAAGAACTACCGCGTACGCGCTGGAAACATCGTACTATCTGCATCCTAAACTACCGTCTTTAAGCCAACAAAAACCATTATATATAGCGCGTCTAAGTGTTCTGTGCACAGACTTTTTTTTTTCACGTTCCCACGCGCTGAAGCATGCTGCACACTCAATGTCGATGGAAATGTTATCATGAAGCAGACTAAAACGCATCTCAAAACGACACCTTGCGTCTTCAGCAGTGCAAACACTATGTGGGATCAGCGAACAATGGCCCTTGATAATGTTTTGCATCGCTCATTTCATGGGAGCTTGCACAGCAACGCGCATAAGGGTGTCAATTCATTAAGTAACAGCTTTAGTTGGGCGTCCGCAACAGCCCTGCGGGAGCAGGCTCCTGTTGGAAATGGCTGGCAGCCTACTTGCGCAGAGCTGCTGCAGACTCCCAGCTAAAGCTGCATAATTAGTACATACGAAAGCAGTACACTCACCGTTAACAGGCGCACGTTGTCCGTGTCCGCAGCTCCATGAATATTCCGGCCGCCAAGCGTCACTTCGAGCACGGAGCCTGGCGTCACCGCCACCGAAGATGCGCATGCTCGCTCGAACACAAAACTACAAGACAGGCAACTGACTCAACCCGCGCAACTAACGCGACGCATTCCAACAGACCGAGGAGGCTGAAAGAGGAGGTGGAGGCGCCGCGCCAGGCCGGCTCCGTCGGCGAGCCATGGCGCCTCGACGGCGCCGAACGACAATCCATCGCTTAATGACGACTTATACCCGACCACGTAAAAATTAAGAGAATAGACTATTTTCAATTCGGCATAGTTTTGGCCATTGGTTCTTCGGCATTCGTCAAAAATATTTGGTGTGTCATAAAATCACCTGCTTGTTACGTGACGTCACAAATCTGTGAACTCTTGAGGAGTTAAAATGACGTGTGCACACTAAACAGCACATTACTATGCAGAACAAAACAAACTTTTTGGGATAACCGGACAGTGTCTCATTCTGAACGTAATTCAAGAAGTCTGCCCGCCGAACATTGGCAACGGCTACTTATAGCAGTTGGCGAGATGGATTCTTATGAGTATCATAAATATTTTCAGTGGCAGTATAACGATTGTGAGCTGTTTGTGCGTGTATACAACTCTGCGAATTCATCCTTGTGCAGAGAAAGAGAGAGAGACAAAACAGACAGCGTTGTGCGTCCGCGCTCCTTTGCAGTCCAAACTGTATTTTGAGATGTACAAGGCAGTTCAAGATGAATCAAGCGTAACTATCCTGACTGTCAATTCAGTCTCCTTAGTCCAGAAAACCATGGACACTGACCATCTCCCTGGTCCGGTAGATTAAGTTGAGGGCAAGCTTGAAAGATGGGATCCCAATGTGCTCAAGCCACCTACCTTATATTTATCGTCGTGTTGCAAGCCGCCGCGATCGCTGCAAGCTACCATGTGATAAGCAAGGTGAAGCAGGTTAATCGAAGATTAAAGAGGAAACCTTTTTTAGCTCTTCCAGTTCGGCCCAACTAAAACACTCAACACTTCTGCACATTAATTGACTCAAAGCAGCTCAAAGCTATTCCTTTTCGAATAAAGAAAATGATTTCCCTGAAACAGGAAGAATATTTGATCGACCCACAAAATGTTTACTGGTTCGCTCTCGTATTTGCATCGTCGATGATGTAAATTTCAGGCCAGGCAGAGCAGAATAAACGCATGACAGAGTGCTCCAACATTATAGAGCTCCTGCTCAGCGGTAGGCTCCTCTGCAATGCTGGAGCGCAATGCGCGAAAGCGTCGCATTAGCGGCCTGCACCGTGACAGCCTACAGTGCGTGGTCGTGATACAGGGGAGAAAATCTTCACAGCAGAAGCGTAGGGAAATTTTCATTATATAATTACGGTGATTGCTGTGTTGAATGAAAACTTCGCCTTAGTTATTGGTTTCCCAGTGCGTAGCCGACAGTGACCACTGTTGAAAGTGGGGGGGGGGGTCCAGCCCCCTTAACTTTTCTCAGGGGGGGGGGGGCGCTCACGCCCCCCTTGCCCCCTCCCCCCCCCCCCACCCGGTAGATACGCCTATGCGCCTAGCTTTTGTGTAAGTGTTACTTAGTGACGCAAGTTATTGGCATTTCGTGTCTGCACCTGTATCGATTGCGTGTGTCGGTTGAATAAACTTTCCATTGTGGTTCGTGAGTTTGACTGGCTGAGAAGATAGAGCGTGTTACCCGCGCGTCAACGCCTCGACAGGTGGCACTTTGCACCAAATGACAGGTGCGCGAATTGTGGGCATTGCGTGAGAACTAAGCGCGTTTTGTTTGAGCGTGTTGCTCTTGAGGGTGTAAGGCACCTTGTTTGGTGCACCTTTGGGGTCACAGCTACGTCACTGTCGCAAAGGAATAACGACACATTTGCCCAGTTGGTACTTAGGGGTCACAATGTACGTGATCTGGAGACGGCGGTACCAGGCAGAAGCTCGTCGACATCCACAGCGTAGATTTACATCGAAATTACTAAATTCTTTTTGGATACCTAGTTGACAAGCTGGAACGAACTGCTGTGGCTTGCATAGTAGAGATAAGGCGAGGAGGCTTGTGTGAAGGCTTGCATGAAGGCTGGAACGCTTACCGTGGCTTCTGTGATATAGTGTTACACGTTGTTAATTGTCAACAGGAGTTGTTTTTCAAAGTTGTCGTCGCTGATTCTTCCATGTTTTCTCGTTAAGAGGTCAGCTGCTACACTGAACACTCTCTCAATGCATGCGCTGGAGGAAAGGACAGTATTATAAGGAACACCTTGCGCACCAGCTGGTAGTTGCGCAGTGCTTCGATGCTAGCGTCCATGTCCTCTATGAAGCGTCGCCCTTTGCTGTTGCTGGCGCTCGGCTAAGGCGTTGCAGGTAAGGACAAGGACAAGGTGAAAAAAATAGGCTCTGTAGGGACCCCCTCCCCCCCCCCTCCAGACGGGGATCCCTAAAGAGCGGTTGCATATTTTTCGGGACGAGAACTGCTGTAGAAGACTGGTTAGAACTTGACTTTACAAAAAAGAAAGTAATTGATTACCGGTGATCAATTACAAGAAAATGTAACTGAATTACCCAGAACGTTACAGTTTCGAAAAAGCAATCGATTCGAAAATTTACAAGAAAATGTAGCCGATTACTTGTAACGCCTACGTACAACTCTGATAAATGTACAATGAACTTCATTGTACATTGATCTTTTGCCTTTACAAAAGCACAGTCCAATGGCATTGGACTATGCTTTTGTAAAGACACGTTTCACTTTCGTGTTATACCGATTTCTATGACGGAGGGATCAACCACGTTTTTTAGAATTTATGGACAGCCCTACTCGGTCGTGAATCTTGGGTGCTCTCCCAGGAACTTAATGTCTCTCTGTGCTAGCGCTATAAATAGGGTTCACGACTTAGTGCTATGTAGTGTAGCAAGAGATAGCGTTAAGCTCTCCCGAGTACGAGCAGGAATATTAAACCTGCGGTCGCGCTCGTCTAATATCCGCGTGCATGGAACGGTCTGTCTATGGAGCCGAACGGAGCAGGAACTGCAAGTATATGTTGTAGTGAAAAACCTGAGTGAAGGTTCTGGATAGAATAGTGGCGTTTTCACTACATCTAAGTGTCATTGGGGCCAAACTTAACATAAACACTTAATGCGAAAGTTCTTTAAGCTCGCTTAATATCCTTTAGACCAACGTCTCTTTTCTTAAGATAATATACCAAATGTTCTTGTGGAGACTACCAAAACGTCGATGTCACCTCATGGAGAGACACGTTGAGGTGAAATAAATACAAGCACGCACGACAACACGCCGCGTCCCCGCGTTCATCTAAAGCGTCTGGAACGCTAATAGCGTCGCATTCTAGCAACGCAACGCCGCGGCGAGGCACAAGAGGGTGCTACAGGTATGATCTCCCGGAGTAAAGAACGAGAACAGTACCGCAACCGTCCGCCCTGCTGCCATATTCGGTCCAGCGTGGCTGAAGCTGCGGCGGCGCGGTGTTGATTTTACGTGGAGTAGCACATGCTATCTATCTATCTATCTATCTATCTATCTATCTATCTATCTATCTATCTATCTATCTATCTATCTATCTATCTATCTATCTATCTATCTATCTATCTATCTATCTATCTATCTATCTATCTATCTATCTATCTATCTATCTATCTATCTATCTATCTATCTATCTATCTATCTATCTATCTATCTATCTATCTATCTATCTATCTATCTATCTATCTATCTATCTATCTATCTGTCTGTCTGTCTGTCTGTCTGTCTGTCTGTCTGTCTGTCTGTCTGTCTGTCTGTCTGTCTGTCTGTCTCTATCTATCTATCTATCTATCTATCTATCTATCTATCTATCTATCTATCTATCTATCTATCTATCTATCTATCTATCTATCTATCTATCTATCTATCTATCTATCTATCTATCTATCTATCTATCTATCTATCTATCTATCTATCTATCTATCTATCTATCTATCTATCTATCTATCTATCTATCTATCTATCTATCTATCTGTCTGTCTGTCTGTCTGTCTGTCTGTCTGTCTGTCTGTCTGTCTGTCTGTCTGTCTGTCTGTCTGTCTGTCTGTCTGTCTGTCTGTCTGTCTGTCTGTCTGTCTGTCTGTCCTGAATAACTAACCACGCGAAAAGGGGTAACCGTTGCCAATTTCATTTTTTTCACGAGGACATTTCTCGGCATTGGGGCACTTGTTATGCCGCTTCTGATGCAGGGTGGCATCTGAGACTTGATGTCGGTGGTCAGGTCCACATCTTAGTCTAGTCGAACTAGAAGGCTGCAGCTGCACCCAACAAGCCACAAAGAAAGAAGACACGGAAGGGCGATATCACTGTACAGGAAACACGCAGATGTCAACACAATGCTCACGATCAAAGGTTTACGCCAGCACCGCGAGAAACACAACTGGAAAAGAAATAACCGCAGAAACAGTGCCATCCAGATACCCGAATACAGCAGAAATGTCCCTTATCGCTGGGTATGACTACCTGCGCGGAAACGCCATCACATGTACTCATTGACTCACAATATGCATTTCTACGACTTCCAGAACTGACCCGCAATGAACATACCGAATGTTGCACGAGCGTCACTTTAAGAAGCTGATCCTCGATAACTACGTAATCTGGAACCCATGCCGCGAACTACTTGCAGGAAACGAAGCGAGACACACCGCGCCCCGAGAACAAATCGGCTGGGCATTTCCGCCGCAGAGATCCAAAAATGCGACGACGCAGGAAGCGCGCTGCTCCTCTGGCGTTCTCGCCATGAGCGGCCGACCCGTACTTGCCGCACGACCGCGCCGACGCAACGCCTAGACGTGATTGACGCCGCGAAACACGTACAAAGCGCGTACCGACGGGCTTTGTCCACTCTAACGCATTAGATTCTTACGCCACTCCATAGCGGGCGCCAGGGGTTCATAGCTTCGAAATGCTTCAAAATAAGCCACTACTCACCAAGGGGCGCTAGGCGTTTTTTGTACGCGGTCGGACGCCGCGAAATCAAGGAGGCGTGCCATTTATAACTCCACTGTTAAAAAAAAAAACAAAAAAACTAGTACTGCGCGACATATGCAGCACCGTCACAGCGAAAGCTGGAGGAGCGGCCTTTCTATAGATGCCGTTGTAAGCTTTATTGGGGCGACTGCCACCACTACAGTTGCAAGGTACCCACTACGCCGTAAATCGTCATAATTTCGCGAAGTAGGAAAGTACCCACTATGCCATTATTCATCCTTCTGCGGAGAAGCATGAAATTAAGGACAAGCAGTGTCCACAGCCGTTCCTGGCACTCGCACGCGTAAGACAGTGTCTGATGCGCTTGGACACCGAAGGCGGTGTCAGGAGCTTGCGCAATCGACGCCCACATTAGAAGACGACGTCGATCATGGTATGTGCGCAGCCGCGGTGGGAAAGCGGTTAGTGCTCGGCTGCTGACCGCAAGGTTACGGTTTCGATACCGGCCGCGGCGGACGCGTTCCGAAGGAGGCCAAAGGCTTGTGTACTTAAATTTGTTTGCACATTAAGGAACCCCAGGTGACCGAAACTTCCGGAGCCTTACATTACAGCGTGCCTCACGTAAAACCCAAGAAATTATTATTGAAACTCAAGGAAGTGTGCGATTTACAACTCCGCTCTAAAGAGATAAAAAAAGAAGATGACTTGTAGGTGAAAATGAACCTTATCTAGAAGCTATCCGCACCCCACGTGGTTTTGCACTGCCTCTGAAATCGACCTACCTTTGACCGATCGACAGTGTCAGTGGATGATGTCATCATGGGACGTAGAGTTGTTGTGTCATCGTGTGACGTCACGACGACGTCATATATTTGATCAATCTGTGACGTCGTGACTTAACGTGATGGCGCACTGAAGCGCCGCGTGGGTTTTTGTACGCTTTGCAAGACCTTACCGTACCTTACGAGGCCTTTTCGAGCCCTTATGTTCTCGCAATGTCTCGCGGAAGTCTCGTGCACGGGGGCGCCAACACGGCCACTTAAGCTTTCGCCTTAAATGAAACGAGCGTTGCAGCGTGCGCTGGCTTGCCCTACGTACTATTTGTAGGTGCCGTCCTCCTTAGTGGCGTCCCTGTAAGGGGGAATCCCTGCATACCTCCCTTGTTTTTCCAACAAATATTTCTACTACCACCACCTTGGTAAAGTTCACGCTGAACCTCTCCACGTGTGAGCATGCCAAGAAGCTTCTTCGAAGAAAAGAAGAAATATGAAGTTGGGCTATATCACGAATTTCCTTGAGACACGGAAAAAAATGGCAGTACTGTGTGAATTAGACGCGCAGCATGAAATTAAGGGCAAAGAGTGTCCGCTGCCGTTCCTTGACATTCGCTCGAGTAGCACAGGGTTGTAGCTGAGATCCAGGCGCAGATGTGCTTGGAGACCGAAGGCAGTGTCTATAATAACAATTCTTGGGGTTTTAGGTCCCAAAACCCCGATACGATTATGAGAGACGCCGTAGTAGAGAGCTCCGGAAATTTCGACCACATAGAGTGTATAAGCGTACGCCTAAATCTAAGCACACGGACCTCCAGTATTTTGCAGACCTCCCACGACACACAGAGACGTTACTTCACCGACTTCGGCTGGAAGTAGCGCATACAAACAGCTTCCTGCACAAGATACACCGATCCAGCTCACCGGAATGCTATACTGTGGCAGCGCTGGCTGTGGTCACGAAGAAGAGAATGTTGGGCATATTCTTTTAGAATGCGTAAAGTACGCAAATGACAGAAAAAGCTTACAAAAGAAACTAGCCAGTTTGGAAAGACGCCCTCTAACACTACAGAAATTACTTGCACCGTGTCCTTTGAAAAGCATCTTCAGCAGGTGAACATCTTCCCTAAAGACTTCTTACTGGACACTGGACTAGATAAGCGCTTGTGATGAATAGCTATGTGTTGACATAGACGGAAAGATCTGTTTGCCTTCTGTGTACTGTGGGCAGAACTTGAAATCTGTGCGCGCGAACGCTTTTTTCAATGTGAATTCCTGCAAGCGAACTGTACATTACAATGTTATTTTTTTTAAAACCCGGTTTAGTTTGCGATATGTTTTCTTTCTTTGTTCATTTTTGGGTAACAACCACTTTTTCTTTTCTTCGCTGCAATACTTACAGAAATACAGCAGCCGAGGTTATATAAACTTCAACTTTTCTGCCACAAGCCAGTTGAAACAGAACTGAACAGAAATGCGGCCACCTCGGCCGGGATTCGATCCTGCGACCTTCGGGTCTGCAGTCAAGCACCATAACCACTAGAAAACCGCTGCGGGCACCGAAGGCGCTGTCAGCAGCTTGCTCATTCGACTCCTAAATACGCTGTAGAAGAGGGCGTCGATCGCTGCATCTAGTCGGTAGCGTTACTCGAATCTTTTCGAATAAGCCTAGCCGCTTCGATACGAGAACGCCCGGAAGCGTTACACGACAAATAAACGGCGAAGGCACGCGTGCGCAGTCGGCAAATACATTTCGCTGGGCGTGGTGTGAGGGCGTTAAGTGACGTCTTTACCGTCCGCGTATATAGGCCCAGAATTCGCGGCACGGCCAATCACTGTCCGTCACGTTTCATCGCCTGCGCGTACCGTTATTAAATACCGAATCACATACACATCGTTCCTAAAGCGTTCGACATTGCCACTATCACCGGTGTCGCAGATTCACGAGCCTCTGACGCATGCCGCAAACGTCGCGACATTGGAATTCTTTAATATCGCCAAACCAGTTCTGTAGGTGTGCCCTCGAAGCACACGTCAGAGTGGAAAGTCTTAAAACGTCTTTGAGTATAGCACCATCTTTTGTGACACTAGCGCATTCAAGCTTTGGTTGCGGCTTCAAGAGAAAGAGTAGAAACAACAGAAGAAAATAGAGAGTTCCTACAGTACGTTGCCGCAAGAGATAGAAATATAAGCTTTTTCTTTTCTTTTTCTTTCTTGGGGGGAGGGGGGGGGATGAGAGCGCACTGAAGAACACAGACGAGCGCATGACACAGCGCTGTGTATGTGTGCCATTCGTTCTGTACTCTGTCTCTAGTGCAATCTAATGTTACTAAGCGTTACCAACATGTCAAAATTTGCTCTTGCAAACTGTTGCAATAGAAAATGCAGTAGAACATTAAGTATCGAAAACTCTGGCAGTGCTCACGCTTATTAGCGCGAAACTACATGTACCGTAGTTGCATGCAAAGAACGTCGAGAATAAATGAGGGACGAAAGTGCACGCTCATTCTTTAGGAAACCGATGCACGCTCGAAACGCCATTTTACAGCACAGCCTTATAGTACAAGGTCATATTCGTCACCACAAACAGTTATTCTGTGCAAGCCTGGCGTGCGCTTTTCTAAGTTTTCACTGCTTAGCAGTCCAGTTTAATTGCAGTTGTCATACTGTGTGTTACTTCAGCATAAGTGTTTTAGCTTCGATCCTGAACAAATACCTTGTAACGTAAATACCAATCAGAAGTATAGGAAATAACTTCAAATACGGGAGTGTGCGTGCGTGCAAGGTGCACAAGTGAGATCACGAATTAATTTTTTTTTACACCCGCCATGGTGGTACAGTGGTTATGGGGCTTGAGTGGTGACTCGAAGGTCGCGGGATTGTATCCCGGCAGCGGCGGGCGGATTTCGATGGAGGCGAAGTGCTATAGATGCGCGCAAGTTTAGATTGCGGTGCACGTTAATGAACCCAAGTTGGTTGAAACTACCAGAGCCCTCCTCTACGGCGTCTATCATGATCACATCGAAGCTTTAGGACGTAAAGCCCGAACAATTATTATATTAGAACGGTTCTTGAGGGACCCGCCTATGTAAATAAGCAGCGATACCCGCTCTTCCGATAACATCAGCTCAAGGAAGCTAAACTCCGGATGCACGCTTTGTCCTCGAAGAAGCTTTGGATACGTCTAAATGTCCAGCTCGCTAAACTGAAGCGCTATGACTGTTTCCGTTACGACGCAGAACGACAGATTGTGAAGGCAGCGCTTCATTTGCAACGCGGCTCGAGCTTGGAGTGGCGGCACGTTCTCGGCCCGTGGCAAGACAGCGGTTGTGCGATGCGCAACACAAAAGCGCTGTTGGTGTTCTTGAGGAACACTCGACTTAACGAAAGTCTGTGAATGACTCTTTTGTGTATATATCTGTGTCTGCGACTGTACGTACTATTTGTGTGTATATGTGATCATCGTATATATCGTAGTCATCACCCACCCGTCACCTGGAGTAGCAAGCCTGGCTATAAACCAGGCTAACATCTCCGGGAATTTCATTAAAGAATATTATCTCTCTGATGCGCTGAATTCGTAGATTGTTTTACAAAGGTATGCTCACTGCAATGTGAGTTCGGTTGAGCAAACCTCGGTCGTTCTGCAGTCTTGTGGGGAGAATTTTTTGCGGCAGGAGCAGCCGTTGGCGATTGAGTAGATCGAGCGAGAACGGTAGCTCGTTAAGACGGGCGGGCCAGCGAAATTAGGTCGTTTGGCCAAATTGATGAAGTTGAAGCTGGGTGGGCGTTGGCACCCCGCGCCGATCACTTGTCGAGAGCCGGCCGACAAGTGATGGGCGCACGTCGGTATGACAAGAGGGCACTGAGTACTATAGAGAGAGAAAAAAAAAAGAAGGTTGCAGAGTGGGTTATGAAAGGAGCTGTCGCCACCTCTTTAGCGATTGGTGCGAATGACACTTTGCGCTGACGTCACGAGACCATCAGAAAAAAAAAAAAAACATGTCAACACGTGGTGGAGCAAGAGGGGTCGGCGAGCTCGCCACGATATAAGGGCTACGTTTCGTTGAGGCCGAAAGTTATATTACGTTCGGCCGCACAAACTCGCGGCGCCTTTTTGCCAGGACTGCATTTTCTAGGCCGAATTCCTTTTCGTTTTAGGTCTTGCGCCGTGACCTTCTTGTGGACAAAATACGATCGCGTTTTTATGCACGACCAGCGTGTTACTTTTAGCGCTTGTCGCTCACGACGAGTGGTGGAATCTACTGCCTGCCGTTTGTTATCGGTTCGCATAAGTCAATATATGGGGGCCACGGCCATTCTCGTGTCTTTTTTATTTTCTTTTTCTTTTTCGCAGATCGTCGCGCACAGCGTGTTCGCATGCTAGTGCGTTCAATGAAGCGCCAAGCCGGAAAAGCTGAAATTGCGAATCTGTATTAGTAATCAGCGAACAAATTGCCATTGATAAGAATATAAACACAAGTAGGGGATAAATAGAGCGCTGTCTTATACGTTGAACTTCTTTTTTTTTTGTTGGCCTCTTGTCAACGTGAATTTCTGAACCGATATCTAATATGAATTTGTGTTTTACGTAAGATACCTACGCCGCGGCGAAAGATATATAAAAAAAGAAAAAAAAAATGAAGGCAGCTTCCCACAAGTGGTGCCAAGCCCGAAGGAAGTGCGGAGCTGGGAAGCCTTCTTTGTTTCTCTTCGATTCTCTCTTTCCTTGTTCTCTTTTACAGTTTTTTCTGTCTTTCTATTTATTTCTATTTTTCTTCCTATTTTTTTCCTTTCTTTCTCTTTCTTTCTATTTCTCGCTTGCTTGCTGTTTTTTTTTTTCAATTTTTATACGTGGTCTTGCCTGCGTTACGCCAAGCGACGACAGCATACGACAGCCCGGTCCCCTAAAGTGCTCCGCACTTGATATCATCATCAAGGCGCGCGAAGAACAAGATGAAAAAGACTTCTCCTTGGCGCGAGAGCGCGCTCAATATGCTACGGATGGTTATGCTATATATGCGTGGTTGTACCAGCGTTACGCCAAGCTACATGAGATGACGACAGCATACGAGAGCCCGGGCCCCTAAAGTGCTCCGCACTTAAAAAGAAAATGCAACAACTTATATGGGAAACGCAGTATACAACATATTGAGGCCACTAATATATTCTGCTGCAAATGGTGCATTTGATAATAACAACCTTCTAACGTCTTTTCAGGTCTGTCATTTCTCCTAGCATTCGACGCGTCCGAAGGACGGGTTCCTGTACGTCAACCTGCGTTCCTGTTCCACGCTAGGACGCTCACGTTCACTCCCCGGTTGTCCTACAACGGAGTACTTTCATTGTCCTCACGGTAGAAGTCAGGTGCTGGGCCTGTTGGTACATAGTTTAGAAAATCGACGAACCCAGCCTCAAAAGACGCGTACCCAAGAGGAGGAAATTTTGAAGCACTTTAATCTGGCAACAGTTTAACATTAAACTCTTCCTACTCCCAGCGGGTGTGTTCGTCAAAATTTTCTCCTCTCGTGTACGCGTCTTTTAAGGCTGGGTTCGTCGATTTTCCGAAATCCTCATGGTCAACGCCTCGTACTGGAGGCAGGTGCCTGCCCTTCTTGCCTCCCTATTTTTGTAAGTATTGGAAACGCCGATTTCCTGATGCAAGGATTCGTATAGGATGAGTAAAAATGGCACGTCTCTTTTCAGGTTTGAATTCTTGCGTCTGAAATCGAAAGGGTGGGTTCCTGCACGTTGGCTCTCTACGTGCGCCACGGAGGGGCTACGACATTCAGGACCGGTCTTCGTGCACCAAGCACTCTTCAACGCTTCCCTAAACCCGGTGTCAAGGCATCGTTCTAGAGTTACTCCTTCGGCGCCCCCTTTGCTGTCCCGACTCGTGCCTTGCTCTGCACAGGTTCGCCGGTTGTTCAGCGGATGTTGCCACTATTTACTGTGCACTTAAAATCATGCGTTTACTTACGTCTTCTTTTAACTGGCTGCCCCGCCTGAAGAATGCTGTGCGCTGCTCCAGTCTGAATCACGAGATAGTTCAACTTCAAAGAATAGCATACAGTTGAATGAAGCATGTGCTACCACCCAGACTCAAATAAAATGCTAGCGTGATCATGCTGGGCTGCTTTGTAGACTCTTTCTGGGTTACCGTGGGGATTTCTTTATGCAGTCCAATTCTAGATCGTGTTTACTGAACCAGAGGAGAATCCTTTATGTTCAGTTGCTTAATTGCACTATTGTTCGTTTAACACTCTGTCGCGATAAGTTTTCCTTGCCAGCATTTATTACCGGTGAAAGGCCTAGTCGTTGACATTGTGAATGACGTTCACAGACCGCTTTCAACATGATATTACTTGGTTAATGTGTTTATTCTTTCCTTAAGCGTGATTCCTTTGCTATTCTTGATAGCGTCTTGTTTATTTCGTCGAACACGAGTTGACCTAATTCATCGAAACATTCACTATGACTTGATAGCTGTTATTGCGACACTAGTGTTTATGTGCGATTGTATTTGAGTCCTGCAGAAGCAATTAGAGTACTTAAACATTGTCTTATAAAGAGTTTATGCAGTTCAACGCATACAATGTGTCATCGTCATGTTACAGAATTTTGAAAATATTGGCGCTTTTTTTAAACTGACCCAAATAACCTCAACACTGTCGTCCATGATGGTTTTGGTTTCTTGCTATAGCTGCAATTTTTCGTTTAACCGCGCAAAGCCTTCTGGTTTTGCAAGCATGCTAAATAAATGATTTGCTGGATCAAATGAGTGAACGATATGAATGAACGAATACATTTCTAGTTGTGTTTCTCTTGATATGTCGGAATATACTAATAATGCCGCTCTGTACATCACCAAAGGCAACACGCTTGCTAGTTATTCTGAACCTTTTTTTTTTAACATATAACAGACGCACATGTGCGACTCATAGCAAGGGTCTCGTTCTGGCAGACTTGATGCCTTCAGGCAGTATGCGAGGTAAGCTGACAGCTCATAAAGAAATCGCGTGATACGTGACGCCAGCAGACAGAAAAAGAGTGTTCCACACTCGTCGTCATGGCTACGAGCGGCGCAGATTACCACTCCCAGGTTTAAATGCACAGATACACCCGGTAAAGTGGACGGGAGGACGACCGCCGCCGTAGCTGAATTGGTAGAGCATCGGTCGCGTCATTCGAAGGTTGCAGGTTCGGTCCCTGCCGGCGGCAAGTTGTCTTTATGTCCTCTTTACGTTCTTCATATTTATATCACAATTACGACAAATAACGTCCCCTATAGGTTCCTTGGCTTGATTGTCTGTTAGTTCTCATTAACGTTGTGTCTAACCTGGACAGACGCGCGTTAACCGCACGCAACCGTGCAGTGTCCACCTAGCTAATTAACTTCACTAATATCAACTTTCACAAGTTATTTGCTCCTTGTCGAAGGTTGAAGAGCGCCCGAACAGCGCTATAAAAATAATAAAACTTCAAGAAACGAGAACACGGTTGTGTGAGAGTTTCAGAAGAGATAAACAGTGTATTCCTCCACATTCCAGCTCACACTCGGAGGAAGGACACGGAACTGAAAGGCCAGATAATCGGTGGTCCACTAGTTACCGAAGTGGTGCCAAGAGAATGAAATGTAGTCGGGAAGGATAGAGAACGAAGGGTGAAAAGCAAAGATGTCCACGAGTAATGAAGGCTAGCTTGCACGAAGACGGAGCTCGCAAAACGAGCACCACATATCCACTTCAGACGTGAAATGATCAAAATCGGGCTTCAGCGAACGCCAAGATGACCTTGAACAGCTGCGTTAGCATCGCAAAAATGCTTTCAATCACTCGTTCAGGCATCTGCCCGTTTGGCAAACGTACTTCTTTCCGCAACTCAAGGGGATGAAATAAACACCCACTGCACATGCTAACAAATTGCTCCCCTCCCTGCGGTTAGTTGTGCATATGTCCCTTCATCTGGCGTGAGCATTCGAGTGACCACGGAGCACTAGTAGCTTCTTCGTAGCTCAAAAAAAAAAAAAAAAAAGAAAGAAAGAAAGAGAACTTTCGCATCTACGTTTTCGCCTGTCTTCATCAATCTACATGTGTGAGATCTTGTGCAAGTAGAGGAGCACCGCGACTCTCTTATTGTCACTGACGACGCAGCTGGCTGGTGCTTTTCTTCTCAGCTTGATGATCCTAAGTATATTTTCTGCTACCAGAACCAGCGCGAGCTCAGGGAACTCGGCACATGTCAGACGGGAAAGCCTGCTCGAGAAAACTGTAAATTGAAGAATGGATGCAGGACTTCCTTAGGGCATTTGTGCGAGCAAATGTTCGAAATGTTGGAATGGGCTGACATATATGGCAAATGCGATGTGTTTCCTCAGGTACACACACACACACACACACAAACACACACACACACACACACACACACACACACACACACACACACACACACACACACACACACACACACACACACACACACACACACACACACACACACACACACACACACACACACACACACACACACACACACACACACACACACACACACACACACACACACACACACATGCGTAGGTGCAAAAATAGCGCAAAATGCGGGGTGTTCAGCAGAGTCTACGCCTATGCATCCATTCGTACATACATCACGTGCACTGGCACGTCGAACGCGAGGGCGAGGGAGCGAAGATAGACACAAGAGCACTTATGCATTCTTACACCTGGTATTGAAGTATTTATAAATTGGAAGAATGAATTCTGGAAGGGAACAAGAAGAAAATTGCAGGGACAATGACGCGTATTCGCACGCACACGGTTACAAAATGCTCGGAATGCGGTTGCAGGTTCTGCGGAACCCGAACGAAACGAGTGCTGCCTCCTGGACACGACGCGCGAAGGCGCTCCGAAGCGCGCTTCACCTCCGAGTGTTTTGAGCGCGCAGTACAAACATGGCACCAAGCAATGTTTAATGTAAGCTTTGGGCATCTCACCTTCTCTTATTCACTGTCGCATCACTGGCCACTTGCACCAGCTAACTTCTCGTCATACTGCGAAAGTGGTTACGATTTACTTTTAACAAAAGCTTTCTTTTGCAAAGTAGCCTTGCCAATCAGAACTTGGCTTCAAAAAAACGGCAATTTTTTTTTTAATAATGCGACTTAACCGTTTAACACTGTTTGATTAAGTGAGATGATGCCGTGTTGACTTCTATATGTTCTCCATAGAAGTTAGGACACTGGCCGAACCCGTCCTCGGCACGGAAAGCTTTGAGAGCGTTGTTGCGCTATTTTGCGCACAACTAGTCTCAGAGACAGATTTTAAGCAGTGTCGTTTATCGTATTATTGTTATTTTTTTTCTCTCTTCCTTTTTTTTGTAAAATCTCTTTTCTGTCATCGTTCACTCCTCCTTCCCCTTTCCCCAGCACAGGGTAGCCAGCCGGTCTGAGAACTGGCTAACCTCCCTGTCCTTCCGTTTTGCCTTTCCTCCTCATCCTTAGCAAAAAGAGTTTCGTCGCAATCCTCAAAGCATTGACTACCTTGATGACGCGCCAACTAAATGGATACATATTTAATTGATGCGTACTAACAAAAGATTGGTATACAAAGTGAAAATTTTCGATGGAGATTAAAAGGCTCGACCGTGTACTTAGATTTAGGTGCACGTTCAAGAACTCCAGGTGGTCGAAATTTCCGGAGCCCTCCACTACAGCGTCCCTCATAATCATATCGTGGATTTGGTACGTTAAACGCCAACAGTTATTGTTAAGGTGAAAATTTAGAAGGAATAGTGACCTTAAAAGTACACTGCGGTTAGGTGAACATGCACCTGAAAATATGATCCAAGTGAATGAAAGGCAGAGCAGTATACAGTTCCGAATATGTGTTTAATTTCTCTAATTCTAATGCTGATGAGGGCGCTGCTTCGTATGACATTAATCTTATGTATGCTATTCGATGTCCAGTCTTTGTTTATAACCACCCGGAGCTCATAATACTGTTCATAGTTCCCGTTACTCATTACGCCTCTTTATTCACTTAATCAACTACAATGACAGAAGAAGGCGGGGTCGTGAGAATATTTGAAAATTTGGAATTGCAAATGTAATGATCTGCTATTTGATGCTGTCCTCTAATGTAATAGCCAACATTCGTAAAGTCGAATAATTTGTAAATAGCTTTAAAATATTTGCTAGTGCGCAATCAAGCGAGAAATTGCAGCGGAAATACAGTAACTTACGTACCTGCGGGCTTAGTATGGGCATGAGAAAATTCGCAGCGTAGCGGGCTGTGGCATAGGGAACCAGATTTTTCCAGCTGGACAGATTCCATATACTCCACGCATTCTTCGAAAGGTTCCGCCTATGCGAGGAAATTTCTTGTTTGTTCCACATGCCGCGTTGCGTTTGTTCTTTTACCAGAGAACACTTCGTAACGTGTCATGCAGTGATGCAGACTTACTGAAGTTAATACAAGAAAACAGGGCTGTGAAGGTGGTCTCATATCAATACAAAAAAAAAAAAGGAAGACGACTGTTCATTATTTGAAGACTACTTGAGTAGTACCGCGTAGGTTCAATCTAGTGCAACTGCCTATGGCAATGTGGACGTCGCATCTCGCCTATCTTTTTTTTTTTTTCCTAGACCTGGAGAAATTAGTCGATTGTTTGGACTGACTGTAGCCTGCCACTGGCTCGGAAGATTCAGCGACTTGTGCCAAGTAAGAATCTTTAGGCATCAGCCTTCACTCCAGCAACGCGAATGGACAACGTACGATGGGAGCCTACGTTCGTTATCAGCTGGTCAGCCAGGAAGCTATCGAAAACCTGGCTACCTCGCCCCTCCCTCCGCCCCTCTCATATTTCTGCTGAGAACAGCGAGAGAAAGTGCGAAAGAATAGATGGAGAGAATGAAAAAGAGGAAAGATTGAAGAATAGCGGTCGAAAAGAGAAAGAGAAAACAAAAATCGAGCGCGAGACACAGTGGTGCTGACGTTCCTAACTGGATCAGACTGAGTGCGGTGAGAGCAGAGGTCTGACGGATGCCTACGAAATTGAACGAGGAAGACGATGCCCGACCGCAGAGGTGAAGGCAGCGCCCCACCCCCGTTGTCTGCTGACCGGGCTCAAGGACTCAGCGAGGAAGAAGAAGCGGCACGGTGCTTCTCCGAGAAGGCCGCTGTCGGAAACCGTCAATTACAATCGAACATCTTCCGAGAGAACTGCGTCTCGTCCCGCATTGTTCTTGACCATAGGTGCTCTGCGGCCCCTCCTTCCTGGTCCGTATAGCGTGGAATTCGATCGCCGCCCCGGCGCGCACTTCGGATGGTGTTGCGATAAGCTCGCGCGCTGCATTCTTGAGACCGTTACTCTCGCCCTTTCGGCTGGCGCGCGAGAGCACGAATAACTTGTGTTCTCCTTCGGTGGTGTCAGGGATGGTCTAGATGCCGTAACATTGGTTTCCTGTATACTCTCGTGCCACGTATCGCGTGGTTTCTTCTGTACCCTCGTAAATGTTGCTTTTCTTGAATAAAAACCAGTTGTTCGTCAGCGCTTGTGCGTATCTTCTCTCTTGTGTCCTTGTGTGTTTGCGCTGTATTATAAATATACTCCAACTCGCCCAAATCACTACGCTAGTTCACGTAGATAGATAGATAGATAGATAGATAGATAGATAGATAGATAGATAGATAGATAGATAGATAGATAGATAGATAGATAGATAGATAGATAGATAGATAGATAGATAGATAGATAGATAGATAGATAGATAGATAGATAGATAGATAGATAGATAGATAGATAGATATTCTGAAATGAACAATTTAGAAACTTGCTTTGTGGCACGTTTGTATAAGGTTACCCCAGGTGGTTCTGCGACTGCCATTGACACGCAGGTCTAGTCAAGAGTTCCCACGAAAATTCGTCTCCTCAGGTAACATGATGATGAAGTTGCGGCCGCTGACGAAGTGAAGCTGAAAGATACACGAGAGGTGTTTCGGGAACCGTACCGGTTCCTTGAACACCTATTAACCAAGGAACCCATACGGATGATAGAGGAGCCCGCACGGGTCCCGAAACGTCACTTGTCAGTTTTTCACCTTGAATTGTTCAGTGGCCACAACTTCATCATTGGTTACTTGTTGCAACATCAACGCTGGGAGCCTTAGAATTAGCGTCCCAAAGCGACTTTGTGTACTCTCTGTACGCTTTCTGTGTACTACTCTGTACTTGTTTGGTCCATAGCGTCTCATAAGTTTATCAGTTCTTTTTTTCAACTCTTAATTTAGGATCCGGAAATGACTGACTGACTGAACTGACTGACTGACTGACTGACTGACTGACTGACTGACTGAACTGACTGACTGAACTGACTGACTGAACTGACTGACTGAACTGACTGACTGAACTGACTGACTGACTGACTGAACTGACTGACTGAACTGACTGACTGACTGACTGACTGACTGACTGACTGAACTGACTGACTGACTGACTGACTGACTGACTGACTGACTGACTGACTGACTGACTGACTGACTGACTGACTGACTGACTGACTGACTGACTGACTGACTGACTGACTGACTGACATAAAAAAACAAAACAAAACAGACTGATTGAGCCGAAAGCTTCTTTTTTTGCGCTTGTCGGTGTTGGTGTAGTGACTGAAGTGACTCACTGACTGACTGAACTGACTGACTGAGATAAAAAACAAAACAAAACAGACTGATTGAGCCGAAAGCTTCTTTTTTTGCGCTTGTCGGTGTCGGTGTAGTCGACTGACTGACTGACTGACTGACTGACTGACTGACTGACTGACTGACTGACTGACTGACTGACTGACTGACTGACTGACTGACTGACTGACTGACTGACTGAACTGACTGACTGAACTGACTGACTGAACTGACATAAAAAAACAAAACAAAACAGACTGATTGAGCCGAAAGCTTCTTTTTTTTACGCTTGTCGGTGTCGGTGTAGTCGGAAAATGCAAAGCATTGACCAAGTACTCAGGATGTTAAGTTGAAAGCTGTTTATTGATCAAGCTGGCGCGTGCCGACGTATGTTTCTTCGAGTACAAAAGCATCAAACAGGAGGACCAGGGCTTCTTGTCAGGGGTGGATCTTATTGTCGTATTTCTTTAGTGGAGGACACGCTCGCCACTTGTAGCGCCACATGCGGTGGTTGAAGGCCTCGTCATCTGGAAACACCTCGTTGTTCGAGAGCACAATGACGGGCGTCCTGGAAATGGTCTGATCAGCCGAGTACTTGACCGCCACCGAATCTACGTCACCGCCAAAAATTTTTTTAACAGTATCAAAAGCAGACGACTCACAGTTTGGCTCGTTCCACACCAGGATGCGACGGCCCACGGTGTCCTGAAGTGGAAAGCTAGTGTAGAGGTTAAAGTTACGGATCGTACCGCGGTTAATGTAAAAAGGAAAGAACGGGGTCAAAAAAAAAGTTTTTTCCTGCACTCGGAGGGGACACAATCTACATACAGTTTTTCTTGGGGACCGCCTTCTCGACCAGGCTATATAGGTTGTTTACGAAGGCCGACACTTCCTCGTGGATGCCATTAAACTGAAAGTTCAATAGTTCCATCATGGCATCAAATGACGCGGGCACATCCATGTAAAAGGTAGCGAGGTCACCGTGTGGGGCATCAAAGAGAGGCTGGGTGTGCTGGTACATTTCAAAAAAGTCCAAGGTGGTGTACGAGCACATTTCGTCATTAAACACCTGGATAGCTCGTTGGAGGCGCTTGTCGTCCAGGCGAATGAACCGAAACACCGAGTCTGCCAGCCACTTGGGGGTGCGCACAATGTTTGTCAACGGCGATACGGGGTTTTCGCGCAGCCAGTCGTAGATGGATTCTTCCGACGCTCCTTTTGAACGTTTTCGGCACTTTGCACCCGTTCTTGCGCGTACCTCGTCAGTGTCTCCACCGCTCGTCTGACCTCCGTGGGCGTCGTCACATGCAACTGAATGCGGAAGTTTCGGGTACAGTATTTCCAAAACTCGCCCGGGCTCGTGTCCAGAACCTTCGAGTTGTCCCAAAACTTCATTTCTAACGTCGCGACCCCAATCATTTCCTCCCATTTTAATGTATTCCAATACTCGGGGCTCACTATTGAAATACTTGACGAGATGGTAGAGGTCCCATGCACTGGCGCTTGTAGACCAAATTGACGAGCGATTTGGTCGTCTGACGAAGCCAGCGAAGATAAACATCGGCATGTGCCGTTGCTCCAGCTGCAGTCGTTGTAAGACGTGGACGTGTGGGAGTGTAGTTCCTCGTGTGGGAGTGCGACGGCAGCGATTTTCGTACTGGGTGGGCCCTTGCTCGATCCTCTGATAATGTCGTGACAAACTGTCTCAGCTCTCCGTCGTCTCGAGCGGGAAACCACATCATGCACAAGCTTTCTTCGTTTTGGAACTGACTGTAGCTGCAGTGCCCAGCGTGGAGGGGTTGTAAACTTTTCCATATCCTCCAACCCCTGTTCCTGGTTCGGACACGTTTGGATCTGATACTTCTACTCACGCCTCGATCAGGTTCCGCAAATGCCGCCAGGGTTTCATTAATGTCATAGGTACTGTTCTCGTCGCTCGAACCAATAAACTTTGTAGTTTGTCCCTGGGAATATAGATGGCGTCACCAAAAAAATAATTCCAAATGGTAATATAGGGGTACCTCATCTTCTGGTTTCTTGATTGTCAAGCTGACGTTTGCGTGATTCTGCCATGGTCTCTATTAAAAAGCAGAAAAATGCAAGAATTCAGAATATAGCATAGCTAACCAAAAAAAAAAAAAGTCTTACCGAAGGCGTCTTGAGTGTCCGCTTGAGGTCCTCCTGAGTGGACAGCCTGTTGAAGACTGTGAGTTCTGAGCTGCTGCACACCTCTTTATATACCCCTCGCGGCGGCCTTGGAAGCCCAATAGTATACTAAAAAGAAGACTGAGAATTATTGCTCATCGCTGACAAGCGAAGGCGCTTTTGCGCCGGAAGACGCTTTCAAGTTTAACTAAGGATTTCTATGGTTTAACATTTTTGTAGCATGGCGAAGCCGCCAGGAAGACATTCGTTAGCGGCTGTGTCGTATATCTATCAGATTTTGTTTGTTGTAACCTCTACGCCCACGCAAACGTTTCCGTGCTGTTTGCCATTACTGGCCGCATGTAGTAAGCGTTAAGTGGATGCGCAGTCACACCACGTTCGCGTTGCAGATCTTCAAGAAACGAGGCATGTCCTGCCGTCTCCTAAAATAAGGAACATGTCCAATGCGCGGTGCAAGAAAGAAAAAAAATAAATACAAACGTCATGCACGTTGGCTCTGAAAGCTACCATAACGAGGTAAACTAAAGGCGGACCGTTGTCGGAAGCCTAGCTGGTTACGGTCGGGGCGCCTTCCAATGGCGGGGGCCACTCATCTGACAGCCCGCACAGCGGGCCAGATAATTCGAGCCCCGAGGTATCGCGTTACCTTCGAGGCCTGCGCGCAACAGGCGGCCTCCCCGCCGCCTTCTCCCTTTGTTCTTCCAGCCGTCCTTTCTCATTGGCATTGCGGCTGGCGCTGGGGGTGAGAGGGGCCATGTTTGTGCTCGTGTGTGCGTGCAGATTGTGATCTCACACCTATGCTCTTCCGCCCGCCCTCCTCCCGGCCGCTTGTTCTTAGCTGCCAATAAAAGAAAGCGGCAATAAAGAAAGGACGCCGGTGACCGCAAGTACCCGGAAGTTTGTCCGGTCAGTGGTGTGCCATTATCATCAGTCATCGAACCTGTCGCTTCTCAGAACTGACCACACCGATAAACACGGTATGGGCGGAAGGCATCAATGCCTGCTGCTTTGCTTTCTAATGCTATACGCTGCCGTTCTCGCGATCGCGTTCGTGTCCAGGCGAAGTCTTCTTCGGTGCGTATAGAAGGGAACTGGAACTCATTTCTAACGACGAGGCATTCCATCGAGCTCGGGGCACAGCCGACGGGTTTGGTTTAAGGGGCAAAATAAAATGGTTGCAACGAAGGCGCGCGGAAGATCTCCCAAAATATCGCCAAGCACGCGTTTGTGTGGCAGTGGTGAGATAAAACGAATACGGGTGATGCGGGCTAGTTGGTTTGAGTCACTTGTAATCATATTCATGCGCAAAAAACCAGACGCAGACACAAGTAAGGAAAACATACACGGGACAGGCGCTAGACATCAACTGAAAGACTACACGAAAAAGCCAAAAACCGTCGGACATCAGCGCATGCGCACCATCACACTCCGAGGTGCTTTCTTATAACTGCATCCCCACATGTTACTACCACCTTTACATGCGCAAGATTTTCTTTCAGATACTCAAGCTCTTTACGGTACAAAGCGACCGACTCTTTCATTCTCGCTTATAGCAAACGCTTCTATGATTTCTCGCGTCACCTGATCCTTGCCTTTTTTAAAGGGACACTAAAGAGAAAGCATGAATTGGTTTAGATTGATAAAGTGTGCTCAGAGAACTCTTGTGTAGTTTATTTCAGCACCATAGGTTTATTATTAGAGGAGAAAACCAAGTTCAAAGTTTCATTTTTAAATTTCGCGCCGAACTTTGTAATCCGTGACGTAAAAGACTTCAAAGAGCAGTTACCGTATTTTGGCGCCACTGGCTCGACGAAATTTCCACAAACTCGTTATGTCAAGTCTCTGGCCCCCTCAGAGGACAATGTACTTCGATTTAACCGGTAGGAACTACGTAGGCCCAAGCGGCGCCGTCAAAAAATATGTGACGTCATGGCAAATGGTGCGGGAATTCCAAGGTGGCGTCGCCACCTGTATTTTCTTTTTGCGCGTTTTCTCTCTTATTAAGCGTCTTCTCGCAGCAAGCGTGGTGTTTTTGGTATCGTGGAAGACTACTTTATTAATGAAAGAAAAATCGTTTTGCTCTTTAGTGTCCCTTTAAGCACACGTGTAGTGGTGAATTCTGGAGCACAGCCACACCTGCGGCAATGGTCCGCCAGATGTCTCCCCGCTGCCTGCGCATCAACTGTCGCACGGTGCTCTCGCAATCTGTCATTAAGAAAGCGCCCAGTTTGTCCTATGTAGCATCTATCACATGAAGGGGGTATCTTGCACAAGACACCCATCTCGCAAGGAACGAATGGTTTCGCGTGCTTTTTGGTGCACGCACTTCTTTCTTTGCCCCCGTCCACCACAGGGCACATACGGGCCAGATTCTCTGGAGCAGAGAATACCACCGACACACCGCATTTTGCTGCCATCTTCTTTTGCCGGTGGAAGAAGCGGTGAATGTATGGCAAGGCTACAGGCCCCCGCACTTGGCTTGCCAGGTTACCTGGATCGAGAACCCCCTACAGTCATCGCCTCCTTTAGGAGGACTTCGGCCACAGCACTGATGAGTTCCTTGGAAAAACCGCCCTCTCGAGGCGTTCTACTTGGCGCTGCAAACTTTGCCCAACAGGGTGTTCATGACTTTGCGAGGGCCGCCCTAAGGCAGCTGACAGCAATTCCTCTTTTTATTAGTTTTGAATGGGCCGAATCACACCTGAGCATTTTCTTTTTTGAATGTGGTTTGTAGCTCCAGCACACTTGCTTCTCAGGCATCTCAAAACGGACATCGAGGAATTGAATACTCCCCCTTCCGGCATTTTATGAGTAAACTTGAGGCCTTTTGCACAGGCACTAAACACATTTAAAATACTGCGGAAACATTTTTGTCAAGCATGAGGCTCTACTCCCCTTATCGCCTTCAGGTAATCGTCAACATATCTAAAAATTATTGCTCTGGGAGCCTGGTCAACGTACACTGCAATGCGTCTGTGACAATCAGCTAAAAACAATGTACTTAAAATCGGAGCTATGATCGACCCAATGCAAACACCATCCGTCTGTAAAAAAACCTGGTAATTAAAAGAGACATATGTATTCGCAAGATAAAAAGATAGTAATTCTAAAAATCTAAATTTTTGTAATTCTAAAAATCTCTCAGTCGATAGCCTGGAGGAGCTGCGAAAGCTCAAAGGGTCCGACCCCTCGATGGCATCTCTTACCACCCTAAGAATTTCCTGCTGAGGAATAGAATAAAAAAGATCCTCGGCATCGACCGAAAAAGCAAAAACTGACTCCGAAGAACTTCCTAATTTCCGGAAAAATTCGATCACTTCATCAAGAGTTCTTTACCAAAAAAGGGATCTGTGACAAATTTCGCTGGAGGAACTTAAAAAATCTCAACCTGCCACGTGCCCTTCTCTGTGATAAATGCGCGGAAGGGTACAACATCTTTATGAGTTTTTGCTGTGAAAAAAATCTCAAGCGACCCTTTCTTAGCCGCAAGTACACCCTTTCTTAGGCGACACAAATTCAACTTATCGTGTAGTGCTAGCGCCTGTCTCTTAGCTTTAGCTGGACAGGCGCATACACGTAATTACACGCATATTAGCTTGGTCAACGGTGGGCCCATCACGGAGGGAGTGCAAAACCAGGTGAGGTGCCTCCGATCCCGGAGGCAATGCAAAACCACATTAGGCGCAGAAAGCTTTTGGAGGGCGGCGGCGCAGGAACAATACATGGACTGAGAAGAAAAAGAAGATTGGCTTTCGTCTTCCAGTCGTCTTAGCTGTGTGCATAAGGGATCCTGTGAGTTTTATTTTAATCTCCCTGTCTTAACCCTTCTGCCACCTTGCGGGATTCCGCACAACTGGTTTTCAATACGGGGAACATGTCCGCCGAGCAAGCACCTTCCGAAGTGGAGAGGAAGGATGCAATAAAACAGAAGTTCAAAAGGCAGGCAGGTTAGCCAGAAATGCGCTCTTTTGTTATCCTACGCTGGGAGATGCGCAAAAGGAAAAAAGAAAAGAGAGTGGTTGTATTAGCAACAACGCAGTGAAACGCACAAGGCTCACTGATAGACAGTGGGCCTTGTGCCCACTGTCTATCAGCATTGTGTAAACACACGCGATGAACCAACGCGTTGTATCCTAATCAGAACGCCCTGGCACGCGCTAGGCGTTCGGGCCTGTGTAAGGGGCTGGGCCCCAAGGGGTGTGACATATGCATCGAGCAAGTTCTTCATCTAAGTGAATGCTAGAGGCTCCTTGGACATCGTAACGGCGAGAGCCAATCTATAAAAGTCCGTTGGATCATCACGTTAATCGTTCTGGCCATATATATACGGAGGCACGGGTACGTATCGTGAGCACGCACTCTCAGTGAAGGGAGTGGTCGCACCAAAATATACGTTGTAGCGGGAACGAGAATGCAATCTTATCACGGCGAAAGTCAATCAGAGAATGTCCGCTGAATCTTCGTATCAATCGGCTTTGGCATTGGCATACGAATGGGAAGTGATATTATGAGCCGAACAGAGACGTTTTCAAGAAACAAAGTGTTCTAGTGCGCATGAACCTTGACAAGGCTTTGATCACCTTAGTAACCAGTCTGCGCATGTCGGTTTGGCCATCCTTTTAAAATTCTTTTCGGTATACTGTAAATCTCGTGGAGAGAAAAATGATTCATCGAGCAAGTCTTGGGCCTTCGTGTTAATTACTGGTTGCTGCGTTTAGAAGAAAGAGATACCATTTGAAATAACACGTACACTTCCATAGAAATCCTGCTTGCACCTGAAAAACCTCAATTACTTTACCGCTATTTTGTGCCGAAAATACCCCTAGGTTTATGTCTTTATCATAATTTTGAGAAAATATTTAAATGAAGCGCCCATAGCAAAGTGTTTCCTGCTTTCAATTGTGCCACAATCGTCGGTGCAATGCATTCATATACACCCAGTGAATACACGCTCTGCCAGCGCGGTTGTGTAGCCCAATGGTTATGACACTTGACTTCGGACCAAGAGGGCCCGGGTTCAAACCCTGCTTCGCCGAAAAAACTAATTTTCTTTATTCTCTTTTAGCTAACGCCGGATGACCCCGGCGCATGGACCGCTAAAGGAGGTTTCGCAGTAAAATATAATTAAGGAGCCCTTACCCTATCGTGGGAATGAAGGCAAGGGAAGCTTGGCCTGGGCATGCCTCACCTACTGCCTCTTCTCTTTTTCCTTCTATCTTTCTTTCTTCTTTTTTATTTTTTTCTTCTTGCTTCCTATCTTTCTTCCCATCTTTCATTCTTCTTCATTTCTTTCTTCTTTCTCTTTCTTTCTTTCATTTTTTCTTCTTTTTTCTCTCTTTTTCTCTTTTATTCGTTTCTCTAACTTTCTCTCTTCTTTCCTTGTTTTCTTCTGCTTTCTTTCTTTCTTCTTCCTTTTTTCCTTTTTCTTCTCTCTTTCTTTCTTTCTTTCTTTCTTTCTTTCTTTCTTTCTTCTTTCTTTCTCTTTCTTTCTTTCTTTCTTTCTTCGTTCTTCTGTTCTTTCTTCTTTCTTTCTTTTCTTTCTTTCTTCTTCTTTCTTTCTTTTTTTCTTTCTTTCTTTCTTTCTTTCCTTCTTTCTTTCTTTTTTTCTTTCTTTCTTTCTTTCTTTCTTTCCCTCTTTCCTTCTTTCGCATTGCGCAACACTCCCTCCTTCAGCTTTATTATAGGTAGCAGTTGTTTACGGAAGGCATAGGGTTACAACCTGTCCGGTTTTAGACCGGCCGGGCCGGATTCTGAGATAGCAGGCCGGGTCCGGTCCGCACCTAAGACCGGCCGCCATTGGCCGCTTTTTTTTTTTTGTCATGATATCGCGATTACTTATTTTCTGGGGCGTTTTATAAGCGCCAGTTCAACAACTACGACATCAAATTTTTATCGCCAATCATCAAAAGTCTTAAGCTATTAGTCAACCCCTTTTAAGATCCCTGCAATATAGCGATCACTGGAATAGAGCATCTCATTGCGCGTGTATGTATATAAGAATATCCGATATTTGTCGGCATATGCAGCGTGTACATTTTGACGTTCGTTTGTGTCTACAATGCCACTGGCCAGATGCATTGAGACATAAAGAAGAGCTTCTTATGGTCGCGTGGTTCCTTTTCATTCACCATATTTATAGCAACAACCAAAACCTCACTTACCTTCTGTACGGGTATTTTTATGCCAGCAGTAAGACTAGCTGGTTAGCTCAGTGTTGTGTTTTTGTCTAAGTGTACATCAAATTTATTTCACTCAGTGAAAGCAATTTTACATTAAACGGCATTGCATGCCATAAACAACATGGCGTCTATTGTTCAACATTCACTTAATCTTTTTGAACACCCCCCCCCTCCGAAGGGCACTTTTTTTTCTCGGGAAAGGTGGCAAACCTATTTGCATTGCAACTTTTAAACACCGTTTCCTGCGCTGCTGCTGTAGCAGAGATGGTAAAGTGTTCGGCTCACAAGCGAAGAGGCACTGGTTCGAATACTGCGGACGGCCTTACCAAGAAAAATGGAAAAGCACGCTGCAGTGATACGGCTACCCTGGCTAAAACCCACTTCGTTCATCAAAGGCCGGTCGTTTCGCGTCGCACTGCCGGTAACGCTGAGCATAGAACGCTGCCATAATGCGTGTATAGGGGCTCGCATTACCACGCCCGGAATTGGGTTTGTAAGCATGCGCGGTAATAAGGTACTGAACAACCCTTAAACGCAGTAGAAAGGACGGCCTGGCCGAAAAATAAGGTTGTGTATTTCTTTAAATTTTTTTCTTGAATATTTCATAAGAAAAGGAGGACCCCCGGTTCGCTGCGCGGGAAGCGGCCACTGGTCCCGTGCAGCGGGTTGGGAATCCTCCAAGCGTCTTAAGCTCCGCACCACAGCGGCATTGCAGCACCACTAAGAAGTCCGCCTGCACCCATTGCAAACAACTGGGCGGGCGGCCGGCACTGGGGATCGAACCCGGTACTTCCCGTATTGGAAGATCATGCCCAAGCGTTTCGCTACCAATGCGGTGAGGGTAGTAGTAAACAACGAGCAAGATATAGGTTGCATGATCATTTACGACGAAATCTAAAAAGAATGGAATTAATGAAATAAAGGTCAGGGTCACTAGATCTAAGTGGGAGGGTCCTTTATTCCATGCACAATATGGCCGCAATCTCATACATCGAGAATTCCGAGGGCTATAGCTTTACATTTTTGATATCGATGCGCGCACCTGGATTCGAACCACAGTCCTTTTTGGTTACGAGCCCAACAACTTAGCCACTCGGCTATTGGAACGGCACAGGAAACAGTGCTTACAAGTTGGTCTGTACCTTATTGCACCCCACAATCATACAACTTATTGCTAGGGTTTTTGTACAACCCTCGGTAGACATAAGACTTCTACAAAAATATTAGTGTCATTGATAATGAAGGCTGTAGCCTCTATTAATCTTTTATTTTCTAATTTTAGGCATCCTTGCAATTCGACAAAACAAATCATTGAAGGAATTTGACCATATGGGAAAGCTTTACAAGGTTTACAGCTTGGTGAACATTAGCCCTCAAATCCATTCTATTTAAATATAACAAAACATTCCCACGTCGAAAATTCTAGAATATATAGTTTACCCCATAGCTTTCCTTTTTTGGTTGAAAAGACACAAACACAATATATCTCATCACATTTTAAGAAAACGCTCAAAAAGCAAAAAAAAAAAAAAAAGATCAGAACAAATTATCCATGGCTTGCCATTTCGGTAGAAAATGGTCGCAAAATCGAATTAATCAGAAGACGTTGAAACATTGGAAAATCGAAAAGTACAAGATTTCCAAAGTCTATAGGCCTGTCATTTAGATTGAAATGGTCCCAGAGTCGAATGCATCCAAAAACGACCACACTATGAACAATAGAAAAATATAAGAATTAGTAAGGCTTGCCATTTAAGTTGCCATTTAGGTTGAAATGGACCCTAAATCGAATGCATCCAAAGAGGACCACATTATGAAAAATCTAAAAATAAAAGACTGTCAAAGGCTTGGAAGACTTGCCAGGTAGGTTGAAATGGTCCCAATGTCGAATGGATCCAAAAACGACCACACTTTAAAAATCGAAAAATACAAGATTTCCTAAGGCTATAGGCTTGACTTTTAGATTGAAAGGCTCCCAAAGTCGATTGCATCCGAAAACGACCACACAATGAAAAATAAAAAAAAATACAAGATTTCCAAATGCTGTAGGCTTGCCTTTTAGGTTGAAATGGCCCCAAAGTCGAATGCACAGAAAAGCGACCAAGCTATGACAAGTCAAAAAACAAAAGGTCTCGAAGTCAATAGGCTTGCAATTTAGGTTGAAATGGTCCCACATTCGAATGCATCAAAAAATGGCCACACTATAAAAATCTAAAAATACAAGGCTTCCAAAGGCTTGCCATTGAGGTTGAAAAGGTGCCAAAGTCGAATGCATCCAAAAACGACCACGCTATGATAAATCGAAAAATACAAGATTTCCAAAGGCTTGCTATTAGGTTGAAATGGCCCCAAAGTCAGATGCATAAAAAAAACGACCACATTATAAAAAATCGGCAATACAATATTTCCAAGGGCTAAATGGATACTATTTAGTTCGAGAAAAGACAGAAAAATGGCAGAAAAATTGTCCAGCAGCTACAACCAAGGAAGACAACAGAAATAAAGACGGTACGAGTGCGAACGTTGCACGTACTCAATGCTTTGCTTTTTTTTGTCTTTCTTTTCTAAGAAATATGACGTGTGTGCGCAGATCATCCGAAAATCAGACGAAACCTGTCAAGCAATACACCTCCATCTTCATTTGTTATAGTCATGGCCTACTGACAGTAGTTTCATAAAAGTTCATTAAGCATGCTTCAAGAATTTCGCGTTCAATGGTATCATGCGGTCGTCACAAAACCTGGTGTGTAGGAAAATAGGAGCGTGCGCACGGACACAAACTGGGTGTTAGGAACTAATGTTGTCTGGAATTCCTTTATACTGTAAACTGTGTGACTGCAGTGCTCTTTTCCATACCACGACATTTTCTCGACGGTTGCATCATAGACAGTGAGGCGTAATCATTGAGGCATATATTTCCTGAAACTCGAAGGAAGAAGTCCTTTTAACACTCGTTTGAGCAGCGGAACATAAAAGAAAAGAAAAGTGTTTCGTCGTTTTAGTACACCATTGCTGTCATGGCACATATTGTGGGTATTGAGCTTGGTGTATCCCATCCGTAGTGAAACCAATGCTATTCACATAACAACGGACAACAATTTATTTAACGCTCACACGTCAGCACGACGACCGAAGGCGCGCAAGGCAGGGCAGGAAGGAAGCGAGAGGCGGGCGAGCAGCAACTGCAGGCAGCGTGTTGTTCTTGTTTGATCCATTCTACCGTCTCCCTTAGATGTGCGAAGACGGCCACATTTTAAGAAACAGGGTAATCCACGCACATCGCTGTCGCGCATCACGTGGTGCTATCAAGACAGCCAGTGAGGGCGTTTCACCTGCAGTATATATACCTCGCATTTTGTGAGGTATACGTTCAGCAGCAACCGTTGCAAAATGTTGACAGCGCATACATAGATGCGAAAAGGGGTGGGACAAACAAAGGCAAACAGCAGTCTTTCTCTTTCTGGTCCCGTCCCCTTCGAAACCTTCTATGCGCTGTGATCGTTTTGCAATGGATCCAGCCTAACTTGCCCAAGCGTCAACACTTTCAAATCTATACAGTTCAGAAGAAAGTCGGCACTGGTCCCATGTTTTGCACAATATCTTCGCAACGAACCAACTAGACAACTTCGATATAATTATACTTTAAACTCGATTTCTTCAAAATGCGATAAAACTTTCAAAAATCCAGATGCTCGAAATTTCCTTCGCTTTAGGCTTACGCTTTGGATCAAAAACTCGCAGAAGGTCTGTAAGAGTGCGATGAAGCCTTTAAAAACCAAGAAATGGAAATTTCTGGAGGCTATAGTGTTGCCTTTTTGTTCACAAATGACACTGAACTTGCATGTGAAGTTGTGCATTTGCGCAAAGATGGACACGCAAGCACCGCATTTATTACGTATGCCCTACATCTGGAGCGACATGCATGCGCTACGTGACCGCCTACGATAATGTGCAATGCAACTTCTGAACACCGTTTCCTGTGCCGTTGTGTTAGCAGAGACGATAAAGCATTCGCTTCGTAAATGCAGGGTCCCTGGTTCGAATACTGCTGACGGCGTCGCAACAAAAAATTAATTGCATGTCTCAGTGATGCGGTGCGCGTGGCTAAAACCCACTTCGTGTATCAAAGACGGGTGGTTCGCATCGCACTGCCGGTGATGCTGAGCACGGAATGATGCCATCATGCGTGTATCTGGGGTCGCATAGCCACGCCCACCACTGGATTTGTAAGCGCGCGTGGTAATGAGGTACTGACCGACCCTTAAACGCAGTAGAAAGAACGGCCTGGCCGAAAAATAAGGTGTTTTTTAAAATTCTGAATATTTCATAAGACAAGGAGCACCCCCGGTTCGCTGCACGGGAAGCGGCCGCTGGTCCCGTGCAGCGTGTTGGGAGTCCCCCAAGCGTCTTAAGCTCCGCACCACAGCGGTATTCTATCACCACTACGGTGGGTGGACGGCCGGCACTGGGGATCGAACCCGGTACCTCCCGTATGGGAAGCTGACGCCCAAGCGTTTCGCCACCAATGCGGTGAGGGTACCAGTAAACAACGAGCAAGATATGGGTTGCATGATAATTTGCGACGAAACCTAAAAAGAATTGAATTAATGAAATAAAGGTCAGAGTTACTACATCTAAGTAGGAGGGTCCTTTATTCCATGCAGCCTATGGCCGCAATCTCATACATCGAGAATTCTGAGGGTAGCTTTACATTTTTGATATCGATGCCCGCACCGGGATTCGAACCACCGCCCCTTTAGTTACGAGCCCAACAACTTAGCCACTGGGCTATTGGAACGGCGCAGGAAACAGTGCTTACAAGTTGGTCTGTACCTTATTGCACCCCACAATCGTACAACTTATTGCTAGGGTTTTTTGTACAACCCTCGGTAGACATAAGACTTCTACAAAAATAGTGTCATTGATAATGAAGGCTGTAGCCTCTATTAATCTTTTATTTTCTAATTTTAGGCATCCTTGCAATTCGACAAAACAAATCATTGAAGGAATTTTACCATAGAGGAAAGCCTATAGGTTTACAGCTTGGTGAAAATTAGCCCTCAGTTCTATTCTATTTAAATAAAACAAAACATTCCCACGTCGAAAATTCTAGAAAAGTTAACCCTATAGCTTTCCTTTTTTGGTTGAAAAGACACAAACACCATATATTTCATCAAATTTTAAGAAAACGCTGAAAAAGCAACAAAAAAAAATCAAAACAAATTACCCATAGGCTTGCCATTTCGGTAGAAAATGGTCGCAAAGTCGAATTAATCAGGAGACGTTGAAACATTGAAAAATCGAAAAATACCAGATTTTCAATTTCCAGAGGCTATAGGCTTGCCATTTAGATTGAAATGGTTCCTAAGTCGAATGCATCCAGAAGCGAACAGACTATGAAAAATCTAAAAATACAAGATTTCGAAAAGCCATTGGCTTTCCACTTAGTTGAAATGGTCCCACAGTCGAATACATCAGAAAACCACCAGACTATGAAAAATCGAAAAATACAAGATTTCCAAATAGGCTTGGCATTTAGGCTGAATATGGTCCCAAATTGGAATCCATCAAAATACGACCACACTATAAAAAATCGAAAAAAAAACAATATTTGAAAGGCTGTAGACTAGCCTTTTAGGATGAATTGGTCCCATCGAATGCATGCAAAAACGATCTCACTATGAAAAATAGAAAAATACAAGTTTTCTCAAAGTTATAGGCATGGTAGGTAGTTGAAATGGTGCACTGTCGAATGCATAAAAAAAAAAACCAGCAGACTAGGAAAAATCGAAAAATACAACATTTCCAAAGGTTATAGGCTAGCCATTTAGGTTGAAATGATTCCAAAGCCGAATGCACCAGAAAACGACCACACTATGAGGGCCGGCTTGCACTTTAAGTAGAAAATAGTTCCAAAAATCTATTCCACCACAATATCACCAAACTTTCAAAAATGGAAAAATACAGCATTTCCAAAGGATGTAGGCTTGCCATTTCGGTTGAAATAGTCCAAAATCGATTGCATCAGGATACTACCAAACTATGGGAAATCGAAAAATACAAGATTGCACTGAGGCTGAAAATGGTTCGTCAGATTACGATGAAAGTTTGCAAAATAAAAATATATAAAATTTCCAATGGTTACCATTTAAGTGGAAAATGGTCCCAAAATCGAACTGATCAGAATAAGACTAAACTATGAAAAATCGAGAAATACAAGATTTCCAAAGGCTATAGGCTTACTGTTAAGTCTGAAAATAGACAAAAATTGGCTCTAAAACTCTAAAATGGATTACTTCAAGATGCGATGAAACATTCGAAAATCCAGAAATTCGAGATTTCCAAAAGGTTTAGGCTTACCCTTTCGGTCAAAAACTCTCGCAAGATCTGTTCCCTCAGAATCTGACGAAACCTTTAAAAATATAGAAATGAAAATTTCTGGAGGCTATAATTTTACCTTTCTGTCCACAAATGACACCCCAACGTACTTGTGAAGTTGTGCATTTTCCCAAGGATGGACACGCAAATCAACAGATTTAATGTTGAAGTATGCGCTACATGTGCAGCGATATACATGTTTGTGCGATAATGTGCGGTTGGGGTTGCCACTTGTCAGGTTTTAGACCGGCCCGGCCGGTTTCTGAGATAGCGGGTCGGTTGCCGGTCCGCACCTAAGACCGGCCGCCATTGACCGCTTTTTTTATTGCGATAGCAATTACGTGGACAGTCTCGGCTGATTTTTGCCGTCGCCGTCGCCGCCGTCATGCACCGTATATGTATAAGTATGTATATCTCCACATCCCCTCTCCCCTTTCCCTCTCCCCTCCCCCTCTCCACATTCCCTCTCCACTTTCCCTCTCCCCTCCCCCTCTCACCTTTCCCCCTCTTCACTTTCCCTCTCCCCTCCCCCTGTCCACTCTTCCTCTGAAACGCGGGCTAGACATACCGAAATTCTCTCCTGCGCAACGCCGCGATGAGAACCAGCGCATGCCCGTCCCCTCCCCCTCTCTCTCCTCTCCTACGCTGCCCCCCTCTCGCATGCCTGCCGACTGCGTTCCCCGCTCGCCCTGTGAGAATTAACGGCCAGGCTAGAGGGAAGACAAGACGCGCGTAGCGTTCCTCTTCGGTTTCCACGACGTCAGGTCGGTAGCATGCCGAAAGAACGCCAACGGAACGCGATCGTGCAAGTGCTCCGGCTTCGCATCGCCTCATGCTCTCCTTTAGCGGGAAGTGGTGTAATTTTCTTGCTATCGCATTCATTGTTTCGCCCTTGCGGCGAAACTGTGACTTTTTGTCATGATATCGCAATTATTTATTCTTTGGGGCGTTTTATAAGCGTCAGTTCAACAATTAAATATTTATTGCCAATAATCAAAACTCTTAAACTATTAGTCAACCCTTTTTAAGATCCCTTCAAGGGTAGCGATCATTGGCGCCGGAAGCCGCCGATTAACGGCGGTTTCCGGCTTTCGAGCCGCGCGGGGCCCGCACACGCGCTAGCTGCAGGGGAACGAGGTACCAAGGAGGAGGGCGGGCTAAATTTCCACACGGTATAGTGCGTACTGTTACAGTACTTATATTTGTTAGTATAACGACTGCTATGAGCGATTGCTCGAGATAACCGCGTCAAGTCACTGCACATCTGGCCGCTATAGGTAACGTTGGCTCTGATGGAAGTGTTAAGAGTCTCAATTACGCCGATATGACGCGAACGGCAGACGTTGGAAACGAACCTACACTACCTAGCCCTAAATTTTCACGTTTCAGTCCGTGAGTACTGTAAATGACTTGTAGAAGGTTTAATCTGAGTGCCTTAGAAAAGCGAGTGAAAAATTGAATCTGTACGATTCTTTGCTCACGACATTTAGCTCCGATGCTAGGAATAGCACGAGCAAAATTTATGTTGCTTTCGTTAGATTCATGAAAAAAAATGGCACCTTTCTTTCTATCTCTTTCTCTCTCTGCTTCTTTCTCTTTTTCTTTGTTTCCCTCTATTTCTCTCTTTGTTTCTCTTCCTGTCTTGCTTTGTCTTTTTTCTATCTCTTTTTCGCTGTTCCTTTCTATCTTTTTCTTTCTCTGTCTTTGTCTTTCTGTGTCTTTCTATCTTTTTTATGTCTTTATTCCCTTTATTTCTCTCTATTTTTTCTCTCTCCCATTTTAGTTTTCTCTCTCTAATTTTTCTTCCTCTTTCTATCTCTCTCTTTCACGTATTTCACGTGCTCCACATCGCCGAGCAGTGTTCTCGTTTAACGCTCGCACCTGCTGTACTCGGTAGTGCGGTTTGCCCAATTCCTGTGGCGCGCACCAACTTGAGGAGTTTCGCACGACGGAGCACAAGTTACCGACACCTTAAACAGCTTCGCTTTTAAAAATAAAGCAATGACAGCCAGCTGAACGAATAATCCACCTAGCCCGACCTAAAACGCGCAGCTTTGGGCGCGCACAAAACAAAACACCGGACGCCAGCGCGGAAGTTCGCGGCGTCCTTGTACCGTCCGGCGCGGAAACAAAGCGAATCCAACGGGCACGGACGAGCGCGGAGTTTCCTTACAGAGATTACAAAGGGGCACACTATAGTGTTTACGTACGCTGCAATAATGAACGCACAGCCGATGGGAAATAATAAAGCAGAGCACGTATTTGTTTATATTTGTTCGCCTTTAAGCTGGGCTTTGTGACTTCGACAATAAATCGTTTACAATTTATTTTTAATAGAATTCTCATGTTTCCCGTGCCAAAAACGAAGATGTGATTACAATGACACGCACCGTGGTGTGGTCCATTGTAACCTTGACTAGCCAAGCTTTAACATTTATTTATTTATTTATTTGTTCCTTTGCTTTTTGTTTATAATAATAATAATAACTTGAGGGGTTTTACGTGGCAGAAATTTTCTGTATGCATGTCTGAAATAAAGACTCAGAGTCAGATTTAGACTCAGAAGTACGATGCGCTTACGAGGAACGCCGTAGTAAAGGGTTCCGGAAATTTAGATAATCTAGTGTTCTTTGACGAGCATTAACATCGAACAGCACACGGGACTCTGGTATTATCCCTACATCGAAATGCGACTGCCGCGGCCGGGGTTGAACCCACGACCTTCGGGACAGCGGCCGAGCACCGTAACCACTATACCATCATGGCGGACGTTTGTTTGTTTGTTTGTTTTGCACCCAAACAGGTGCTTTTACATTTCACACCCATAGACACGCCACCGCAGTTTCCTTATATAAGAAAACGCGTTCGCGTGCTTAAAAAGACGATAGCATAAGCGGTAATCCCATACGGCGTATAATGACTATTTATCGACAGTATATACGAACATAGCTCCTTATGAAGGCAACGCTTCCAAAGTAATGAACACATATGTCTACGTATGGACTAACATCCTACCTGTGTTTCGATAGCGATGAGTGCTGTGGAATTTAGAGCGACACCAAGTCTAATGAATAACATCACAAGATCATCCGGAGACGAACGCACGAATAGACAAATACGTGTCAGTAATCATCATCCCTTTTGTAGCCACACGATAGTAGCGCTTGTTCTAGTAAATTCTACAGAAAGCTATATATGCGAGGAGAGGAAGCCCCGAAATTCGCGCCTGCGAAGAACGACGCCCTAGCGGCGGTTCGATCATGTGGCCCGTTGCCATGGACACCACTGTGCATCATAACACAAACGCACATCCCATGGCACGCTCGATGCACTGTGCGGACGGACGCCTACGAGCGCATTCTTGGCGCCTTGATCACTGCAAGGTGAGCAGGCCGACACGGGGTTACCTTGAACGATTAGCGTCTTGACAGCCTGGAAGGCTAAACGCTTGGCGATTTTAATTGCATTCGCTCAAGTCTTGCTGTGAATGCGGGTAGTGAGGTCGTAGACGACTTCTTCGGTTACAGTGTTTCTGGGATAGATGATGTAGCGTCATGCTAACACGCAGGTTAGTGTTCCGCTTTAATATACTATTTCTTCTGTGTGCTTGCGTATGAAAATTAGTATGTTTTGTAATTACATTCGCTAGCACAAGCGCACTCGATGAGGGCTCCGTTCTGGACCATCTCTGTTTTCAATCTTGAAGAGAAGCTTGGTTATGTTAAAGCGAAACGTGCTGTGTTGAATACCGCATCGGCAGCAGTTCATCGCCGAATATTAGACGAATACCCTTAATCGCATAATCGATTGGAATAGCGTAAATTCAAATTTTATGAATTTTCTTCTTGAAGAAGCGTTGATATGCTTTTACAAGGGAAATTGGGTCTCGAATAGCAGTTCTTTCTTTTCCAAGTTGACTCGTCAGTCACTCGTACGTACCTATAGACCGTGGCGATAGTCTCACCATTTATCGGGGCAAGCTTTAGCTCCTCTAAACCTGTTGTCTTCTGCGGACCCAATTTACCACTCTCGTTCTTTCGTGCCGTTACGAGGCGCTCAGACAACGTGCCATACATCCTATTACACTGCCAGAAAATTAGCGTTGACTAAATGGATGTTGACAAACTGCTCATTCCAGGAGTGTTTGAACTAACCAGCAAAACCCACAGCGCTACTTGAAGTATACAACGTTTTGCTCTTTGTATACAAACACAGCCCAGGGGCCGACGACATCGCGCATTCGGTGTTAGTGGGAGGAGACGCCGTCGGTGACGAGCAGCGATGCAGCGGCAGCGGACGACCACGGGTGACCGCTGGCCGGCGCCGTGCCTTTGACGGCGCGGCGGGCTTTGCGGTTTTTTCCCGGGAAGCGCATTCAGAGCCGCAATGAACGTCCGGGTTCGGAGCGAGCAGCACAATCGGAGGCCCAGCGCACAGCGCTCTTCAGCTTGGCGGCCTCCGCTGTCACCGGCCACAACCAGAGAGTGTGCCTCTGCCTGGTATTCTGCGCTTGCCCCGCTGCGTCCGACATGGACGCCATGGGGCGCCCGACCATTCGCGGCGCGGCCCAGGCGTTGGTGTTGCTGTTCGGAGCATCCGTCATTGCAGGTACGCTAAGTAGTGCACGTACAAGTATTAACAGTTACCTTTCCGATGTGAATGGACGCGCCGTTTTAATAAATGTCGCGCGACGAGCAGAACGTTTCCAAGCTTTATTTGTTTAGTTATTTTTCTTCATTTCCGTGCAGTCAGCATCCAGTAACGGTCACTTCCCTTTCTCGAGTCAAAATATCGGTGTAATGAGTGACAGACACTGTTTTACCGCGCCAAGTCACTCTGGTAACTGTGAAGTAACGGCTTACACGATGGTTTGTTTATGATCTGGATAATTGTTTGCATATTTGCATATTCGATGATCTTCCAGTGAGAAATATCAGTTTCTTGAATGACAGTGACCCGGTAATGACGTAAGTGTCGTCTGCTAGGCGGTCATAAGGAAGAAGGACATCTCACTGTACACTTTACACCACTTCATAACCAGAAGTTTATTAATTTTTCCTACTCGTGCATGTTGTAGTAATCAGTAACTATGGATTTGTATGATTTCGGGACCAGTTTGTGATGTCGCTCTGCTACATGGGAGTTTCTTTGTATAAAACCTTACCAGGTACTACGGGGCATCACGCCTAGCATTTTAATTTTTGTACTAAGGATGACCAGTCTGCCTTATCTTAGCAACTCTCTCTCTCTCTCTCTGCGATAACCGCAATAACAGTAGTCTCAGCTCAAGAGCTCCATCAGGAAGTCTGATTTAAAATTTAAATAGCCGTATGATCTGTGAGGCTCCTAATACATCCAAAGTATTCAGCATGACCGTTGCTATAGGCCTTTCCTATTCTGGGCAGTGGATACGACATACAATATTTTGTGACAGAAATTTTTGTTAGGCGAAGACGTAAATAAAGGCCCTTGTACGCCGATGTAAGTTCTTCCTAAAGAAACCAGCGAGGCCAAAATTCATCCAGAATGCCCCGATGAATTTCACACAACCTACTACTTTTCTTTTGGACGCACACTTTTCTCAGCTGTAACATCATTATTCAGCTCCACCAACCTTGGCGTCCTCGTTGCTGGGAACTTTGGCGGACAGGCGGTTACGATCTTTCAAATCCCACGCCGGAATATTTATTGCCCGAACTGTGCCTCTAGTTCTCTTAATGACATCATAAAATACATTGAAAGGGTACATGCTTCATCGTGTAGTACCTCTCTATCGGTAGTGTACGCAAAACGTTTCTGCTCCCTTAACCCCTGGGTAATTCAACCATTTGACCTGGTCTTCGCGAACGAGTGATTAGGGAGTAACGCGCGCATGTGGAACAACGTCGTCACGCCTCGGAATGAGGAGTACGTAGCTTGATGGCGCAGCTGAATCGACAGCTTCAAAGGCAAGCGGAAAGCCAAATAGACAAAGGAAGTGGAAAGCGAACGCTACCTATGTAGAAAAGCGTGGGCGCACCGGGACAAGCAGCGCGCAACGCACATGACATGTCCGGTTGGTGCTCGCGTGAATGACCTACGAGCACGCAATCATGGCACTGTGGTCACTTCCGCTTTCGCTCTCTTTCGATAGCGGCGTCTGTCAGAGGCTCACAACGAAGCATCGCACTAACTCATCGGTGACCCGACTTCTTGAGGTGCCAGTTATTTACAGCAGCAGTGTGCTTGACCGGAGCTCGGTTGGTGCATTGTATTTGTGTTGTGATTTCTCGTGTGTTTTCCACGCAAATGGCGAAGTGGAAGGTCTAACCGGGTCATCCTCGTTAATGTAAGCACTTCGTGAAAAAATGGTAACACCGTATCGTATGACTGCTTCGGCCCTTAGCATTTCTTTTTTTTATTGACATGATGTAAGGAGATGTTGGCGCACGAATAAAGCGCCGGCTACTCCTTAGCTCTTGGAGTACATAGGGTCCATAAACATAAAGTGCATAGGGTCCAAATTTCTAATCACAATTAACCCGCAGTACATACAATATACAACTTAGCGTAACAGTCAAGACATAACATAACACTCAAAACAGCATATTCAACGATCACATATATGTGTACACACGATGATGTTAAAAAAATGAGCAGCAACTGTTGCATAACATAACCAAGACAAAAATAGTCAGCACGCACATAAATATACACTCTGCCGTTAATACAAAACAAAGCCTAAATGCGCTAGTAATGGCCAAGAATGCCACTCTCTTCAAGAAAAATGTTCAATGCTTTTAAAGCACCCTTCTGTAAGCCTCTTGTTGGCCACGGGCCCAAAAGTTTCCTTAAACTTAGCGGTCTGCGGTCTAATGTCCTTATCGATGATTTAAGTCGGCGTCTTGGTGCGTCGTGCAGTGGGCATTCTAGAAGGAGGTGATGTATGTCTTCATCTACGAATCCACAATCACATTCAGGAGTTTCAGCGCGGCCAACTTTGTGTAATAAATGCTTGCTGTAGGCAGTGCCTAGCCTTAATTATATGTTGTTTAGGCGAAGTTAGCGCTTTTATATAGCGTCGGCTACTCCTTTTCGCACATAATAGAATTCGTGAAAGTAACAGCAACGAGAAAAAGAAATTACACAAGAGAGCACCTAGAAACAGTTCACGAAAATGAGTCAAGGCATGAAACATCGCGTAACCACGAAGTCCATTCACACAGCAACGCGAAGAACAAAACACAATACTCTGTTGACGCCACACTATAGTGCACATAAAACTCAGTGACACGAACTCCGAGTATGTATAAATTAACAGTACACACAACAACTACTAACATAACACTGAAATTGGCAAAATCCAGTTTCTTTCCGACGCACGATATTTTATATATCTCTATACATTTATTCTATATATTTATATTGTTTCCTTTCCAATAAAATTTCAGTTGAGAGTCAGCGCTAGTCATGTTTGCTTCTTCTCTTTCGTCCGTCGTTTCCCGTGCGCGCTGCACTTTATGCATGATGACGAAATTTTAAGATGCCCTTGAGTTATAATGTAGGCTGAACAACCGCCTAGGTTATCATACTGCGTGCATAAAAGACCTACAGGAGGCCGACCAGTGGGCAATGCGAATGCCGCTGCATGATGTACGCCTGTGGGCGGGTTGAATAATCTATATGTATGAGACGGGATTTGGACTACGTTCACATTGGGTAGCCTTAGGGCCCTTGTAGCCCTGGAAAGTTTTGTGACCAGAGCTAACTGCGATGGAGCTGAGGTATTTCGTGGCCTATAAACACAGTGCCTCAGTCTCAGGAATGCAAGTACAAATAAGGCAGCACCCTGTTCTTTATTTTTTGCAGTACTTCTAATTTTAGCTATTTTGTTCTTACATTGTATTCGCTTTCTTTGCTTCTGTTTTTCCAGGCGCACTCAGGAGGGAAGAAGGGCTGGACCAGGGATCGTGGTTTCGAGACAATCCCATTAGTTCGAGGCTCACTGCCGAAGGTGCAGTTCACAGGTGGACCACTGACTCGGAACGCTTTGCCCAAGCCCTTCTGCAGAGTTCGGGAGATGTAGAAAACAGCTACAACAGTCAGGACGGTGACGTCGTTGCGGTTCCACCTACCGTTACCGTAGATCCTGAAGAATCTTTCCCTATACTGACAGCCAGCACATCATCAGATTACGGAGATTTCAGTGACGGCACCGCATCATTCCTGGTATCTTCAGACTTTGCCGCTAGTGAAACCTGGGAACTGTCCAGAACTTCAGTCGTGTATCCGGGACCTTCCGTGGCTTCTCATGGAACGACAGCCGGCCCTCTGACGCCAGAGCCTGAATTTATGACACCGTCGTTTTATAGTGAAACCGCGAGTGCGTTTTCGTTAGAATCTGACGGTCTGACATCGCCGTTTTCAGTTTTTTCAGACGAAAGCATCTCCGATGATACTGTCTTAATAACACCCTCGTTTCCCGTAGATAGCACAAGTGCACTCACACCAGCGCCTGACACTATGACGCCACTTTCAGCGAGCCCCGTGACACCCCTGCTTTCCTCCAGCTATATTTCTCTCCTAGACGAGTCGTTCGCAGTGACAGAGAGTGTTTCTTCGCTAGACATTGAAGACGTGAGCGTAACCAGTAGTATGTATTCGGGAAATGAATCGGGACCGGTGTTCAACAACGAGTCTTCGATGCAGCACACTTTGTTTCCGACAACCGCTGAGATTTCAACTTCCACTGATATCCAGAAAAACGTTTCTGCACCATATGACTCTGCAGTTGATCCATATCGGCATGTTGTAACTTCTGTTAATAGAGACAATGATACCATTCCACCGGTCATCGAGTCTTCCAGGTCTTCTCCTCAGCTGACCACTATGCCAACATCGACGAGCCCCTTCTATTCCTCAAGCTCGACGTCGTCCTCGTTATTAAGACCGGAAACGCTGTTACCTTTCACCACTAAACTGCTCCCTATAGAAAAGACATTCGATATCGAGACGGGATCCCGCTCCTTGAGTGCCGCCACAACGGAAATGCTACCAGCGGGAAAAACGGAAGCGTCGTACTTTTCCGGACCATCGGCCTTGTGGACTTCAGAAAAGGGCCGCGACCGGACGCCCTTGGGGAGTTGGCGCAGTAGTGCGGAATCCAACAGGCCGACGCTGTTGTGGTTTACCACGAGCCCGCCCGCGACGAGAAAGACGGACTGGTTTCTGACATCAGTGTCCAAGTGGTTTGTGCCGCCGTCAACGACCCTGCCGGATTGGAGTCGCAGCCCACCGGACGCCTTCGTCCGGCCAACCTCGGTGTTCAACTCGTTCGGTAACCTAGACAACGGGTCTGAGCCGTCTCCGGAAGCGCTGAATGATCAGATGAAGTATTGGATAAGGACAGGTACGTGACAGTGTGTCGATACTGAAGAACTTAAAGTTCGTTCGGGCTTCTAAAGTCGACTTCTCAATCAGTGAAATTGTTTTTAACGAAAGGCATGTTTGAATTTCCTGTGTATAATCGGGCAAATAAAAAATTCTACTTAAATCATTTAAACACCTGTCATTTTATGAGCCTAAAGTAAGGCGATGTCTCACACAAAACTGAACGCAATAAAAGCTATGTACTTGCCGTCACTAAAACGCTATACGTAACCCTGTGCGTGACTTCACCGCAGAAAAGACAGATAGTTCGTGTGCTCTGGACAATTCAATGCCTTTGCCACTCTTTGCTTAATTTAGGCCCCCATTCGGTAACGTTGTACATGTTTAATTTTAATTCAAACTGGTTTCTTAAGAAATCGCCATTGAAAGATGCCCACTTCTCGACTTTCACGATATTCAGCTGATCTTTACCGAGGCTCCTAGCAGTGTACTGAACGCATAAAGAATTCCCGACCACGCTTTCTTTTTTTTCTCGTTGAAGTCGTTCCTTGGCGCATGACAATTGCTCGTACAAATTTGTTGCTTGCTTGAGTGGATCGTTTTTTTATGACGTTCTTTGTATATACTTGCAGTGATGCGCATAGAGCGCTACAACCATTCAAACACTGAGAAACTTGCGAAGAACCTGGCATTCGTGTACGAAAAAGCATTCGCCCAGCGCCATGCTTCAAGGCGAGGGAGGCGCTACACTGGCAGATCCATGGCTGTTCAGGTCAGTGCTGTCCATAGTGAAAAGAATCGCTGCGGAAAGAGGAGTTCTTGTCTGCATAACTGGAACGTAGAGGTTGACTTTGCATGCTGTGAAAAAATAAAGCCGTGTATTTTTTTCGAATATAACGTGATCTTGCAGCGTAGTACCAAATGGAGCTACTAACTTGCATACCTATAAAATATGCAGTTGAATCTGTAAAAACAAGCTGGCATAAAGAGCCTTTATAGACATTCCTGATGATTAGCTTTCCATTGCATGACCAAGCAATTCATGCATTTCCTTGCCCCACTTATGCGATTGTCATATGCTGCTCCGCTGTCCACACGAAACTTGTAATGAAGTTCATATCAAAATGCTATCGCAAGGAGACTAGAGTTGGCTTTCTTACTTAACCTCTTCGCTTTCGCGCTGTATTTTAACACGAACCTGTTTTATGCCGGGGTATCTCCGTCACGGAAATACGTCAGCAAAATGAACGCCATCAGATGGCAAAGAAAAAAAGTATAAGAAAAACTTCTGCTGACAGGAGTGGAACCCTTGACCTCTCGGTCCGCGACGATGGCTGGCGGGCGTTTAGCCCACTGAGCTACCGCCAAACACATTACGGAGGCTACATGAACGCGCCTTTTATGTTTCACACTTTCCTCTCACAGCGTTCTTAGATGGATGGATGGATGGATGGATGGATGGATGGATGGATGGATGGATGGATGGATGGATGGATGGATGGATGGATGGATGGATGGATGGATGGATGGATGGATGCTATGAGCATCCCCTTGATAGCGGGGTGGTGACAAGTGTGCCACCAGGCTCGAAAAAACAAAAACCAAGAACGCGCCGTTGCTACGACCGTCCCATTCGGCGCGTTTCCAAAAGAAGTGTAATTTCGTCAACACTTTAATACCGCGAAGTGGCGGATTCAGCCCAAGCCTCTTTCATAGCATCCATCCATATCGAAAAATAGCTCTCCGACGCTCGCCTGGCTGTCGCAGCGCGTTCCCCGCTCGCCCTGTGGGAATTAGCGGCCAGCCTATAGAGGGAATACACGGCGCACGTTGCGTTTCTCTTCGTGTTTCACTACGCTTTGAAAGAGTGCATATTGAGTATCAGTGTTTATCATGCACTTGCTGATGCCATCTTTGCGCGGTATTCGCCATATGCGGTGTCCACGTATACGTTAAGAACTTTTGCTACCGCAAGGGTTAAATCATGATCATGGGTGTTAGTTGTCGGCACGGAGATGTGCCAGTAGGCGTAAACGTGAGTGAGTGCGTCCACATCAAGCGGTGCTGTATATGCCAAACAACAATAGACATTGTACAAGCTCTCATATACCTATTCACTATAAACAATCAACTACATCTGTAACGACACGTTTTACTTTCGTGTTATACCGATTTCTATGAATGAGGTATCAGCCACCTTTTTGACATGGCATGTAATACAGTGTGCGTTTGCTCAGACGATAAGAAAATACTAAGACACACATTATCGCATTACACTAATACAGTAGCCATATGTGAGGCTGTATGAGCTAGGAAAACACAAGCAATTATTTCTATTCATAGGGTATGATTTTATTATGCCCTTTTTTGTTTTCTTACTGCTGACCTCTTTTAACCTGCAACAATAGCATGCTCCTTGCTTCCCTTCATTCCACGCGCTGAGCTTGGGTGTGGACTGTAGCAGTCTTGGTACTTAGGTTGCGTAATTCTGAATTACCATGACAACAGCCCCGAAAACAGAGAGGAAGCCGAAGCAATCGAGTACAACCTCCTACATTTGGCTTTCCTTCAAAGACATATTGTTTGATTATAGCCTTTTCTTACAGAATGGACTTGTACCACTCCTGGTCTGGTAAGGGGGCGTGTTAGAATGGCGTGAACTCTGAAAAATCTTATCCTAGCAGTGCTGCTACCTTACCTCTCGTTATATGGTACGGCCGAGTGAAACCTAAAAGCCATGTTTCGAAGCCGTCGGTGATCTATGAGAAACTTCATCCAGCATGCAGTGCTGCTTACACTCGAAGAAAGCTACTAAAAGGTGGAAATAGAAAAACTTAAATCTCTCGTTTCCCCTCTACCCCACATATCGAGTACAGGGATCAATTATTCACTTACAGTGATCTCACTGAGCACTTTTTTCTAGGCAGACTAGAGTTCCCTTTCCCGGATAAGAAATTAACGCGCTCACGTTACGCTTGCTCCAGACGAACTCATACCCCAACCCCTTACGCATGAGGCTTATCGAACCAGACAACGACGGACAACACGTGTGTTAACAGTGCACTGAACGTGCAGACTTCAACCATATCCTGTATGGTTGTGCATCGAGTGACGCTTACGCCAAGAACAAGGAACATTGGGACAAAGTGCTAAAAAGTGCTTCCCTGTAGGACCAACTTCGGGCTGTCCAGGAGGTCCGCGAGGCGGCGGAGAGCTTCGGACTCTCTGTCCCGATGTAGGAGGTGCTCTCCACCCTTAGCGCCTAACCGAGTGTCTTTCAGGCAGTGGCGTATTTTTCTAGCGACGGCATATTTTTCTAGCGACGGCATATTTTTCTAGCGACGGCATACAGAGCACAAAATGACACTCGACCACACTTACCTGCCCGGACCTCACGTCGGATCAAGGGCGTGCCCTCCCCCTCCCCCCCTCCCCTCACCGCGAAAAAAATTTTCGCCTACGCCACTGCCGTCAGGACCCCTTCTTTGGGCAATACAGTTTTACTACCACCACCAAACAGACACAGTGACACAGAGGTGGCTTGCCTCTGTTTGTATGCTTTCTATCTCTCAGTTTTTCCTATTTCTAGGCTTTATTGCTTTCTTCGAGTGTAACCATGTACCAACTTACCCAACAAGCAAGTGTCCTCAGCAATACTTCTGCCCCACTTTCCATTATACGTCACGGCAGTAGAGCTGAATGTAACCACTACATTATCTCGCCGTCTGTTGTTTTTCAGGTGGTGAATCTCTCTGTGGACTATAAGGACCAGCTCATGTCTCTCGTCTACACGCTGTCGCAAGAGGGCAAACCTGTGCCGGCGGAGATAGCAGTGGACGCCATGTCTGTGGTCAACGAGACAGACATGTCTCGGCTGCTTGGTTACCCGGTCGTCGTAAAGGCTGAGCGTGAGTATACAACGTGGAATTGTGCATTTCACTCGACGCCGGCGAGTGTTTGTCAAACCCGCTTAAATATTTTGCTCAGTTAACGCTATCTCTAGCGACAGTATTCGGAAAGGAGTATTCGACGGGTACTGTGAACTTTGCGCCGACTGCCAAAAAAAAAAAGAATTAAAAAGAAGCCATCTTCCCCAACCAGCTTCTTATCGCAGCACAATAAGGTCAATAAGAATTTTTTTCATACATTGCCGCATTAAAACTATCTTTGTAAGATCAACACGCGCATCAACTTTGCTCGGAGGTTTTGCGGTAAAACCTGTAACAATTATTCGCCTCTTAATTCAGACAGCTACCTTTTTTTTAGATTGCACCACCATTATCGAAGCAAGTGTCGTAAGACATACCTCACCATTTTGATGTTCAAAGATGCTGTGACGCTAAAACTACACAAACTGTGTTTGTCTCGTCGAATGGATCTCAAGGTGAATTATGTCGTAGTAGACGAAATTCACATTATACCGAGGATTTCGTTTTCTTAGTCGGCGGTGCTACGTAGCGTGGATAATATAACCACGGAAGCTGTCGCGCTGAAACTTTCTTATTCATCTGTGCATAAAATCTTTAGTTCCCATTTTCATCTCATTACCTTGCACTAAGCTTATAGCTGCTAGCTATAAAAAACTTCAGTGCGTTACAGCCAAACCACGATATGATGAAAACGGATATAATAAATTATCAGTTGCCTTTCGTACAACGTTAGAGAATACGCGCTTATAACGAATTTTCAGATATAGCGAGGGTTTTTTCGTGTTAGACGCGACTTTGTTACAACGATGTCTGACTGTATTTCCTGGTTGTCTACAAAGCTGCATGCGTGACTGATCTACTTGCCTGCCTGACTATACCTTCCAGCTTACGTGAAGCCAACGAAAACAGAGTCAGTCTCGCGGCTGGCATGGATAGTAGCAGGTGTTCTGGTGTCCATCTTTGCCCTCGTCTTGCTGTTCTTGGTGCTTTACTGCAAGTGCTGCCGACCGAAAGTGCATCGCAGTCCGTTCAGCGATTCCGGCTCTGTTCGCTCTTACGGCCGAGCCAATAGGCGTAAAGTAAGTTTACCGGACTTAGTTTTTCTTCGCTGGTGTGAGTGGTGCACCCGTTCAGGTTGTGAGCCCGACTGTATGAAACTGAGATAGTGATGTCACCAACATTGCGGTGACGTGACACTGCGAATGAGAAAAAAAAAAACAGCAACTCAAAGTTTCGCCCTAAGGGCGAAGGAATGAATGCGATATCAGCAAATTGTAATGTTACACCTTATAAAAAGGGCTCATTTAGTAGAACATTAAATGTTACCACAAAGAAAGTTGGTGTCATTTGCTTCGGAAAAACCTGGTCAGTAAAGATGAATGTTGTATAATCATGCATAACCTCGCTTTCAGAGGTTTCTTTCAGAGTGTTCCGCTGCGTTAGCACTCTTGCTAACTCCTTTTTCCCCCTCTCTCTATTTCCACTTTCACTCAGTCCCAGCGGGGTAACAAACCATACGCTCGTCTTTTTTTTTTTTAACTCTTTCTCTCCTTGCTTTCTCTTAAACTGTCTCTCTGCACAGCGTACTTGAAATTAACAATTTGTTGTTGCACCACATGTACGTAAACGTCTTTTTTTTTTTTACACACAACTCTCGCTATTTCGCTTTCCACGCCGTCATTACACTTAAACCTACACAGACAATTGCAGTTAGCATATTCCAAACGTCGCGTATGTTTTCCTTGCTTAATGAATATGCCCTGGGAAAGAAGTTTGGATTACTAAGTTCTTGCATACTCTTAAAAACACACTTGGAAACGTACTTAAAGGCATCAAAGTTCGCCGCTCTAATAGAAATAATGGTTAGAAGCGTAAGCAAACACCTACATATGCAGGAAATCAAAGCTTTGTAACTCAGAGTGCAACGTTGTCCGTCATTTGCATATAGTAGAGCAACTCGCGTTGTGTGCCGGCCATGGTTCTGTGTTATAGATGTTTGAAGAGTCTGCCGGAAAGTTCGGATCGCTCGGTGAAAAAACCTACAAGGACGTGTTCACAAGCCCCATGCATGTGCCGTCAGCGCCTCCGGTGGAATCAGACGTGCTAACAACGTAAGTAATGCGTCACTTGAATAGAGTAGGGACATTATCGAAGAGGAGCTCTCAAGCTTTGCTCGTAGCAAGTCCAAGAGCAGAGTTACCGAACATGATGAAAGAAAGGAACGAAAAGTTAACATAAACGAGTAAAAATACCCTGGACGTTAGAAACACTCGAAGTTGGTTCACTCAGCCTAAGCGCAATTTAAACTGTTACGTTGACTTGACGATTGCATCCTCGCGCAAAACATTTGTATTCCACACTTACCGCGCCATGCTCTTGGTATCTAGCGTGCATTGCAAATATATGTGCACAAGACTTCCACTCAAACTAGAAATTCCTATGGAATTAACGGAAGCAATTCACTTGCAGTATTGCGACGCTTGCACATTAGTACCCAACTGCGATTGGCTTGAGCTCAAAGAAAAAAAAAATATGAATAAACAAGAGAGCTTTCACACTGTAAAGGCAGTGTTATGAAACTACAAATGAAATAATCGTCCGAACTCATGGCCGAATATACGTAAAACTGCACATAGCAAATTGTGCATAAGAAAAATAAAGAAGAAGCAGACAGTCTGAAACTTCATCGGCTGTCACGAATGCCTTCACACGGGGCACTTCGAAACAAGTTATCTTAGGCATAGTTTGAGTACAGACTTGACTTTTTGCGCAATTAACTTGTACCTTAGCATAGTGCCACTGCGATCGCATTTTCTTTCATAGGGATTGCAACAGAGCCGCTGATGTGTAGGGCATGCGAGATCGCGCGCAACAGATGTCGCTTTCAGCGTGACTGGCAATGCATGGGGATAATAAATGGGGAGATCTAATTTTGTTAGGAGGGGGAAGCGTACACTTAACGAAAGCTTATTCACAATTTATCGGGATTTCTTACTGGTGAAGAACTCGAAGTCTGTACACGTGAATCTACACTACGACAGGGGAGCTGTTTCTACGGCCGTGATCGAACAATTCGTTCATTTTTACCGTTCTACCATTTACTGTTTAAGGGAAGCTCACGAGCCTTCGGTACGCTACCGAAATCTAAAATGTCACGGGAGGCGAATGAAATAAGAAAGAAGGACAAGTTGATCTCTTATGTTGCGAGATGGAGCTCAGGCAAGGCTTGTCCTGTTTAGGTTTGCACTAAGTTGCGTCGTGTTGCCTCACGAAAAGTTGCTCATAGCACGATGACCTCTCATTAGCAGCACCATCGACTACGGCGTCGCTCGCTGTGGAAATCGCTGAGCTCTGGTACGGTCGCTGCAGCAAGGGCGTCTTCTTTTCATCACGAGCCATTAATCCACTTAGCAATCCTATACACTGCCGAGCGTGTCGCAAGTACCCTCAGCTTGGCACATCTTTTTTGCCAGTTCACATGCTCGCTCGGTGCCCGTGAATTAAACATAAAATTCAATTTGTAGTTGATTATGCGTGGGTATAGCACATTGCACGAAAGAGCTCGCCCTCTATTTTAACATTTGCCCTGTTCAACATCGTTAAAGCGACGCCACCCTGTGCACATTTTCAGGAATCGTGATTTCATCTTACTGCGAGTCAGTGAGCGAACCGTTCTGACGAGCTTCCTGACAAGAAGCTTACACTCCGCCAGGCTTAGCAATAACTCTTTGTTTTCCACACTAGAGGCGAGTTTGGGAGATCGTTATTAGACAACGCAGAAGATGTCTCCTGAGTTTGGTAACATCGCACTTAATGCTCGGGAAGATTTCAGTGGCAAAGTTATGAGTTTTTTTTTTTACTTGCTACCGCAGACGATCCAGGCCGAAGAATCTCAGCGAGTATTTCGTAAGCAAGGCTTACGAACCAGACCGGGGAGTGCGGGCATCAGCGGCTGCAAGCAGCAGACTGCGTGTTAATCCTGATTACGATGAAGGTACGACGGCACACCTGACGAATGCGTGAGCATTTATTGTATGCCCGAGAATGTCGCAGATTGAAATCAAACCACTTGGTGTATTAGGGAATGATCTGTCTCAAAAGTGGCATGGCGGTGTGTTCTTTAGACTCTTGAGAGAAATGCCTCAAGACGGCATTGTTTCATTCAGGGGCGTAGCCAAGGGGGGGGTGGGTTGGGGGGTTCAACCCCACCCCCCCCCTGGCTACGCCCCTGAATGAAACAATGCCGTCTTGAGGCATTTCTCTCAAGAGTCTAAAGAACACCCCCCCCCTCTAAATTTTTCAGTTTTGCTTGTGTATATATACACGCACACATACGAACACACGCACGAACATACATAAAGTATGGTTGAACCCCCCCGAAAAAAATTTCTGGCTACGCCCCTGGTTTCATTCAACAAATTCTAAAGTGAACTCGCCTGAGCGAGATAAAATCACGTAAGAAACTGCCATGTGTGCACGGCGCTTTCAAGTAAAGATGATCCACGTCCTAAGTAAATTATTATAATGGGGTACGCATCGGAGAGCGTTAATGTACAATTCCTCCTGGCTTTATTGACTTCCCATTTCGCTTTTAATTCGGCTCATGTGGTTTCGTGGGCCCGCTGTCGTCAAGTTTTTTTTTTCTTTTGGGATTTAGTTTAAGATGATTCCCTCCTCAACTGATCTCTAACGCAGCACATTGTGCATCTCTCGTCTATATCATGTGCTGCATGAACATATGTACAGTACGGTCCACTGTTGAACGGAACACTCGATTGAGCACCTTTTATATAGGTGGCCCTCTAACAGCAAGTGGATAAGGAAACATTGTTCCTACACGGCACTAGTCTGTCAAAATGAGTCGGAACTGTCAACCATCAGTAGTCTTACGCAAATCTAAGCCTTTGATTTTGCAAGAGAACGACATCCGGACATGCCCTGCACGCGCGTTCTCCTTTAACAGTGGACCCGTCTGTACAGGGCACGCGCTAGCAAGCAGAAATGAAACGGCACAGATCTCATTTGATACTTCCCCACGCTATATATAAGCTGCACACTCTTGCAGCCTTACGGTGTGACAAAGCTCCACAGTGACCCAGCTCTTTCTATCACGACGCAGTCAGTCCAGGCTTGGACGAGATCAAAGGAGGCTTATTCGATCACGTGCCTCCGCCTCCATTAGACTCGGCGGACTGCCCCCTGCCGCTACCTCGTAAGAACTTGCAGATGGATGTTCATCAAGGGGATTTGGATAGCGACAGCGACACCTCGTAAGGGACTTGGATATTACCATTGTATTTGCTTTACTGGTTCGATGTCCGCGTGATTATGTAAGTCCTGAGGTATATGCACGGGATGTTCCGCACGCCTAGCAAGTAAAATATAAAGCCGTAATCACCACGCAGTGCAGTAGCTTGCGTTGCGCGCATGTTTAATTTCCAACAACGTAACGCAGAACAGAAGCAAGCACGCAGCCATCAAATGCAAAGTGGTGTGCGTCGTCACAGGATTATGAAGTTCGGAATAAGGGATAATTAATGCAGAAAGAGATCGGCTGCTTTTCAAGTTCAAACGCGATTGCTATTTTTTTGGGGGAACTCTAAACAATGAGCTGCCTCATCGTAGACTTCATATATCGGCTAAAGTTCTATGCAATATTTTTTTTCGTCTTTGTACGCGCTACCACTCCATACGCGCTTACCATTGCTGATTTGTTTTACACGCGCTTGTACGTACTTCGCAGTATATTTGTCTTTGTTGTAGAACAAAGATGAACGTGCTTATGTAAGTCCTTAGGTATATGCGTACACTTACACGAGCAGCCGTAAAGAAAGAAAGAAAGAAAGAAAGAAAGAAAGAAAGAAAGAAAGAAAGAAAGAAAGAAAGAAAGAAAGAAAGAAAGAAAGAAAGAAAGAAAGAAAGAAAGAAAGAAAGAAAGAAAGAAAGAAAGAAAGAAAGAAAGAAAGAATTTTCTTTGTGACCAGTTTGCTTAGCCTGGATTTCAAGAAATCTGGATTTATGGAATCAAGAAAGCACTGGCGTGGTCTCACATAGGAGTAGAAGGACGAAATCAAGTTTACAGTCATGGCATGCACATTTTTAAACAAGAATGTATTTGTTGCGCACAGTTTTTCTGGAGCTACCGCACGCGCCAGTGTACTGTGTCGCAAACTTTGTACGAACGTACTCGTTTCTTCATTGCCGTGTGTGCTAAATTGCATGACCCGCCCGTCAGCCTCGAATCAACCACGACGGCTGAATCGGCCGAAGAAAAGACGGCAACAAGCGCACAGGAAAGTGTCTCTACATCATTGCTTTCTGACGAGGTAAGCATAAGGGTGTTAGACCTCTTGGACGACTTAACTTCTTCCCTACCCGCATTCACGTTCGTGGACATGACTTCTTAAGCAAACTACACACCCGCAAACTGCTAAATGTCATTGAAAACTTGCGGCTTCGTGGCCCAGTGTGTCCTTTACCCATACTCTAAGAGTGAACAGCAGAAGTCAACATTAGCGGTTGGTGTGTACACGTAAGGACACGACGATGAGAAGCTCGCACATCGTGAGGCTGCTTAAGCCCAACTACATAAAGTCGCGCAATTAATATTTTTTTTTCATACAAAGTAACGTGAACAAACGTTATGCTCTTGGTCTTTGGCAACCATCCAAAAATATTTAAAGCACTGAAACCCAGAATACGCAGTCATGGGGGTGTTTTACCACGCTTGCAATTAATGTCGCCGTTTGTGGACACCCATTCTTACCTTTTGAAAATAAAATTTTTGTTGCAATGGTTTTTATTTGCAGTTGTGGAACCATTTTAAGTAAAATAATTCAAACTGCATCTCTTTCTCTGGCCTGCAACTAGTTCCGATATTGAATAGGTTAAAAGACTGAATCACTGAGTTATCGCAGTAAATTCACCAAAGCACCGGCCTAAGTATCTTCCACAAATGTTTATAATGCCACGAGCGCTTCTTTTGTTATTATTATGTAACTGGTCCATTGCACTGCTACCTTCGTCTACGTCACGACCCCGCGACACTACCTTGATCGTCCATCGGGCTTCGTGAGGTAGAAGCTTAAAATTAACAGTAGTGAGTTTGCAGCGTAATCTGCCAAAGGATTTCGGCCTTTGGAACCCCCGAACGTAATGTACATATCGGTGCACTCGGGATGATACCAAAAAAAAAAGTTTATTCATTACTCGGAGTGCACAAAATTGGTTAGTGCGACGTCAAGCGCGGCAAGCATGTGCTCACCTTGTCATGGGAACCGAGACCAAGTGCCCAGTGGTGTTTGCATTCGTTATGAACGTGAAATACCTGACGAGCTGCCTTGGCTAGAGCCGCTGTCACACCAGGTATTTTTGATCATTACCAAACGCGATCGCACTCCAACTTTTTGAATCGCGATTGGTTCGTCTGCGCGCAGGCTGTAAAAGTGGATGATAGTGGCGATTTGGGCTTGTTGGTATGGTTGCATGATAATTGATGGTAATGCAGGACAAAGACACGGACAAAAGAAGGCCCATGAGACACCACAGCGCTAACTTTCAACAACTATTTTATTACCAGCTGATCTCGCTAGTATATGTACTCTCTCACGGTCATACGTCACATGTGCATAGCTCTGACACCCATAAAATTGTAACCTACACGCGTACATCACAAACGCGACAACACTGTATCAAACGCATTTTTCTTATAGTGCTTATCCATAAAACCGTTTATCGCGAATACATGTAATCTAGTTCCTTATTCGACAACACCACTGACGGACTGCTCACACCAGCGTCACCAAACGCTGAAATCCTGCTAGCCTCCATTATCAATCGCGTCATCTCGCACCTACTCCTACTCATAATGGCCGTGTTGAGGTGTTTATTAGACGGCAATCGGCGACGATGCTCAATGGCGACAGTCAAGCAAGAACACGAGCTCAGAGCGCGAGCGGGAAGAGCCCAAGCAGCAGCAGCGGTGGTGGCTACGAATGGCATACTAAATTGTACTCTACCTACAGGTGGATTCGACACACCGATCAAGACAGCGGTTTGGCCTCAACCCCCGTGCTCATAATCTTGGATCCGCAAAACCTGCGCCTGCGTGAAGGTTTCCGGTGGCACTCCTCAGCACATCATTATAACCTGCGCAGATCATCGACTCGTAGCGCTTCGCTGCTGGATAAAAGGCCCTGCAAGTTCCCTCAGCCAGCCAGTTTAGCAGCAGCGGTGGTGGCTACGAATGGCATACTAAATTGTACTCTACCTACAGGTGGATTCGACACACCGATCAAGACAGCGGTTTGGCCTCAACCCCCGTGCTCATAATCTTGGATCCGCAAAACCTGCGCCTGCGTGAAGGTTTCCGGTGGCACTCCTCAGCACATCATTATAACCTGCGCAGATCATCGACTCGTAGCGCTTCGCTGCTGGATAAAAGGCCCTGCAAGTTCCCTCAGCCAGCCAGTTTAGCAGCAGCGGTGGTGGCTACGAATGGCATACTAAATTGTACTCTACCTACAGGTGTGCATCCCACCTTCTTTATATATTCTCTTGTTTTACGCCGCTTCTGCTGCTGCTTCTAGAGCTTTGTACAACCTCGTGATGCCTACGTGCGCTGAGCTTGCAAAACGTTTAGAAGTGTTAGAAAATGTGTTGCAGGGGAAACTTAGTGCAGTCGTTGAGGATGTTGTTTCCCGCGCTATATCACGGATGGATGCTCTCCCAAATCAATCGATAGAAAAGTTGAAAAAAGAAATCGACGAGTTCAAAATGAGTGTGAACTTCCTCAATGAAACAGTTGAAAAACTGAAGGCTGACCAGAAACATTTGCTAGCTGAAAATAAGACTTTGAGTGCTCGGAACTCTGAACTCGAAAAGAGAATTGCTGAGATGGAACAATACTCCCGTAAAAATAACATAGAAATCAAAGGAGTTCCGTGCACTCAGGGTGAAAGCTGCCGAGCAATTCTTCAGAGCATTGGTAACAAAATTCAATGCCCCCTTTCTGACTCTGATGTTGACATAGTTCATCGCGTACCCTCAAGCTCAAATACAAAACATCTCATAGCACGCTTTTGTTCTAGATCAAAGAAGGCTGAATTCATAAGCAAGGCACGAAAGGCACGGTTGCAGACTAGCGATCTTGGCTTTTCAGGAAATGATGCTCGGCCCGTATACATAAATGATCACCTGACCCAGCAAAACAAGAAAATTTTCGCAATGGCCCTTAATCTGAAGAAAGAAAGAAAATGGCAATTTTTGTGGACGGATGACTGTCAGATCAAGGCCCGCAAAACCACTGACAGCCGTGTATTTCGAATTCGAGACGAAGCTGATCTAAGCGTATTCTCAAACTAAGCTCTTCTCATATCGTGACGTCACAATGCCTTACATTGCCACTGATAACCTTCAGTCTTTATCATCTCAGACCTATAACTCGATCATTCATTTTAACGCGCGCAGTCTCCGCAAACACTTCGATGATTATCAGGCCCTTTTTTGCTCTCTTCGCTTTCCGTTTTCGATAATCTGTGTTTCCGAGACTTGGCTTACCGACTCGGATAGAAATTTGTTTTGCTTTCCGAACTACAATGCAGAGTACAATCATCGTGCGTCCTCGTGTCATGGGGGCGCCGCGATATTCATATCTAACAATGTTAGCTACAAACGTAGAACTGACCTGGTTCTTGATGTACCCGATTGTGAAGCAGTTTGGGTAGAAATTGATAGTCCTGATTTCAATAGCAACTCGCGCAAAATTGTACTCGGTTGCATATATCGTTCACCTAGCTCTTCCGTGCCGAACTTTTGCTCCGCCCTTGACGTCTTGCTTCATTCACTCACGCAAGAAAACAAATATATAGTCATCATGGGTGACATCAATATCAATATTTTGGATTATTCAAGTTCTAGTCTATATATAAACACTTTTCTTGGATATGGCCTTGATTCGCTCTTAAACGAACCCACCCGCTGTGTGGGAAACACTCCTGGTACTTTAATTGATCACGCCCTAACGAATCTTCTTACTCCTCCCGAGGCTTTTATCATTCGTGCCAATATTACTGACCACTTCCCCGTGGCGCTTCGCTTTCATCGCGTGGCCACTCCTTCAAATACTTGCTTCTCCAAGTCGGTCTTTGACAAAAAGAAGTTTACTGATTCAATAGGTGTAATAAACTGGTCCCACGTTACCTCTTGTACTGACCCTGAGACCGCTTACAGGGAATTTTCTTCCCTTATATCCGATGCGATAACTTCCTCAACGTCTAATGTTTTGTGCCGAAGAAAGCATTCATCTCCCTCGAACCCTTGGTTAACACCAGGACTTCTCGCCTGTCTACGAAAGAAAGACAACCTATACAGAAAATCGAAGAAAAAACCTTTTAATCTGGCTTTAAAAGAACGTTGCAAGAAATACAGCAATACATTAAACCTCATATTAAAAAAAGCGAAACGAGATCACTATGAAAATTTAATAATCCAAGCTGGTAAAAATACGGGAAAGCAGTGGCGAATACTTAACTCATTTCTAAATAAAAATAAATCTGCAACAAGTGTTACTGAAATATGTCACGATGGAAAGACCCTTCGCACTTCTGATGCCATTGCAAATGCTTTCAGTCAGTATTTTTCTGGTATCACCACTCAATCCGGGCAATCGTGCATTAACGACAGTCGGCGTCCATTGCAATCTTTTTATCTTTTTCCAACCTGTCCAGTTGAAGTTCGCAACACGATCTTGAATCTTAAAATAACTAGCGCTGGGCTTGACAACATATCCGCTAGACACATAAAGGACATTGTTGATGTCATTGCCCCTATTTTTGCCCATATCGTGAACTTATTCTTTAAGCACTCCATCTTTCCTTCCGAACTAAAGAAAAGCAAGGTAGTACCTGTTCATAAGAAAGGTGATAAATCAGTCATAAATAATTATAGGCCCATCGCTATTATTCCTTTTTTCAGTAAGGTTGTTGAAAAACTATTTTCCAGTCGTCTCACAAGTTACCTCGAAAAATTTCAGCTCTTATCACCCCATCAATTTGGTTTTCGTCAAGGGCTTTCCACTAATCTCGCGCTAGTTGCTCTTACTGAAAATATCAGGAATACAATTGATGACGGGAAGTTCTTTGGATCAGTCTTCATTGACTTCAGTCAAGCCTTTGATTCGATCGACCACGCTATTCTCATAAACAAGCTCTCTTCTTATGGTGTAACTGGCCCTTCACGAGAATTCATTTCTAGTTACTTACTGAACCGTACACAAGTTGTATCTATTTCAGGCGTGCTCTCGGACTCCAAAACTATCAATATAGGAGTCCCACAAGGATCTATATTAGGTCCTCTTTTATTTCTCATCTACATAAATGACCTGGCAGACTGTTTATCACCTCACACAGAATGCTTGCTTTACGCTGATGACACCACCATTTTCACTGCACATGACTCCATTCCTGCCCTAACCTCCCAGCTAAACAGTGATCTTCAGAGCGTCATTAGTTGGTGCCATAAAAACAAGCTTGTTATTAACCCATCTAAGACAAAGTATGTCATTTTCAGTTCTCGGTCGAAAAAACGTGATAACGCACTACCAGTGTATGTCAATAACCATGAAATATTCCCATCTGACAAGTGTACATTTCTCGGCATCGAACTTGACTGTTTCTTGAACTTTAATGAACATATTAACCAAATAAAAAGAAAGACCGCCTATGGCATTCGTGTTCTGCTCAGAGCCCGCCAATATTTTGCGCTCCCTACTCTAACTTCTCTCTATTTTGCGTTCCTTCATAGTCATTTCAACTACTGCATTGAATCTTGGGGACTTACATATAAAACTTACTTAAGCCCATTAGCGCATATTCAAAAACAGGCTCTCCGTATAATAACGCACAGTAATTATCACGCTCATTCGGCTCCACTATTCTCTTCACTAAATATCTTTCCCATTTCAAATATTATCGTCTTTAACTTAGCCGTAATTGCCTACCGCATGGTACGTAATCCGAATCTGCTGTATGTCGTAGGCAAGAAATTTACGACTTCCTCTAATAATACACGTTTCTCCCTTCAAAGCAATATTTTTCCGCCCAAGGCTCGCACAAACTATGGACAAAAAACAGTAAGCTTCTCCGCAATCAAGGTGTGGAACACTCTGCCTTTGGAAGCCAAAACATCGCCCTCTTTATATGCTTTCAAACATTCCGTTCGCCTTTTTCTGAACCATCCTTTGGATAATTGAACTATATTTAATCACTGTCGTTACTTCATCGCCGCTTTCACAATGCTTCATGTATTCTTTATTCACTTTCATTGCATTCTTTTTCATGTGAAATATTTAATAATATACTATCCTAAAGATAGCATCATTACACATTGTTAGCTCTTACTTATTTTGCTACCTTTCTTGTATTTTCAGTGTCAAATAGTGTAAATCGTCTTCGCATACCATAATGCCTCTCCTGTTATTTTGTGCACATTCTATCCTTGTTTGGCGCTATTTCTGCTCATGATTTTATTTTCTTATGTATTCTATAACAAGAGGTCCCATTGCAGTGTTCGCACTAAGGGACCTCTTTCTGTATACTTCTCCCCATATGTAACCCCCATTCAAATACGTTCAATAAACTGAAACTGAAACTGAAACTGAAGGCTATAGAGAGCGCAACCCCTTACTCAACTCAAAGGCTTCGCTACAGCCGTTTCTTTAAACCTAGGTCTGCACTTACATGTGTGACAATGCAGGGAAAGGAAACCGTCAGGAGCAACGCTACTTACTTTGTTATTATGTTCGCGCAATTTATCATTTATGCATCTACCGGTCTGTCCGATGTCGGACTTTCCACAAGTAAGTGGAATCCGGTAGACGACACACGTGCTGCATTCAACAAATTTGTTTCGATGCTTGTTTTCGCATACCATTTCTGTTATCTTGTCTGGTCTTGTGTTTCTGCATAGGCTCACCAATTTATTAGGGGCTGAAAGAACTACCTTTGTGTCACATTTTTCCGCAATCTTCTTTATTCTATGAGAGAACTTATGTATGTACGGAATCAGCAAAGTTCCTCCTGCTTGGGCTCACCCTATCCTCCTCCTCGGAACCTTTCTTTAGCGCTTCTCCATGTAAGCCTTCTGCAACCGACACGACGAGGTTCTTAGGATACCCGGCATCGCTTAACCTCGAGACCTGCTGTCTGAAGCTATCATGCATTAGGCACTGGCATGACTTCTTGAGTGCCTCACTCAAGCACATCTTCGCAATTTCCCGCTTGACAAGTTTTGTGTGCTCGGAATCAAACTGTAACAGCGGCTTATTTGCTCTGGGTCCATAACGCCAGCACGTCTTTTCATCAGAGAACACAAAGTTAATGTCAAGAAATCTAATTCTTCCGTCGCATGGCATTTCAAAAGTCACTTCTTAACCCACTTGAAGTGGGTTAAGAAATATGCAGGACTTCTTAACCCACTTGAAGTGACTTTTGAAATGCCATGCGGCGGAAGAATTAGATTTCTTGACATTAACTTTGTGTTCTCTGATGAAAAGACGTGCTGGCGTTATGGACCCAGAGCAAATAAGCCGCTGTTACAGTTTGATTCCGAGCACACAAAACTTGTCAAGCGGGAAATTGCGAAGATGTGCTTGAGTGAGGCACTCAAGAAGTCATGCCAGTGCCTAATGCATGATAGCTTCAGACAGCAGGTCTCGAGGTTAAGCGATGCCGGGTATCCTAAGAACCTCGTCGTGTCGGTTGCAGAAGGGTTACATAGAGAAGCGCGAAAGAAAGGTTCCGAGGAGGAGGATAGGGCGAGCCCAAGCAGGAGGAACTTTGCTGTCATTCCGTACATACATAAGTTCTCTCATAGAATAAAGAAGATTGCGGAAAAATGTGAAACAAAGGTAGTTCTTTCAGCCCCTAATAAATTGGTGAGCCTATGCAGAAACACAAGACCAGACAAGATAACAGAAACGGTATGCGAAAAGAAGCATCGAAACAAATTTGTTGAATGCAGCACGTGTGTCGTCTACCGGATTCCACTTACTTGTGGAAAGTCCGACATCGGACAGACCGGTAGATGCATAAATGATAAATTGCGCGAACATAATAACAAAGTAAGTAGCGTTGCTCCTGACGGTTTCCTTTCCCTGCATTGTCACACATGTAAGTGTAGACCTAGGTTTAAAGAAACGGCCATCATGAGGAGGAGTAGGTGCGAGATGACGCGATTGATAATGGAGGCCAGCAGGATTTCAGCGTTTGGTGACGCTAGTGTGAGCAGTCCGTCAGTGGTGTTGTCAAATAAGGAACTAGATTACATGTATTCGCGATAAACTGTTTTGTGGATAAGCACTATAAGAAAAATGCGTTTGATACAGTGTTGTCGTGTTTGTGATGTATGCGTGTAGGTTACAATTTTATGGGTGTCAGAGCTATGCACACGTGACGTATGACCGTGAGAGAGTACATATACTAGCGGGATCAGCTGGTAATAAAATAGTTATTGAAAGTTAGCGCTGTGGTGTCTCATGTGCCTTCTTTTGTCCGTGTCTTTGGCCTGCGCTACCATCAATTATCCTGTAAAAGTGACTGCGGAGCCAACCGGGAATGAAAAATCAGGGTTCGAAAGTGCTTCTTCTGACTGGGATATAATAGTATAAGCATCCTAACAAAAAGGAAATTTGTAAATAACAGAGCAAAAAGGAATCAAAGTAATGTCTTTTTGTCACTTCTTTTTCGAAGTTTTATGATCGTGCCGCTTACAATGTACCAGCAAGACAGTCTAATACTGGCATCGAGGAATTTCGGCACGGTGAATGAGGCCAATGCCATGAAGCAGTTTGGCTATTTCTGTACGCCGATTCTAGACTATCACTTCCTAAAACATAGCCTGCAACATGTCTCTGTGCTTTTCGATCCATCGTTACAGCCCTCCGAAGTAAACCACATCGACAGTCCAGGAAAGCCGTGTTCAGATGAAGACCTCAAGGAGGCCCAGAAAGAGTTGGACAACATGAAGAAGAAAATCGGGGACATCCTCGACAGCGCCCTTGAAAAAGCAGCGGCTAAGAAGGTTTATGGCAGGTGGGTTGTCTGTGAGCAATTTTCGCCAGTTATGCTTCTCAGTACAATTATGACCTGACGTCCTTTTTTTTCCGAAAAAAACGGAACACCGAACGCCATTTTTTCCCTCATCCTCTTTCGGTCTTCCTTCGCTTTCACGATGGCGGGGTAGCCAAATGGCTTGAAGGGGTCCTGCAACACTTTTTCAGCATCTTCAGAAAACGCTGCCGATCGGTAGTCGAAACTTCTGAGAACACGCGAGCCAAACTTTCTAGCGCAGCACGCAGCCTGAAATTTATAATTAATTTTCAGTCAGCTATAGATCGTTCGCTCTTCTTTTTACAAATGCTGCCATATACCCAAATGACCACGCCATATACCCAAATTCATAGTCATTGTCTAATTTGAGCATCGTGAGCTGCATAGTCACCGAGGCTGCCGCGGGAGGCCGCCACGTGCCCACGCTCGCGATCACACTGAAAGTAGGCCGCGCTTTCGAAGATAAAGAAAAGAAAAAGTGCTCAAGGTCATGACGCGCGCGTGACGTAATTTCTTTCCCGTGACGTAACTTCCACCGCGGTCGTCGGGACGAGAGAAGAGAGAAAGCAATTACGGCGTGCGACAAATCTCTGTAACTCCGCTCGTACTTGACGGATCCTAAAAATTTTTGCGGCGGTAGACTTGTGAAGCAACAAACTCTTTTAATGAAGCCATTCGATGGTTATTTGGAAAAATATTGCAGGGCCCCTTTAAGCCTGATTAGCCTTCCTTTCTATCCCTTGCACCTCTCTCTCTCTGTTTCTAGTGAAAAGGCTAAAAACAGACAAAGAGCGCCAGATCCTTGTCAGTATAACGGGACTACATACTTAAGCTCATACCCCAAAGCGTCGTGTTCAGTGTGTGATTACAGACATCGCTTGCTATCATAAACCGTCCTCAGCAGTTCTGATGCCAGGTGTTCAAGCTCCAACTACGGTTGTGTTCCAGTACTTGCCGTGGACGAGTGAGTGGAGACGATGTAAAGCTAAAATGGACATTGTGGAAGTGAAAATAACTGTCTCCAGTTGCGCGCAGTTAAGAGTTCTCGCACATCAAGCTTTGCTTTAAAGCATGAAACAGAACTTATGACTACTCTGCCACGCACGCTTTCGGTATCAGTTATACGATGTTAATGAAAGTACATAATGTTTTGAATAACTTGAGCGAGGATGTAAACACCGTGGGTGGAACTGGCGAAAAGAAGTGATAGGCAAGAACCGGATAATTTACGATTGGCTGTACGTCACTCAGCCGAGAACGGCGTCTATGCAAAACGTCACAAAAAATTAGACACGAGTCCTAAAGCATAAAAGTACTAGTGAACGAATGACCGCAGGACACTGCCGAGTGAGCATAGCCGTGACTGTAAGGAAGTCGACTTAACGCCACATTTGTCATGCACTAGCAGGCGGTATACAATGCCCTTTTATTTGTCCAAAATTTCGATCCCTTATTCCTAACTTTTTTTCTTTACTGGACGTTTTACACCATTTAACCTATACGAGCACAGCGCCGTTCTGTATTTGCAAAAACGAAATGAAAGCTGATAAAAAATAGCGTAACAAAGAAAGAACATCGAAACATGTCTTTTTTCCCTATTCTTTCCTTTTCCACGCGCTTTTGGCGCAGCCTCCGCAGGCAGCGTGTCCCTCCATCTGCAACTGCAATGAGAAGGACCAGCAGTTTGAAGGTGCCGAGGCCGCACCACTCGTCGGCAAATGCCCTTCACAGACCGCAAGTGTGAGTAACCATTCTAGATCGCCGGGCCAGAAAGAGAAAGTGCTTCTCCCAGAAATGATTTGCCAACTAATCTCTCGTTTATCAAAAAGCAATTTTATCAAAGCGGGCGAGTTATCGTAGAGAACGTTAGACATACAGTACGGTCCACTGTTAAAGAGAACACTCCAATGAGCACCTTCCATTTCGCTGACCCTCTAACAGCAAGTTGACAGGGAAACATTGTTCATGCACTGCACGAGTCGGTCAAAAAGAGGCAGAACTGTCAACCATCAGTAGTCTTACGCAATTCTAATCCACTATGTTTTTGCAAGAGAGCGAAATCCAAACATGCCCTGCACGCAAGTGTTCCCTTTAACAGTGGACCCGTCTGTACATACCATGACACAAGAGAAGATAAGATAGATGACACAAACGCCAACTGTCAGCTTTAAGGTCTCATTGCGGTGTAAGAGAACGTAGGCACGAAAGTTATTTGCGCATGCTCAGGGTAGCAGCGTTACCCTTCAGTCTAGGGCACGTTCGGGTCGATGCGCGCGATCGCTGTTTAAGCGCGACATTTCATGTTAGGCAAGCTAATCGAAGGCTGGCTGACGCACGCGCGTCCGCCGATATTCACGGCCTTTCGGTCACCTTTTACGTTACGATGTTGTTTGATATATGTGTGCGTGTTTTACATATGTGTGCTCGTGTGTTTATGTTTCACGAACTACTATTGGTATGTTTACTTCTTGTGTTGTATGCTCGATCCACACAAGAGCTAAGAAGTAGACGGCGCCTTATCTGTGCGCCATTTTCTTCTACTTCATATCAGTTAACAAAAATATGCCCAGCATCAGGCATAACACGCGTTTCTTCATCCTTATGCTTGTATAATACTCCGCAGTTATCAAATTCTGGTGCGCATTTACATTCGTGAAAGCGCAACCAGAGATTACACGGAGACCACCCAATTAACGAGCCTTCAAGCTTAACACCCGCCACAGTTGTCTAGTAGTTACGTGGCTCGACTGCCGACCCGAAGGACGCGGGAGCGAATCCCGGCGGCGGCGGCAGCCCATTTCCATGGAGGCGAGATGCTAGAGGTCCGTGTGCTTAAATTTACGCGCACGTTAAGGAACCTACAGTGTCTCTAAATATTATATGGTGGTTTTGGGACGTAAAACCCCACAAATTATTATTCCTCAAGAATAATTGTTGGGATTTAACGTCCCGAAACCACGATATGATTATGAGATACGCCGTAGTGGAAAACTCCGGAAATTCCGATCACCTGAGGCTCTTTAAGGTGCACCTAAATCTAAGTACACGGGCCTAAAGCATTTCTCCAGGCTCCATCAAAATGCGGCCGCCGCAGCCGGGATTCAATCCCTCGACCTGCGTGTCAGAAGTCGAGCGCCATAACCACTAGACCACCGTGGCGGGTAAATTATTGTTGCTTAGGCTTAAGTAACCTGGTTTATACAATGGCCTGTCTGCCAAGTGGGTAAACATTCCGTCGTTCTGAGAAAACTATATAAACAGCTATATTAGCACGCGTAAAGGTAACGTGCTACGAACCACACGTGGCGCTTGATCTTCGGATGCCAACAGCACGGAGTAAGCAATAGTAGTTGCGCACGTTGTGCTCAATGCAAGATTTTCACTAGCTTACGTAACTCACCGCAGGCTTTCGTTTTCACCGGAAGAACCGGGGAAGAAGGACGCACCGACGCAGACCACCGACCTGGCATCTGGAAAACCCCGTGTGGTGTGGTCGATTTACAAGACGTCAGAAGCTGCCGCACAAACTTCTTTTCTGGTCAGTAATTTTGGTTCACCAACTCACTTTGCGCACTTCGCAAATTATTAATGGGACGTAAACGTCGTCCTTAGAATTAGATACATTCGCCCATTTGTTGGTTTACCGACAGATTTTGCCGGTCGCCCTAACGCTTAAGCAGTGAGAAGCTAAAGGAATCGTAAATAACCGTTTTAGCAGAGTGTAATGTTGGGTGAGTTGGTGCATAGCTTAACGAAATATTTGTGGTGCAACTGAGAGAGAGAGAGAGAGAGAGAGAGAGAGAGAGAGAGAGAGAGAGAGAGAGAGAGAGAACAACTTTATGATAGGCGCAACTGAGACAAGGAAGAAAAAACGAGAGGAGACACGGCCGCTGCGGTAATGATCGCTTTAGGGAGCGGATATTATCGATTAAGAATGGCGTGGGTTCACACCTGCCGTTCCATTGCGCTTCGTGGGGCTGCGCACCACTGTTCGTAGAAACGCGTGTGATAGGAAGAAGCTGGGAAACGTTAGCACGTGAAGCACCTGAGGAGGAGGAGGAGGAGAGAGAGGAAGAAACCAGACGCGCGTCCGGTTTGTTATCCTACGCTGGGGGAAGGGGATTAAGGTATCACATACAGAAGGGGGATGGATGAGTCAGTGTCCCTTCGATCTATTTGTGCAAGAGTGAATGCCTATTTTTAGACAGTGCTGCAGGATAGTTTTTTTTTATTGTGCTATGCGATGCTTTGCTTGTGCTGCGCCCTCTCTTTGTGCGCATATATGGAAATACATATATTTGGGGGCTGTGCGGAAAGTAAGCTAGCTGAAAGTCTGGCTCCCTATCGCAGTCTTCTCTCGTTTTTAGATGCAAAGTATCTCTTGCTCGGGGGTATGTAACGCGGCGTGGTAATCCACAGCAGCGTGGTAGTCCGCACTCACACTACGCATGCGCGACTCTCCTCCTTCCCTCTCTCCAACAGCTGCGCGTTACTCTCTCCACTTCTCTACCAGCACCTGCTTGCGCTTCTCCTGCGTTCTCGCTTCTGCTCTCACGGCGCATACGCTCCTCTAGTCTCCTCTCCTTCAAATAGTAGAGCGCTGCGCGCGTTCAGTCCAGCGCTTGCCTCGGTTGGCTCCTCTGAAATGCGGGCTCGACATGCCGAAATTCTCTCCTGCGCAGCGCCGCGATGAGGGCCAGCGCATGCGCGTCCCCTCCCCCTCTCTCTCCTCTCCTACGCTGACTCTCTCTCGCGCGCCTGTCGACGTTCCCCGCACGCCCTGTGAGACTTAACGGCCAGGCTAGAGGAAAGACACGACGCGCGTAGTGGTATTCCTCTTCGCGTTCCACGACGCGAGGTCGGTAGGATGCCCAGCGAACGCCAACGGAACGCGATCGTGCAAGTGCTCCGGCTTCGCATCGTCTCATGGTCCCCTTTAGCGGGAGATGGTGTAATTTTTTTCTTCCTTGTCTCAGCTGCGCCACAAATATTTCGTTAAGTGAATAGCGGTCCACTTTCCTCTGTACAATGCGCGCCTAAGCCGTTCTGCTTGCAAACTTTGGTCTTTCAGGAGTGCAAGTTAAACAGGGACGACGAGTCGGTGTCCTCCCGGAGAGCAGATCCTGGTGAACAATCTCCCATAACTTCCAGCGTCCGAGATTCCACCCAGGCGATGCTCAGCGCCATCCGCGGCGAGCTGCAGAAGTTCACGGTAGCACAGAGGACGCAGAACGGCGAGAGCTTCGCGTAAAAACTAAACGGAGATGCCCGCAAAAGGAGACACTAGTTCTCTAACCGTTTTTATGCTGATTTATCAGGAGAAGAGCTTCAGAGTAGATAAAAAAAAAATCCTCACTTTGAATCCTGGATCAGGGATCGTAAATTGGGAGACGGAACTTTCTGACAAATCCGTACGGATTTCCTTGTAGCTTCTTGCTACGTAAGAATAGGTCGATGACTCTTTTCTTCCTTTGGCGCTAGTAGAATTGCACCAGTTGTGAAGAGAGGGCTAATTCAAAAGGGGCGTGATTGGAAAAGGTGTTTGAGGGTGTGGCATACACTCTAAATCACGGTAAACCATGTCGTTGAGTCATACAGTAACATACATCTAGTCTAGAAGTGTTCGATAAGGCATTTGTAGTGGTGTTATTGCTAATTAAGTTCGTCAACGACACCACAATCTTGCGAGTTGGCCCTTTAGTTGTGTTTCCAGTACGCTAATGGGATTGCACTCGTTTAAAAGGTGGTGTTTGTACATTGTCACAGCCATTTTTCATTCATTACCAACAAAGCTTAGGCCGATAGGGGAGATAGGTTAACGTGTTTCTTGAAGATAGGTTAACGTGTTTCGCCGCATCGGTAATTACTCACTTTGAAAGCGTCCAAGAGGCACACGTGTAGAGTTATTTTTAGGGTCGGTACTTGTATATCTTACGCACACATATATTTATGTTTGTTCACGCATAATTAACACGTGGCTGGATTGGAATAGCTACACCATAATTTGCCTGAACGCATGTGCGTTAAAAACATCACCGCAGTACAAAAAATACGCAGCGATATTGGGAGTGTGACACTTCTAAAACATCTCTATAATATAATTGCACGTTCGTTAGTGATCAGTGCTTTCAATTAGCAAAGGTGGAAAACGAACTGCTGCCGAACGGGCAAGTCTCTGGCGGAAAGCATTGACAGCAGGGCGCCCGACTTATTGCGATGATCCAAAGCTTGCTTGTGTTACACTGTATTACCATTGCTATAACAGAACAATGATGTCTTTACGATCCACTGCCCACTATATGCGTATTACTTACACCATTCTTATTTCAGCCTCTAATGTTATCACATACTACGAAACTATTTATTAATGTACAGTATATAGTCGTCAGAAGTTTAGGGATTCTTCTGGGGAAGCTTTGAATTGCCCAGCAATTTGTGACTGTATTTGGTCGTACTCTACGGTACATGTTGTTAGACCGTTTTAGAAAAGGACGGAAGTATAAATTCAAGGCTGCCTGCCAATGCAGCGGGAATATACACCCCTTTTCTTTCCCCTCTTGGTCCCTAAACCCATGACGTTCACTGCACATTACGACGTGCATGTTGTAGCCTGGACAACTTTTATTTGGCTTAACAAAGCGTTGTTTGCGTTTGCAAGGAAATGGGTGCGCTGTTGTGGGCTATAGATATAAATCGTGACGAGAGTTAAGAGGAGATAAGGTCTACATCATTTTGCTGGCGTTGCACACAAGGGGTCAGCACCTTATCATCGACTGTATTTACGAGCGCCTACCTTATCTGTGTGAAATAAACAACTATCTGGATCCCATTGTGTCGAGTACCGCGAGATTTATCCATCAGCAAAAGAACGTCTCAAATGAAATCGCAGGACATTGTCGGGTATTTTTCTTTTATCTCATTTTATTCAGCTATCAAACTCAAGGTACAGATGTATCCTTTCCAATGTACACGTGCTCACATCGGTTCAACAACAACACTGGCTCGTACAGAGTCACAAAAGGCACCTCTTTTCAAGTGAAACGAAACTTAACTGCAGCGGCATAAAGAAGAAACAATCATGACACTCTCGACCAATGTGCTTACCAATCGCGACTTACAGGTACTGCGAATATTAACGTATTCGAGGAATGAAACGACTTTGATAAAATTCAGTTGTATAATTGGGATTTCGAGGATACTTCACTGATCGCTTTGCTTTAGAAACCAACAGAAGCGTGTGAACATGTGGCCGCCTAAAGAAAAAGCATATTAAACCGCGATACAATAGACATTATATTTACGCGAATAATAATAGTAATAAAAAACAGCTAGACGTAACGATAGCACTCTCAACAAAAATAAACCTCTTGCATTTAGCATCACCTCGAATTTCCAACGTTCGATACCTCAGACTCTCAAAAACAGTCAACGATCTCTTTTTTTTTTTTTTTTTCGTGTATACATATTTTTCACAGGTATACCGCCCACACCCTAAACGGTTACGTATGCATTATAATAATTGCGTCCAATATTATTCATGTGGGAATTTCCGTGGACTCCGTGTCAATATCAAATATTGTCAGCACAGTACAAAGACACACCTCGAATTGCGTTTTTACAATTTTACAATAACTTAAGCATAATGAAATGATCACATGAATAGGTACGTGACGAGTGCTACTTGACAACTGCTTCACAAAGGAGCATGCACTCGTCTGTTAGTGCTCTCCACCCGTATCCTCGTATGGGTTTTGTGTGCATTCATACCGAGCTAAACGTTTGATAGAGAAACGTTATCTATGCCAACGCCGTGCTCTGCACAAGCATGTGGAAATGCATACGTAACCGTTCTTGACGAGGCAGAAGCAAAACATCCACAGAAAAATAAAAACAAAAAACGACCGAGGTGCCTTCAGTCTACACACTTCGACGCGGTATTCATCTACTTGTAGCTGACGGTGAGCCGAAAGGTCTATATACATGTTATCACACAGTCCAACAAGGACAAACCTTGCGTTCCGTCCATATACTGCGTGCGACCGCGTTCCGGTGTTTTCCCTATTTACAACGTCTCGTGCTGTCCTCAAGAAGTGCTCGTCGCTCCTCGCGTCTCAAACAACGCTGCAGCAGCAAGAGAGCGCGGTTGACAACGTCACCTTGCGGCGTCACTGGCGAGAAGACAGCGCTGGGATGCTCCGTGTGACCGAGGTATCGCCGAGGCATAGACGAGCGAAATGAAGGCGTGCGGTAAACGGTTTCTTGAGATACGCAAGCGCGATTTCTAGTGAATGTTCAATAGACTGAAATGAAATGTTTTCGTAGCGAGTAATAATAACATAGAAAAATAAGTTTGTGGACGTGCGTGCTTAGATAAGTTTAGCAAGAACTCTGGGACGTACACAAAACGAAGCAGAATTTAGTTATTGGAACTAAACATCGCTTTAGTCAATACATTCCTCTTGCTTATGAGTTTGTCCACGAACCTTTGTAGCGAAGTATTCGGTCACATCGTAATATCGCTTAAGTACAGACATAAAAATGTCTATTAGATGAATACGAAAGAAATCACCAATTTGTGATTTTATTTCTAACAATAAATGATACTCTCGCCTCCATCTGCCACGGTGGTGTAGTGCTTATGGTGCTCGACTGCTGACCCGAAGGTCGCGGGATCGAATTCCGGCCGCGGCGGACGCATGGCAACGGAGGCGAAATGCTAGAGGCCCGCGTACACATCTTGTGTTCTTTAACGTGCAATTGGGTGCACGTTTAGGAATACCAGGTGGTAAAAATTTCCGGAGCCCTCCACTACGGCGTCCCTCATGATTGTATCAATTGTATCGCGGTTTCGGGACGTAAAACCCCAACAAATATTATGTTCTCGCCTCGGCTGGTACCAGTTACACGTAAGCTTGACAGCGCCAACTTCGCACCCGTGCTCACAGACACTTCAACTTTCATTTTTGTTTTACGGTAACTTTCCTCGGACAGCCGCTTCCACCCAGAACGTTGCCGCCTAGCCCAACGGTGCACGATGGCGCCATCAACTGCACCAATGACAGGCAATCCTACACTGCGATTTCATCGGGCGGTGCGAGCGAAAGCAGAGTCAGTGTGCACCTTCACCTTAAAGGGGAGCTAAAGAGAGATTTCACACGAATTTGGAATAGCACGTAGCATGACAGAAGACTAAGCATATCGCCCATATGCCCATAAGCAGAGGCCCGACTGCCAACAAAATGCAAGGACGCCTGGCCACTGGCGACGCTATTCGGAAATTTCTGCACCAGGCTTCTACGACGTCGTAGACTGTCAGAGAATGGTCATACCGTCTCAGCTAAGGAAGTTACTTTTTGTACCCGACTGAGAGCAACTTCGGGCTAAAATATGTCCAGAAACATTTCCTCCATAAGAATGGTCTGAAGAGGCGTATACAAAGAAATGATCACTTCGATGCTGCCGTAATTGGCGGCTTCGTTTAGTATGATCTTCAATGAAAAAAAAAAGGAAATGTCTTTTTGCTCCTTATCTAAGAAACTAACATTTGCCTGAAAACAAAAGGCATTCTCGCGATAACACGTACAATCTACTAGTCAGCACTTCGTGTAGTTTCCTTTTAGCATCCCTTTAAGCATGACCTTCGAGATGAGCGGCGGCATACCGTTGTTTACCGAATACTGGCTTACCGTCCGATTTCGCCGCTTCACTGCAGATCTGGAAACCGGCTGCCCGGCAGCGACGAACGTCAACACCGTACTGGAAACGGGGAGAGACGGAATATGCGCCCACGCTCGATCTGATGCAGCGATGAGTGTTGTGAAGCGAGTGTTAGGTACGACAGTATATAGACGGAAGGAGACCGATCCCGACAGCCCGCGGGGGCCCGTGACGGCGCGGGCCGCTCCCGCTGGCAAAAAAGAACACCGCCGCGCCCCTCATGAAAGACTATATTCCAGGAGGAGGAGGAGAGACAGGAGAGGGCTGAAGTAGGCGTGCCCTAAAAGATGGCTTCGGCAAGACTCGTGTTACACAACTATATGGCACAGCTTGATTGACCAGCCAAACGCAACGGGTGCGGTGTGGGAGCTGACTGCCGCTGCCCCAAAGTTTCGTTTTGGATGCGGTTCATATTGCTTACAGAGTCCGGGTTAACGAGCAGCAGCATTGATAGCTGTAGTGTAGGCGTGCTGTTTTGAATAGGTTCTGTGTAAGTACTGCGGGAGCGCTAAACGAGTAGACATTGAAGTGTACTTGGCTAACTGACATCAATCCCCGGGTGTGCTCGAGTGTGAAGCAAGTTCGCTCCCGTACTGTTTCTTACCAGAGAGTACAAGGTGAAATGAGTGGCAAGGTAAACCAATCCAAAACGTTTTCCTCGAGTTGGCACACCCCCAGCCTCCCACGCACCCTCATTGGCGGTTTTGTCCGCGAGCTGAGACTGGCCCTTTCAGATCTACAGGCTTTACGAGCGCTTGCCTCCTAACGCTCGAATACTTTTTGAACGCTCAGTGAGACGAGGTTGCGTTCACGTCATCGCGTGACTGATGGAACCGCTTTCACCATCTTTGTACTGTCACAAACGTATATTCGAGCTGTCAGAATAATGCTGACTATTGTGTGCCATGCATAGGCTGATGAAGGTTTATTTCTGCCTTAGATGCAGCCAGCTAGGTTTTTCTGCGAGCTTTCTTATTTCATTGCTCCCATCGCAACTGAGACCGATTGACTTTGAAAAAAAAAAGGTTTCTCGCGGTTAATATCTCACCCATCTCATCACTTATTATTTTTCATTCTACGGACGCATCGATAAATTCCTTTAAGCATCCGAAAAAAAAAAGACTCTTTTAACCGCAAGCTCAAGGATTGCTACAAGTCTCATTATCGTTGTCCAAGCCCCGGATTACTTATAACGGTCTAATTAAGACAAGGTTACTGACCGAAACTAATTGTTCCTCAACAAGGAGGGGCTGCGGTCAAGCTTTTAACTATTGCTTGTCACTAAGACTGTCGCCGAACGATAAAATCAGTGAGTTGATCACACCACTGGCACACGTGTTGCGAAGCTTATCTGGTATATCTAATCTCTCGCCCGCAAGACGCAAACGAAGCTCGACCAATTGTTTATACTACCTTTCATTCGCTGCCGCACTGTTCGCAAGAATCCCCATTCACTTGTCTGACAGCCCTACCACCAACTGAGACGTGCGGCATCGTGCGACATCCCAGTGCGCCACAAAGCTCGAGCTAAATGAAAAAATAAACGAAAATAAAAAAAAACCCAGTAACACCCTCCTCCTGGTTAAAGACAAATAAGGGTAAATCAGAAAAATATGAGCGCAAGGTTTTGAACCCCGCGTCCCAGTCACCTGAGCGACCACCCCACACGAAAAGGTACTCTCTATACACGCAATGTACACGTGATGCCCTGCCTCTGTCATGCCGGTTTCGCGCGGAGATCGAGAGAGAAAGAGATAACGGGAGAACTAGAGCGCTGTAGACACATACAGCTAACACACTAATGTACACTATTTACACCCGAGTGTCTGCTACTACGAGTCACATATGCTGAGCGTTACACAAGAGTTCATCAGGCTAGTGTTTAGGCACAGTCTACATATTCGCGATTCAATTCGCCGGTGCGGTAAACTAAAATGACGTTCGGGCATGTGCAGAGGCCGCCACAGGGGAGCATTATTTTCAGTCTCTCTCTCTCTCATAAGAACACGCAGTGAATAAGCTCCCGCTGAAGATTTCGAGAAGAAATGTACACACACTGATTCTAGGAAATAGTCGCCCGTTCCTGCCGGGGCGGAGATTATCGCTAAGTCCGTGCGCAGGCGCATTTCTGGGATAAGGTTCGGACACCTAGTGAGATATAATCGATTTGTGTTTCGAGCACTTTGGTAAAGTAATTTTCAACAGCCTAGATCAGAAAGTACAACTGAGTCATATATCGAAAGTCGATAGAACACAGGTAACAAAACTAAGGATGCTTTGAGCGGGCGTGTGTTGACTCGTACGCTCGCCCTTCGCGGTTTGAGAATCAGGATTACCGCCAGTACTGAGTTCTTGTATTACCACTACAGTTAGTCCTACTGGCTAAATGGCAGCCAGGGTATTCGGCCCGGATATTCGGCTAGTTGGCGAATCCAGCCATAAGAAACAAAAGCGAAAGCTCTCTCAACATTGTCGAATTACTGGTGTAACATAAAAGCCGGGACATAATTATCCGTGAGACGTTACTAAATGCGCAGAAAAATGAAAACAACCTCGCACGGGAACGAGAAAAAAAAAAGAACCCGTTTAACAACGCGTATAAATTGAGAATGAAACTACGACTCCCAGAGTCTACGTGCGACGAGCAATGGAATATCGAACATTTAGTTGGAATGACTAACGCACATATTTCACACTGCCATAGCAGAGAACGAACGCTGCGTAACAGAAACCCGTACACTTAAAGGGCCGTGCTATGCGCGCTGCCACGCAAATTATCCAATGGCAGCGATCGTGCACTTTTCACCGTTCGGAGGTCGCTAGGCAGCTGAGCGACGACTCCGCGCGGCTTTCGAAACTTACGTGCTATACTCTACAAAAATTGTAACTATGCAAAATAACTTCTCATCTCAATGTACAATGTCAAGCACTTCGTTAGTTTTGCAAATGTCACTTTTTTTTTCTCTTACAAAGCTATATAACTCGATATACTATACGCTACGCGCGTCAACGACTCGAGGAAATCACACTTCATGACATAGACTCGTGACAAGGAATTTCTGCGATCACATTCTAAGCACTCGAAACATCACGACAACGTTGTCATAAACTACACGTAACACACGACTAATGTAACACCAACTAAGCGGTTTAGCGTACGATTGATCTAAGTCTATAACAGCGTGTCGGTGGGTATTCGTCCTTCGATAGCGAAATGAGGGCGATGCAAAAGAAAAGCGATATATAAGCACAGGAGCATTTGTTCACACCAGCAAACACTGTCTCGGAAGTGAAAAAAAAAAAGAACATGCATACACGACAACGACACAGAACCTTCATTGAAGGAGCGTCCAGATAGATTTCTCCAAACTCAACCGTTAATCGTCCAACAAGATCGACAGCGTACGAATAAATAAGCAGGCTATCAACAATACACCGTTTTGTACAAGCAGTGCTGTGTCGGGAGAAATAAACTTCATGTCCTTCTTGACGATGCTATATGTTACACGTATCTCGTATGAACATCAGAATCACAAGCAGACGCCGCTAGCGGCACGATAAGGGTTGTCGGATGTGCTTGCTGACGTCATGTCCTCTGGAATGTGCTCGACACGTATGTCGGTTGTCGAGAAACCGTGAGAATGTGAGGTCTTATTTTTTTTTTCTTCAGCTGGTACGTGTACTGTACGCATTGAATGTCTCGCTACAAAAGCGTACGAAACGCTGATTTTTTTTAATGGCTCCGCTTTGAGAGGAGCCCAGAAGCCACTGAGATGGGAGGGCTCAAAGTCATCCTCACAAGTGGAAAGTACAGTGACGAGATCAGAGACAACTTGAGGTCAGCAAGTGAATATCGGCGGCGACTGCGTGATGGTTGCTTCACCAGGAAGCAGAGCCACGCGTACGCACGCACCGTGAGAGAACTAAGACGAAAAATGCAGATATTCACACGTCATCGTTCAGTTGAAAGAACACTAAAACAATGTCACTGAGCGAACAGGGTGCGACGCCAGTCATGTAAATAAGATGAAAACGACACACGTGGACAACTAGTCGTAACATCATCTACATTCACCTCGTTCCACCGAGGACGTCTTTGCTAAACAAAATTTCTTTCGAGGACATACCCTTTCTCTGACTAAAATTCTGACACGCGCCGAAGTAAGGAAAGAACACTCTTCCTTTGTCGAGTCTGCGTGAAAAAGTGACGTTACTGCTTCGGCTGAACCTTCCTGCCGAGTTTTCATTCTCGGTTTTTCGGCTCCTCCAGCTAGAACAGCGCGGAAAGGTGAATGAACATCACGGCGCCATCGACCGAGTTCTCACGCGTCTGATCGCATGCGTGAGCTGGCAAGGCTAAAGGGAGTATGTTCACGCGCCCCGCTTTTCCTCCCGCGGTCGAGGTCCATCACGAACAAACAAGCGTTCGCGAAGAGGCCTGTTGCCTCGTCACATCCTGAACCGTGAGCGGCACCTTCTCGTTAAAGACAAAAACCGTGGCACCGCGCGCGTGTCACCATGCACCGAGTGTCCACACGAGTACTCAGACTGAGTAGAGAGCTGGAAGGGAGGACTGTGGCCAACTCGATGCTCCTTAATCATCCGCTTTGATGAGTAGAGCGCTGGCTGCTGCAGCGCTCCGTTCTGCACCTCCGCCGCTGAGTCCGGTTAAGCCGCCCTCGAGGCGGCTCGGACTCAGTCGTTGGACCTGTTCTTGCTTCGCAGGGAGGTGCAGAGGTCCTGCAGTCATCAGATGGTCGTCTCGAACGTGTACGTCACGTTGAAGGAAGGGTTGTCGAAGGAGTTCTCGCGTCCGATACCGCCGTTCATGCTACCATTCTCGTCCGTGGCGTCGGGCCTCAATGACTGCTGCGTCTGCGCCGGGCCCCAGCCCTCGGTCGGCCTCATGGTGACGGCCACGCGCTGCGCGGGAAAAAGAGAAGGCAGTGTGAAGGAACACACTCGGAGTGACTTAATCGACATGCCTATGGTCGCAGGGTAGAAGACGAAGGTTAGTGGGTCAAAAAGGTTTATAAAAGGGTGATCAAGGTTCTTTAAAAGGAACAGCAGCAACGTATGCGACTGGACCAGCTGGCGTTCTACCATATTGTTAAGCATCTTGAAAGTAGACAGAGGACTGCTAAAAGAGGTCGCAGTTTCACCGCACGGGCGATGCAATGACTGCATTAGCATGAAATTGGAATGTTATACGAAGTAAGGTTACCAGCTAACTCCTTTAGCAACCGAGCTGGCTAAACTCAACAAAACGCTGGCGTAAGGAAAGGCGGCCGCTGCAGCGAGCGAAACGACATTCGTGCTGTTTATCGCTTCAACGCTAACTGAGCGGTGAGAACACGGCGCCTACAATGATATGTGTCGCCTGCTAATGGGTGTCAATGCGCGTGCGACTGCAACCGACGCGAAGGCGAAAGCCATCCGATGTGGCTATTTTACCTCGCATTTTGTATCATGCCCGCGCCGCTTTATCAGTTTTTAGTCACGCGAACACCGCACTGACCAAGTGAAATCGCTGGTAGCAGGTCGCACGCCTCGAACCACGTGGCTTTCGGGTTGTCACGTGACTTTTAAAACCATTTCGATTCAACGCCGGCTTTTCGCTCAGGCTGATGTTCGAATCAGGCTTTTGCTTTAGAACACACAGTATTACATGCTTTAGCACCTAAGCATCATCCTCTGCCTTTGCGAGTTTGATGAACACGTTTCGTCCAATCTAGAAGCAAAAGCATCGCGGTATCGCATCAGAATAATTTTCGGATCGGATTACAGTCGCTATTGTAGGAGCGGTTCCCAATGAAAATGTCAGATGACTACAGTATTCGAGAGAGCGAAAATGTCTTCTACACGAGGTGATTTGGCACTAACTTTACTAGTCATATGTCAGCCTCCTGTCTGGCAAAGAAAGACCTGACATTGTGCCAGGAAGCCGCTTTCGGAAAGAGATGCCATTTTCGATAGCCGGAGAGTTGGCAGTGATGGAGAAACAAGGGTCGCAGCTTTCGTCCAAGTTATTTCTATTTATAAAGAACAACGCTCCGCCAGACATTTCTCTCATGCTTTTCGAAGCGATGAGATAATGTCACAATAAACATTTGTCTTTAGCTTTTGAAGGCCGCAAAGCTAGTGAGAAGCCGAAAGAAACCCTGTATGCTCGTGGTTTAGAAGGCACTGTGACAAATACGAAGTGCAGTTCCCTTTCTGCGCAAAACATTCCGAGCGATAACCTTCGTGAATAAGGGCCCTTAAGTCCATGTATGAATCATATACAAATTTACCCTTCACAGAGTAGCATGCAAGCGGTATACTGACGCCGGCAAAAATCACCTTTTTTCTAATAAAGAGTCTCTCTCTCTCTCTCTCTCTACCAACACATGCGAAGCACGATACTGTGCTGCCTGCAACTTCACTGCAATGACTCTCCATCAAGCAGGCCGCGTTTGGCGTGGGCGCTTGATGTCGTCGTGGCAGATGGATGCAGTGGATGTGGCGCTATTGGTTTAAAGTATGTATGGCTACAGGTCTCTTGGATCACATTGGTAATCCCAATCCGAGTGGCTAGCCAATAAGGTGCACACATCAATATCACATAGGCAGTGAATGCCAAAGTTGTTTGGTCGGATGCATACCCAGTTACCCAAGCATTGTAGAAAGTTAGAGAGCAACCAGGAACGAGTTGTTTGTGTTGCCTGCTCTGCAAACCAGCAGTCAGAAAGACCTCGTGGTCCAAGCTAGTTGGCAAGTTGAGCCACTGAGTAAAATGCGTTTGATACGAACATATTCATAGCGTAAGCTTTGTACAGTTTTTCAAATAACGCTAAACACATTACAATCTTTCAGCGTAATAAATGGGAAGCGCCTCCGTAGCGTAAGCACGAGCGCATGACTCACGTGTCCCAGGCTTCCCTTAGGCACTGAGCAGAGCTTGATGATCATGAGGACGAGAATGGTGGCGAGTGGTATGAACACGATAGTCCAGCCGACGCCGATGGCCCAAGGCGGGTAGTCGGTGCCCTTCGCTTGAGAGTGCTCCACGATGTTGAAGATCAGGATGAACTGGGTGACAAATCACATACGAATTAAGCACTTGCTTCCGCAACTATAGGAGATCCCCAGCGAACGCTTTACGCGTTCACTGCCGCATAAATATGAACTTGGCAATTTCGATAACCTTTCCGTAAAGAGACGCATAGCTGTTTATGTGTAAATTAAGATAACTGGTTTGACACCTCAGTGCTGCGCAGTGGACACGTATAGGGACGCCATAGTAGGGAGCTCCCGATTATACTTAATAGAGAGAGTGACCAGCGTGGTGGCTACACCTTGCTACATGTGGTGGCTCTGGCAGCCAGAAGTGCACGAGTTAGCTGTTACGTATATAATTTGAAAGCTGCGTGTGCTCCCATGCCTTTAAATTTCGCTTGAGTTCATATGTGCGTACCACACCACAGAGACACTAAGTTATTCGTGACAAGGCCGACACGACTAGCGGTGTAACAGGAACATCACAAAGGCATTATCTTCATTTACCTTCGGCAGGTTAAGCTATATCAGACGATTCAAAACCTTTAGCCTTTAACCTGAAGTACTTCACTTAAAAGTGATACACATGGTCATGTAGGAAAAGGCAGTTACGTAGGCATATAAACAAAAACCCACTCACCACTAACGTGGCTGGTGTGAAGTATTTCCACATGATGGTCCAGAACATTGTCCACGCGTAGGAGCGAGATCCGATCATTTTCTCGATGTCGCAGAGAAACTTCTCCGCACCTACAGCACACAGAGATGACACAGCGTATAACACGAGAAGACGTAAAAAGAATGTAAGTGATTAATTCAGGTGTTAGCGCCGATAATGTGGTAATTGCTTGCGCTGATCATAATGTCTAACGTTTCACCTTCGAGTTTATATCATTGTTGCTTCTCTTGCAAGGTTATGATGCGACGACGACGATAATGAAGATGATGATGTTAATATTTAGAGCGCCATGCACATGATGGCGATCATTACTGATTTTTTTCACAGTTACTTTTCCCACCCTGCAATGACTCTTTCGGCCTCATTGCCTTCTCATTATATGCAGTGTTATGCACGCAACGGCTCCACTTGCCAACTGTTTCATTTCTTCTTCATCTGCTCGTCCACGTGTTTGTCTGGTGCTTTAGACAAGCTACACAAGTAAACACAACACTTCTTGTACACTCCTGAAGTTTCAATGTCAAATAGAAGAAATTTTACTCCTGCTTACTGCTCATTTACATAGGTGGCAGATCAATTTCTTGTTTACAAAGAGACAAGGGAATGTAGGTTGCACGTAACATCATTCGCTGCTTGATTAACGAGGCTATAACTTTCTGTTCAAAGAGCGGACTTAGATTGCCCCAAATACACAGAAAACATACTCGCTTATTCAACAGACGACTAAAACGAAACTAAGTAAAAAATAGAATTCAGAGAATTCACTTGTTCATATCACGTATGCAAGCGAATGGGTCAGTGAACAAATAACAGCCGTGATGCTGCTCATGCTCAAGATTTGTGTGACCTAAGTCACATGGCAAACAGAAGCGAAGAAGTTGATCAGCAAGCAATCCGGAGCACACGGCTCAATGTTTTTCGATTTGTTTATGTAAGTATTTGAGGCCTAATTGGGGCTCCGAAACGCTCAAATAATACTCAGTAATGCTTAGTAATCTTCAGGCCTACATCATCGCACGCCTGCAAATCGTGATCATTAAATCAAACTGCTTTCCTGCTTTTCTTCAACTTTACTATGAAACTTTCTTCAACTTTACTATGAAACTTGAATACTACGTAAAAGCGGAGAGTAGTTAAACCCCAGATATTATTATTATTTAAAAGCGGAGAGTATGAGGGGGTTCTGAATACGCTTATACCGCCACGCGTTTATTCCTGTCTTTTGAGTTATGCCTTGTTTCCTTAAGCTACACGGTTTGCCCCAGACATTGTAAACCATGCTTGCACCTTATCTGAGCGTCTTGCAATGCTTACGCTATATATTACTGATCATACTTACCATAGTACCAGGAGATGATAGTGCACTCTCCGATGGCAATGATTAGCACAGACAAACTTGCGGCGTACTTGTCGAATAGCTCCAGCCAATGAACTCCAGCCTATCATTGAGATAGAAACAGCAACGAATAAATTCCTTTATTCACTAGTAAGCAAAACCTCAACACCAAACAAGGTTTTAAAGAGTGTATGTGATAACTAAAATATTGTTACAGATTTCAAGAAAACGTTAACAGCAACAATTTTTCATACCGTGAAATACTGGTAACAGAGCCTGCGGATGAAAAAAAGAAGACATACATTACGGTTTTAATTATTGACTTACCCGTGTCGTGAATATTAGGCCTCCAAGGTAGCCAAAAACTGATATTGCGAGAACCACAAGCGTCTTCTTTTCTCTCAGGTTCGGGAACCGGTCAAAGATTGCAGTGGACACAGTCTCTAGAAGAGCAAACTGAAAAGACGGGAATGGGGCACAAGAACGGAACAGATAAGTAAAATGAACATCACGTCAGATTTACGAGGACTAACTCGATAAAGGGGTACCCAATGGGCTAAGCGGTATTGTAAAAAAATGGCAATATAAACAATAATCTATTCGCCGCACACTGCGAGTACATATATTACACAGTTGTTAATTTTTAGCAAAATATACACACAGGGAAAATATAATATCAACAATAAAGATTGCACGTTCTGTCTTCCGGAGCACGACTAGAGGTGCCACACAAAGAAGTGTCAGTTGTCTAGAGGCTTTCATTTGAAGGCATAGTGTAGCATACAGGTACCCCGTTATTGTCACTACATTAGTGATTTGCGTAGGAACGTTACGAGATCATGTGTGTTCATGTTAAATGAGGCGGCTAAAATGCGCAGTGCAGTAACTGTGTCCCAGGTGAGGAGACCACAACCAAACTGCATTGGAAAATCGTGGCGGAAGAAAAGACGAGATGAGACGACTCCCAGCAAGCATAACACGAGGCGACGATACCTGACTGTCGAGGCCGAGGGTAAGCAGCATGAAGAAGAAGAGGAAGGCCCACAGGGGTGCGACCGGCAGTCGGGCAACCACTTCGGGGTAGACGATGAAGGCGAGGCCGGCGCCCTGGTCCACGACGTGCTCCACCTCGACGTTGAGCTCGTGAGCCAGATACCCAATCACCGAGAAGATCACAAAGCCGGCAAAGATGCTCGTCAGCACGTTGCTCACAGACACGATTAGGGAGTCCCTGCAATCGAATGGTGACATGTCACACAGCTGCTGCAGTAGCACAAAGGAACAGCTCTCAGTTCTGAATGGAACACACGCTCCATTAAAAGAACATTAAGGTGAAAAATAATTTATACTGGTGAGATATTCTATGCAAAACCTACTATCGTTAGGGTACGCATTTGAGATGGTTGGTTCATGATTACGAGTGGAAAAACTGCGCTAAAAAGACGCGCCGTGGTCTGTGTCCTTTCTTGTCCCGTCTTTTTAGGTCTGTTTTTTTTCTTCGCTACTATCGTTATCTTCATCATGATAGGTTTATCAACAGAAGAAATAAATAAAGGCCAAAGTTTCATTATTCAATTTCGCGCCAACATCTCTGCACATCGAAATATATCGGCGTATAAGAACTATCTCTGTCCGACGAAATATCTCGGGCCAAATACCTCCGCCGAACAAAATGAACGTCTCATAATTATTGCGCAGGTAATTGCCAACAATCGAATCTCCCTAACAGGCGTGATAGGTCTTCGTTAGCGTTTATTTTATGCGCTACGTTGTTCGGTAGTTTTTCCCAATGAATTGATACAACTTCTGAGCATTAGCTACCAAATATAGTCGGACTAATTTTACTTCGCCTCGAAACGTTTATGACAAGTGGGCGTGTTGTAGAGACCTCATACATACTGTATTGAAAGAGAAGGCATTTATTGATTTTATTGATCATTGCTTTTTACGGGTCATGAAGAGAGATGGAAGCGTATCGTTGATCATGGAAATATAACAAGAACAACAAAATATAACAAGTACAACGACTAGTACTGTAGGAAGGAAACTGCAAGAATAAAAGGAGACTCGCGAGCTTGAAACACACGTGTGACTTGGGAAAGACAGATCGAACAGTAAGAAAAGAAGCGAAGAATACGAAGGCGGCCGCCCGCGAGCACCGATGAACAGCATCGATTATTCAAATAATAGGCTCGGAAATTGGTGTGCACGAATAGCCGCTCCCATCGGCGCTAAAACACGTTCCTCACAAGTAAAATACTGCTTCTCTTGTCCATGTAAATATATTCAACGCTTTCATGCGTTCAGTGTGATCATTAGCAGCCACTTACACACACACACTTACAAACACACACACACACTTACAAACACACACACACACACACACACACACACACACACACACACACACACACACACACACACACACCACACACACACGCTTAAATACGCACTCACTACCGCTGGATTTATAACGCCGTTATATCACCGAATGTGGTAAGCGAAAAAAGAATCATGGATGAGTCACGAATCGGAAAGCACGCGTCATTTTTTAACACAGTGACGAAAGGGGAAACTCACTTGTAACAGTCGTTATGAAACTTGTTGTAGGACGAAAGTGTGATGAGTCCGCCCCAGGCCGGACTCAGAGCGAAAAATATCTGCACCGCCGCATCTCCCCAGACCTGAGCGAGAAATAAGGGGTTCGGTGAGTCTTCGTTTCGCCTTTATCAGAAACGGCACAGAGGAATGATCAGAGACACTAAAATGAAACGCTAATCATTTAATGCTAATAGGACATTGTCTAAGTAAGTATCTTCGCGAAATCAGCAGTCATACGTTCATGATTAGAAGAACAACGTAAGGTTCCAGATAGATCAGTTTTTAACTTCTGTCTAAAATCACCGCGTTAAGTGTGACGTCACGAATTTAGAAGCATATCTCAACCTTATTGAGGTATTTTCGGCAAAGTTTCAAAACTTGCTTAGTTGAGTCTGTCTGTTAGAATACAATGTAGTTCATCTGCGGCAATAAAGATACAATACAGGCCAGGGCAGAAGCTCTCAAATTTGATGACGTCATAGTGAATAAGTAGCGTAACTTCAATGCGACGTTGCCACCTGTATTTGCTTTTCGTGTTTGTTATACCGGATAAAGCAGCCACTAACGGCAGAATATTGTAGATGAACAATTTGCTAATTCCTACTAACTTGATTTTTTTCCTTTTTAAAGTCGTTTTAATGGTCACGTCATGAATATGGAAATGCATGAGATAAATGCCGCACATGTCAAGCGTTGTCGCATGTTTGGCAGATCTAAAGAATGTTTAGAGCTCTATCGGCAACTTTTACAACAAACTAAAGCGGCGCAAGAATACTGATATGCGATTAAATATGTGACACGTTAATCTTCAACTACTGCCTTGCTCTAAAGTTAGAGATTTCATAGCGTAGATTGACCGCAAAGATATAAAAACTTCCGATAGTTGCATATCAGTGCCTCGATTTGAAGTAGCGCTCCCATTTAAAAAAGTTACACCATCTCCCGCTAAAGGGGACCATGAGGCTATGCGAAGCCGGAGCACTTGCACGATCGCGTTCCGTTGGCGTTCGTTGGGCATGCTACCGACCTCGGGCATGCTACCGACCTCGCGTCGTGGAATGCGAAGAGGAACACTACGCGCCTCGTGTCTTCCCTCTGTCCTGGCCTTTAATTCTCACAAGGCGAGCGGGGAACGCGGTCGACAGGCGCGCGAGAGGGGAGCAGCGTAGGAGAGGAGAGAGAGGGGGAGGGGACGCGCAAGCGCTGGCGCTCATCGCGGCGCTGCGCAGGAGAGAATTTCGGCATGTCGAGCGCGCATTTCAGAGGAGTCAACCGACACAGGGCGAGCGGGGAACGCGGTAGAGAGGCGCGCGAGAAGGGAGCAGCGTAGGAGAGGAGAGGGAGGGGGAGGGGACGCGCATGCGCTAGTGCTCATCGCGGCGCTGCGCAGGAGAGAATTTCGACGTGTCGAGCCCGCATTTCGGAGGAGTCAACCGAAGCAACGCTGGACTGAACGCGCGCAGCGCTCTACCAGTTGAAGAAGAGGAGACTAGAGGAGGAGAGTAGCGCATGCGCCGCGAGATCAGAAGCGAGAACGCAGGAGAAGCGCAAGCAGGTGCTGGTAGAGAAGTGGAGAGAGTAACGCGATGCTGTTGAAGAGAGGGAAGGAGGACAGTTGCGCATGCGTAGTGTGAGTGCGGACTACCAGGCCGACGCCGAGGGACATACCCCCGAGCAAGAGATACCTTCGCATGTAAAAAAAAAATGTATAGAACGAGAGGTTGGCGCCAATGCGCGGCGCCGGCCACTCCTGTTCTCTTGCATAATAGTTGTCGTTGCAAAGTAGACAACTATTCATATTCATACCTGACGCATTTTGATAAGTCATTTCAGAACCTAGGTTACTATACGGGTATTCAAGATTACATATGCTTGATTTGGGCTCATTCCCACTGAAATAACTGATGGATGCTTATTATCAGCTTTCCAAAGGGGCAGCAGTATTTCATTAGTTAATGAAGTCACACTTATAGGTGAAAAAGATTGCATGAAAATATATGTAGCGAAAGCACCTGTACTTTATAGACTTTCGGTGCCGACGGTAATTGCAGTGTTTGTACTTGCCTGCGGGGTAAGTAGTAGCCTCCAATTGGGTGTGACGTAGAACATGATTCCTTCGTAGGCACCGGGCAAGGTAACACCGCGAAAAAACAATATCACCAGCACCACGTAGGGAAAGAGGGCAGTAAAGTACACGACCTGCGTTAAAAAGAGATTAAGTTAAGAAAAATAATTGGAATAACAAAACACTGACAGTAGCGGCCGAAGGAAATTATTGAAAGAGATGGCAGGAAGGTCCAATGCTCGTTGCCTTACAATCAATTTCTTGTAGTCAGCTTCACTGCAGCAATATATGCTATCTGAAGAGGCACACAGCCTGTATCGTGGTGAAGCTTAATAAACCTAATACAGAGCGCGCGCGAGGTGGAGAAAATGAGGGCACAAATCGCAACCGCCGCGTCTGAAAGAACTCTGGAGGCCTGTCAGCACAGTTACTAATGTTTGTATTGTGACAGGAGACAGCGCGCCCTCGCTTACGAGTAAGGAACATACATACTACACAACTTCTGACGGTTACCCCTTCGATGCGCTTCACTACACTAATGCTGCACCGCAACACATTGCGAATGCTTCTCTGCACAACAGAATTGTACTGCGGCGAAACTAGTTTGAGGTAACTGATTAAGACGCAATGCATATAAAACTCTTCGAAGTGTAGCGTTGAGCTGAAGCCGCCTAAGAACACTGTAACAGCTGCCTACGAACCATGAACAATGTCAGCCAGCATAGAAAACCGTTTTCGACCCTAAAAAGAACGCGAAAGAAAGGGAAGTAAAACTAAAAGACGGGATAAAAGATAAATGTATGTTGTTCAATGGAAATCTCAGAACGGTCACATTCGTGGCACCAAGAGCCATTCATGAGGAAGCGAGGCAGCGTGATCGCTTTATTTAGAGGTGATTAAATAGTACTGCTGAATACTGATAAGGGCTGCATGTGAAGTAATGTAGGCACAGTGATTTGTGGCAACTAGAACTCTAGACAAACGAGAGAAATATATAAAAATGAGGGGGGGGGGGTAGCGTGCGCTCACTTTTCCCGAGGACTGGACGCCTTTGCAGAGGCATAGGAAGACAATGATCCAGGCAAGCAGCAAGCACAAGGCCAAAGGCCACCGTATCTCGCCCGTTTCTCGTATACTGGGAGACTCTCCGAGCACGAAGAACCTGCAAAATAATGCGCACAGGGTAAGCACGACGGCGTCGTGTCGTAGGCTCGTTGTTGGCGTTTTGTACACGTTGCGATTGCTTAGTTTGCACTCTTACGAATGTAAAATATGATTGATTGATTGATTGATTGATTGATTAATTAATTGATTAATTGATTAATTGATTAATTGATTAATTGATTAATTGATTAATTGATTAATTGATTAATTGATTAATTGATTGATTGATTGATTGATTGATTGATTGATCGATTGATTGATTGATCGATTGATTGCAAACTATGCCGTGCATCTATGCCTTGCATGTGCCAAAGACGATCTCACCGGCATCATTTCCCTGCTTTTTTACGTCCACCAATACACCACATTAAATTTTATTTCGCTTATCTCAAGCAATGGTCTATAAACTCTCATAAGCTTTGAAAGCCAGCGCCTCTGGAAGGCGGAAATAGTACGAACCAAATCAACAGTTTCGCTATGGAAGACGCCACGACCGAGGTTTTCCAGATTAGTTGGGTCGCCTTAAACTGTTCAACGTACACTCAAATCAAAGCTCACGAACTTCATCACCGCTTACTTTTTTTTTTCATTCTTCAATAGTGATTATGCCTCACCTGAAGTATTCAGCCGATGGCGTTCGCTTTGCCATGTTCTTTACAAGGGCCGATATATTCAGTTCTTGCGCCATACTTTGGTTGAAACAGGTCTGGTTGTAGTAGGATCCGTTGATCCTAAAGCACGCGTCGGCGTCTTCGTACTGATAACAAGCTGAAAATAAACACAAAAGAGAGAGAAATCACAGGGCACTGATAAAAACCTTGTTTATTGTAGCACTAATGGCATACTTGAAATAGAATAAATGTTCATACAAGAGGCAACAAAGAAAGCCAGAAAAACGCAATCTGGGACGTAACACTCAGCTTAATATGCACTACCACAAACGTGGATCATTCGTTCTCCATGTTACTTTTTCTTCGGTGTGGAAAGGTTAATTAATAGGAGGATGACTTTCGCGTCAGTGTTCGCAGAGCTCATTTTCGTAATCATAGCAACGTTTAAACAAGTGTTTACGTACAATGTGCATTGTATTTGTGCCACAGAGTAATTCCACATCAGGGTGTATATATATATATATATATATATATATATATATATATATATATATATATATATATATATATATATATATATAGTACCGTTTAACTGACAATCATTTTGTGAAACACCACCGACAAAGTACCGACAGAGTAGCGATGTTTCTGCTCCTTGTTCCCGTCTTTTGTGTCTCAAAGTACCTGACATTAAGGATGTCGTAATGCCTTGTACTATGGTTGACCTTACTCCTTGCGATACAACGAGACAGCAAAACCTGAAGTAACCATCGTACCTGGTGTGCACCACTCCGGGTCGCACTTTTCCCAAGGCAGCGTTTTGGACCAGGATGCGAACATATAGAACAGCGTCCAGGCGATGATCAGGTTGTAGTAGAGCATTACGATGCCGGACACAATCACCATACCGTAGCCTAGACCTGCAATGGAAGCGCGGAAGCAGCTGTCGAGCCTCACAGCCTCCAGAAGCCAACGAGCACGTGTGGCGATACGCAAAACCAATTTAAAATCGTTACATTGCAGCGGAAATGACGTGCATTGACGATTAAGAAAGATTCCTGCACTAACGATGTACTTTGGAGCATAAGGCAGTCAAAAGAAACTGTTATCAGTAGTGTGCAGATAAGTATCTTCCGATAAGTAAATCTCAGATTTACTAAAGTCCGACAAGTATCTGCAGACAAGTAAACAAGTTCAATGTGACCTACGCTGCGCGTTAGAACACGAACAGTATAGGGCTACTACTTGGCAGAAATGCGGCGCGGAAAGTTTAATTCAAATTCGCCAAAAGAAAAAAAAAACCCGAAAAAAAAAAGCCAGTAGAAAAACGAGTCGTCGTCACCGCCGGCGAGGCATAACCGGTGCATTACGTACCGTGGAAGAGAGGGCAGAAGCGCTCAAAGATGGCGATGGGCCCCAGACTAGAGTACTGCCCGAAGGACAGTTCCATGAACATGAGCGGAAGTCCCGCAAGGATCATCATCACAAAGAACGGGATCAGGAAGGCCCCTGCAACAGCGAGAAAAAAAAACAGTTATAAGCACAAGGATGCGACGGTATAGGTCATCACGTCCCTTCCCCTATCTCTGGAGACACGGGCGCTCTCGAAGAAATGCGCGCATCAATGCTCTCGCCGCCAGTCTCATCCCCATCTGCCCTATCGGAATAACGCACGAAGAAACCGTGAAACATTCTCCACGTGCGCATCGAATTGGGACGCGGCCAAGGTCGCGCGCCTGCAGAAGTAGCGCGGAGCGAATCCCTTCCGCATCACAAAACAATGTTGAGATGGGATGCGGAATAGCATTAAGCTTAGGCCTGTCGTCTTGTGCGGTGGCTTTCTCGTTCGCGCAGCAATGCGACAGACACATACGCGTGGAGAAAGAAAAAAAAAATATATATATATAAAGCAGCTCCCTTATCCTTATCACCGCTTTCGTTGTCCTTTTACCAACTTGGTAGCTGGCTTCAATTTTCTTTCGAGATTCTCTCTCTCTCTCACAAGACTCTTTTTCACGATTCGTACCACGCGAGAAAAGATAGCACTTTACGTGTGTGACAATGGTACGAAGGTATTGAATATCGCTCCTCCGTGCAGGGGCGTAGCCAAGGGGGGGTTAGGGGGGTTCAACCCCCCCCCCCCTCCGAAAATTTTCAATTTGGCTTGCGTATATAGGCACGCACACATACAAACGCACGCACGAACATACATAAAGTATGGTTTAAAACCCCCCCCCCCCCCCCCCCCCCGAAAAAAAATTCTGGCTACGCCCCTGCCTCCGTGCTTGTGAGCCCGCATCGAGGGCATTCATTGGGGTGATTTTGGTCGTTTGAAGATAACGTGCAAGCCCTGCAAGCAAATTTATTTTTATTCTGACACCACCCTTTGTACAGGCGGAATGAATGCTAGCTTTTATGTTGTTCCGCATTGCCTCAACCCGTCTTTCATTTTGTTTGGCATACCACGCTTCATTCAAGCAGCGCCTACAGCAGCTGTTGTGGGTTCGTGCTTTGGCGTGTGTGTCCCTGTTCTTAGCGTTATATAACCCCCATAAACATGTCACAATGATTGCAATAAAATTATACGAATACAGTGAGCATCTATATGTACCTCACCTCACTCATTAGTGAATAATAATAATAATAATAATAATAATAATAATAATAATAATAATAATAATAATAATAATAATAATAATAATAATAATAATAATAATAATAATAATAATAAGTTCGCGTCGTCTTTGGCGATCTAAGCTCGTTCTCCCGGCGCAAACCTGTCGGCTCAATCCCGTTGCGTTCTAAGTAAGCGCTCTACAATACTTTCGTGCTCTGCCTTTATGCATTTCTCTCCTGGAGCTGCGTTCGGAAGGCCACTTGCGCCAATGGACAACCGACATTCTACAAGACTAACGCTCAGCGTCCACGAGCTGCGTCTATAAGCGCTAACTACCAGTCATTGCACGAAACTCTCAGCGGCGTCCCCGGATGTTTGCTGGCCTTCCTAGGGATGACGTAGAAGATTGTCCGAGAAACTATACGACGTCGTACACGCCTACAGCTGCGACTGTGACGATTATGTATTAATAAACGTAGCCTCTATGCTAATCAGGTTGCCATGACATGGTTCCTAATTGACGAGATATACTTCCCAGATTAGTATTTATGCCACGCTTGCGCACTGGAATTCTCCGCTTAACTCCAATCCTCGCCCTAAGAACCTTGAATCATCACTCCAGCTACAACTGCCATCCAAGATTTCTCGACGTGACGCTACAATGCTGTGCCGGTTGTGGATCGGTGTAGCGTTTACCAACTCATTCAGCCATCGCATTGGCATGGCAGATTCATCCATGTGCGAAAGCTGCAATTGTATAGAGACTATTGAACATCTCTTGTGCCACTGTGCCCAATTTGATGAAGATCGCCGGACTCTCCAGTGTGCCTTGAATAGACTGGATGACCGTCCCTTTAATGAAGCAAAGATCTTAGGAGCCTGGTCGCGCAGCATATCAGCCCAGAAAGCCACACGAGCCCTCCTGCGGTACTTGAAAAGAACCTTATTGAGCGACCGCCTGTGAAACTCGGCACTGTGTGTGTGTGATGTGACATGTGTCTATCCTTCTCTCTCTCTCTCTCTATTTTACTCCTCTATTCCCCCTCCCAATGTGTAGGGTAGCAAACTGGACGCATTGTCTAGTTAACCTCCCTGCCTTTCCTACATTCCTTCTCTCCTCTCTGTCTCATTCAAGGAGCATTTTCTGTCGAACCACTAGTACATTCAGAAGTTGCGAAAAAGAAGCTCTCTGATCGTGATCAGGATTGTGGCGAGTCAAGCACGTAGCATAGCAACGTGCCTAGCCAACACGTTGTACAGTTTGAACGAGCTAACGCGTCATGTACGACGGCGCGAAGCGAAAATGATGGTTATGTACAGATGAGGAAGATGAGCTTCATTATGTGCCCACATCATATTCAAGTTTACAAAGGAACAACAAACTGCAGGAAAATATTGAACTCTAGTCTTCGTTACGCCAACTGACGTTTTCATTGGCACTTTGAGTTACACTGTATAGAGCTCTAGACAACACAGGTCACTTCCTCTGCGTCTTGATATTACAGTATCCAGGTACGACTGTTACGGCTCAAGTTGAACATTTACCATCTTACAGGCGCTTAAACCTCAGAAATTAAATTTACGGACACCAGTAATAAACACTAGACGCATTCTTGTATGTTAGAAAGAAGAATGTTGATTGTCAGTGGATATAATAAAGCTTCATTTTCTAAGCGCTTGCATTTTAAGCACAACCAAGATTGTGGTGACGACTCCGAAAGACATAAGCTGGGCTTTTTTGTTTTTTTTTTCTCGAGGACGACAACGGAACATGAGACAGAGAGGAAAGGCAGGAATGTTAACCGGTCTCGAATAACTGCTATCCTACCCTACACTGAGGAAAGAAATGGGGGTGTTTGAAAGAGATATACAGAAAAAGCTATATTGATACAGATGGGGAGCACGAAAACAATGTCACAGTCTTCTAAGACGGCAACAAACAGCGCTGGACACGGGACTCGTCTGTCATTCTTTCATCGTCCCGTATCCAGCGCTGTTTGTTCCCGTTTCAATCATGCACCAAACAGCCCAGTTAAATGCACTCCCACAGTAATCACAGTCAAGACATCACTATAGCTCTGTAACCGCCTGTGCAAGTCTGTTATTATAAAAAAAAATTGACAATGCCTTCGTCGTCTCCATCCGCGGTGATTCCTCAGGACGACATTATGAAACAACAAAGAAATTCCACTATGTGACACTGGTAATCCACCAAACTTCTTTCGCTTAACTACTAATTTCTCCCGGGTGCCCTTTAAAGTTTTAATGGGCCGCTCGTTCAGGCCCGGACGTGCATACATCCAACTCGCTCACTCACCGCCTCCGTTGCTGTAGACGAGGTATGGAAACCTCCAGACGTTTCCCAGGCCGACCGAGTACCCCAGCAGGGAGAGTATGAAGTCGAAGCGGCCGGTCCACGTACCGCGCTCGACGTACTCGCCGTCCGAGCCCCGCTCCTCGTCCTCGCCACCCCGCGGGGACAAGGGAACCTGGGAGCTGACCCGTGGAAACTCCTGCTCCATGTCATTCTGCAAGAGGGGGAGAGGCATTCTCAGTCGGGTCTCCTTAAAGGGCACACGCGGGGGTAAAGGTCTCGCTCGGGTGCCCTTAAAAACGCGAAGTTTTTAACAAATATCTGCAGACCTGCAGACCTGCGTCGCAGGTGATGAATCTGTAGATATGACATAGGTGAGCTCAAAATGCAAGATCATGAGGAAAGACAAAGAAAAGGAACTCTGAAGGTGGAGGTTTTAACCAGAATGGCGTCTGGTTAATTAGCTACCTTATGCGGGTATAAGAGTGTAATAGAAAGCATGTGATGGACAGCGCAATGCAGTGAAGGGCGTTCGACCAAGCTAATCGTTTACAAAATAGAACAGTGGTACCTCTGCCTTCTTGATGGTTTTTCCAGTAGCGCTTACACGGAGAGTGGGACAATCGTACAGTGGCCCCAGTGTGTTGGACGTAAACTTTCAGTGCTAATGAAATTGAAGATAGAGGTGCAACCGGTGCCCGACCTTGCATTACAAAAAAAAAAAAATAAATAAAGAAAGTAGGGGAATAACAAAAAACGAATAAATTAGAAGAAAAGCTATAATACAATGCCCGGTAAGTTAAGGTACAAGCGCCGTTACCTGAATGCTTGTTCCGTACGATGCACGCGATACATTCAGCTGCATAGCTGGCGCTAAAATGTTAATTTTTAGAGAATGTTGATGGCAGACCGATACATTTTCCAGAGCAGGTAAGACAAATACAGGGATATCGACGAAAAATTTCATCCCTCAAAGTGAACAGCAAGAAAGAAAGAAAGAAAGAAAAAGAAAGAAAGAAAGAAAGAAAGAAAGAAAGAAAGAAAGAAAGAAAGAAAGAAAGAAAGAAAGAAAGAAAGAAAGAAAGAAAGAAAGAAAGAAAGAAAGAAAGAAAGAAAGAAAGAAAGAAAGAAAGAAAGAAAGAAAGAAAGAAAGAAAAGGAGTCTTTAAGATGTGACACCTAGCAAGAAAAGCACGAAAGTGGGGATATGAAAGAAAGCAAGACGACCAGATACGAAAATCGAACAATTTCTGCCTATATACAGGCGGAAAATGTATATGGACCTATATCTTTATCCCTATACCTAGATATGTTTATTCCTGTACGGATAAAGATATTTACGGCCCATTTAAGGTCACACTTTCCGGAACGAAACTACGAAAAAAAAAAAAAAGAAACGACATTATGACCGGAGTGAGCAGCTCCTATAAAATATTTCCTGTCCGCAGGAAATGTTTACACATTTATACTGCAAAAGCAGATTTACGTGCCAAACTGCAAATTCTGTAGCCACGTATACAATGGAGGCGGAAAAATATATGCTCGTTTTAGAAACACAGAATAATGCCTGGCCTTTCTTTGTTTCTTCTTATCTTTCGACATTGCTTCGCGGCGCATTTCAAAAAAAAAAAAAAAAGAAAAGCGCGCGCGCTCCGCAGGGGATGAAGAACCAAGTCAGTGACGTTACAGGAATCACCTGTCATATAGGGCACACCTGCTTGTGCCTCACTCCCTTTTGTAGCACGGCTCCTTCGAAAGGAAGGACGAAAAACCTCCCGTTATCAATGTTGACGACTTTTGCTCCACGCGCGCGTTTCATACCTTGCAAGCACAATCATGAACTAGTGACCTACGCGTCGCGCTTGTTAGTTTCCGTTGTTCGAATATAGTACACGGGCCCTTTAAAGGAAGTCCTAAGTATTGATTCATACTTAGGACTGTGCAGCGCGCACAAAAAGGGACCAGGGACAAAAGAAGCACACAGGACAAGCGCTGTCCTGTGTGTTTAAAGGAAACCACAGCGATCACATCCGCTTGTAACACGCGGCGTTCAGTTGCTGTTTGCGTTCCAGCCGCCGAACTCAAGCACTCAGACCTAGCTCAAGAGGGTTTCAACTTGGGCTGGTTGGTGATTCATCCTGATGTGGACAGTTGCGCACACGAAACAGGGACAAAAGAAGGAACACAGATAGACAGACGTCACAGTCTATCTGTGTTCCTCCATGTGTCCCTATTTTTTTGCGCGCAACAGTCCACATCAGACGTAGTGCTAACGGTCTTTCGTGATAGGTTCACACTTGGACAGACACACTCACTGGCCGTTTCATTAAATATGTTTCTCTGAGTATTCACGTATATGTACACATTTTAGTAACATCACGACTCTAAGTTCAAAGTAGGAACATCTTGGATTGGAACTCGTTCCCACTCAGTCTGTAAAACGGACAGACTTATAATCATTCATGTAACCGAACCAGACGCCTTATAAACTATGAATATATGCATAACTGTGCCTTTACCACCTACAGATCACTTCGTTGTGTTTGTAAAGTAGGGATTCCTTTTAACTTCCCTTTTTAAACTGAGTGACGGCAATGCATGTTTGCCAGTACTGATCACAGAAACCAAGCAAACATCACTCATATACAGTGCGCTTGCATGCTCAATCCTGAATCAAACCATCGAGGTAAATAGCCGCGGCAAAATTTTTGTACTGCATATCTCGAAGGACATACGCGGTGCTATATAGTACGGCTCGGCATAAAATATAATCTTGCATGTTATTGATCCATTAATTCATCACTTCTTTTAGAGACACGAGCACAGAGTGACCCTCTCGTTTCCCTGCCAAGCGCTTCCGGTCGAGCCCTTACTTCCGGTTTTACGAATATTCAGAAAAAGTCTTCTAAAAAAATAAAACTCGCACGAAATCGATTATTCTGGTTCAAGATATGATTTATATCTGATACATACGATATCGGGGCATGAGTTAAGATAAGGGCCAGTTACCTATTAGTATAATCATAGTCCCTCAATACTTTTTGGGACTATGGTATAATCATAGTCCCTCAATACTTTTTGGGACTATGGTATAATCAATGAAGGTTAGTCGAATCAGTTCATTGAAAGAGCGGACGGTTTTCTTGTGAGCAGCTGGAATCGTTACGTCACCTGGCGGAGCAGATCCGAACCACGCGCTTCTTTCCACGTGGCCTCTGGGATCCGCCTCGGCAGCGCCACGAAACAAAGTTAACCCAAGAAACACACCAGAGCACACGGACGCCGAGGTGCGAGTGCCGCTATTATGCTTGTGCGGGCCATCCTATTCGTTCTAATCCATGCAAGCATGTCATGCCGTGCAAGAACGATCGCCACGCCGTCATGCAATATTCATGCTGTGTAGCGTTCCAATCTTGTATATGTACTACCCAAGTACAGCCGCTAGCAGATACCCAAAGTCAAGGTTTAGGATCGCCTGCAATTTTGTTTTAAACCGAAGTGTGGCTTCATCTTGCTGCGCGAGTACACAGTTGCGAGGAAGTAGCATTTAAAGGAGCACTGACACCAAAATTTTACATCTTGTTTTTTCTGTTGCGATGAGTAGTTAACGACCCACTTATCACGGCTGGAAAGCTCGTTTGCTCGAGCGCGCAACCGTTAATTATTTGGAGACGGTTTTATAGCGCCCAGTCGCAGTTTCAGTTTCAGAGAGCACCGAGGGAGGCAGGACCCAGAGTGGTGGCTATGTAAACATAGCTGGCTATGCGAGCACACAAAACCGCGTGCACATGAGCATTGCGTCGACAACTCTTTTCAACGAAGGCTTCCTGGATGCTGCTACAATGCCCTCTGAGCCGTTGTAAATATGCCTCCCCCCTCCCCCCCCCCCCCCAAGATGCACTGCCGAGGCGAGGACATCAGCCTTTTTACTCCCGTGCAAGTCTCCCCTTCTTTCCGTTGAAAAGGTCTCCTAGGAGAGAGTGGGAGAGAGCGCCCGCAACTATCGTGGCAGCCAACACAAACTCATGATGCATGTGGCGGTTGGTTGTTAACAAAAACACCAAAGGCGCGTTTCGCATGGAGTGGCGCGACGCGCACTTTAAACATGATTTTAAATATATTATAGGCTATATTATCCATTGATATTTCGTAGATGATGCGTGTGTGTCCACCCAAATCCACCCCACAGGCTATCTCGCCTTCGAAATTTTGTGTCAGTGCTCCTTTAAAGGGCCCCTAAACCACTCCGAGTTCAACGACGAGAGGGTGGTTTCTTTCTCGCCTTCACTATACCCTTGCTGCAGTCGCTACTTCCTCCTCGCTACTTATTTCTTCATAAAACACGGGGAGAATGTCAGCGCTAAGCGTTGAGCGTACCTGGAATTCGCGCTTTTCTGCTACACGCTGTTACTCGCGTAGTCGAAAACGCACAAAACGAAGTGAGGTAAGTTGATCGCGCCAATCTCGTAGATGAGCCAATCGAGAGCTTATTTCCTCGTGACGTCACGTGAACAAACTCGTGCGTCACTAATTACGCCGAAAAGACTGGAGACGTCGGGAGAGCTGGTTCTTTGTATTTGCGAAGCTTGTTCAGAGGCCCTTTCACGCATGATGCGACTATCACTCATCAGCACAAATACAGACAATTGCACTACAAGCAGTCAGCCATTCGCGCCACTTCCCTAATCATGATGGATACCCAGGCGCGCAAAAGAAATAAACATATAGAGTAGCTGTGATTTGGAGCTGCGTGAAACATCCTGTCTATCGCGAGCATGAAAAGGAAGCACGGAGAAACGAAGCGCGTAGGTCGACACGGCATACACAGACGCGGGGCGTCGTTAAAAGCGTTCTAATGTTAACGCCACTCAAATCGAGCTCCTACGGCAACCCCCTTTCTAGAGCTCTCCGCACTATTTCTGCTCGTTCGTCGAGCAGCTTTCTATAAATCATCATCGACGACTAAAAGCGACGTGCGAGTCGGTGGCCTCCTTTGCAGCCGGGCCATAAGGCAAGGACACCTGCTTCATTCGACTCCCCGCTTAATATACGTCACCTTTACTTCCTTTTTTCCTTTCCGTAGTTTGTTTTATTTGTTTTACCTTTTCGCTCGCCTATTCGAGACCCGACAATTCACAACCACACCCTGCGGGACGTGTGTGTTGAAGCGCTAAGAATAAAGGAATGAGGCGAGACAAAAAACAAGACAAGTCATAGAACGAGATAACGTGAGAGAGAAAGAACGAGATAAATAACAAGAACAAAGGCGAGACGGCTCGATGACACGGCAGGATAAGAGGGGAGGGCGACGGTACAGGGAAGGCGGGTTTGCGGCGACAAGAAAAAAAAAAAAGAAAGAACAGAAAAGGAAAATCAGGGCACGGCCAGAGTCACGCTTTTGTTCCCGGGAACTAGGTCAGCTTGCGGGAGAGCTTAGGGAGCGCCATTGACACACGGCCTTTTAGACGGGTGGTTTTCGGGAATGGGCGCGCGCTCTTTGCTCGGTATGGTAGTTTTTTTTTTTTCCTTTAGCGCGTCGCGATGGATTCTTGTGTTTTTCTCAGCGCAATTTTCATGGCGATGGTGTGACCTAGACGCCTGATCTTAAAGATGCCCCCCTTCCCTCCTCCTCCGCGACTGAACTTGCGTCTCTCCAGGGGTGTCCGGCAGCTACGAGCTCATCTGTACCGCTTAAAACAAGCATCTTTGAACCGTGTAAATCGGGATCTGACTCGACCACATGTTGCAGTTAGCATCAAGAGCACCATTTTCCAGCTAGGATTGAAAAAAAAATCTCTAGTGATCTACACTAAACAATGAATATTATCATATAAAACTAGAATCAAGAATCAAGAATTTGATCGCATGATATCAAGAGTACACATTATCAGCTATCATTGGATGTTGCCGGCTGTATGGTGGCTGGTGTAGGCTACGCTGCTGGCTAATATCAGCCACATTACCCTACGCACCGTCCTTTGAAGGAAGCGACAACCAGTTTTCACGGCACCTGTTTTCTTTAGCGCAACGGAAAGCTTATCGGACAAAGTGTCTAATCACGGAATGCTGACGGAGACAACGCCGTGAAAACACTTATAATACAATTTTTCGGTCTGCGGCGACTATTAAGTCGTACACACGCAACCCACGCTGCTATTAGTGGGAGGTGAGCGTGGTTGTGCGCGTCGGTTTGCTGCGCATGCGTGCACTCTGGGCGCATGCGCCGCGACTCGGACATGTTGCACTAGTCGCCGCTAAAGTAGCGCCGCTTCTCAGAATAAAGCGGGGGTTGATGATAATATACATACTCTAATTTTGAGCAATAATTACGGCGCGCATGAAAGCATCAGACTACGAACAGCAGAGGGAACGACCCCATAATCCAGCTTCAAGGCTCTTCCGCCAGGCTGCGCGACATACCGGTCGTTGCGGCATATAAACGCGATTTAGGAAGATAAGTCCTACTGAGATCGCGAAAAGGACGCTTGAATCTGTCGCTATATTTCACGCTCTTTTCATTTCCACTAGGATCTAATCACACCTTCTGGTCAGTTATCGCTCCCTTTAAAGCAGGCGTTCACATGGCTCATGATTGGGAACATACACACACACACACTATAGTTCTCGTTTGAAAAATTCATCACACTTTTTTAAGAGTTGTTGCTCTTGCGATTTACCTCTTCTTTTTTTTTGGGCCTTATGCATGCCTATGTTATTTGCGATTACACTGTCGCATTATTCTACGTGTCATAATAAAGATACCCCCGATAAAAGTCGCATCATACGAAAAGGTTAGGTTGCATTATTGCAGCGCTAGTACTTCTACGGTGTCATACAAACACGTAAACGCGTAATTTGTAAATATTAAGACAGATACAGCATATTTAACTGCAAACGCCCTATTAGAGTAAATGCAATAAGAAACATTGACTATTAATATATGAGAACACGTTAAAACGTTTTGAATGCATGATTAAGAGAGAAAAAAAAAAACTGAAGATAATGGTGAATACTTCCGGGTCAGCCATATCGAGGTAGCTTGGCGGGAAAGGCCGTTTCGAAATACTTTACTACGGACCATAACAGAGACGACCTAATCGGTGTATACTAAGGGTGCGCGAATAGTGATGACACCGAATCGAATACGAGTACAAATACAAATTGAATATTGTTCGAATAGATTTCGTATAGTACATTTTCAAAGCAGCCCTAGACTGGTGAGGTAACAATTTTCAAAAACAGCCCAAGAATTCCGCAACATTTTATTTGAAACAAATATGCACAAGCTCTGAGAAAGGAACACTGCAATTATTTTTAACCGAAAAAATGCCACAATTATTTAAACTGAGGCAAGTTAGTATACAGCAGCAATTACAGCCTTCGAAGTATATTGTAACTGCAGACAGGGACTAGTATTCAAGGTAGTACTTTGTCAACAGCTTTTCAATAATACTGATACATAAATATTGAGCAGTTCTCATGAGCTAACTTCATCGTGAATGTCATGGTGAAGATAGTTAATTGATGACGCTGTCGCTGTGGCGAGACTGGAGTTTTAAGCAAAAATGTCTTCAACCTGTGATCAACATAGCGTCGATAGTCCCGTAAGTAGCCCCGACCGTCCCGTAAGGCTGCATACATCTGGGTAATTTGATAATGAAAACAAAACAAAAAAGTTACCCCCTCGCTGTTCCAACGTTTCGTTACTTCGAACATTTTTCGTCGTTGCCGATTATTCGAAAAATATTCGAAAAAATATTGAGTATTTCGAACACGCACTGTTCGGTTCGAGCACCGAATCGAATAGAACGCTATTGGATTCGTTATTCGAAATTTTCGAATATTCGCAGGCCCTTACTGTGTACTCATTTCGCTGAGAAACTCATACTGACAAGTGACAGATCGTGATCGAAAGATCCGCTATATGCTTGTCTACAAATAATGTTGGAACTTCCTTTCAGGTTCTTTCTTATTGTTTTCATTGCAGAACACTAAAAAAAAAGGGGGGGGGGGAGTATATGTTACTCATTTCGGTGACTCCTCAATTGCCACGTATATGACTTTAACTCTCTCTTGGGTCCCACAGCTCCTCGACGGGAGTATAATGAACTCCAAGGAGAGTTCACGTGTCTCTTTAAAGAGAGTCATTTACGCGGCAAGTCAGAACTCACAAAAAGAGAGTCAAATGGATTCTTCTTTTCTCTTAGAGTGTAAATAAAACAAACGCACAAGATTGTGAATTTAAAAAAGAATAACGAAGGTTAAGAAATCACTTCTCCGCCGTACAAGGGCTTTGATAAAACAAAGATCTTGAAGTTTACAATGAATCCCGTCATATGGGGCAAAAGAAGAAAAAAGAACAAGGCAAATATATATAAAAAAAGAAAGAAACAAGGCAAGAAACAACCGTGGTGTGGCTATATCGCTGTACGAAATAAAATGGGCTTCACTCTTCTAAATCTACAATAGAATAAAGAGAGAGAGAAAAAAAATAGAGCAGTAGAATGGAGAGGGAGGTGGAGGGGGCCTGAGAGCAGGAAAATTATTACCTCTATTTTCCCCCTAGGTTTTCGCTCCCCAAGGTACATTTGCTCGGGGAGGGAGAACGAAAGAGATAAGGGAAGACGTCGACCATACTTTTATTGAACTGTGATTGCGAGATTCGATTGGGCGCTTCGTCGCGGAGAAATATCCCGAGTGAAAATGATCCCCATTCGGGAAAGAAAAAGAAAAAGAAAAAAAAATAATTTTCGCGAGCAAATAATAACGATACGAACAACAAGAAGGGAATTATTCCCTCGAATCACCGCGCGAGGTCTGCTTTCCCGAAGGTCTCCCCCCTTTTTTTTTCTCCGCTAAGAGACCTCACAGAGGAAGGTAGTGACGACCTGCGGAATCAGGAGGGAGGAAAAAAGAAAGGAAAATGACGATCGGCGAAGGTGCGAACGAAGAACGACTCTCGGAGGTTCGTCTCTCTGACAACGAGACGCGTGCACAGGCGAAGGTGGCAAAGAAGAAGAAGAAGACGAAGAAGAACCACGGATCACGGTTTCACGCGTTTGAAGATGACGACGACGGGGGAGGAAACGCGGTCACGTATATTCTCTGCAGCTCTTTCGCTGCAATTTGCGTCGGCAAGCAACGACGGTCGCTCGATATGCAACTGCGAATCGCGCCTCCTGCTCGGGGGGCTCGTAAAGCGGAGATAGCGCGCTTTATGGCGGCCGCGGCGGTCAGAGAGAAAGAGTGTGTGCGCGCGTCCCGCGCGTATATAGAGGCCTCTCGTGTGCATGCACTCGGGCCCTTAACAGCTGTAGCGCTTGGCGAGTCTTTTCGTTGTTTTTGCTTTGCCGGCTGGGCTTTATGTGACCCGGGGCTATATGTATGTCCCTGGACCCGTCGCACTTGTCGAGGCACGATCGAGTAGTTTTCTTGTACGACATGCCTTTTATGTGGCCGGGATAAAAGTCGGTGCATTTTTTGCCCTTTTCGGTTGATGTGAACGACCCGCTCTTTGGTAGTACAGGCGCATCGGTTAATAATGGGCATGACGAGCCGGTTAAGAGCATCGGTCGCGGGGTATTTCAATATGGTTAAAGTTCGGACTGACTTTCGATAACAAATTAATAAAGGAAAATAAAATACCGGGAAGACAAGAGCAGCATCATGAAAGCGCTTGCATGATGTTCGCAAAGCCTATTTAGATGTGAGTAATCTTTTGGTAGTTTGTGCACCGTGGCACAATGCTTGCAAGTAAGGACGTTGAAGCCTGAAAAGGCATTAAAGGTTATGAGATACACATACAGGTACTGTATCTTGAAGCTTCTCAATCATCGCTAAGAGAAAGGAAACATTTTAGGAGCGATTCATAACACGGGAGTCAAACCAGTCTAGAAGGAAGCAAAGCAAAAAGAAAACAGCGCCTAGTGTTATGCCACCTCCACGAATTCAGTAACGGGTGAAACGCTGTGCAGGCTGATACATGTTTTCTTGAATACTAAATGTTTTCGCACGAACGCCATGCATATTCTTAGCTAGTGTGTGGAGCGCCGCCATATTAAACATATTAATTAGAATAGTTCTGGACGCTCTAGTAAATAACATTCGAAGTCACATTTAGTCCTTGCAGATGACACAAAACAGTGGCGCAGCAAGTTCGATCTCGGCAAAGGTATGCCGGACTACGCGGATGTGATGCACAAACCAGGTCTTTGACAGGCTTAATCTCTCCGTCACACAAGGCTGGCGAGGTAGCGAATATACAGACACTGGTAGCGGGTTGTGAGAGATGGTGATGAGGGCAGCGGCTTAAGGAGCCGCCCTTTGTTGGCGTGAGTTTTAAGACTCCGCGAGCAAATCTTTCAGCCAACAACTTTCCCGTCATGCCTACATGCGAGGAACGTCGCTGAAACATCTTAACGAAACGCAGGTTGCATCGTACACTGATACCGACTAACACACTTTCTATGCGCCCGTCCAGAGTCAATCCTTTTTAACGCGATAGCGTTAAATACCTCGTTTCGCAGAAATTCTGGTGTTGGTGCCGTTAGTTGTGAGCGAAAAGTCAGCGTTGCCCGTGAGCGAAAATTCGAAATAGATGCAAATAAATAAATAATAGATGTGTTCGTTTCGAGTGGGAATAGAACCCAGGACTTCCGCGTGGCATGCCGGTTTTCCACCACAGAGCCACGCCCCTGCTTGAAACTGTTTCAGGAAGAAAAAAGAAAAACCTATGCGAATGCCATGCAGTGCGAGAAGTCTGCTTAACGCATGTAATATTGCGTGGCAGGAGCGTACAATCGCATCAGGCGTCAAAACATGCGCATTTTGCAACGAGTGACTGGTTTAAAGGCCCACCAATTACAAAGCGCACAAGCATAAACAATCATCATTAACAGCAACAGCATCAACAAAGTATGCAACGGCGTGGGGGCGCGTGTTGCCTTAAGGACGCATAGTGGGTACTCCGCCAGTTCGAAAAATGCCCGCACCTCCCCGAAGGGAATCGTGAGGAAATGCGAATGCATTTCTTGCGCCGAGAGTACACGGCGTAGTAATTTTAATGGCGTAAAGCTGGACACATCGACGCGCTCAAGTGTCTCCCTTTTGGGCGCCTCTTTCAACGAACGCTTCCTACGTGCGTTCGTAATCACCTCAGGGATGTTGCCATAGCCTTCAATGCAGCACAAACGCGTTTAGAACGCGCTGTTTTCAGGCTGTGCCAAGGCAGCGCAAACGCTACAAACGCGTTTCAAACGCACTGCATTGAGGCGGTGGCGCAGGGAGGAGAGAGAGCGAACGGCGAGAGAAGGAGCGGCGAAGCACTGCACCTACCCTATCCTACACTCTCTCCACCCACGCGGGTGCTCCGCCGAGCTCCCACGATGCGAGCGCCTTCACACGCCAGAGCGCGCTCCTACTCTCCACTCACTCTCCGCTACTCCGCCCGCACCACCTGCTCCGGTTGCCAGGGGCGAGGATAAGCGCGCGCTCCCGCAGCTGTTGCTATGGGAGAGGGAGTGAGAGCGGAGAGCCGCGCGGACAACGCCGGATGCCTTACATAGCCCGACTAATAAATGCATTCGCACTTAAAAGGAAGAACTATGCCGCAGGTTCGCAACTCTACTCGCAGTAGGCATTCTAGGATAATCTGAAGCAGTCAGTGTTACGAGCCCAGACGTTCCTTTTCTTGCGGCACGGTGTCCACCGACAAGGCGAAGCGAGGCTAGCGATTGAGAAGGAGATGCGAATGACGCCTAATTACGTTATCGTGTTGCACTCTTGAAGGTGAAGCTCAAGCGTCCTCCAAGTTTTTACAACTGTAAAGCGTCCTTCCTGTTTTGTAGCACTACGATGAGCTGAGCCTGGCAAGACCTCAGCTGTCTAAAATCTTTGAGAAGGCTGCCTCAATAGCCACGCTCTTTGATACAGAGCCAGTCCGGGCAGTCGTGTGCACCTTCAGGTAGGAATCACAAGCACATCTGTGCTAGCTTCGCACGATGTATCGACCAAATCGTCTGTGCCGAGAATCGAATGTCGAACATACGTTTTCTCCGAGACGTAGTTGAAGTATCCGTCACTACAGAAGCCTCCTTGTACGTTTGCCACGTAGGCTTGAAAGCATTTGGTCTCTTATCCCGTTCAGGTCTAGGAACGCCGCGTTGACACGGGGAGTTAAATACAGAATGTAATTTCCTTAACGCAATATGTGTGTTCGTGGCAGAATGCATAGGAGGCAGTTGCGGGAAAGGCGTTCCATTTGATCTGGCACTGCCTGTTTAACAATACCGGAGAGTTCCAGGTTGCCTTCCCCTCAATGCGTATCATCGTGCAGTGAAGCCCACAGACGGCGGGTTCAATAAGGGAATTGCGTACGCCTTGCGTCCATTGCGTTCGCGTAGCGTCAAAAGCGATAGGCTTGCCGAAGCGTACGCGGCCAGAATAAGATGGGACCAAGTAGAATGATTAAACTGCGATGGGGCAGCATGGCCACCGAAATCGATACGAGATCGGTGCATTCCTCACTTCGCCGATGCAGCATGCGTTCGCGTTGGAGTCCTTATAACCCAAAGGTGATTCTAGTGCCGGCAGGAAGCGTTTTCCTGGTATAACTGCCGCTCATCAAGTTCGAGGCACAAAGCAATAAGACTAAACCGCCTTCGTACCTCGTTGTATTTGAACTTTAAGTGTGGTTTCCCGAAACTCAGGAGCGCGACTCTTAGAGAATTCCTGAGTTACAGATGTAGGAAAGCAGGATGTTAGGGTAAGTGGTAAGGGGAACGCAGTAATTGAAATTAATGAAACGACGGCAAAACGAGCGATAATAGGCCGATCGTTCAATAAGAATGTGGTACAATGAAGCATTATATTAACTATCCACAGCTAAGTCTCGGCTCTCGTTAATATTTTAATTATCTGTCGTTGGGTTGGCCTAGGTTAGAAGGCTGAAGTATGCTTCGCGTCTCCGGTGTACAGAATCAGTCAGCTATTTACAACTTCGCGATCTTGCCAACTGCAGTCCGACCTCCTACTGCTACGCAACACCACATGTTCAAATCGAACTTCTACGACTGTTAAATGAACATTACATTAATGTTCACGGTAAGCATTACGTAAAATACGAAGTACCCGGACTCCAGGGCCATGTACATCACGTCTTGTCAATATCGTGTCTTGAGCGTTTTGCAATGCCGAAGCACGAAGAAATCGAAAGGGTTACCTGATGACACGTGATCTACCTGCAACCACACTATAGCTGGTGTTCTTGGTCTTTTAGAAATTCACAAAAGAAAGCAATGCAGATGGCTTTCGCTTTGACGTTTCTATGTTAAAACCTAACATTACGGGGTTTTACATGCCGAAACCACGCAACAAAGAGAGAGGGACAGGGGCGTAGCCAGAAATTTTTTTCGGGGGGGGGGGGGGGGTTCAACTATACTTAATGTATGTTCGTGCGTGCGTTTGTATATGCGCGTGTATATATATATGCAAGCAAAACTGAAAAATTTGGGGGGGGGGGGGGGTTGAGCCCCCCAACACCCCCCTGGCTACGCCCCTGGAGAGGGAGATAGCGGAAGCTCTAGAGATTCACAGGGTTGGTTACACTTGTGTTAGCATCCCGTTCATTGCAGTGACAACGAGGGAGATGGAACATCTGACAGAACAGAAACCACGCGCGAGGGGATGGCAAAGATAGGCGGTCGTAACCTTTGAGACCTTTGTCAGTGACGACGCTCTTGCGTGCGCGCACAGTTAAATGCGCATGTGCGTTCTGAAGTGTCGATTGAAGCTCTATCGGAGTCTAGCGTTTGTCTTATGTTGTTCTGTGTAGTCTGTAGTGTGTGTCCGCTAGAACATCGGATGCATTAAGGCCTCTAAAATTTTGCTTTTGACCACTTTTTATTCATAAATACATTTCGTTACACGACGAGAATTCAGCCCGACTGCTGCAGCCGACTGACGCTGCGTCCGATACCACCTGCAATCCACGGATGTTGGAATATTCCCAAACATCTAAAGCGTGCTGCAAGTGTGTGACGAAGTGTGAATGTCGTGCTATAAGTGAAGTGTCACATACGACGCAAGCAGCAGCTTCCCTCGGTAGTTTTCTCGTGAGAATATGCAGTACGATCCACTGTTAAATGGAACACTCGAATGAGCAACATTCATGTTGTTGGCCCCCCAACGGCTAGTGGATGCTCAAAGATTGTTCGTGCACGTTACTAGTCTATCATAAGAGTTCGGAACTGTCAGCAACCAGTAGTTTTATACAAATCTAAGCCACTGGGCTTTTGCAGGAGAGCGAAATCCGGACATACCCGAAACGCAAGTGTTCCCTGTAACAGTGGACCCGTCTGTACATTGGGAAAATTGTACCAACGTTGGCTGGAACGTATGCACTGTCTTCGGCAACACAAAGCCACGCTGATGGCTATTGAGGAAAGCTGCAGAGGCACCCCCAGCAGCAACGGAGGCTGCAGGGGCGTAGCCAGAAATCTTTACCGGGGGGGGGGGGGCAACCATACTTTATGTATGTATGTTCATGCGTGCGTTTGTATGTGTGGGTGTATATATAGGCAAGCAAAATTGAAAATTTTCGGGTTGAGTTTGAATCCCCCTTGGCTACGCCCCTGGTTCGAAGCTGTTTACTTTTACGTGAGCAGCGGACGCAACTGTTTATAAAAACGCCAGGCCAGCGTGGAGCACGCAGCACAGCAACTGCGAAACTTGAGAGAGCGTTCTTTCTAGAGCCCGTTCGAAATTCTCTTGGGGAAACTAATACAAGTACACATGCAAGGTATCCACTACGCCGCAAATTATAATTTTCGTGAAGTAGGGAAGCACCAACTATGCTGCTATTCGTCTTTGTGCGGGAGCGAGGTACCCGCTGCACATCTGTAAGGCATAATGTGCACTTGTTGATGCTGCATGTGGCTGATGCCGATGAAGAATTATGGCTGAGCACTTTGTAGTGGGTGGGAAGCTTTAAACCACACACTCGTTGCGCAATTAGCATTTTGTGACGCCTGGTTGCTATTTTACTCTTCTGCCACGCTACTTTTCGCCACACATGTTAACGCGATTCCTTGCCCGACATTACGCCTGTATAGGCTCTCTTTGAAAAGGAGTTTCAAGCACCAGCATGGATCTGTGGTAGAATACTCTACTGCCACGCGTAGGGCCCGTGTTCAAATCTTATCCGATCCGAGGTTGTTTTTTTTTCTCATTTCATTTTTTTCTTGTTTCGCGCGATAATCGTTACGGACACCGGCGGCGGCGGACAACAAACCCACTGTCGTTGTGATCTGATAACAGCTTTCACTGTAATAATAATAGTGCGGGTTCTACGTCCCAAAACCACGATACGATTATGAGGGGCGCCGTAGTCGAGGACTGCGGACATTTTGACATGTGGTGTTCGTTAACGCGCACCTAAATCTACATAACACGGGCCTCTAGCATTTGGCCTCCATCGAGATGGCGCTCCGCCGCTGCCAGACGCAACTGTTTACGAACCTCGACGTTTCCTGAGGAGGTGCACGCCACGGACAGCGCCACTCTTCCGAGCTCGACAACATCGGTAGCGTTTAAGTAACGGCGTACGGGCATATTTTTGTGCCATGCCTGTTTCATGAGAACAAAAATGCACCTGGTTTGCCGACGAACCTTAGACAACCGTCGACGAACTACGGAAGGTCTCATTTGATAGGTGATTTTAAGCAAGCCTAAAAGAAGGGTTAGGTGAAATCAAATTTGGAGACATCCGCGCGTGTATTTTGCATTAAAGGACGCATACTTACGCTCGTTTAATGGCTCTTCTCCATCAGTACGCTACCTAGAGTGGGGTCTCTCACGGGCGTCCTGCTACAAGAAACAGGTTTCTCGACGTCATTTAGACGAGAAA